>NC_090827.1:56920903-57559767 GCF_028021215.1 Eschrichtius robustus | reverse complement strand
CATGGTCAGCATGTATCAATACTACATAGAGAGATATTGATACCTCTAGATATAGAGGTATAAGGTCATAAAATCTATATCCTCAGTTTTTACCTAATGTCAGTATTCTTGTTTCCTCTCTGATTTGTATTGTCCTTTATACTTCAGTCGCTTAAAGCAACCACATTGCCTTCCAAGCTTAGGAGGGGTGCTTTTCCTTGATCTACTCTCTACTCCCTTGGTCACTGGACACTAATTCTCTTGTTCCATACATACTTTCCCCTATGATAGAAACCATCTAATTTGGCTTCTCTCGAGAAGATCATTGCCTCTCTATTCCATTAAGTCATTCCTATTCAGACTAGGGAAAAAGCTTTTCCTATTTTTCTAGACCCCCAGAATAATTTTGCTCTGGTGACAGACTAAGAATGGTCTCCCAAGTATTTATGGAATGTCTCCTTCATTTTCCATATCAAGGACTCCAAATATATAAAATACTATGTCCTCTCAAATCTTTATTTTTCCAGGCAAAATATTTCCACTTTTTTCAGCTATACATCACATGACATGGTTTTGATTCCCTCTAATGTATTGGCCACTATCCTCTAAATGGCCCCCAGTTTGTTGATAAGCCTCCTAAAAGGTGTTAAAGAATGACACCCACAGAGGAATATAGTTCTCTGGGTGTGATCTGAGCAGTGCTGAATAGAAAAGGGTCACAACCAACTTGTTACAAGGATGGTACACTCTTAGCACAGTGGGAAGACTGGTGGTGTACTTATTGTATGTGCGATATTGGTGATCATGTCATAGGATCCACTCATATTGGGCTTACTGTAATATGAAACACATAAATCACGTTCAACCATGCTGTTGGTAAAATAGATTCATTCCTCTCAACATACAAACATCTCACGTCACTTCCACACTAAATTATAAATGCCCCCGTGTTTCCTACAGTGATCATCTCTTCACAACAAAATATCCCTCCTCCTTTACTGTCTATCACTGCTCAATTCAGGTGATTCTGATCTGAGTACTTTGAAGTGACTCTTATAAATAATGCTAATAAGAAAAATCCAATAGTCTCTTTTCAGTCCCAGTCCTGCCCTCTAGAATGTTGACATTGTTGGGCATTCCCTCGTTCTTGGGCTTTAGACACTACTGCCTTCCAACTCCCATAGCACTTTCAAGGTTCCCTTCCTATTTCAAACAGTTTCTCTTCTGGCTGTCCCACCCATATCTCTGTTATTATCCCACTTAAAACACGTCAATGCCTCCTTATAGCAGTGGTTCACAAGCCATTTATATATTGGAACCATCTGGGGAGCTTTTAAACATAGCTAAGTCCAGGCCTCATCTCAGACAAATTGAATCAGAATTAATATAGAGACTCCTGGATTTAAAAACCACCAGAGATGGCCCCTACTTTTTTGTCCAGCATCACCTCTCATCCCTTACCTAATGATCTAACCATATTAAATAGATTTCTTCAACATGGGCTCTTTCTCTTTCTAGGTTGTACACTGTCAGTTTGTCACCTCCTCTGTGAAGCCTTCCCTAGGTCTACATCTCCAACTACACCCTATTTTTTCCTTACTATTTAATTCCTTTGACTTGATAGTGAGACAGGGTTTAGGTTGAGTCAAGTTGGTAAAGCTGTAGGTATGCCCAAGTCAAGGAGCCAAGAGTAGGGAGGGGTAGAAGGTAGAGTATGCAGAAGCGGTGGTACTCATATCCCTTTCAAAACCTTCACACGCATGTACATAGACACACAGACACACAGACACACAGACATACACACACACAGTGAACGAAAGTGGGGTCCTCTTCACTTAGATTGCAAAGAAGTGAAAAGAAAGCATTTGGGGAAGAGATAAAGGATGTAGGAGGGTTGTTTTATAATTAAAGGATCAAAAGAAAGTAGGATGTAGTCGGCTGGGGATAATAGTGAGAGAGAAGCGATTGTTTTTTGGCAAAGGGCCTCGGGTGACTGGAATGAGAAGTTTGGGGCAGACGTGGGGGAGCTTGTGGGATTTACATAGCTGGTGGGGTGAGAGGTGTGTGGTCAGCAGCTGTGGGCAGCTGTCTGCAGCTTCTCAGAACCAGTTTTTGATTCTGAACTAGGATTGATGTAAAGGTCATTGGTCCGTTGTTTGTGGTCAAACTTCTTTCTGGTTTTGAATACTTCTTGTTCTTCTGATTGTTTCAAAAGTTGCTGTCCTGTGATTTCCCTCTTAAACTATCTTACTATCTTGAAATAGAGAATAATATTGATTGCCTACCCAACACCATTTCCCATTTACTCTTTAAATAACTTCTTTCCCATACAGCTATGTGCTTTAAAGAAACATGATTCCATTCCCACCTCCTTATCATGATTAGTCTAAAGTTTAGAGCAATCTGTGCATGGCGTTTCCCAGGCAACTGTAATTGGTTTGGGGGGTGTACCTAACCCCAAATCTTATTGGTTAGGGGATAGGATTTCTCTTCTTCTGGACACATAGAAGAACTTTTGTAGCCCAGTGACAGCCATCTTCCAACAAAGAGAAAAACAAAGGGATAAACCTGCTCCTGAAGACAGCAAAGCAGAGGGATGCAAAGAATCTAAACCTCTTATGATATCACTGAGCCACTGAATCAGCCAAACTTGGATCCTGCCCTACCTCTGGACTCTTTGTTATATGAAAATAAATGTTATCAGTTAAGCCATTTCTGGTGATGATTTCTGTTATTGTAGCCAAAAGCATCTTAACCTTCATCTGGATATAATTTTAAAAGATTAAATGCCTTAAACTCACATAAATTAAATGATTATCTCCTCAAAATTTCTTCAACCTTCTTGAATCTTGGCCTTAGTTCTCTCTTTCCAATATTTGTTCTAGAAATCTGCATTCAAATATCACTGAGATGCACATACTGGTGCTACCACTCAGCTCATAGACCTTCCAGGAAAGCGAGGGAGGACTGATATGAGAGCTCCTTCCCCTTCCCAAGGCTTGGAAAGGAGTCAGATAGATTTTAACTTATCCAGTACAGGAAGCAAGTTGTTAAAGCTTTTTAAAATTATTATTATAAAATAACATATGCATCTGAGATAGCTCTAGAATGGAATTCCCAAATGATAGGACTGTATGATTTGAAAGAGGAAGAAAAAGTTAATGTGTCATCTGGTGTGTGAATGTTTTATTGTCACTGAAAAAAAGTTATAAGTCCATTCATCACACTTGGTTTGCTACTCTATATCCTTTTCTTGTTCTTCAGAGGAAAACAGAATAGTTTTTGTAGCTACAAGAGGCACATCTCTCAGTTCCTGAAAGTTTTGTAGAACAGCAGCAGGAAAGAATTATTTCCAAATGATCTCACAATTGACAGAAAGTTGTAATTTCATTTCTCTTCAAGAAGGCGGTCTTTCAGATATTGAAATTAGAAGGCTTTTTTAAAAATGATAATACAGAAGAGACAAATTGACACTTTGCTGATGATTTTTTGTCTTTCCTGTCACTATTGGCAACACAAGTCACTGTTAAGGTGGTTTCCAAAAACACTTAAAGAACAACTGTAAAAATTACAAATAAATCAGATGAATTAAAACTTAGGAAAGAGAAAGTTCAAGCGATCCTTCTAATTAGCGAATATAGACCAAAAGTAGAGTATTTCACTGTTAAATTTAGTATACAAACAATCAAGGAAACATATATTTTGAATTATTTGCATGTCTGCATTAAAGGTTTAAAATATCTTAAGTGAAAATGATAAAAATACATTCAGAAACTATGGCTTGTGGAATCATTACTTCTCCCTCTTCATAGCAAGAAGACTCTACAATAAGATTAGGCTGTCCCCATCTCCCTGTGTAAATTAAACTTCCCCTAATCACTCTCTATCCAATTAACGTTTTATTTTCTTTAGAGCGCTTACCAGTCTCCGAAATGTTCTTCTCTATTTGTTGTCTCATTCCACTAGAATGTAAACTCCACAAAAGCAGAAACCTCACCTAGTGTATTGCTCCTGTGTTCTCAGCAAGGCACTTAGAACATCTAATGCCTTTTAGGGGCTTGGTAAATATCTGTTGCATACATAAATGATGGATAAATAAATCTTGGTGAAAATATGTTTTAATTTACAGGGGAAAAGAAAAGACTCTGTACAGTATATTCTAACTAATTCAATTAATCAGGAAAATTTTCCCCGAGAAGTATTAATAATGTGACATTGTTAACAGATAGGCGTGGGCATTTAGAAGCTAGTTATAAAAAAAGAATGCTAAATATGTACAGATCCTTTTTAATACAAAAAATATTTATGGCATGATTTGGATTATTTTAAACGTTTCTGAACTTAAATTTAAATCTTCCCAAGTTGAAAGGTGTTTTACTAACAAGGACAAATGCCGTCTCGAGAATATTTATGATCAGAGATTTCTGACCCAGCCTGAGACCTGGGGCAGCAATCACCAAAAGTAATTCTTCTAATTGCCCTAACTACCTAACTACTCTTTCACATGTAGCCAAAATCTCCGAAGATGGTGAAAACTTGCCAAACACAGACTATATTCATTTGTTCAGATTGCTATAACACAGCACCGTAAACTGGCTAGTTTATAAACAACAAACATTTATTTTTCACGATTCTGGGAGGATTGGTGAGAGCCCACTTCCTACATGGCTGCCCTTCTGCTGTAAACTCACAGCGTGGAAGGGGCGAGAGATCTCTCTGTGGCCTCCCAGATGGGATAAAGGTACCGAACCCATTTATGAGGGCTCCGATCTCATGACATAAGCACCCCCCAAAGACCCCCACCTCCTAATACCCTCACCTTGGTGGCGAGGATTTCAACATATGCATTTTGGGGAGACACAAACATTCGGACCATAGCACAGACAGACAAAAATGGCAGAGCCAAGAGTTGAAATTTCAGGTGTCTAACTTCAAAGCCTGTGCTTTTTTCAATATATAATACTTTCCAGTAGATAGAGTTTGATGACATGTCAGACATGAAAATGAGATAGAGAGAAGGAACAGTTTAGAATCGTTTGGAAAAAAGAAAGCTGGCATTTACAAAATACCTGCTTTTCATGATCTTAAAATTTTTGTGGTTAATCAAAAAGTGAAGGTCACATTAATAAGGTACTAGATGCGGTCAGACAAAAGTCAGTATCAGGTACTGATACATACAAGCAGCATGTATGACATTCCATCCAGGGAAGACCATTTCCATCATCATCACCATCAAACAATTATTGAAGAACCTACTGGATGACAAAGCAGGTGTTATACTAAGGAATTAACCCAAGGATTTGAAACAGTAAATTTGATACTCCAAAGATCTTATTTCTTGAGTTAACCACAATTAACTGGAAAGCTCAAATGTGTTGACAGTATGTTAGTGTGAAACAATTAAGAAATGGATCTCTGTCAAGGAAATTTCCTTCTCCTCACTTCCATGCATTGGAAGCCAAATGCATGATTAGTACGGATTTGTTCAAAGTGTATAAAGTGGCAAAAATGCTGAACTAGTAACTGTATATATTGAAATTAAATGACAAATACTTGCTCTTTCACCTTGAATACTTACAGTAATATTTTGTTTCCTCTGTGAGAGTCTTACTGCATGTAATATAAATAAAAATAAAAATGTCTTGAAATACAAGAGAATCTGATAAGGTCATTTGTAACATTTGTGAAAAGCTTTGAAATGTGGTCTTTAAAAAAATGCAAGTTTCAAAAAATGTCATCTATCAACATTTATTTCAAATTTATTCCAGCACAGATCAATACCTGATATAACTACAGCATTGTTTTTCTCAATGCAACTGAAAAAAGAAAAAAAAAACAAGAGCTTCAATTAAAACAAGCCACATAGACCCAAATTTGAGATTCTCATAATTTTTGTCAAGTTCTACTAGAAAGTCTAAAAGTTTTGTTTGGACTTCCAGCTGGACTGGGAGTATAGAGAACTTTGCATTTATGCACAATATTCCTAGTTACCTTTTTGCCCAAAGCTAAGATGATCGCTTTCGTAATGAGTATTAATACTTCCTGTAAAGCAATCTGCTTTACCACCTGTTGTTGAAAATATTCCATTTTCTTTCACAGTTGCTGGAAGATTCCTCTGCTTACATTTTGGTTTCACACAGTTTCTGTGAGCCTTTCATTGGAAAGAAATCAATTCTGTAGTTAGATTAATAGAAAATGTTTGTTTATATTCTAAACAATCTGATCAGGAGTGGCTGAAGGGAGAGCTAAGTGACTCAAAAGAGGGAAATAATAGAATATGAAGTTTCCAAGCTACCACTGGCCGAAAGCCAAATATATTCCAGGGCTGCTCAGTGACCAGCAAGACACAAATTGATCTTGGTTGTAGTCATAGAGGGCGGGCAGGTGCTTTTGACCCCAAACAGTTGCATTTCTTGGCCTCCTCTGTTCTGGCAGCGTCATCTGTAAGGCCAGGTAGCAGAAGAGCCTGTAGGACTAAACTCTTTGCCGTAACTGACTTGATTCATCCGGTGAGGGAAGCCGACCCTTTCTTGGATTTCAGCAAACAATTGCTGTGGCACCATCTTTTATAAGCATGACACTCCAGAGAAAATACATATTAAATTTCGAAAGGCTGTTCTTGGGTCTTTAATCTCCATACTTTTCTTTGAAAATCATGCTTTCCATGAATATAATGGCGCATCATGAGAAGTTAAATAATATAAATATTGAATTATAAATTCTTATTCGGAAATGAAATGATGTGGCTAAATGTTTATTTTTGGAGAAATATTTTCTATTTTAACTGAAAAAAAAAAAGTGTGCATTTAGGAAAGAGGTATAGAATAGACCCCATCTCAAAATTCATACCAATTTTTAGGAGACACAGAGAAATTAAAACCCATGGCTAAGCCTCCATAATTACAAATGCCCATTTAATTACATGAATTCAGCCAACAAAGTAAATTCCATAAAAATCAATGAAAGTCTCTTTAGTTTTCTTTTCAGTCACAGATGAGATAAACAGTTGACTAGTTGAGGATATTTTTAAATGGCCTTTTAAATAAATATCTGTTGTTCTTTTATTTAATCACAAAAGTAATACATGCTTATTACGGAAATTTTATAAAATATGAAAAGATCTAAAGTACAAAATAAAATTATCCATAAAGCTATTGTTCAAGTATAATCATCATTATGTTTTTATTGTATGTCTTTTGGATTTCTCTATGCATAAATTATATGTATGTTTACAAAAAAATTGGGTTAAAATTGTATGCATCATTTTGTGACTTGTTTTCCCCCTCAATATTATACACAGTTTTCCTTTATTCTACTACATTTAATCTCTTATGACTGATATATAAATTGTTGTCAGTGTTTTGTTATTATAAATACAGCTGCAGGGGGGCTTCCCTGGTGGCGCAGTGGTTGAGAATCTGCCTGCCAATGCAGGGGACACGGGTTCGAGCCCTGGTCTGGGAAGATCCCACATGCCGCGGAGCAACTGGGCCCGTGAGCCACAACTACTGAGCCTGAGCGTCTGGAGCCTGTGCTCCGCAACGAGAGGCCGCGATAGTGAGAAGCCGGCACACCGCGATGAAGAGTGGCCTCCGCTCGCCGCAACTAGAGGAAGCCCTCGCACAGAAACGAAGACCCAACACAGCCAAAAAATAAATAAATAAATAAATAAAAATTAAAAAAAAAATACAGCTGCAATAAATGTCTTTGCAAATAAATTTGTATATCTACTTTCCATTATCTCATTAGGGAAATATTAGCACTGGAATTCTAAGATAAACACTTAGCCTTTTAGAAACATTGAAATAAATTATACTCTTACAAATAGTGATAATAAGGCTAGTTTGCTGATGCCCTAGCTAACACTGGGTGTTATCAACCACCTGTCTTCATATGTAGGCAGAGCATAATCTAACAAGTGCAGGAGATGGACAAGTACATATATTTCCTTCTAAATGGTCCAGAGATTTCCCTTGAGTTTCCTTTATGCTCAATTATAATATGAGTCAGAACCAAGTCTTCAAAAGCAGGACAGAGGGACTAAATTGACAAGAATTTGGGCCACCATGTCCATAACTTTCCTGTTGACTCATTTGTTCCTGCACACTCATGTGCCTTAGCTCTGAGGCTGCTTTTGTTTCAAGTTACTCAGTAAATTACAAAAGTCAAATCAGCAACAAAAGAAGTGAGTTGGAACACAGTACAGTGGTGGGCGCTTTTATCCCTGCAATTTCAATGTTTTATTAAAGTATATTTGTCTATTTATCCATGAGACTAAAAAGCTGTGATTTGTTCCATCTTTTGTTACCCACAACAAAATCAGTATATTGAAAACAAACAAAACCAAATTAGTTTCCGAAGAAAATTCCAAAGGAATTACACTATCACAGGCATCAACAGTGTTTTCTATAAAGGACCAGATAGTAAATATTTTAGGCCTTGCCAGCCATATGGTCTCTGGCACAATTATTCAACTCTGCCCTTGTAGTATAAAAACAGTAATAGACAATATGTAAGCAGATGAGCGTGGCTGTGCTCCAATAAAACTTTATTTACAAAAACAGGCAGCTGGCTGGATTGGACCCTCAGGCTGTACCCTCAGGCAGACCCTCAGTCTGCCAACCCCTGCTCCATCTTACTATTTGATTGTAAAGAAAAAATACACCAAGGAATGTTTGTATAATTATCTCCCTGAAATGAAATCATTGTTTATATGAAGTGAAATCATTCTTTACATTAAGATATAATTTTTATTAAACATCTGTTAAGTGTGTGGGATCACGTGAGTCCCTGACGTTCTAAGAAAGGGCCATAGAAAGGACAAGTCAAAGAAAAGGGCTGAAGGTGAAAGGGTCTCCACAGGGTGCCCTTTGCCTCACCCAAATAAAACTTAATACTGAAACTCTTCTAAAGTACTTTGGAGCTTATAAATCTTCATAGATAGGAACAATGATAGACCCCAAAGCAAAAGCAGAGCTCTGCTCGGTGAAAAGGGACAGCTCTACCATCACCAGTGAAGAGCGGCCATTATCATCTTGATCACTGAGTATTAGTATTGGCAGGTTTGTTGCACCTTATTGATTATTTTGGTGCTTATTTGGAGATAATTTTCAAACATTAGCTATCATGGCTAGTAAAAGCAAATAGCAAAGGAGTGACAGAACGGCTTGAAAGTGCTTGCGAGAGGCCTAAGATGACAAAAGAAATGTTCAAATGTAAAGTCAGAACTAATACACAGTTCTTTTATAAAACAACTTAATATAGCTGTCAGATTGCATACATTTTTATAGTGTCACTTTGGCTCTATGAATAAAAGGACTTATGTATCAAAGAGCTAACGTGCTCACAATTTCAGAAGAGAGTTTGTATTCTTTTCCTTCATGACACAAACCTTTCTGCCAAAGAGTTTTGGCTTCTGTGGCAGATTAACGATGGCCACAAATCCTTTGACACTTTTACTGAGAGCTGGGCTCTATACTCTCTCAGATTCTCTGACTAAAAGAATGCAATGAAAGCCCCCTTTCTCAGTTTTCAGGCCCAGGTCTTAGGAGCCTACCATTTTCATCTTCTGTCTCTTGTAACACTTACACTTGGAGCCGTGAATGGCTGAGTAAGAAGTCCGACTACCCTGCTGGAGAGTAGGAAATCCAACTACCTTGGGACACAGAGAGGCCCCAAGACCACATGAAGAGGAATAGGGGCCCAGCTGAGCCCAGCCCTGCAGCCATCCCATCAAGGCATCAGCCATGTAGGCAAAGCCATCTTGGACCCTCAGGACCAATGCAGTTGCCAGAATGCTAGCAGAAGAATCACCCAGCTAAACCCTTTCCAAATTCCTGACTCACAAAATAGTGAGATATAATAAACGTTTTGTTGTTTTAATCCACTAAGTTTTGGTGTACTTTGTAATGCAGCAATAGGTAACTTGAGTAGCATACACGAATGACAAACAGCAAAAGATACTTATATGCATCCTAGCAATTAATTACTTTGCGTTTCTCTCTTTTATTTTCTGGTTACTTTCAATAAAATACACATCCCCAGTTTTGTCTCTCTGGGTGTCGTCATCTGAAAGTTCTGTTTCACTTCCTAAACCATGACCTTCACCAAGAAATATCTAAGATCACTGTTGACACATAATTACCAATAAAAAATTACTTTTTAAAAATTTAAAATCTGGGGAGATTGGTTCAAGATGGCGGAGTAGAAGGACATGCTCTCACTCCCTCTCGCAAGAACACTGGAATCACAACTAACTGCTGAACAATCATCGACAGGAAGACACTGGAACTCACCAAAAAAGATACCCCACATCCAAAGACAAAGGAGAAGCCACAATGAGATGGTAGGAGGGGCGCAATGAAAATCAAATCAAATCCCATAACTGTTGGGTGGGACACCCACAAACTGGAGAACACTTATACCACAGAAGCCCACCCACTGGAGTGAAGGTTCTGAGCCCCACGTCAGGCTTCCCAACCTGGGGGTCTGGCAATGGGAGGAGGAATTCCTAGAGAATCAGACTTTGAAGGCTAGCAGGATTTGATTGCAGGACTTCAGCAGGACTAGGGGAAACAGAGACTCCACTCTTGGAGGGCACACACAAAGTAGTGTGCGCATCAGGACCCAGGGGAAGGAGCAGTGACCCCATAGAGACTGAACCAGACCTACCTGCTAGTGTTGGGGGGTCTCCTGCAGAGACGGGGGTGGCTCTGTCTCACCGTGAGGACAAGGACACTGGCAGCAGAAGTTCTGGGAAGTACTCCTTGGCGTGAGCCCTCCCAGAGTCTGCCATTAGCCCCACCAAAGAGCCCGGGTTGGCTCCAGTGTTGGGTCGCCTGAGGACAAACAACCAACAGGGAGGGGACCCAGCCCCACCCATCAGCAGGCAAGCGGATTAAAGTTTTACTGAGCTCTGCCCACCAGAGCAACGGCCAGCTCTACCCACCACCAGTCCCTCCCATCAGGAAACTTGCACAAGCCTCTTTTAGATAGCCTCATCCACCAGAGGGCAGACAGCAGAAGCAAGAAGAACTACAATCCTGCAGCCTGTGGAACAAAAACCACATTCATGGAAAGATAGACAAAATGAAGAAACAGAGGGCTATGTACCAGATGAAGGAACAAGATAAAACCCCAGAAAAACAACTAAATGAAGTGGAGATAGTCAAACTTCCAGAAAATGAATTCAGAATAATGATAGTGAAGATGATCCAGGACCTCAGAAAAAGAACGGAGGCAAAGGTCGAGAAGATGCAAGAAATGTTTAACAAAGATCTAGAAGAATTAAAGAACAAACAAACACAGATGAACAATGCAATAATTGAAACGAAAAATACACTAGAAGGAATCAATAGCAGGATAACTGAGGCAGAAGAACGGATAAGTGACCTGGAAGACAGAATGGTGGAATTCACTGCTGCGGAACAGAATAAAGACAAAAGAATGAAAAGAAATGAAGACAGCCTAAGAGACCTCTGGGACAACATTAAACACAACAACATTTGCATTATAGGGGTCCCAGAAGGAGAAGAGAGAAAGAAAGGACCCAAGGAAATATTTGAAGAGATTATAATCAAAAGCTTCCCTAACATGGGAAAGGAAATAGCCACCCAAGTCCAGGAAGCACAGAGAGTCCCATACAGGATAAACCCAAGGAGGAACATGCCTAGACACATAATAATCAAATTGGTAAAAATTAAAGACGAAGAGAATTATTGAAACAGCAAGGGAAAAATGACAAATAACATACAAGGGAACTCTCATAAGGTTAACAGCTGATTTCTCAGCAGAAACTCTACAAGCCAGAAGGGAGTGGCATGATATACTTCAAGTGATGAAAGGGAAAAACCTACAACCAAGATTACTCTACCCAGCAAGACTCTCATTCAGATTCGATGGAGAAATCAAAAGCTTTACAGACAAGCAAAAGCTAAGAGAATTCAGCACCACAAAATCAGCTCTACAACAAATGCTAAAGGAACTTCTCTAAGTGGGAAACACAAGAGAAGAAAAGGACCTACAAAAACAAACCCCAAACAATTAAGAAAATGGTAATAGGAACATACATATGGATAATTACCTTAAACGTGAATGGATTAAATGCTCCAAACAAAAGACACAGGCTTGCTGAATGGATGCAAAAACAAGACCCATATATATGCTGTCTACAAGAGACCCACTTCAGACCTGGGGACACATACAGACTGAAAGTGAGGGGATGGAAAAAGATATTCCATGCAAATGGAAATCAAAAGAAAGCTGTAGTAACAATACTCATATCAGATAAAATAGACTTTAAAATAAAGAATGTTACAAGAGACAAGGAAGGACACTACATAATGATCAAGGGATCAACCCAAGAAGAAGATATAACAATTATAAATATATATGCACCCAACATAGGAGCACCACAGTACATAAGGCAGCTGCTAACAGCTATAAAAGAGGAAATCGACAGTAAGACAATAATAGTGGTGGCCTTAACACCTCACTTACACCAATGGACAGATCATCCAAAATGAAAATTAATAAGGAAACAGAAGCTTTAAATGACACAATAGACCAGATAGATATTGAAATATAATTGATATTTATAGAACATTCCATCCAAAAACAGCAGATTACACTTTCTTCTCAAGTGCACACGGAACATTCTCCAGGATAGATCACATCTTGGGTCACAAATCAAGCCTCAGTAAATTTAAGAAAATTGAAATCATATCAAGCATCTTTTCTGACCACAACGCTATGAGATTAGAAATCAATTACAGGGCATAAAACGTAAAAAAACCAAACACATGGAGGCTAAACAATACGTTACTAAATAACCAAGAGATCACTGAAGAAATCAAAGAGGAAACCAAAAAATACCTAGAGACAAATGATAATGAAAACACGACGATCCAAAGCCTATGGGATGCAGCAAAAGCAGTTCTAAGAGGGAAGTTTATAGCTATACAAGCCTAACTCAAGAAAAAAGAAAAATCTCAAATAAATAATCTAACCTTACACCTAAAGGAACTAGAGAAAGAAGAACAAACAAAACACAAAGTTAGCAGAAGGAAAGAAATTATAAAGATCAGAGCAGAAATAAATGAAATAGAAACAAAGAAAACAATAGCAAAGATCAATAAAACTAAAAGCTGGTTCTTTGAGAAGATAAACAACATTGATAAACCATTAGCCAGACTCATCAAGTAAAAGAGGGAGAGGACTCAAATCAATAAAATTAGAAATGAAAAAGGAGAAGTTACAACAAACATTGCAGAAATACAAAGCATCCTAAGAGACTACGACAAGCAACTCTATGCCAATAAAATGGACAACCTGGAAGAAATGGACAAGTTCTTAGAAAGGTATAACCTCCCAAGACTGATCCAGGAAGAAATAGAAAATATGAACAGACCAATCACAAGTAATGAAGTTGAAACTGTGATTAAAAATCTTCCAACAAACAAAAGTCCAGGACCAGATGGCTTCATAGATAAATTCTATCAAACGTTTAGAGAAGAGCTAACACCCATCCTTCTCAAACTCTTCCAAAAAATGGCAGAGGAAGGAACACTCCCAAACTCATTCTATGAGGCCACCATCACCCTGATACCAAAACCAGACAAAGATACTACAAAAAAAGAAAATTACAGACCAATATCACTGATGAATATAGATGCAAAAATCCTCAACAAAATACTAGCAAACAGAATCCAACAACACATTAAAAGGATCATACACCACGATCAAGTGGCATTTATCCCAGGAATGCAAGGATTCTTCAATATAAACAAATCAATCAATGTGATACACCATATTAACAAATTGAAGAATAAAAACCATATGATCATCTTAATAGATGCAGAAAAAGCTTTTGACAAAATTCAACACCCATTTATGATTAAAAACTCTCCAGAAAGTGGGCATAGAGGGAACCTACCTCAACATCATAAAGGCCATATATGACAAACCCACAGCAAACATCATTCTCAATGGTGAAAAACTAAAAGCATTTCCTCTAAGATCAGGACCAAAACAAGGATATCCACTCTCACCACTATTATTCAACATATTTTTGGAAGGATTTTGGGGAATGAGTGTGGACTGAAACACACTTTGGGAAATACTGGCAGAGTGGAAAGATCTGGAACTTGGAGCCCAAAGGCCTTGGTTATAATCTTGATCTTCTATTTACTGACTGAGCAAGTCATTTACCCACTATTAGTGTCGATCTCATCTTATGTAAAAGGTTGATTATGCATGCACTTACTGGTACTCCACAGAGTTCTTATGGGAAATAAATGAGAAATTTTAAGTAAAAGTTACTAATTCAATGCCTGCCATACAGCAGGCCCTAGTGATCAAATGCTGGAGGATGATTGTCTTTGTATGACAACATCTTTAGATTTTTTAAGGTTCTGGTGAGAATTCTGGTGCTGATTTCTTATCAAGTTCTAAACATTTACCCTACTTGGATGAGCCTAGATCCAGTTCTCCAAAAATGAACCCCTGCAGCCTCACAACATCTCATGGCAATGACCACAGGACATGATATATTGTCTGCTGAACTGAAGGTCAACTTGGTTTTGTTGTCAAACCCATCTGACAGATAGACAACTAAGCTCAGAGATTTTAAAGTTAATTTCTCAAGAAAATATAAGATGGAGATGAAACCTATCTTAGAGCAGAGGGCTAGTATCAGAAATTCAGAACATGGTTCATCTCTTTGACTCTTTGTTTCCTCACTTATAAATCAAAACAATAATTGCCCCATAGGATTATTTTGAGAAATTTGGTATTATGTATGGTAAGTACATTGTGTGGTATAGGATATAATATACAGTCAATAAACTGGCATCAAAAAGATTTTTCATAGAATTATATAATATTGAAATTAAAGGATCTCTTAAAGACCACCTAATCCAATTCCTTCCTTTCTAGAATTAAAAAAAAAAAAAAATCTCAGAGGGATGAAGGAATTTGGCCAAGATCATACTGTTCTTAACGGCAATGCCAGGCAGGAAGTAATAGCTTTCCCCAAATATTCAAAGAAGGATAATAGATTTGTCCTGTATGACCCCAGGGGATAAAATCGGTGTGAAAGCCAGAGCAACGTGAAGAAGACATGTCTAAAAACCTCAGTGTTCCCCTGTTGAAATGGGTTGCCTCGGGCTGCACTTTCCCCCTATTTATGTACTGAAGCTAGCTCTAGGAAGATGAATCAGGCCAGATGTACAGTGATCACTCCCTGGGGTGTATGCACTGAAGATTAATCATATGCATTGTGGCTTGGCCACAATCGTGACTTGGCACATGGTTGACACATTACCTAAGATGGGCCCAGACCTATGACAGAGCCAGCTCTGGAACTTCTATTTTACAAGAATATAGGAGCCACAATCTCATTGGAAGAAAGGACTCAAAACTGTAATTTCTCAGCACTTTACATAAGATTGAGACTATACCAAGTATCCATATCAAAGAGTAGGGTTTCAAGGAGATTAGAGGGAGACTAAATTCCTTTAACCCAGTTGGCATTGCCACTGGGTATATATAGAAGTCTGGCTCGACTCTGCTGGATGATTAACCAAAATTTTAGAATCTGTAATTTTCTGTTATCTGTACCAACAACCTTTTTATGCGGGTAATTGAAAATTGGCTGCAATTATGAAATCTGACCACTCAAGACAAACTCGTTGGGCATCACTCTTGAGAAATAATGTGGATTGAGATATTCCACCCACTAGACAACCCAAGTAATGTTTGCTCATGATGAAAGAATGTGCTGTCAATCACAATACCCCAAACCAAAAACAACAACAAAGAAAGTCCTCTCTTAGAAACAATCTGAGTGAAACAGGACTGATAATAGCAACAAAAGAGAAGTGAGAGGTGATTTGAGGAAGTAAGATAAAGTTCAGTAAAGGCTGGGATATTTCAGTGGAACCTATTAAAAGGGGAACTCCAAGATATGCCTTGCATTTGCTCAGATCTGGACCTGAGTTTGCATATTTTGTGATTTCAGAGTATGTTCTGAATAAAACAGCAAATATACTTAGTATGAGTGGTTAATGAGGCCAGCAGTAAAGTGGGCACATCCTGTTACAGTGCACATGATAATACAAAGCTAACATTAACCAAGCGCTTACCATGGGTAGGCACTGTGCTAAAACGTTTCACATGAGTTAACTTGTTCAGTCCTCCTAACAGGCTTGTGATGTCAGTACTATTCTTAACTCATTTTCAGGAAACTGAAATTTAGAGAGATTAACTACTTTCCACAGCTGATAAGTGTCTAACCTCAGGTTTGAATCAATGTCTTCTGACCCCAGACCCATACTCTTCACTATTGTACTATACTGCATTGTAGGCTATACTGTCATTTACCCTTGTGACATCTGAAATGAAATCCAGTTTTGTTGCATTAGAGCTGCTGCTTTTGTTCCTGAAGAAGCCCATCATTACCACCTCGAGTGGCCAGCCTTTGGGGAATGATGTGCCTCATTCATGTCAATCCTTGGAAAAAACCTACTCCAAATAAGTTCTTTTCCCATCAAGGTCATGATAGATCAAAGATCTACTAAGGATGATAAACTTGATCAGGAGAAGTGGCATAAATTGAAATATAATCAGGAAAATATTCTGACCATTATTTCACTTACATTGATAGTTAAAGAGTGGCCCACGGGTGCTGCTGAGGAAACCACTCAAAGGCCCAGCCTATCTGTGGCAGCTCTAACTTTCCTCAACATAAAGAAGGTTGGGTACAGGACCAGCCAGATACATGTATAAAGCAGGTGGACTTTCAGGATGCTGAAAAGGGCACCTGCACCTACATTGTTTTCCTCCAGAATTGCCAAGTGGTCTGAAATTCTCACCACTACTATCACTAATTTGGATAAAGCCCCCTGTCTTAGAACATAAATATGTCCTTGAAAAGGTGAATGCATTTATCCATCAGCATTCACTATAGACCAACCAGTGAGCTGTAGTGTTAGAAAAGAGAACTGGGCTTCAAGGGAATGAGACCACGGTAGGTAAATTTTGATGAATAAGACAATTAGAAAGTCACCACAGTGGTTTCCAAACACAGGTCTGCAGAGAGAAGTTGGTCCACAGTGAGGTTTTCATTAATTTATGGTGAAACATGAGCAACAAGGACAATGTAGTAACTTTTTAAATTAAAATTGTAAATTCTGAGATCATGTTCTTTTTGGATGGTACTATGTCGTTTCTTTTATAAAGTGATACTGATATCACTTTATAAAATAGTGATATAGTGGAATATCTCTTCATCTACTGATGAAGGTTGTGTTTTTTTCCTTAATGTCTTTACTTAGCAAAATAAAAAGCTAGCAACTTTTTGTTCATCTTTAATGTGTACATGCGCATGGGCTAAGTACTTCACATTTGATATTTTATTTATCTTCACAATGACTATATGAAGAATATACTGTGATAATCTTTATTTTATGGATGAGGAATCTCAGGCCTGGAAGATAAATAACTTAACCAAGGTTATATAGCTACTGAGTGGCAGAACTGTGACTTGTCCTCCTTACTCTTCCAATTTAGCGTAGGGATATTGAGGCCTTTGTGGGAGGTATGGGTGCTAAAAACAGAGAGAGAAATGTCAGAGGAGCTGAAGTCCAGAAGATAAATTTCACCTGCTTAACTTTACCATAGGCTCCCTAGAACTTTGCCTCCAAAAATATTTCCCAGCATTTATAAACTAACATCATAAAATCCTAGAAGGCTAAGCAAAAAGAGTCTTAAGGTTTATCTTCTTATTTTCAATAAATGAGGAAACTTAGAGATAGTGTCTGACTTAAAATTCTAAATACTTGCATTGCACTAACACTCAGAAGTGTTTACTTAAAGCAAAAGATATAACATAGCTGTTATTGCTACATGTAGAAAAAGAAAATAGACAGAAGAAAATGCAGCCTGATCAAACCAGCAAAGTATCTGAATGTGATAGACTCTAGCTCAGCCAACTCAATCACCCATCCCAAATGAAGAGCAGTAAATAGGAAAAAAGACTCCAAAATACAGCTAATTTCAACTCAGTGCTTTGTACATAGTAAGCACTCAGCAAACAGTCAAGTACTAAAAAGACTGAATGAATCCCTGATTTTATATTACTCTTCATAACATGGGCAACATGCATCTTTTCTTGTTCTAGAAATGGACATTGAAGACCTGTGAAGATGCTTAACCATGAAATAACTCTTACAAGGCTACGTTTTGATCAACTAAGTCCTGCCACTGACTAGATATGAAATGAAAATGTGCAAATATGTTAGTATAGACATAATACATGCAGTGATTAACTCTTAAGAATGAGTATCATTCATTTGGCATTTTTCCAAACTCTCAACATTTGAAAACATTTTACATTACTGTGCCTCTTTGCCACCAGGGAGCCCAGCTAAGTCCAGAATTATGCTAACTTCAGGGAGGGAGGTGGAATTCTTAACAACCACAATAACCTTGGCAGGCAGCTCTCTTATGCATGCTCTGGAACACACTTCCAAGAATTAGAATAAAGACTAAAGGATACGCTCAGCATTTCCAAGTACTTATGTACCCCTAATTGGCATCTCCTGTTGACTATAGGAAAAATGAGTGAGGAGTCATTTAAATTACTTTTTTGGAGGGTGAGAGGAACAGAAACAGAATAGTGTTTTGTGAACTCAGCCCTAAGCTTCAGGAACCCCATTATAACTCATATCTCTAAGCCAAATTGCTAAAGAAGTCCATGTAATGCTTTTGAAAGGCAGGCATTGAGGTGGGGACCCCTCATCTACCCTGTAGACCAAGATACAACCTATTACAGTGGGAACTCAGGTACCACATTGAGGCACTTCCCACCGTGGCTTGGGTTTGTATGAGAAACATGATCAAATGGAATTTGATTCCTGAAGATGTATAGAGACAGGTAATTCTCAAGATGCCTCTTCACTAGGGATGAAACTAGGGCTTGGAATTGCGGGTGATGACCAGCATAGTTCACAGGCTCCTCTGAGTATGGGCCAAGGGATTCCTCACTTAAACCCCTGTCCCACATTTCACTCATCCCCTCAAATGGATGAGGCATTTGGCATCATATTCATTTTTATTGGATTTTTTTTCCTCTTGAAAACTTCTTTTTTTAATAGTAATCTTTTATTTATTTTTATATTTATTTTTGGCTGTGTTGGGTCTTCGTTTCTGTGCGAGGGCTTTCTCTAGTTGCGGCAAGCGGGAGCCACTCTTCATCGCGGTGCGCGGGCCTCTCACTATCGCGGCCTCTCTCGTTGCGGAGCACAGGCTCCAGACGCGCAGGCTCAGTAATTGTGGCTCACGGGCCCAGTTGCTCCGCGGCATGTGGGATCTTCCCAGACCAGGGCTCGAACCCGTGTCCCCTGCTTTAGCAGGTAGATTCTCAACCACTGCGCCACCAAGGAAGCCCCTCCTGAAAACTTCTAAGCCGAGATCTAATTACATAATCTCATGATATGTCTATCATATAGGGATATCAAGGCTAACACTGTTGGACTGTATGCTAATCAGTAAAAACTAAATCTATTTTAAATAAATAAAAAAATAAAGACCTTGTCTTAATTCTCTCTTCGGCCTCCAGTGCACAGTACATGCTTATTCCATAGTGGACATTTCATAAACGTTTACTGCCTTGAAAAGAATTCCTATGGTGAGGAATTTTTACCTTGGTCTTTGTTTGGCTGGACGTAATTATTTCTTGGTATTTTGTCATTTGAAATGTTTTGAACCAGTAAGTAGTAATACTGAGTAGCAACAGAATAACAACTGATTTATTTAACTTTTAAGCCAGGAAAATTTGCCCACTCAGGGAGCAATATTCAGTCATACAATCTACTGAGTATTTGCTTACTTTAATGTCAAATTTCAGCTTCTCTTGAAGTATTCATCAAGAGTGATCATCTGAAAGTATTCTGAAACTATCGATCCTATAACTTTTGCCCTTTGACTCAACTTCCCTGTTATCAATGTTATCAATGCCTATTCCCTAGAAATAGGTAGAAGGTTTGTGAGCTACCAATTAGATATTACTATACACATGCAATTACTATTACTCTCAATGGCAATGATTCAACATGCAAATGTGTTGAAATAAGTTGCATATTGCAAGAAATAAATGACTAACTTTTAAAAATGATGTATTTTAAACATATTCAAATCTAAGACTATCCCAATAACATATATTCTCACTCATTCTCACTGACATTTGAGTTGCTTTTCCTGAGTGAGAGAGAACAAGGTGGAATTATAGCCAGGTACCAGGAATTACACATAGCACACAAGGTCTCACTGGTCACTGGTTCACTTATGGGAGTGTGTGACACACGTGAATGCCATCAGTCACATGCATCACAGTGGAGAAAACGTTTGCAAATTCTTGTTCTATAGCCATAGTCTTTTACTGAGAATTAAAATTACCTTTGGAAAATTTACATTTAAACATGTTACAGTGTGATTGTTCACCAGTATAAATAAGACAAGAGCTTCCCTGATGAAACTATTTAATAATGCACCTAACTACCTACATTCCTTAGTCCCCTTTTCTGCCTTTATTTTCCTCCGTAGGATTTATCTCCATCTGACATACTGTATATTTCAATTATCTGTTTCTACCTTCCTTCTAGAATATAAACACTCCATGAGGACAGGGATTTTTGTCTTGTTTTCTACTGCTTCTCCCACCTCTAGAATAGTGCATGAAATATAATTGACACTCAGTAAATATTTGTTGCTTTCATTAAAAGAAAATTTGGGAGTTTCCCTGGTGGCCCAGTGGTTAAGAATCCACCTGCCAAAGCAGGGGACACAGGTTCAATCCCTGGTCCTGGAAGATCCCACATGCCACAGAGCAACTAAGCCCCTGAGCCACAACTACTGAAGCCCACGCACCTAGAGCCTGTGCTCCGCAACAAGAGAAGCCACCACAATAAGAAGCCCATGCGCCGCAACGAAGACCCAACACAGCCAAAAATAAATAAATAAATTTAAATTTAAAAAAAAAAAAACAAAAAAGAAAATTTGGATGATGAATAAGTAAAAACAGCCCTAACAGTCTAAAACACAATAGTCAGTCCAAAAGTAAAAGTAGAGCAATGATGGAAGAGAAACCATCAAATATAGCGGTTCTTTTCTCTGCCTGGCAAATTAGAGAAAGATACAACATTTTTCGAAGGCTTGAACAATATATAAATTCCAAGAGCTTGTGAAGAAAGGAGCACTTCTCAAATCAACATCTTTTAAAGGAAACTAACATTAATTGTCAGATTAGACAGTAATATTAGTAAACAATAGAATAGTAATTCTACTAAATGAAAGTAATAAAACATTCATCTGAACTATAGTGTTAAGAAGGATGAAACTAAGATGAATTCATTTTTATTTATCAGCTAGAAGGTAAAAGATTATAAAGTCCCATTTTATTTCACTAAAAAGAATCCTAAACTTGAATAATTCTAATGCTAAACATGAATTGGCTCATATGATATATTTGTTTATTTTTAATTAAACTTTTTATTTTGTGTAAGTGTGAATTCACATGCAATGGTAAGAAATAATACTGAGAGATCCCATATGGTAACATCTTACAAAACTATAGTACAATATCACTTACTGACATTGATACAGTCAATACCTAAAACATTTTCATCACCACAAGGAATCCTCAGTAGCCATATCTACTTCCATTCTGCCAACAACCCTCCCCAACTCCTGGGAATCACTAGTACATTCTACATTTCCATAATTTTGTCATTTCAATACTGTTACACACACACACACACATTTTTTTTTCCAGCCATGCCATGCGGCTTGTGGGATCTCAGTTCCCCAACCAGGGCTTGAACCCAGACCACCGCAGTGAAAGCCCAGAATCCTAACCACTAGGCTACCAAGGAACTCCCAATAATGTTACATAAATGGAATAATTTGTTCTAAGTTCACAGTATGTAATTTTGGGTATCGGCTTTTATTTTCACTCAGCATAATTCTCTGAAGGTTCATATAGGTTGTTGAATGTATCAGTAGTACCTTCCTTTTTACTTATTTTTTTTTAACATCTTTATTGGAGTATAATTGCTTCACAATGGTCTTCCTTTTCATTAAGTAATATTCCATGCTATGGATGTACCATAATTTGTTTAACCTTTCACATGTTAAAGGACATCTTTAACATCTAGTTGTTTCCAGTTTTGGGTATTATGAATAAAGCTGCTACAGATATTCATGTATGGGTTTTCATATGAACTTAAGTCTTCAGTTCTCTGGGATAATTGCTCAGGAGTGCAAATGCTGGGTTGTATAGTAGTTGCATGTTTAGTTTTTAAAGAAATTGCCACACTGTTTTTCAGACTGGCTATACCAATTTACATTCCCACCAGCAATGTGTGAGTAATTTACTTTCCCTGCATTCTTGCCAGCATCTGGTGGTGTCACTATTTTTTAATTGTAGTCATTCTGATAGGTATGTATTGATATCTCATTGTGGTTTAAAATGTGCACTTCCCTGATAGCTCATAAAATTGTATATCTTTTCATGTGTATGCATTTTTACCATGAAACGTCTGTTTCTATCTTTTGCCCATTTTCCAATCAGACTGTTTTGTTTTTCACTATTGAATTTGGAAAGTTCTTTATGTATTCTAGATACTAGTTCTTTATCACATATGTGGTTTACAAATATTTTCTTCCAGTCTGGAGCTTATCTTTTCATACTCTTAACAGGGCTTTCCACAAGCAAAAGTTTTTAATTTTGACAAAACCCGACTCATCAATTTTTCTTTGATTGATCACGCTTTTGGTGTCAAATCTAAGAACTCTTTGTGTAGCCCTATATCCCAAATATTTTCTCCTACTTTTTTCTAAAAGCTTTGTAGTTTTAAGTTTTACATTTGACTACAACACCATTTTGAGTTAATTGTTGTATATTATGTGAGACTTACCTCCCTGTATGTTCCTTTACTATCCCTTGTTTACAATATAAATGTCTTCAATATTTCCTATGTAAAACCACAACAGACAGTGTTATAACTTTTGGCTTCCACCATCAATCTTAATTTAGAACCGAGAGGAGAAAAAAAGCCTATTGTATTTACTTATATTTTTGTTTATCATGTTCTTCTGATATTCTAAGTTTTCTTTTTTATCATTCCCTTTTTGTTTAGAGAACTTCCTTTAGCCATTCTGATAGAGTTCATTTGTTGATGACAAATTCTCTTAGTTTTCCTTCATCTGAGAATTTCTTGATTTCTCCTTAACTCCTGAAGGGTATTTTTTGCTGGGTATAGGATTCTGGATTGACAGTTCTTTTCTTTCAGCACTTGAGAGGTCTTATGCTACTTTCTTCTGGCCTCTTATTGTTTCTGATGAGAAATTTGCTGTCATTTGAATTATTTTTCCCTGTAGGTAAAATGTCATTTTCTCTGGCTGCCTTCAAAACTTTTTTGTTATTAGAAGTTTAATTTTACTGTGCTGTGGTGCAGGTTTCTTTGGGTTTATTTAGTTTGGGGTTTGCCAAGCTTCCCGAATCTATAGGTTTCCAAATTTGGGAAGTTTTCAGTAATTATTTCTTCAAGTCCTTTTTCAGTCTCACTTTCTCCTCTCCTAACGACACAAATGTTATCTTTTGTTTTGGTCCCACCAGTCTCTGAGACTCTGATCTTTTTTTTTAAATTTAATTTTCCTATGCTGTTCAGATTAGTAATTTCACTGTTCTATCTTCCAGATCACTAATTCTCTCCTCTGCACCTTACATTCTCCTGTTGAGCCCACCTACTGAGTTTTTTATTTTGGTTATTGTATTTTCCCACAATTTTCTAAAATTACCAATTTGTTCTTCTTTATATCTTCTATTTAATTTCTGAGGCTTTCTACATTTTTTTGTTTGTTTCAAGTCTGTTTGTTTTAATTGCTCATTGATTGCTTTTTATCATGGCTGCTTTAAAATCTCTGACAGATAATTTTAACATCTGTGTCATCTTAGTGTTGGCATCTTTTGTCTTTTTTTTTCATATGAGTTTGAGATGCACTTATTCAACTGAGGTTCATTCATTATGGAACCTCTGAAAGAACAATATCAGTTTCAGTTCTTCCCACTTCTTGGTGTGACAAATAATTTTTTAAAATGAAATATTTGAATATTTTTGTATTCTGGAGCTGAATATTTTTGTATTCTGGAGCTTATTTAAATCTTCTGTGCTCAATAATAGCCACATGTGTCATAGTGGCTATTATATTGGATACAGAACATTTTGAACATCTCAGAAGGTCTACTAGACAAGGGTGAACTAGACACTGAACAAAATGGCTCATGATACTACTAAATGTTGATGTAAAATACAGGGGAAGGAAGAAAAATATGAGGAAGATGGGTGAATAAATGACCCTATGAATTACAGGGATAGAAAAGATGTGGATTTATTCACAAGGCAAATCTGCAAAATGGACACTAACCTACTACCATACCATGGACTGAACTTTTAGTGATTCTAGCTGCATGGGTCTGTTCCTAAAAAAAAAAAAAAAAAAAAAGAAAGGAATTCCCTTTTTCTATGAGTTGATGTAATTTGGAACAGTAAAAGCTAATTGATGTGACAGCTGAGATTAGTGTGTATTTACCCTGACACTGCATGTTATGTTACATTGAGATATATCTGACTTTAGCAAATGTTGGACATATTCATTCAACATCATTTTATTTGATAGAGGAGATACATCTACGTTATAGAATTCAGGTTTTTTAAACAATAAATGAAATGATATAGAGACGACTTTGGCAAGAGAGTACAATTTCAGGGCAGCAAAGCCCAAATAAAGATAAAATATATACAAATAAATGTAAAATGGCTAAAAATCATAAAGATTTCAGAACTAGAGCTTCTTGTTATTTAGTTTATTCAACAACTATTTATAAAATGTATGTTATTACAGTTCAACCATCAATTTCTTAGATGAGAAATTGAGCTACAGAGAAGTTGGCTTCATTACTTAATGGGAAAGCAAGGAAAGGAAACCTAGGCCATTTCATACTACATCTAGTTTCTTTCCTATTTATATCATATGGCCATCAAATGTCTTTCATAGTCATACCAGCCACACTGGAGAGTTTTGAAAAAAATACCTTGCACTTTCTGTTTCCATGATTAACTTATAATTTCCCTCATTAATTCATTCCACATATATTTACCAAGTGCCTACAATGAGCCAGGAAATTCTAGGCACCAAAGTTCATCAGTGAACCAAACAAAGATCTGTGTTTGAACACTTACATTCTAGTGGTGGTAAATAAATAATAAATTAGAACATGAATACTATGAAAAAAAGAAAAAGTAGTACAGGTTAAAGGGGGGTGAGATGGGAGGTATGAGGCAGATTAAGTCACTCTTGCAGGATCTATTATAACCATCTGATGGATCTCAGCTTTTCTCCAATACCCATCTCAAATGCCACCTCCTCTATGAAGCCCTCCTTAATACCTTAGTTAAAATTTATCTTTCCTCTCTGCTCCTTTAGCACTTCTTATCTCTATTCCAGCACTTAGCATTCTGCCTTGTGTAAGATATGAATGTATCTGTCTTTTCATTAGACTGTAATTCCTGAATAAAGAGAATGTGCCTTATTAATCATATTATCCCTTAAAGAGTCACTCATGATGGTTGCCTTAATAAGCATTTGTTGAATAATGAAGTCTAAATTGAATGAACTGACAAAGACCTGGAATGTTTATAAAAGGTAATCCTGATATTAGAATTCAGAAATATAAATTCAGCATGCAGATTTTAGGTGCCAGTTCTCTATCCATGCTAATCTTGTTCTGTTCTGCCCACACCTGTGTGGCTAGAGAGATAGTATTTAGTTTTGTTAGAGAGAGTCTTTATTTTCTGCTCTTGCTGGATTTCTAGTAAAAAATACCACATATTCACAAATACCATTTGATTCACTTAACAAATCAAGCAAAATAGTGGCATCATGAGGAACTTAAATTTGTCTTCAGAGTTGTCATGCATTATCCACACAGCCTATTAAATTAACTGTTATACACCAGAATTTAGGCAACTTAACCAACACTATGACCCTTATATAATATCACACCTTTACCTGAGAAAATAAGATTTATGTGAAATTGTCAATCTTTATTTTTCTTTTGCCAGTGAATAAAAAACACAGAAATCATCAAGCTATATTCTTCTCTATTTCTTTCACGAAATGTACTGCTTTACATGCCCAAGAACCAGTAGGACTTGATGGTTAAGAAATGTATTTCTTACAGCATAGTAGCATATTATCTTGAAAGTGCTGTTATGAACAATATTTACTACATTCACGAGTACTGAATAAAGCATAGCTATGAAACTGATTTTTTTTTTTTTTTTAATAAATAGGTATTTTTTTATAGTGGGTAATGTGAAGACTTCAGATGAAATAGATTGAGAAACTGATTGGAAATTGAACGCAAACTAAGACCACTTGACTGTTACTGAAAGGAATAGCCCAGTTTGCTTTTTTTTTTTAAAGAAATTCACGTTCTTTTATTTATTTATTTATGACTGTGTTGAGTCTTCGTTTCTGTGCGAGGGCTTTCTCTAGTTGCGGCAAGTGGGGACCACTCTTCATCGCGGTGCGCGGGCCTCTCACCATCGCGGCCTCTCTTGTTGCGGAGCACAGGCTCCAGACACGCAGGCTCAGTAATTGTTGCTCACGGGCCCAGTTGCTCCGTGGCATGTGGGATCTTCCCAGACCAGGGCTCGAACCCGTGTCCCCTGCATTGGCAGGCAGATTCTCAACCACTGTGCCCCCAGGGAAGCCCCTATGAAACTGATTTTGATTACACATTCTGTAGGTATTCTAATTGGTAGGTATGAATAAAAGACTTCCCCTAAGCAATCATATAACTAAAAGTACACAAAGTTCTTGCATCTTAATTCTTTTAAAGAATCAGTTTTAGAATGTAAAGATTTAGTTAGTGCATAATTATAAAGTATTTATAAATTCTTAGTAATTCAGATATATTGAATTGGTTGAATTAGTGATTAGTGTTGCTTTTTTGAATAGAGATGTGACGACATGAAATATTAATGAAGGTTCTACTGGAATTGCTAATGATGGATTCTTCTGATGAAGAAGAACTTAAAACAAATCTCTTTTAAAGAAGAGAATGTGTTTGTATTTTTGATATTTTTATTAAACTGAAACATTGATGTGTCTCTTGAAGGTACTTATTTTTATCCAAGATGCACATACAGTACATATTTCAATTAAATTTTATCCCTGTTGTGCAGGGCATTTACTATAAAGGATAATCATTAGAGTTCTCATTATTAGAGAAACAGGGATTGATTATGCATTATGATTATTATAGGAAAGTTGATGGGTCATAAGTGAGAAAGGTAACAATGGTGAGTGGACGAGAAAATGTGCAGGTCAGAAGCAGAAGAAATGTAAAAAACGTACAGGATGAGTATGACCACAAGAAACCATGTCTATACCCACTAAATTCAATGTTTGTTTGGCTTAAAGTTTGGATCTTAAGTCTTATTTCTATTTTCCCATGTGAGTAGTAAAAGGCTGTGTGCATGTGTATGTATATATAGGACTGCAATAAGTGCCTATTTAATTAATTTATTTACACAGAGACAGCCAAGTTGCTAAAGTAACTCTTTGTCTTTGAAGCTGTGTGTAAATGCTATCAAAACAAGTGATAAGTTCAACAAAAATAAAAATTGTTATGTAAACTTACTTCAGACAATTTTAATTTTTTAAGGTTTTGATCATATCTCTTTGTTGTCATACCAATACTAAAAAGCTCAAAGTTTAAGTGGGCCAAATCTATAGCTGGTTAATCCTCTTTGGTACAAAATATGAGCATTGTTATCTCATAAAAACTATTTTGCTTAAAATGTATTGTTAGACACATTTTCAAAGACCAAGTGTACTTATGTATGTGTGCAAAATTTGAATTTGGTATCTGTCAATACTGAATGAACATTTTAGTGCAAAGCCGCCTAAACACACACACACACATCAAATTTATAAGTTTAGAGTTTATAAAAATGTGCTTGTTTATAAAAAGGATATAACATGGGCACTCAACAAACAGTATTTCATTTGGATAAAAATGGCAAAAATTTTAATAAAATGTTAACAATGTATAAATTTCTTTTAGCTTTCCTTTTTTTTTCACTCCTGAATTAAAGTTCTTACTCAGGAGTGCTAATTCCTCTTGCATCTTGTATATGTTCTGACTTGCTACTAGTTTATCAGTAAGCATTAGCTGGGTGTTGTCATGGTAAATGGGAAAAATGTTTTTAATCTGTCCTTATTAGTAGGTGCAGTGCTGTCAGCAGATAAGAGAGAGAACAGAAACAAGGTATCTGTTGAAGTGTGAAAAATTAAAAGTTTTAAAAAAGCATACTTATGTTTAAGAATGATTTCCTTGAATATTATATTTAGAGCAACATGTAAATTATGTAATTGAATAAGGTCAACAAACAGCAACTTACAAATATTATAATTTAAGAAGTGGGTACATAAATATAATTTTCATGTTAGCTTGAAATATGCACTAAGGTGGTGTTTGATCGTCACCGTGATGAAAATAAATGACAAAAATCGCTTTTATATAATATCTGGTCACACTTCATTAAGATTTTTCTGAGGAAAGATCTATCATAGGAAGCTCTCTTTTACTTTTAAACAAAAGTACATTCAGATTTATCTTTGTTTACCTAGACTCTGATCAATTGTAACTCTCCCCTCATAGCATCTGTCTTTTATTTCTTTCTGTGAATCCAAAATGCCATTAAAAAGCACATTTCAAAATATCAGTTCAAAGTAGCATTTATTTTCCAGGTACTTTGTTTAATTCCATAAGTATTTAACACCTATAATGTGCCCAATATTGGGCTATGTATGCAATGGAATTACTTTAAAATGATAATGATACATTGTGTATTTTGTTTCACAGTTAAGACTTATATACACTCAGCAATTAAAGGACACAGTATGCTAGGCTTTGCATGCAGACAAAAGTGCTACAATGGTTCAGAGAAATGATGGATTACTGTGAAGTGGGGAACTTGGGAAAAAACTTTCTGGAGGAGGTAAGTTGGGAAAGCTGTATATGTCTAAAATGAATGACGAGGAGGGAAAACGGTGCTCAGAGTCAGGGAAATAGCAAGTGCAAAAGGACAAGGGTGAGATTTTAGCCAGTGGAAAAGAAATCAGCCTCTTAGGGCAGATTTGTTTGTTTCGAGTGGTAGGGACCAGGCTTTCATTATAGCCTCAGGCTTTACTTTCCGATTTACTTAAGGTTTCAGAGATTTTACCTCTCACCTACCTTTGTCTTACTGATGATATTACTTATGGCACTCTCTTGCTTAAGCTATCCTGATTTTACCCTTTTAAGTTTTCCATTCCAGAAGCAGAATTTCCTTTCTTATCGTTCCATAAACTGAGCAGTTTCCCATTTCTTGTTTTTGTTTTGTTTTCAACTACCGGCATTTCTTCTCTTAAGACTGTCTGCAAAGATCCAGCAAGCCACCTAAGTTTAAGTTGGTCAATGTACCTGAGTTCCACAAATGTTTATTAAGCAATTAGTAGGGACCAGGCATATACGGAGATGAAGAAGCCATGGTTCCTACCCTCCTGAAACTTTCAGACAGGTAAAGGCTGTTTCTTGCCCCAAGTCTGCCTATATTGTCCTATACTACAATTTACAGTTTAAAGTCTGCCAAAATAGAAAAACATAAAATAAATGATAAATGCTAAGAAGCCTAAAACTCACTCCAAAGAAGAATCAATAGGTTATACCTGTGAAGCACCTGTGATGAAAGGGTAGCACAGTGGAGTAGTTTGGGTCCTAGCTCTGTCACATTTAGTACAACTTTGAACAAGATGATATAGAGAAAGGAAAGGGGACATTTCTTCATTGCCTACTATGTGCTGGCAGTGTGATTGGTATTGGTTGTGCATTATTTAATACTCATAGATCACATCACCTTCCAGCTCCCACTTCAAAAAACAACTGCAAAAAATTCACCACCACCACAGAAAAACAAAATTTAAAAAACATATTCTTGGGAGTTCCCCGGTGGTCTAGTGGTTAGGATTCAGCGCTTTCACTGCTGTGGTCTGGGTTCAATCCCTGATCTGGGAACCAAGATTTCCCCAAGCTGCACAGCATGGCCAAAGCCCTCCCCCCACAAAAAAACCCCCATATTCTTCCTATTTTAAAGACAAATGAAACTCCAGTGTAGAAAAGCTAAGAAGCTTGGGATTTCAGACACACCTGAGATTTGAGCCTGGTCTCAGCCCCCAACTCTACCACTTACTAGATTTTTGGCAAAGTTATTCACTTATTTATTCAATATTCACTATATGTCAAGCATGTTGCTTGGCACTGGGTTTTAAGAAAACGATGTGACAGTCCCTTTCCTTAAACCTCTTAAACTGCAGTAGAGGGAGACAGGCATGGAATGAAGCCCTTGTAATTAAGTGATAGGTGTAGTTCTGGAAGTTGTACAGAGTAGCGTTGGTGGGGGGGGCAAATGAGTCCACTCTACCTGGGATTGGCAGATGGCAGAGGACAGGAAAGGTTTCCTAGCGGACGTGGCCCTGGAGTCCCACACAGTCACCCACTGATTCAGATGACTGTGGGAAAGAACAAGACATTCTACCTTGCGTGAGCAGTGGGGCCTGAAACAGCTTGGTAAGGAATGAAAATGGTTCAGAGTGGCTGGAGTGAGAGAGCTGTAAGTCAGATGTAGTAATACCTACTTCCCTTGTTAGAGGATTAAATATATACAGTGTTAAGAACAATGCCTGAGACATACTAGGTGCTCAAACAATGTTCCTGTTCCTCCTTCAGTTTCTCCAGTAATTATATTGCCTTCCAGCTTGAAATTCTATGACTTTATTACACTGTATGGGTTCTTATTGTATATTGGTTCATACACTATTTAGCACATCGTACAGGTTCAATAAATAGTCTCTACCACAGTTGGAAGAAGTCTGGATAAAACAAGATGTGAATTTTGATAAGGGATTGAAGCAAAAGCTGACTTTAGCTTCAACACTTTTCTTTCTCTCTGTCCCTCTACAGTAACTTGAATAGAGTTTTGCTTGAGTATGTGTGTAAGTAAGTATGTAAGTAGAGAGATTCAGCATCAGTTCAACACATGCGGACAGGATTCAATATCTTTCCATGGGAACTGCTCACCATCTTCCAAACCCAGAAGAGCTGCTTTTCTGTTCCCAGAAGTTTTTTGTTTTTTTTTTTAATTTAATTTATTTATTTAATTTATTTTTAGCTGTGCTGGGTCTTTGTTGATGTGCACGGGCTTTCTCTAGTTGCGGCGAGCAGGCTCTACTCTTCATTGTGGTGCGTGGGCTTCTCATTGTGGTGGCTTCTCTTGTTGCGGAGCATGGGCTCTAGGTACGCGGGCTTTAGTAGTTGTGGCACGCGGGCTCAGTAGTTGTGGCTCGCGGGCTCTAGAGCGCAGGCTCAGTAGCTGTGGCGCATGGGCTTAGTTGCTCCACGGCATGTGGGATCTTCCCGGACCAGGGCTCGAAGCCGTGTCCCCTGCATTGGCAGGCGGATTCTTAACCGCTGCGCCACCAGGGACGCCCCCCAGAAGTTTTGAAGATCATAACATCAACCACACTGTCAGGAGGAGATTTGAAGGCAACGTACCATCATTGCATAACGTTAGAGCTCATTATTTCTGTCCAGAGCTTACAGTCAACTCTATCTCCACTTTCAATCTTTCTTCCCTGCCTCTATTCTATGGTTGTGTACATGTCTCCCCCACCCTGCAAGAGTACAAACTCTGAAATCTTGTCTTATTCAACTTTGCATCTCCTAGTTATCCGCTCCCTCCCCCCCGCCGCAATCCACAGTGCTTTACCCATTGCAGATATTCAGCAACTATTTGTTAAATTTTAAATATACCTGGTTAATCAGAAATTAATCTCACTTATCACAGTAGGGTTCCCTGAACCCTAGCAGCACACTCACATTTGGTGAGTGATGTGACCAGAGAGCATAGGAAGGTACCTTATCACCTTAAACTGCAGCAATCATATTGTTTATTGTGTGTTTTCAAGGAAAGTCTCCATGGTGTAGTGGGTTAAGAGCATGAGCTATGAAGTCATACTACCTGGTTTTGAAACCTGCTACAAGTCACAAGACAGACCTTGGTTATGTAACCTATCTCTCTGTGAATCAGTATTCTCATCTGCAAAGTGACAGTAATGGTCTAAGATGTCATCTCATAGTGTGGTCACGAAGATTTACTGAGTTAATAGCACTGGTACATTGCTATTTGTGAAGAGCGCTGGTACATTGCAAGTGCCCAATAAGAATTAGTTCTTATTTTACGCTCTGCTAAGTTTTATATGAATGTAACTGGGAGCAGGGAGTAGCTCGGCCATAGCAAGGAGATGCAAAGGCTAACGAGAAGAGGGAGGGCAGGAACATATCCAGGGATGTGACTGTAATCCCCTTCTAGGACAAATGCTTCTTGAGGCAGGAAGATATTCCTGTCATGAGGTGTGAGGCTAAGGTGCTGTATACCTGGTGGACTCTTCCCCCTGCCACCAATTCAGCAGGGTCAGGGATCAAAGTACCTCTCTTGGTGGTGAAGTTGCCTACCTCTTGCAGTCTTTTAAATGTTTTTTTATATCAAAAGTGGTTTACTAGTTAAACATTATTTATTATAACATAGCAATATAGAGCATGGGCTAAGAATATGGAGGCAAAAAAAGATCTAATCATGGTTTTGATCTTTATTATCTGATTGATCTTGGGCAGGATCCTTAAGTTCTCTATGCTTCTATTTTTTTTTTTTCTAACATCTTTATTGGAGTGTAATTGCTCTACAATGTTGTGTTAGTTTCTGTTGCATAACAAAGTGAATCAGCTCTACATATACATATATCCCCATATCCCCTCCCTCTTGCATCTCCCTCCCACCCTCCCTATCCCACCCCTCTAGGTGGTCACAAAGCACTGAGCTGATCTCCCTGTGCGATGCAGCTGCTTCCCACTAGCTATCTAGTCTACATTTGGTAGTGTATATGTGTCAATGCTACCCTCTCACTTTGTCCCAGCTTACCCTTCCCCCTCCCTGTGTCCTCAAGTACATTTTCTACGTCTGCGTCTTTATTCCTGCCCTGCCCCTAGGTTCATCAGAACATTTTTGTTTTTTTTTTTAAGATTCCATATATATGTGTTAGCATACGGTATTTGTTTTACTCTTTCTGACTTACTTCACTCTGTATGACAGTCTCTAGGTCCATCCACCTCACTACAAATAACTCAATTTCGTTTCTTTTTATGGCTGAGTAATATTCCATTGTACATATGTGCCACGTCTTCTTTCTCCATTCATCTGTTGATGGACACTTAGGTTGCTTCCATGTCCTGGCTATTGTAAATGTGCTGCAATGAACATTGTGGTACATGACTATTTTGAATTATGGTTTTCTCAGGGTATATGCCCAGTAGTGGGATTGCTGGGTCATATGGTAGTTCTATCTTTAGATTTTTAAGGAACCTCCATACTGTTTTCTATAGTGGTTGTATTAATTTACATTCCCACCAACAGTGCAAGAGGGTTCCCTTTTCTCCACACCCTCTCCAGCATTTATTGTTTGTAGATGTTTTAATGATGGCCATTCTTGCAGTCTTTTTTAAAAGCATGGTCAAGTTACAGGAAAAATTCTATCATCACAGAAAAGTATTTTATGTCAAATGAGTCATTTCTCTTATTAAGAGTATTTTTGAGCATCTTGGTATTTTAAACTATACTATCAGATTGAATTTTCTTTGATGTATATATATTTTTTACAGGCATAGTAATGATGTTGAGTAGTTTTAACAGAGGGTTTAAATATCAGTGATATTTTAAAAAACACTTTTTAAATGGATATATATATATATTCTTTTAATGGACTTCAGGACTTTTACTTTTTTGGAAAGCAAAGATATGGGCATTTAACTAGGTATAAGGTAATTCTGTTAGGCAGGGAGGATAATTTTTCCTCCTAGTAAAACATAATGAGGCTAATAATGATTGAAGACACATCATCAAAGGAAAACATTGACTCCTGAGGAAAACTGATCAATCAGGCATTGGAAGAGATGATTTATAAAGGTAATTATGGCACTGGAATAAGCCTTTTGGGATAAGCATACTTTGATCCATGCCAGTCATTCTTACTTCACATATGTCTTTGAGCAAAATAGATGAGGGTCAAAGTAACAAGAAGGTTTATAGCTTTCCAGTAGAAGACAAAAATATAACAATAATCCTCCCTCCTCCTCACCATTGTCAAATTCCTTCCTGTTTGAGGATCTCTGAATCGTTTAGTTGGCTACAATGATCTGCTGACTTTATCAGTATATTGTAACATGAAACCTTGTAAACTGAAACAATCTGCTTTAAATAAAAGTCTTTATTATGTGGCTAGTTTCCAACTATTTTAATCACAGTACAGCTGTAAACATTAGAAAGATTGACGTTTATATTGAAAAAAACCCCCTGAAATGTAATTTTAACTTTTTATCTCTATTATTCTATATCTGTGTTCTTACTGTAAGTCACCTCAATGACAGTGTTTAAGATGATAAGAATGTACATTATCCATACTTTTTCTTCTGTTTTATTTTCCAACAGGAAACCAAAGTGAAATGAATGCAAAACTAAAAGACTAGAATTCTCAATATAGTTTTTCCACTGATTAGTATCTCATTTTCTGCCTCCAAATCGGTTTATGGACACTTAATTTTGACTCACAAAGTTCTTAGGAGGATACAATCTGACAGTTAATATCAACATCTTTTGATAGTGTTTGTAAATGCTTGGCATTCTTCTTATTAGTAATACAATGTTTTTGCATTCTTATTAGTAACATATTTGTCATAGAATATTGTGGAGTTAACATTCTGAGAAGATCAAACAATATTCAAATTTTTATTATGTGCTTGATGAAAAATTAAAGAACACATTGCTTAGTGTTACCCATAATTTTTGAGAGAGGATCTGTGCCTTAAATTAATTACCAACTTCCATATCAGAAGTCAGGTTATTTGGGTACACAAAAGTTTGTTTGTTTGTTTGTTTTTTTAGCAATTGTGGTAAATTGGCTCCCAAACTGATCACAGGAGACTTCATTTACTCTTGTGCTGTCATCAGATGAATACGTATTAGGCCTCAACTTTGTATATTAGGCTGATTGCAGTTTAGATTGTATGAAATGACTAAATTTCTCAGTTATTTGGCTTGAAAAAATATAATTCAAATATTGTAGGAATGAGACTCCACAGTGAATCCCCACAGTAAGGAGAATGGTCCGCTTATTTCTGAATGGAAATCCCCAATTGTCACACCACATCAATGATCTGACATATCTGACTTCCACTGAGCTGGACTTTTAAAGGTCAGGTCACTGGACGAAGAATTTTAGCTTAGCGGGTTATGCAGCAAAGATGCCCAAATCCAGAGCACTGTTTTAATGTTGTCAGAAATAGCTTCTCTTGAAATAGCAGAGGGGAAGAAAAAAATGGAAGATTTTAAGCCCAAAGTCTTTTGCCTAAGCACATTTTCTAACGTTTCTGCCCGTATCTCATTAAAAAGCTGGATAAAGAAACAGGGGTGGGGATAGAACCACATCATCTACTTTCATAGAAGGTTCAGACTGGAGTCCCGCAGGCACAATTTATTTGGCCTACATTTAAAAAATTTGTAAAGTGCCATATTAGAAAAAAATCCAGATTTTTGGCTTCTCTTAAGAAATGGAACCTTTGGCCACAGTGGGCCTGTATTCATACGGGGGCGAAAGCAGGCTGGATTTGAGAATCGGCTGCTTTCTTTACACACGCTCAATGATTTCCCATTCCCTACCACCCCGAACGTCTTAACACCACGTTCACTTTGCCTGCCTCACCCCGCAGGCGTTGAGATTCCTGCAGTTTATGAAATGGATGCAAACGGCTCTTTTTTTTTTAAATGGGCAAATCTCTTTGTTAAAGGAGGAAGGGGGAACCGATGGCTGGTTTTGCTTCCAAACAGTCCTAAATCTGCAGTTTTTCAACCATCTGACCCTAACCTACTTTTTCCGGATGGCCCAAAGTATGCAACTAAGTATCAAAGGATGGCCCTTGTAGTCACAGTTCTATCACAAGCCAGCCATGTGACCTTGGGCGAGTCCGTTAATCTCTCTTGGCCAAAGGTGATGAAAAGTCTCTAAACGGACTTAATTACTGCTCTGAATACTTCACAAGGCTATTGCACAGCACACACGAGATTCTGAAAGTACTCCTAAATCATTTATAAACCGCAAAACGCTCCCTAGCACAAGCGTCTGTCAGAGTGCGACACCACGGCTTTAGAAGTTGGGTTCCTGGAATCCGCTCCAGTTCCGCGCTGCTCCCACCTCCCACGCTCGGGGTGGGCGGGCGGAAGAAGATTCTCAGGGGAGAAGCTCTGGAAAACCAGCTTAGAAATGCAGCGAGAAGTCCGTTAGCGGGCGTAAAGTTGTTGGCATTTTTAAGCCCCCAGAGTGACATACCAACTTCTGGCCGAGATGACAGACACCGCGCACAGCCAGCGCGAAAACCGGTCCCCGGGCCACCTCCCTGCTCGAAGCCAGGACCCCAGGAGCCAGGCCTGAACCCTCCCGGCCAGGACCCCAGACCCGGGATTCCGGACCTCGCTCTCGTCCCCAACCCCCCCCCATCGCCTCCCCCATCCCCCCTCCACGTGACAAGAGCCGGAACCGTCACTTCCGGCGGCGCAGGCCACGCGCCTGCGCGGGGCGTCTGGCCTCAGTGAGCGGTCGGCAGGGGCCCCGCGCCGCCAACGGCCTCGAGTGGCGGGCGGCGCGGGTTCGGCTGGGGCGGCAGCGGTGCCGCGGGATGCTATCCAGAGGGTGTGCGGCCTGAGCGGACCAGCCCACTCCGCGGAGGGGCCGGCCGCCCCGCCCCCTTCGCCATCTCCCTCCATTGCGCCCTCCTCCGGGACTCGCGGTCCGGGCGCCTGGTGCGGCGGCGAGGGCTCCCGGGGCACTGGCGGAGGCGCCCGCGTCGCCCTCGCACTCGGGCCCGCCCCCTCGCGCCCCGCCCTGTCCCCGCCCTCCTCGCCGCCCTCTGCGGGAGCCCGGCAGCTGCAGTGGAGCCGCGGAGCGGGCGGCGGGGCCGGGGCAGTGCGCTCGGCGCGCGCGGAATGTGAGGCTCGGCGGGCCGTAGCGCGCTCGGACGCTCGGACGAGCGAGGGGCGGCGACCCCTCGCGGACGCCCGGCCGCGTGCCGGACCGGGCACTCACCCTCTCGCTCGCCCTTGCGCGCGCCCCGCGCCCTCCAGCGCGCCGGCGGGACCATGAAGAAGTTCTCTCGAATGCCCAAGTCGGAGGGCGGCGGCGGCGGCGGTGGAGCGGCGGGTGGCGGGGCCGGCGGGGCCGGGGCCGGCTCTGGTAGCTCGTCCGTGGGGGTCCGGGTGTTCGCGGTCGGCCGCTACCAGGTCACCCTGGAGGAGTCACTGGCCGAAGGTACGGGCGCCTGGGGAGGCTCGGGCCGGCAGGTGAGGGAGGGCTGGGGTGTGGCGGTAGCTTCTCCAGGTCCTCGCCCGCTTGTCTCCTCGCGCTCCCGGCTCACTCTAACCCCTTCTGCCTCCTCTGCCGGGCCAGCGGGGGCTCTTAGAGTAGCTCGGGCTCTCGCTCTTAAGTCGGCTTTTCTCGCCGCCGGCAGCTCTGACCCGTGCACAGTTATTTCAGTACGAGTTTGTCATTTTCAGTCCTTCTTGACGCAAAGAAATAAATAGGAAACGTCTTAGCGAGTGCTGCGGTGTCGTGATTGGACCAGTGACTCATTAGAGGGTCAGACCGAGCAGGATTGGGGCTTTTCTGTCCCCGCTGTGGCTCAGGGGGGTGTCAAGCGTTGGCCTCACCACTCGCGACGCAGGGCACAGGACTCTGCAGCCCCGGCTGTTCAGCCTGGGTTTGCTCCTGCTCAGTCATCAGTTGAAAAACAATTTATTTCTGTGCGTGCGCGTGATGGAGGTGATACTTTGCCCCAAATTCAGTTAGTAGGTTGCTTTGGGGGAGCAGGTAAACTTGAAGTCCACTTATCTTTGTTTTTTTAGAATCTTCTCTATCAGGCAGGGTGCTAGTCATACCCTTTCGGTATGTCTTCTTTGATAAGACTTTAAAAGACGATATGAAAGCAGGTTAACTTTCACTTGAGAAGTTTTGTGTTCGATTCTTCATTATCTTTATCAGACTATGTCAACAGTTGAGAGTCTGCTTACAAAAAAGTTTGCTCCATTAAAAGAAAAAGATCCTACACTTTTAGTTTTGTATTTCTTGTATAATTGGCTTGTAAGAAATACTCTTGTTTTATTGCATGCTTCACTGACTTGAGTTTTTAACTGCAGAATATTACAAAAATACTTTAAAATTTCTCAAGAAATTATTTGTTGATAATTTGCCCTTTTAAGTTTCAAGATTAAGAGAGAAGAAACCAAAGACAGTAGTTTTGGTTCTCTGAGGGTCAGTTGTTGATGTGGTTTGGAGACAAGTAGACTGAGATTCCACTTGTGTTTTTTGAAATGCCATAAACAATAGCAAATTAGTACAAAAGAAAAACCTGAAAATTTTTGTCTATAAAATATTCTAAAGAGAAAGAAATCTTGAATTATTCAGGATGGATGTCATTGTTTTGCAAGCCATTGCCCCTAATAATGAGCCTAGCTGAACCTTAGGTGGGAGGAGGATCTTTAGCTTGTCAAGTAATGAATGTATGGTAATTGGTGTTGATAGACAGATTTACCATGCTGTAAAAGTTCCTAGTTCTTTATTATACGTTAACTTCAAGTGTTTGAGTTGTAGATTAAGCTATAGGTTTTAAGAAGACATGGCTGTTAACTCACATGCTGTACTTCTGTTTTTGAATTGTAGTAACTAAAGGGTGGCTTGAATAACATTACTCACTTCATTTCACTAAATCCCAGATGGGTCTTTTACTTAATAAGAAATCATTGACATTTCATCAAGTTAGACTTTGGTAGCTTCTACCGCTGCTCCACGCATGTCCTGTCATTACCCTGAGCAAACCATTTTCAATAAAAAAGAAGTAATTTTGGAAAATGCAAATACAAATGAATTTCAAAAGGGGAGTGCTCAAGCACACACACACACACAAAATTTAAAAAAATGTTTCCGTCACTAATGTCACTATTAGAGTGTTCCACTTACTTTTGCCATAAATTTGTCATTTATCTTGGAAAAATCCGTAATCAAGTGCTAGGAGGAAGCAAGCGTTGAACAAACTCTTTTGGAAGATGGCACTTCCCCAACCCGACACCCCAGCTCCTGGAACTAGGCTTTTGGCCTTCCCCAGAGGGAAGGCTGAGGCCTAGGCTTTGTTCCTTGTGTATTTCTTCTATTTTCAGCACGCGCACCACGGAAATCATCTATATTCCGTTTACTTTTTGATCCTGACAACATATTGTTATTTCATATGCTTAATATCATCTCTTCTTTCTGAATAAGTAATGCTACAATTTAGATAAGATGTTTAAGCACAAACGTGGTTTACATTCAAGAATGATCATTCAATAATTTACAGATACATTTGCCCAATTGTAAGATTAGGGCAAGTGCTTGTGAAAAGGCGTTACTGTAGAGTTGAGAGTACCTGAATTGGGGAGAGGTGTACCATTGAGTGGGAAAAGGGTAGAAGCATAGACAGATCAAAAAACAAATTTAGTAGAGTTTACATTTTTGCTTTGTGTCAGTGTTGTTTAAATGGAGGCAAGACCCTGTAGATGCTGTGTCCTGAGGTGTTTTTGCCATGCTACTGCAAATATAGGCAGCTTGCTCAGAATGACCTCTGCGGTATCTTTGAGTCTTCACTAAACCTGGTATGAGTGCTGCCGCCCCCCTCTTCAAATACATACTTGATTCTCATTATTCACAGTAGTCACGTTCTATAAAGTCGCTGTGACCAGTGATTTAGCAAATACTGAATCATTCTTCCTAGGGGAAATAGTGGCAGGGTACCGCAAGCCTGTGTTTACAGCATTTTTGTCAACCAGTCACTATATAACCTTGTTTTATGTGTGTTTCTGTTTAAAGACACCTTGTTTAGTATATATTGTTGACTCGTTAACATTGAACTAATGGTCAACAGTACTGTAACTCATGCCTAAATGAAGCTTAGTGAATACACAGATTTTCTCTGTAAGGGACGTCATAGCCTTCTTGCACTAAGAAACGCTAGATGGACAACACTTTGGCACTACACTTGGGGGCTCTTTTAAACAACAAACTCACCAATAAAAAACACAAAAATGAGAAAAACATGACACTACATAGACCTTGAAAAGGGCCCTTGTTTATAGCAGTGAGAGCTGAAACAAGGCAGAGCAATACCTCGTTGATTCCAGCTGGCTTACTCAAAATTTTCACCACTATGCGCATGTCTGCAAATAACTATGAAAGTGCCATTGTATTGATTTTGGGATATTTTATTGATTTCGGGGATACAAATAAATTTTAGCAAGTAAGCAAGTTTACAAATATGAACTCTCCAAATAATGGGGATCAACTATATGTATGTATGTATAGGTATGTGTATGTATGTATATATTTACATGCACATACATGTTTTATATATTATATATATTTAAAAACCCCACATTCTCAGGGGTATACTTATGTTGTATGTTATAAGTAAACTATTGGTGTAGTTTCCTTTCTGAAATATTATACACTTTGTATCATAATCTCTAGTTAAGTATATAGATGTTTGAAAATGCTGACAACTTGCACCTTTTTAGTTCTTGCTCAAAGTTGAGAGGACTAATATCACAGTGGGCCATTTTTTTGGTTTTCCTCGAAAACAATTTAGTTTCAGGAGTGGAATTTCAACTTTGGGCTGTAGAAATGAGGTAGAGCTATATATAAGAATTTTAGCTTGAAACAGTGTCGAATTGTCAAGCACATATAATTCAATGTAACCGTCCAAGTTTTTACTAAAACGTAGGACTGCTTTTGGATCATATGCCTCTTAGACCTTCAGTGCTAGTCAGAAGAATTTAATATTGATTTATAATGGGAAGAAGAGTGGGTTGTCAGGTAGGAGACTTTTTCCCCTAAGTGTCTTTGGTAAAAAGCAGACTAATGGGGAGCGTGGAGAGCAGGACACCATCCAAAATTTGTTGACATAGTCTAATCATGAGGTTATGGGACTGGATAGGAGTTGTATTTTGAATATGATTGGATGCATAGGACTTTCTGACACGGGCATGGGGGTTGTTGGCACTGTCAGTAATTGGAGGCCAGGAATTTACTACAGAGTTTTGTAAAAGTAGCTCAGTAGCTCTCAGAGTTAACTGCTTAGAGCAGGGTGAATTTAGGCTAGGTGTCAATTCTTATTGTTAATTTTACAGGAAGGTAGTAAGGTACATCTGATCTTGCAGGATAAATCAGTAAGAATCTTTAAGCATGGTATCTCATTTGCAGGAATTATCTGTGGCTACCCAGTAACATGTAAGTAAAAGTTCTTGAGAGATAACAAAGCAGAGGGGAGGATTTAGTAAAGATATCAACAACTGTTACTATTCCCTAACTATTTATTAAATGCCTTTTTTTTTTTTTTTTTAAATGCCAGGCTCTGTACTAGGTGCTATTTACACAGCAGAGAACAAAACAGGTATTTCTCTGGCATTATGGAACTTACAGTCTAGTGGAGAAGATAAATGTTAAACAGAATTAATCAGGTTAATGTAGTTAACAATTTTGATAATTGTCGTGAGAAGAAAGCATAGGGTTTTATGAGAGAATAACTGATTCAATTTGTATTGGATGAAGGAAGGCTTTTTTTTTTTCTTGACATTTTAGCAGAAATCTGAAGTATGAGGAGAGTTAAGTAAAGGCAGAGGTATGAAGGTGGCGTGGTATGGAGTATGTCATGAAGGGAGAAACTCCTATGTGGGGAAGAGTTTCAGGAACTGAAATATGTCCAGAGCTATGGACTATCATGAATGAATCACATGGAAGAAGGACCCAAGGTGGTTTTGGAGAGGACCAGGATCCAGGTCTTTGTATGCCATGTTGGGGATTTTAGATTTTGTCTGAAAATGCAATGGGAAGCTACTGAAGGATTTAAATTAGGGCTGTGACATGCTCTGATTTGTATTTTCGTAAGATCATGGTGTTTGCTCTATAGAGACTGTTTAAGAGGTATACAAATTAGATGATTAGTTAAGATGATGGCAGTGGGGATGGAGCCTGATGTTACTAATGCTTGAATGGGAAGACCTGGTTGTGGATTGGATGGAGGTGGGTGTTGTAGGAAGTGTGAAGAATGACTTGCTTATGTACTTCTTGGATGAAGGAGGTGCTATTTATTGAGATGGGGAAGAGTAGAGAAGGAACAGGTTTGGGGGTGGGGGGGTTTGGGAGGATATCCAGTAATTCCAGACATGTTTAGTTGAGATATCTGAGAGGGGAAATACATGTCGAGTGAGAAGTTGAATATATTGTCCAGTACTCAGCAAAGGTGTTTGGACTTAGAGACACGTACTTCTGATTGGTGAGCATTTGGCTGTTATTTTAAGCCCGGGAGAGGATTGGTGTAGGCAGAGGGTGTAGAATGAGAAGGGGAAGGCTCTCATGAAGGACACCTGTGGAACATTGGTCTCAGACATTAGAGTTTACCAGAATCATTTATTTGGAGGGCTTGGCAAAACACAGATTGCAGAGCCTGACCTCCGAAGTTTGATTTTGTATGTCTGGGCGGAGCCCGTAATTTGCATTTCTATCAACTTGCTCATCAATGCAGATACTGCTGCTCCAGGAACAGTGCCTTGAGAACCGGTGATATAGAGTAGGCAAAGACTGAAAAGACTAAAAAGGAGCTGCCAGAGAGGCAAAGGAATACCAGGAGACTCTGATGCCTTGAAACTCAGGAGTGAAGGGGAGGGAGGGAACAGTTGTGTTGCTGAGAAGTCATCTTACTTGGTCACATGTTTTTGGCCAGGCATTCATGACTGTCCATGCTCAGTCATTCACCTACCTTCTGAATCTTAGCTGTGGTTATTTCCTAGTAATGCTTTTTGCTCCAGCCACAGTGTGCGCCTCTCCTCCTTGCTCTGTGATTGAATCCTCTGTTTGCCTTTCACTCTGCTTCTGGCTGTCTAATCCTATCTTCCTAACTGCTGGCTGTGATCACTCCCTTCTTCCTGTGGACATTTGTAGCTGTTTGCTTTTTTCCCCTTATCACATTTAATCTTTTGTCTTGAGATACAATTATGTAAGCACTTGGAAACACTAGGGCGGTTAATTATTGTTCCTGTCTCAAGGCCCCTAGCAGATAGTAAAATTCTTGAGGCTGAAAGGACTCTGTATTAATTGCTTTTTGTGTCATAAAAATTGCCTCACTGTATCATGGACATTCAAATACTTTTCAAAGGAAATGATTTTTGACTTTTTTTTTTTTTTAAACCAGAATTCTTTAATAGAATTTAAGACCTAATTTGCGAATTAAGAAGTACCAGTGGAGGGCTCTTTAGTTCTTGTCCCCTCAAAGGTCTTCTACTTACGTCTGGGGACCCTGAATTTTCTACTTTGGTGAAGACAAAGTTTCAAGACAAAGTTTGTTTAAGGCAAAGTGTTGTTTAAATTAGCTTTCTTGAAACAGCAAAGAAAGAATAATGTGGATGCCCCCTTAAGTCATCTTTCTCTATTGACATTATATTTTTCTTTATTTAGCAGAGGTGGCTGAGTTAAACGGAGGAAAGTATTTTTACGTGCAATTGTGAAATTGTTTTATATTCTACAGTTGATTTTGACAGCCTTTTTTGGATGGAGAGCTTTTTGAGGACAGGGTCTTATTTATTTATCTCTGTATCCTTACTTCCTGTCCAGGAATTTTTTGTTGTTCTTGAATTAAACTATCAGGAAACATTGTTTCCTTTTCTGTAACGTGTAGTTAATACCTATTATGAAGATCAATAGGTAATGTGTGATATTGACAAGATAATTTGTGACAGTACCTAACAGCGCATGCCCAATCTCTCAATCAATATGGCTTAGTTTTAGGTTCAGATTTAGTTACAAGCTTTCAGTGAAATCTGATTCTGGCATTGTAGTAACTTGCTTTTAGATTAGGTATTACATTTATCCTGAATTAAGTTTCACGTTTATGTGTGTAAAAAATCTGAATCATTTTGATTAGATAATTATTATATGGCATTCAGTCACATATAATTTTTATGTTACAATCAGCTGTATAGAATTTTGACCTTGATACCAGCATATGCTTTCACAATAATATTTAAGTAATTCGCAGTAAAGGATATTACATAGAATCTTATTAACGGATGCTTCTCTTTTGGGTTGTTTATGTTATCATTGTAGGGATAGCGGCTAAGATATAAATTTGATTGTCTGCTGATATGTTTTCTCTAGAGGTGGCAGTTTTATTCAAGGACAAGATACTGACACTAAAACAATTCCCAATTTTCAACACTTCAGAAGTATGTAGTGGAAACTATACATTTATCTCCAATAAAGGGGCTAAATTGCACTGGTATGTCAAATTCTTTGCTTTTAGCTGTAGTCAACTTTGTGTGCTTAGGGCTGAGCAAATTGGAAAGGTTGTCTTTGGTTATTTTAAAAATAATGGAAATAAATTAATACTTGTTAGTATCTTTCCATTATGGAGTCTGCAGGAGAGATAAATAGAAAATTGATGTTGTTAGTACTAAGGAACATACTAGAAGGTAGAATTGATGTCTGTTCTTACATTGATTCCTGATCTTCTCTAGTGTTCTTTACTAATCTTATGTGTTATCTGGGGTTCTCTTTCACCCCTTCTCTCCGTTTGTTTGTTTGTTTTTTTTTTTGGTCAAAGCTTAAAGTAGAACATACACATTTATTAGAACACGTTTGGTGGCTATCAAAATGATTAAAACCTTGATCTGGAATTCTGACATTAAGAGTCTGAATGGCAATTTCAGTGCTGCATAAGGTTTCATCAGCAAAGGTTTGAGACTGCTCATTCCCTGATTTTTTATCCTGCATCCATCTGGTGAACCATTTATGTACCCACAAGCCACTATTTTTAGGGGACTCAGTTGGGACATCGAGTGGTTAATGACTGAGCCGTTTTAAATAGTTGGGCACTTAGTTAATTTGGAGATTCTCTGTGTGTATCATCTTTACAAATGAGATCAGTCAGCACATTTCTGCTAAGTTTCAAAACTCTCTGTAGGAAAGTGGTTGTCGGGCCTTTCCACAGAGGGACTTTGTTTTTGGAATTTTGGGTTTGTCTTAGAATTCCAGTAACATTAAGGGCATAGTTTGGGACATAACCTTTGGAGAGGCACTTTGCAATGGATATTATTTTAAAATGTGAAACAATTGTCGCTACTAGTTTTCCTATTTTAATATTATATTAAAATTTGAAATGATGCCTTCTTGGAGGCAGCTATTAAAAAAAAAAAAAAAGGCAAAACTTGGAGTCGGGCCAGCTGCTAATCCCAGTTAATGCCGCTAACTCACATTGTGACTTTTTTTTTAAACTTTTTTGCATTTACTTTATTTTTTAATTAAAAAAATTTTTAAAATTATTTTTTAATGTTTTTTGGCTGCATTGGGTCTTCGTTGCTGTGCGTGGGCTTTCTCTAGTTGCGGCCAGCGGGGGCTACTCTTCGTTGTGGTGCACAGGCTTCTCATTGTGGTGGCTTCTGGCTTCTTTTGTTGCCGAGCTCTAGGTGTGCGGGCTTCAGTAGTTGAGGGTGCGTGGGCTCAGTAGTTGTGGTGCACGGGCTTAGTTGCTCTGCTGCATGTGGGATCTTTTTTTTTTTTTTTAATATTGTGAACATTTACATATAATTAAAGTTCTTCAAAATCAGCATTTTTCAGAATCATCAATATACCATAGTCTACTATTCCAATACAGTTTTTTGTTGAACTTATTTCCAGTTTTTGACATTATAAATAGAAAGTAAAGAACGCCCCTGTGCAAAACGCATTGTCCACACATTGTGACATTTTGACCTCAGTTTCCTCAAGGAAAAAAATGAAGTGGGTAAAGATGAGCCTGTAACATCTTTTTCCATTTTAGCATTCTCTGATTCTGTCTATGTAACTGAAATTTACTTCTCCTGGTGATAAGAGAGGAGCATGAGAAAGGAGGGATAATGATGAACAGTTTTAGGATTGAGACTGTAATGAAAGGATTGTGTTTGATTATCATGCATTTGAGGTTTTTTTTTTTTTTTTTTTTTAAAAGGGAACGCTATTTATTTATTTATTTTGGCTGTGTTGGGTCTTCGTTTCTGTGCGAGGGCTTTCTCTAGTTGCAGCAAGCGGGGGCCACTCTTCATCGCGCTGTACGGGCCTCTCATTGTCGCGGCCTCTCTTGCTGCGGAGCACAGGCTTCAGACGCGCAGGCTCAGTAGTTGTGGCGCACGGGCCTAGTTGCTCCGTGGCATTTGAGATCTTCCCAGACCAGGGCTCGAACCCGCGTCCCCTGCATTGGTAGGCAGATTCTCAACCACTGCGCCACCAGGGAAGCCCCTGCATTTGAGTTTTTTGGCAAACTTCAGTATAGGGTAGCAATTTATTTTTTATTCCACGGTATAAAATTATTTCTTAATCATTGGAAAAAAGTCTTTTCTAAGAAGTTGCCTTATGTGGTAGCCTTAAGGTAGGGGATGGGTGCTCAAATAAAATTGTATGGCATTTCAGAGTACTATTTAATTTCAAAGGATGTACAGCCTTAGTTGCTGCTTTTGTCATTTTAGTAATTTGTGTTCTCCAAGTGATTCATTTATAGTATATGTATTTTAGAGGGTATCTGGAAGTAAAGAAACTTTCTTGTTTTTCAAGTTTTTATTTGTAAAGAATATATGAGGAAGGGTATGGTTATACTTTATCTGAGTGAGTTTACGGATAGAAAATTTAACCATGATATGTGTGAGGAACATTACTTTTTGTTTCCAGTGCTGTCAGCTCTAGTCTGGGTCCCTAATACTTCTTAAAGAAGTACGTTCTTATGTGGACTATCCCTCCCATTTTATGCTCTTTACTCACCAAATCAACACTTGTATTCCTTCAAATTTATTCTCTCTGAAGTGGACTTCTGATTATGTCACCCTCTTATTTGCCTAACCAAGTGAAGTGCAGACTCATTACTCTGGGATTCAAGGTCCTCTGTAATGTGACCCCAAGCCCCTCTCCAGCCTTAATCTCTCACTCCAACCCTAGGTGTATATCACTATTGCATATGTACTTGATATCTTCTGCACTTCTCTGATGCTTTCTCATTCCTGTTTTTCAGCTTGTGTTGTTACATTTGCTTAGAATGCAGACACCTGCCTCCCCAATTCTGTTGAAATTGGATCTTGCAGAATACATTTAAAATACAGTTAGTAATTTGCAATCTTTATTTTTCCATGAAACCCTGTTCGCAACCAAATGAGTGTAATTATGCCTTCCTTTGATGCCCTGTGTAGCAACTCTTGCTCATATTGCACTTATTTTACACAGCTTTGTTCTATTCCAAGAAAATGTCTAATAAAAAGTTTCCTCTGCTGAAAGATTAAAAGCTCCTTTAAGGTTTGGCTTATGTTCATCTTATATCTCTTGCAGTGCTGTACTCATGATAGGTATTCAGTACATTTGTAAGAGATTGAGTTTTTGAACTGAACAGCAGTCAGAAGGCCAGTAAAAATTTACTGTAAAACAATTGGATAGCAACCAGATTTGACATATCCTGCTGTTCAGTTGATATTTAGGAGCAGATTGGCCCTGTTTTTCACGTTGTGTCCCTTTATAGAAATTAAAATAAGTAGATATATTTGATGATAATGTAGATACAGTATTATCTAGATGGATGAAAAAAATACAACCAGATTTATTTTGGGATTTCTAGCCTGTTTTATTTTTGTTATGATTACAGGAACAGTACATCTTTGTTTTGTGCGTACTACATTGCTCTTTTTATTAGGTATGACTCTCAGAAATATTCCAGCCTGAGTTCCCTTGACCCATGGCATCTTTAAGAAAGCCACTACTGTGGGACAGAGAGAGCAAGCTGAAGAGGCCTAAAGTATGTGCTCTGAGTAGCTGATCTTAAGAAAGTAATAATGTTGGAAATGATCAAGTGGCTATGGCTTTCTCTTGAGTGGCTGATAAGTACCAAGGTTTAATGTGACAGCCAGAATCTAAGAGAATGAGAGATTAGCAAGAAGGGGGTCTCATCTCCTTAATGCTCTGTGTGAAGGAACATATGATCATTACTTTGGGAAACGCCTCTGACTAGTCTGTGATATCAGAGGTGATCATTTTCTAGGTAGAGAAACATTGAATTTTTTATTTTTTTTTAGATTAGGAAATTTGTAAGCCTTTAATGTAACAGATCAGAGGGTAAAAAACCAAGTCCTTATGCAGTTTTCTTAGTAGCTAATCATTATCACCCTCAACATTCTTCTATTTCTTCTTTGGTTTCCTGGAAGAGAGGTTTCCAGCACACTCCTTCGCTTGCCTAATTGCTGTATTTACTTATTTTCCTTAATTTTTTTGTGGCTGGGCCATTGTTCAGGCTGGCTGGAGCTTTTTACATACTTAAGTATTGTCTTTTGAATGAGATGGTCAGTGGTTAGTCTAAATTTTAGTATTCATTCTGGAATCATTAAGATATTAGTACTAAAATGACTTACACATAATATAGTAAAATATTTTACTTAGTGAATGTTGTCAGGACTATTTTTCTAGGGAGTGGGATTATGCATCACTGGTCATGATCCACTTCTTCATTCTCTGGCCTGCATAACACAGTCTCTCCTACTGAATGTTAATGGCCTATCTATTCTTTGTGTACAAAAAAAATGATGCCACTGAGTCATGATCAGTAGGATGTGTGTTTTGAGTTATTTTTCCAGAAGTAGGATGAGTATGTGCTTAGCTGTGCTTAGGCTTTTTTTAAAAAAATTAATTAATTATTTAATTTATGGCTGCATTGGGTCTTCATTTCTGTGCGCAGGCTTTGGTTGCAGCGAGCAGGGGCTACTCTCCATTGTGGTGCACGGGCTTCTCATTGGGTGGCCTCTCTTGTTGCGGAGTGTGAGCTCTAGGCATGCAGGCTTCAGTAGTTGTGGCATGCGGACTCAGGAGTTGTGGCTCGCAGGCTCTAGAGCACAGGCCCAGTAGTTGTGACGCGTGGGCTTAGTTGCTCCATGGCATGTGGGATCTTCCCGGACCAGGGCTCGATCCCGTGTCCCCTGCATTGGCAGGTGGATCCTTAACCACTGTGCCACCAGGGAAGTCCCTGTGCTTAGGCTTTTAATAGTCTCTTTTGTGATCAATGACAGAAGTTTGTAAGATAGTTAACTAGTGTTGTACTGCAGTAATATAGACCTAAAGAGGTTTTTGTTTGTTTGTTTACCAACTAGCCTAGTTCAAATCCTAGTGAGAGTTAACCAGATTGTTAAATCTTTGTTAATTGTTCGTCTTTTAGCAAAATACTATTTTTACAATTCTAAGGATCTCGATCCAAATTGATAGTTATATATTTTTAAAACCCAGTGAACTAGCTGTTACAGGTTTATGTTTTTCAGCTCACTGAAGTGGGAATTTAAGAAATGTTGCAGATACATGGATTGAACAAACATGTGTTTGTGTATGGCATTTTGCCCATAGTATCCTGTCTGTAAGGAATGTTAGAAGTGAGTTTGCAAGGTGCTATATGAATCCATCACGTTCAAAGTTGGATGTAACCATTTTGTTGTCCTATAAATTTCTAGCATGAGAAACTCCTATTTACAGAGTTACGGTTCAAATTTGTTCTCACTTTAGAATAGTGGCTGTCTTTCTTAATAAAGGCTATGTGTATTTTAAAAGGTTATGGTGGGCCATTATGTGTATTCTGAGGTCAATTCTATTGAGTTTTGCTTTTTGGAGGACTAAATAAAGGGATAGGGATGGTGGGTGGTGTACAAGAGTCTGAGTTAAGGCAAAGACCTTCTCACCTTCCTTCAGAGAGGATCCCCAGTAGTCTATTAACTGGAGTTGGTGTTGCTGGACTAACAGTCTTTCTTTTAAAATGCTGCTGCGCCATTAAATCTCCCGTAATTGTAGCAATTATCCAATTTCAGTGCCCTTGTTTAACTATGAAAAAATAGAGTAAGGGATGAACCAAAGTTACACTGTTAGTGCTGGTTGTGGAGGGCAGAATTTAGGTCTCAGGACTTTAATTTAGCACTTTTTCTACCATGTGCCCTCCTTAATTGGCTCTTGCGCACATTCCAGCATTGGCCTTTGATTGGAGTGGGACTTCAAGCAGGCTTAAGGGACCAGGGGACTTTTAATATTCTGGAAGCAGCTGGAGTATTAATGGGTACGTGAGGAGTCTGAGGTGGAAGGAGGTATTCCCAAACATTTTTGAGTTAAAGTTTTCCCACTGTGCTCCTTGCTGAGGCCATCAAGCTATGTGTTGCAGTTGTTTAAGATGTCAGGATTAATATGAAAAGGTTTAAAATTGCAACTTCCCCCAAATTAGTTTGTTGTCTCAGTCTAGAAAGATTCAGTCCTAAGTGAAATAGTGTGTTTGAGAACTGTGAAGTAAGTAACATAAAATCACATTACTTTAGCTTCTTCATTTGAATCTAGCGTAGCAGTATCTGGGAACTCCTGGTAGGGAGGAAAGTGAAAAGAAGAGAAATAGCTGACTTCTTATCCCCTACTTCCTTCTGTTCCTAGTTCAAGGCTATGGGAACTTTAAAGCTTAGCGTATGATGTGCTGTAATATCAAATCCCGTTTTGTATTTCATTTAACCAGTTTATGCTACATTTATTCAAAATAAAAAGACACAGGTTCTTTCAAGTTTTGTTTTAGATAATAGCACATATGCATCTGACTTAAGCCTGGAGTACTACACTTCTGAGTTTTTGCAGGAAATAAATTCATGTGACACCATAAAAATTTTCTTAAAAATGACACGACATTACTTCTGTGATATATGTGGCATATTTTTATACGCATGCAAGTGAAAAGTTAGAATGGAATGGTCCTTGATCTATGATTTAAAAATATCAAAAGAAAATTTCTTAATATTTTTTATTAGACTATGGGACTATCACCATCATTATCAAGAAGCATTTATTTAATGTCTGTATTTTTCTAAGTAGGGAGTTTTTTTAAAAAATTGAGATATAATTGACATATAAGATTATATTAGTTTCAGATATACAGCATAATAAGTCCATATTTGTATATACTGTGAAATGACCACCACAATAAGTCTAGTTAACATCACTACACATAGTTACAGAATTTTTTTCTTCTGATGAGACCTTTCAAGATCTACTCTCTTGGCAACTTTCAAATATACATATAGTATTATTAACTGTAGTCACATTATATCCCCAGGACTTAGAGCTTTTTTATAAGCCAAAGTATAACCCCTCCCACCACCCATCTACCTCTAATATCTGTCTCTCCTTTACTTCAAACTTTAGAGACTACACCCCCTGATTATCTTTTCCCTCCTCTTTTTTTCTCCATTAGTTATCTGATTACTTACTATATATTACTTACTATACTAATTACTATTAATTACTTACTATATCTATTCAGCATATCAAACTGTTTGTTTTTCTCATCTTAAAAGACAAACAAAAATGAAAATAAAGCTTTTTTTGTGGTCTTTTCATGTCTCTTTCTTTCTGTCATTGACTTTTCTGAAAAAATAGGCTTCAGTAATGGTTCTCAAAGTGTGGTTTGTGGGCCCCAGGGGGAGGGATCCCCAAGACCCTTTGAGGGGGTCTATCAGGTCCAAATTATTTTCATGATACTTCTAAGATGTAATTGCCTTTTACACTGTACTGGCATTTGCACTGATGGTTCAAAAACTGTGGTGGTGGTTAAAGCTGCTTTAAGACAAATCTACACAGTTGGCACCAAAATGTATTAGTAGTCATTGTATTCTTCACTGTCACATGCACTCATTTGTTGTTGTTGTTTTAAAGCCAGTTTTTCTTAAGAACGTCCTTATGAAGCAGTAAAAAGTCTTTTCTCAATCTTGGCTCTTGAGTCCATGTCTTTTTTTTTTTTTTCCCTGCTTGTGTTAAAATACATATAACAAAGCTTACCATTTTAACCATTTTTAAGTTTACAGTTCAATGGCATTAAGCATATTCACATTGTTATGCCACCATCACCACTATCCATCTCCAGAACTTCTTCATTTTCCCAAATTGAAACTCTGTATCCATTAATCACTAACTCCTCATTCCTCCTTTTCCCCAGCCCCTGGTAAGCAGTATTCTACTTTCTGTCCCTCTGAATTTGACTATTCTAAGTACCTCATATAACTGGAATCTTACAGTATTTGTCCATTTGTGATTGGCTTATTTCATTTAGCATAATGTCTTCAAGATTCATCCATGTTGTAGCATGTATCAGAATTTCTTTTTTAAGTCCGAGTAATATTCCATTGTATGTATATATCGCATTTTGTTTAGTCATCCATCGGTGGACACATTTCGGTTGTTTTTGGCTATTGTGAATAATGCTGCTATGAATATAAGTGTACAAATATCTGCTCAAGTCCTTGCTTTCATTTCTTTTTGGTATATACCCAGAAGCAGAATTGCTGGATTAGTATGTGAAAAATTCTATGTTTAATTTTTTGAGGAACTGCCATACTGTTTTCATTGTGGCTACACCATTTTAAATTCCCACTAGCAGTGAAAAGGGTTCTGATTTCTCCTCATCCTCACCAACACTTGCTGTTTTCTTTTTTAAATTTTATAATGGCCATCCAAATGGATGTGGTGTATCATTGCAGTTTTGATTTGCATTTTCCTAAAGATAAGTGATGTTGAACATCTTTTCATGTGGTTATTACTGGTCATTCGTAAGTACGCATCTTTTTAATGTGTAAAGAAATGGGAAGTATACATAAAGCACTTGCTGTATAATGAAGTATAGTGGTGTAATTGAGGAAAAGCACTTAGGTGATTGTTTGAGTTGTGTCCTGAACCTGCTGCTTTTTTCATGGAAGACTGTTTATTTGCAAGAATGACTGACAAACTATGGTTATTTATTTAGATTTGGGTATTTGGCAGACATTTTCTCAATTAAGTGAGCCTGTCACTGCAAGGAAAACAACTGTTTTTAATGATAGGGTTTGAGCTTTCAAAAGAAAATAACAATTTTGGAAAACTTATATCTGCCATTGTGAACTTGACAGCTTCCCATCACTTAAAGGCTTTTCTGAGGAGATAGGTGGTAATATTAACAAATATGATTTTTAAAAAAGGGTAATGGGAAATTTGGTGAACTGTTATTTTCCAAATACATGACGTTACAAATATAAGATTGACCATTGGCTTCTAATGTAACAGTGCAAAAAATTCAGTGATGTGGTTTTAGATACCATGTTGCAGTGACCTTTAAGAAACCACTAACTGTTATGTTTTGCTACTGTAGCAGAGAAGAATATCCATAGTTATTGGAAAAGACTATTAAGATAGTCTTTTATCTTTCCCTCTTCATGTATGTGTGAGGCTAGATTTTCTTCATATGCTTCATTCAGCCAAAACCACATCACAGAAGATCTACCGCAGAAGCAGGTATGAGAATCCAGCAGTCTTCTATTAAGGCAAATATTAAAGAGCTTTGCCAAAATGTAAAGGATTGCCATTCTCCTTTCTAAATTTTTGTTTCGAAAAATACGGCTATTTTTAACAAAATGTCATCTATATTGATGTGTAATATTTTTATTATTATTTTCAATGAATTAATCAACATTAAAAAATTCCTTTTTAATATCTAATCTGGTAAATGCAGATTGGTATAACCCACATAAACGAAAGCTCTCTGGGGTCTTCCATAATTTTTAAGACTGCAAAGGGATCCTGAGCCCAAAGGGCTTGAGAATTGTTGGGTATACATTGTATGGTCTAGCAAAACTGTGTAATACAGTAGCCACGAGCCACATGTGACTGCTACTTGAAATACGGCTAGTCTGAATTAAAATGTACCATAAATGTAAAATACACACGGGATTTCAGAGCCTGAATGTAAAAAAAAAAAAAAAAAGAATGTAAAAGATTTCATTAATTTTATGTTGATTGCATGTTGAAATAATCGTATTTTGGGTATTTTTGGTTAAATAAAATGTATTACTAAAATTCACTGGTTTTTACCTTTTTAATGAATGTAGCTACTAGAAAATTTAAAATTACATATGTGGCTCTCGCTATATTGGACATACGTTGGACAGTACTGGTCTGTAATGGTGAACAGTTCAATGTGCGGACCCTACACTTTGCAGTTGGGGTTCTTCACCCGGGGTTCACAGACATCCATGTGTGTTTTTCTTAGGAGAGGGCTTATGACTCTCATCATATTCTCAAATGGATATGTGACCAAGGAAAAGTTAGGAATGTGTTGTAGAATGTGTAGACAACTTGCCTGAGTTACTGCTTGTAGTTACTTGGGCACTGCTCGTGGCTTGGATCTGGGGGAATCCCTTTCTCACACTTTGAATGGCTGGGTGAAACCTGTGGTGCTTGGGTTTTGGTGAGATGTAGTCTTGGCTGCTCAAGTTGGAACCTTGAATGAACGGTCCCACAGAAATGTCTTTTTTTTAGCGAGACACTAGGTATTATATAGTACTATTAGTACTAGACTGCAGGTTGACCTGAGAACTTAATTATCACATGTAGGATTGTTGCTGTGGGAAAAATATTCTGAAACCCAAAGAGCAGTCTTAGGAGCTGTCAGAATACAGTCCACTGCTAAGTCAGGGATTTCATACATTTGATGCTTGGAATCTGATCAAATTAGTGAATTTCTTAACTTGATCATTCGTAGAGGTTGAAAATAAGATATTAAGCATGTGTTAAAGTGACAGTACATTCCACAGATGAAGTTATGGGATGCTTGCAAACCATTAATCCCTAATCATAGCGAGATTATATAAACAAGCCGCTGAATTGGAGGATATGTGAATGAAGTGGTTGCATGTTTAGTTTGAGTTAGGTCCATGATGCTGTTATGTAATAGATTCTTGGCTTATGTTGTTCTCATCAAGAAAGTCTTCCTGAAACAGTGAAATTTCAGGGCCTGCTTCAGTGAAAAGAGAATGCTGGATTGAGGGTATTCTAAACATAATTATTTCATTACAACTCTTTGTATGTTATATTGCCCATAGCATTTATCACAATATCCCATAATAACTTATTTTTGTCTTTCTCTCTCTGTAGACTTGTAAAATCATGTTTTCCAGAGGCTAGCCCAGCCACATACTAAAATTTGTTGAAAAAAAGAACATAGGAAGAACCCCCGTCTCATGGTTAGTTGATTGCAATTTGGGTGAGATGCATGAATATGGTGATTGGGTGAAGAGAGAATTGAAGGTAGGCTAAGAAAGCAGATGATGGTTGTAGAAAGCAGATGATGGGTTGTAGAATTGTAGAATTTAACTACAATTAAATACTTAATTGTAGTATTAAGATGTTTTAAGATGTTGTTGAGGGAAACTGGGAAAAGTTGAAGGTGTAGGTTTTTTGTACTTAAGAGTTACAAGGCCAGGGAGTCCCAAGGAGAGGTTAGCATAATGCTGAATTTGGGAAGAAAAGACAAATTTAACCACAATATATAAGAATTGGCTAAAATTTGATTCTTTTGAAGCCTGATATTCTGGTGAGCAGGAAGTTGTAAAATCAGTGAGGGAGGATTGAGACTTAATACCCAGGCTTCGGATTTGTGAACGGAGAGGAGTTTTGAGATGTAAGAAAGGGAGAAGACAGTAAGAGTAGTAGAAAACTAAGTTTATATGTAGTCTTTTTCAGTTCTACAAAACAAAACAAAAAAACATTAACTTTAAAATCTGACTTTTCTGCTGTGGGAGAGAAAATAAGGATAAGGGAGGGGAAAAGATGTGACTAGAAATAACAGAAAGGAAAGTCAAAGAGAGTGACTTCATTACAGTCTTACGCATGGGAGTTGTGATGAGGTGGCCTAGGGACTGGTGACAGAGCAGGGGCGTTCAAGAGGAATATTCCTCTTTACTAGAATAGCTGGTTCGTTTTAAATGTATTAATTTTTTAAAAGTAATTTTGGGGAGTCATTCTCTAGTATACTGCTTCTCAAACTCTAATAAGTATGTGAATCACTTGGGGATTTATTAAAATACAGCTACTGACTCAGCACATCTGGGGTGGGGCCTGAGGTTCTGCATTACCAGCAAGCTTTTAGGTGATGCCAGTGCTGTTATTTCCACAGGTCACATTCTCCTTTAGCCAGTCTCCTAGGAGGGAGAGAAAAAAATACCCTCCACAGTGTTCAAAGCAGTTCATGATGAACGTCTGCTTTGTTAATGGGCTTCAGATTGATCATTAGTAGATAGCAGGGCTAATGTAAGAGTTCTTAAACTTTACTTGGGGTGCTTATCGAACAGATTCCTGGACTTAAATCCCAGAGATTTAATCCTAGGTTTAGAGAACTGTCCAGAAAACTTCAGGTTTCATAAGCACTCTGTATAATTCAGCAGTGTTGGCATTTTGATTGGCATTACACAAAAACTGCATATTAACTTAGGATTGAGCATATTGACAGTATTGAGTATTCCTTTCCAGGAACATAGCATGTCTCTCCATTTTATTGAAGTCATATATATGAGAATTACTAGAAATCTTGTAAGATTTTGGTTGAAAAACAAAGAAAAACGGGACATAGTACCTGTTGGGTGCATGTGAGAAACTTGCCTAAACTGTTTCAAAGTCTCTCTCATCTTTATTACGAAGGTCCTTTAAGGTCAAAGGGGACAGTGCATTAAGTAATTTACAGTTTATGGGAAAAATTTTTAGAAATATTGTTTATATATATATATATATATATATATATATATATATATATATATATATACTCACTAGGGGAGGAAATAACTGGTTTTATTTCTGGAAATAACTGGTTTTATTTCTTTCCTTAGCTTTCTTTCTATACCATTTCTATAAATTATTTCACTCTGAAAAGAATTTGTTCTTAGAAAAGCTGTGATCGTGTACTTTCAAAGGTGTGACTTTCTAACAGTTGTCTCTGAACAGATTACTTCAGGTAGGCAATATTTTTAGGGAAGTTGCAGTGGTTATCTGGAATCCTTTACTCAAGAGTTTCACTTTAGTCATTGTTAGCCAAATGTACACGTAATTACTATTATGCTCTGTCAAATAAAGTATATTCTAATATAAACCTGCATGTCTTAAAGATCCGCAAGCTGAATGAGAGAACTAAAGTCTGGGTATCAGTGCTTTTAAGACAAAACTTGTTTTGATTTTTTAATGGTACTTGTTCTGTCTGAAATTTTAAATATCTTTATAGACCATTCTAACAGATGAAAATATCAATGATAAACATTATCAAATTACTACATATTGACATATTTTGATAGAGACTTCTAATTGTCTAGAGAACTTTCTCCTGCATTGCCAAATTTAATGTGTTCACCAGTTCTTAAGTGGACAGGACAACAGCACCATTTCCATTTTTACAGAGAAGGAATGTGAGGCCAACAAAGGTCAGGTACCCTTAGAAGCCAGTTCATAGGGGATATATATAGGGCCAGAATTTGGAAAAAGTTATGCTTGCTGCATATGCCAGTAGAAGTAGTAAAAATTAACTTTTTTTGGATTGCGTATTTCTTTGAGAATCTAATGAAAGTTATACAGATCCTTTCCTCAGGAAAATTTACATACATACAAATCCTGCACAAGATTTCAGAGAGTGTATAGATAGGCAAATTATTATGTAATATATTTCTTGATTTTCTGTGATTTTTACAATATAAAAATGATATTCAAGCTTTTGTGTTTTAGTAGCTTAGATAATAGTGGCTATGGGTACTTATAATATACATGAAAATAATGGGAAGTAAAAGCATATAGAGAATGTATGTTTCTAACCTATACACAGATACTTGATTTTGGGGAGGGAATTCTGCTGCTGATTCAGATATTTTGTGTGTGTGTGTGTGTGTGTGTGTGTGTGTGTGTGTATTTAAAGAGTTTTATGTACAATTTTTCTCTCAGTATGATTGGCTTTTCTATTAAAAGTACATAAAATGTTTGTAAGGCTGTGTCTATTTTTAAAAAAATTTATTTATTTTTGGCTGCGTTGGGTCTTGGTTGCTGCACACAGGCTTTCTCTAGTTGCCGCGAGCGGGGGCTACTCTTCGTTGTGGTGCGTGGGCTTCTTATTGCGGTGGCTTCTCTTGTTGCGGAGCATGGGCTGTAGGTGCGCGGGCTTCAGTAGTTGTGGCACGCAGGCTCAGTAGTTGTGGCGCACGGGCTTAGTTGCTCTGCAACATGTGGGATCCTCCCGAACCAGGGCTCGAACCTGTGTCCCCTGCATTGGCAGGCAGATTCTTAACCACTGCGCCACCAGGGAAGTGAAGTCCCTGTGTCCAGTCTTATCTCTGACTCTCAGAGAGTTTGACCAAATTCTTCCTTACTGATGTGCTGCGGTCATACCGGTATGCACAGATGGGTTGTAGGTGTGCCGAGATGGTTCCCCCTCAGCCCTCAAAGTGGCCCTGTTGTGGTTGGAGGTCCCTGCTGGTCAGCTCAGGCCAAAAGCAGACTGTCATTTACATCACTTACCCAGGGGGCTGGCCGAGTGGTTGGACAGCACTTAGTTGGGTAATAATACTGGATGGTTTTCTATTAGTAGGATAAATGCAGATTTAGACAATGGAATATTAAGCCCAGGGGATGGTAGAGGCTGGTGAAAAAAAATATGCTCTACTCTGCCTGACAGGCCTAATTAATCAGGAAATAGATTCAAGCTGTCTTTAAAAAGGAGGAATTAAACAAGCTATTCTTTCAGTTTGAGTCTTGTGTTTAGTAACATCAAGATAAACCAATTTGAAACTTGTAGAGTGGGCTTACACAGAATGTTTAAATATGTATCTGTTTTCTGTGCCAAGGTTTTGCTATCAGGCCTTGAAGTAATAGATACTGGCTCTCTGCTGATACTTTGGCTCTGTGTGGCGATTTTTCTCAGTAGTCCCCTCCTCCCTTTCTGAAGTAATTACAGAAGGCACTGTGTTTACTTGGCACACTTGAGGTTGTTAGACAAAGTGCTTGCATAAGCATCAACATGTTAGGGCTAGTGTAGTGATAAAGGATAGTGCCAGGAGGAGTTAACATATCCTGTTCGGTATACTCTATATCTTCTGTGACTTAAAAACAAATGTTTATCTTACTTGTACTGAATGAGGTGGAATTACCATGCCTCCTAACTTCTCATGCACATTCAGCAACACAGTTTTTTGGGGTTTTGTGTGCTAACCATAGGCTGTAATGTATGGTTTTAATTCTACTTTAACGAACCAAATTCTGGAATGTAGTTATGGGTGCAAGTTGTTTAGTGTCAAGTTAGCTTAATTTAATTTCTAGGTGTCGAAAAAAATGGGTTTTCCTACTCCTCTGATCATTGCATGTTAATGTTTTAAATTGGAAAGGCTTGAACTACAGCTGTCTTCAGAACTTTGATATAGAGCTGTTTTTATTTAATAAAAATATAATTTGTATTATAAAGTAAATATCTAAAATAAAAAATGGAAACCAACTCATTTGCTAATGGACTTAAGATTGAATTGCCTTGCTTATATATAAGAAATATCTAATATATACTAAAACTATAAACAAGATTTTGGAGGATGAATATATTTTAAAAACTTTGTAAACCTTTCGTTGTATTTCAGAAGTTTTTAAAAAAGAATTTTCTTTTAGTATTTTTTTTTTCCTAGTAGCAGTTGTCCAAAATATTTTAAGATGGAGTTAGAACATTCCATAGTGCTCAGTGAGCTCGTTTTCCTTTGCCTGGTGTTGATGTTTTACCTGTCCTTTATTCCCTCCCAGTCTCTCTATGTGATGAATGTATTCACAGACATAAATTCCCCAAATCTCTATCTCTGTAGTACACACCTCCTTGCCTCTGTTGTAGACATGATATCAAACTATTAAAATATAAAATACCTGAACTTCTCACCAAATCAACAACTTCTCTGTCTTCATTGGAAGGGAAGGCCACTCAGTCACCCAAGCGAGAAACTAGAGATGAGTCTGTCATCTCCTTTCTAGGGATACAGTCAGTACCTTTATTATCTTTTGCCCGGACTCTTAAAGTAGCTGTGTGGGTGTGTGTATTAATGTCTCACTAACCTCTTATTAATGGTCTTCCTGTATCCTTTTGAGACCTTCTTCTTCATACTGAAATGCCTTTCTAATTTGTCTCCTGCTTCTGCCCTTGACTCCTCTTCAATCTCTTCAAACAGTGCTTGCTAATTATTATCTTTTTAAAAATTATTTTTTTGCTATTTTTTTTTTTGACTGATTAGGTTCTCTTTCCTTTATTTCATTTTTTCCCCTCTATTAATTGGAAGTTTTATATATATATATATTCCCTCTACTTTTTAGCAGTTGTTTAACACAAGACTAAAGTTAGTATCTATTTACTGCACAAATATTATGAGAACCATAGAATGCTCTAACTCCTATATAACATCACCATTCTCTCCTCCTGATTTGTGATATTATTGTCCAGGATTTTGCATCTATCTTCACTTTTCTTTAATCTACAAATTAGACATTATACTTATTGTTTTATTAGTCAGTGTTTAATAATTATCCTCTTTGTTTATCATTCTTTCTTGTATGTCAGGCTTTCCATCTAGGCTCAGCTGCCTTTACTCTGAAACATTCTTCCTTTAAAGTTCCTTTAATAAAGGTCATTTTGTTAGCCTGAAAAGTTTTTATTTCATCTTCATTCTAAAAAGACTTCTGCTTGATACAGAATTCTAGGCAGATAGTTATTTTCTTTCAGCATTTTGGAGATATCATTTCATTGCCTTGCTTTTATCGTTGAGAGGTTGGTAGTCACTCTAATTGCCTTTGTGGGTAATCTGCATTTTCTCACTGGTGGCTTTGATGTTTTCTCTTTGGTGCTGTATTCTTTTACTGTGATGGTATAGGTATGGTTTTCTGTTATTTTATTTTAGTATTTTTGGGTTTTCTGAATCTGCTGATTGGTGTCTTTCATCACTTCTGGAGAATTCTCAACCATATCCTTTCTAATAATGCCTCTTAGGTGACAGACGTATATTGAATCTTTTCACCATATCCTCCGAGTCTCATAACCTCTCTTTCCCATAACCTCTCTTTGACCCTTTGTGCTACATTTAAGTGTATATCAGCACTCTGTTGCATTTGGATATATATTCCACTTTTCCTCCTTCAGGTGTGCTTCATCTACTGTTTACCATTTTCAGTTATTGTAATTTTCATATTAGAAATACAATTTGTATGGTGTTATAAAATTGCCTGGCCAATTTTTTTGTTCCTGTCAATTTTGATAACCTCTTAATCCCTTTTTATACTGTCAGTTTCCTATTTTGTTTCTTTAAATATGTGGAACATAGTTATTTTATATTCTGTGTTTGGTAATTCCAGTATTTTTTAGTCTTTTCAAGTCTCATTATGTAGTTTGATTGTTCCTTCTGACTTTTGTTCATGGTGGCTGGTTTCTTGAGTGCTCAGTGATTTCCTTCCTTCTTCTAAAAAATATTTGTTGTCTGCTCATATTCCATAGAATCTCAGCGGTTGGAGTTTTTTGAGGTCTGAGTGCCTTCCTCTAGAGAAAATGTGAGTTTATCTCTAGTAGACTTCTGGGTATACCCACCTGAGCTACTTTAAATTGTTGGCTTAGAATTTTTTTTGCTTGGAAATCTCAGGAGACTCTCTCACTTCATTCAGAGCTGAGGCTAAGGTCGAGGCATATATCTCTTTAGCATCATTAGCAGGGTGGATTGGTTTCTATTTTACATTGAGGGTGAAGTGCTTTGTGGATCTAGGCTTTATGTGGTGGTCCCATTGTGGACTTCTGCCTTTCTCACTGTTGGCCTTTGGCTCCAATGCAGCTTATGGATTCATGCTTTCTTCTTGTTTCCTTTTGTTTCAAGGAATTCTCTTGATCTGCCTCCATGATTATTATATCCAGCATTTTAAGGACTACTGTACTAGGAAGGTAGTCTACCATGAATCTCTAGTCTCCCTCCCATGTTGCTAGAAACAAAAATTGTAATTTAAATTTTAATATGGTCAAATTTATTCGTTTTCATCTTTTTGAGTTTTTAAAATATCTAATGTAAGAAATTCTTCCCTACTTCAAAGTCATACATACCTTTTCCTTTTAAAACTTTTAGTGTTTAATTTTTTAATATTTATATCTTTAAGTCATCAAATTTATGTTTGATGTGTTATGGGGTAAAGATCTAATTGACTAATTTATCCTTTTCCCAATGATATATATGCAATGTTTCTGATGTCATTTATCAATTTTAAAAATAACTTTCATATATAAGTCGATTTGTTTCTGAGTTTTCTCTGTTATTCTGTGGTCCTTATGCCATTATATAATCTTATCAGAGTTTATAATCTTGATAATCGGTAAAGTGACTAACCCCATTCCTTTATCTTATTTCTTTAAAAAATTGTGAGCTATTCTTATTAATTCTTTGCACTTCCATGTGAGCCTTAGAATCAGCATATCCAATTCCATGAAAAACTATTAAGATTTTTATTTAAATGACATTGAATTTATCAAATAATCTATGAGAAATTGAAAACTTTGTAACATGGAGCCTTCTTTTTCATAAATATATAGATATAGAAAACTCCACTTATTTAAGATTTCTTTGTCTTTTATTAACGTTTTATAATTTACCTCGTACATCTCCCATACATCTTCTGTTTGATTTATTCCTTGGTGCTTTTGTTGGTGATATTGTTGCTATCATAAATGATATATTTGTATTTTTTCCATTTTTCTCTTGGTTGCTCCTGTATAGGAATACAATTACTAGAGAATTACTTTCTAATGCAAATCTGATGAATATAAACCTTTGCTTAAAATTCTTCTGTGGTTTCTTTATCTTATGCAGGACAGAGTTCAGGCATCTTAGCACAGTGATCTTAGCAGTGATCTTTCATGGTTAGAATTATTTCTGACTCTTTACCATGCCTCATCTCCCATAACTTCATAGTTTGGGACCTGTGCTTCAGCTATAAGGAGCTAATTGTAATTCCTTGGACATACTCTGATTTTTAAAATAAAAGCTTTATTGAGATATAATTATATATCATAGAATTCAATTTAAAGTGTACAATTTAATGATTTTTAGTATATTTTAGTATACAGATCTTCCTCGACTTACAACGAGGCTGTGTCCCAGTAAATCCATTGTAAGTTGAAAATATCATAAGTTGAAAGCGCATTTAATACACCTAACCTACCAAACATCATAGCTTAGCCTACCTTACCTTAAACATGCTCAGAACATTTATATTACATCTGCCCACTTACAGTTGGGCAGAAGCATCTAACACAAAACCTATTTTATAATAAAGTGTTGAATGTCTCATGTAATTTATTGAATACTGTACAGAAAGTGAGAAACAGAATGGTTGGAAGTGTTTCATTTGTTCGCTCTCGTGATCATTGGGCTGACTGGGAGCTACGACTCGCTGCTGTTGCCCAGCATCACAAAAGAATGTCCTACTGTATAACCCTAGCTCGGGAAAAGATCAAAGTTCAAAATCTGAAGTATGGTTTTTCCTGAATGCCTGTTGCTTTTGCACCATCATAAAGTCATCAGTTGAACCATAGTAAGTCGGGGACCGTCTGTATTTAGCGTATTTGAACTACCACCACTTATCTAATTCTATAGACCGTTTTCATCAATCCAGAAGAAGCCCTGTACTCATTAGCAATCACTTCCCATTTTTCCTTCCTTGCCCCAAACCCTTGCAGTCAGCAGTCTGTTTCCTTTCTTTATGGATTTGCCTATTCTGGGCATTTCATGTAAATGGACTAATATGTGGCCTTTTTGTCTGACTTCTTTCACTTAGTATATTTTCAAATTTCACCTGTGTTTTAGCGTGTATCCTATGTCATTCATTTTTATGACTGAGTCATATTGCATTATTTGGGTAAAATACTACATTTTATTTGTCCATCAGTTGATGGACGTATGGGTTTCCACTTTTTGGCTATCATAAATAATGCTGTTATGAACATTTGTGTACAAGTTTTTTATGAATGTTCTTCTGGGTATATTTTCAGGAATAGAGTTACTGGGTCGTATGGTAACTCCATGTTTAACTTCTTGAGGGACTGCCAGAGTTCTCCACAGTGGCTGTACCATTTTATATTCTCTTGAAATGTATGAGGGTTTCCAGTTTCTCTACATCCTCACCAATACATTGTCTGTCTTTCTGATTATTGCCATCCTAGTGGGTGTGAAGTGGTATCTCATTATGGTTTTGATTTGCATTTCCCTAATGATTAATGATGCTGGGCATCTTTTCATGTGTTTATTGGTCATTTATATATATTCTTTGGAGAAATTTCTATTAAAATCTTTTGCTTTTTAAAAAATTGGATTCTTAGTCTTTTCTTGTTCAATGGTAAGAGTTCTTCATAGATTCTGGATACTAGATTTTTATCAGATAAAGGATTTCTAAATATCTTCTCCTGTTCTTTGGATTATCTTTTCACTTTTTTTAGGGTTTCAAATTGAATATTTTATTAACAGTGCAGCTGTCTTTGTCTTTTTACTTTCTTAACGTTCTTTGAAGCACAAAAGTTTAAAATTTTGGTAAACTCCAATTTTTTTTTCTTTGGTTGATCGTACTTTTGGTGTCATGTGTCAAAAAAACCATTGCCTAATGCAAGGTCATGATGATTTACACCTATATTTTCTTCTGAGTTATATAATTTTAGCTCTGTGTTTAGGTCTTTCATCCATTTTGAGTTAACTTTTGTATATGGTGTGAGGTAGAGGTCCATCCAACTTCATTCATTTACATGTGAATATCCAGTTGTCCTAGCACCATTTGTTGAAAAGACTTCTTTTCTCATTGCGTTGTCATTCTTGTTGGCTATCAATTGACCATAAATGTATGGGCTTATTTTGGACTCTCAATTCTGTTCCATTGAGCTATATGTCTGTCCTTATATTGATTGCTCCAGCTTTGTAGGTAGTTTGAAATTGGGAAGTGTGAGTCCTCCAACTTTTTTCTTTTCAAGATTGTTTTGGTATTTTGAGTCCCTTGAGTTTCTATATAAATTCTATATAAATTTTAGGATCAGGTTGTCTAGTTCTGCAAAAAAAAAAAAAAAAAAGAGAAAAAAGGATTTGATAGAGATATTGGGAGTTTATTTATTTTTTTAAAGTGGGGATTTGGGGAGTACTTGGGGAATATTACTGTCTTAACAGTTCATTCTTCCAATCCATGAATGAGGGATGCTTTTATACTTATTTAGATCTTTAATTTCTTTCAGTGATGTTTTGGAGTTTTCAGTATACAAGTCGTTCATCTCTTTTGTTAAATTTATGACTTTTTTTAAGATTATTGATGCTCTTATCAACAGAATTGTTTTCTTAATTTCTTTCTCAGATTGTTCATTGCTGGTGTATAGAAATACAATTGATTTTACAATAATGATCTTGTATTGTGTAACCTGCTGAACTTGTTTATTAGCTCCTTTTTGTGTGGATTTTTCAGGCTTTTCTATGTACAAGATTGTCATTTACAAATAGGTATTTTTACTTCTTTTCAATTTGAATGTTCTTTTATTTGTTTTTCTTACCTAAATTACCCTGGGTAGACTCTCCTGCACAGTACTGAATAGAAGTGGAAAGAGCAGACATTCTTGTCTTGTTGCTGATTGCATGGGGAAAGTTTTCAGTCTTTCACCGCTGAGTATGATGTTTTAGTAGATGCCCTTTATCACACTGAGAAAGTTCCCTTCTATTCCTGGTTTGTTGAGCACTGTTATCATGAAAGTGGTGGACTTTTTCAAACGTTTTTCTGTTTTTATTGAGATGATCATGTGCTTTTTTATTCTATTAATATGTTTTATTATGTGATTGATTTTTATATATGTTAAACCAACCTTGTGCACTCCTGGGGTAAATCCCACTTGGTCACAATGTATAATTTTTTTTTTTTTTTTTAAATATGTTTCTGGATTTGGTTTGCTATTATTTTGTTGAGAATTTTCACATTTGTAGTATAGGGACATTGGCCTGTAATTTCTTGCAATGTGATTGGTTTAATAGAATGCATTAAAAAGTGTTCCCTCCTCTTGCTTTTTAGAAGAGTTTGTGAAGGATTGGTGTTAATTCATCTTTAAACATTTGATACATTCACTAGTGAAGTCATTTGGTCTTGGGCTTTTTTTGGTTGGACGTGTTTTGATTACTAATGCAATATCTTTACTTGCTACAGGTTTCTTTAAATCTTCTATTTCTTCTTGAGTCAGTTTGGTAATTTGTATCTTTATAGAAATGTACTGATTTCATCTAGGTTATGTAATTTGTTGACATAAAATTGTTTCCCTTACAATTCTTTTTATTTATGTGATGTTGATAGTATATCTCTTCTTTATTCTTTTTTGTTTGTTTTTATTATTTTTTATTGGAGTATGGTAGCCTTACAATGTATTAATTTCTGCTGTACAGCAAAGTGAATCAGCTATATGTATACATATATCCCCTCTTTTTTGGACTTCTTTCCCATTTAGGTCACCATAGAGCATTGAGTAGAGTTCCCTGTGCTATATAGTAGGTTCTCTTAGTTATCTATTTTATACATAGTAGCGTATATATGTCAATTCCAATGTCCCAACTCATCCTCACCCCCCTGCCCCCATAGCCATACATCTGTGTCTCTATTTCTGCTTTGCAAATAGGTTCATCTGTACCATTTTTCTAGATTCCACATATAAGCGATATACGATATTTGTTTTTCTCTTTCTGACTTACTTCACTCTGTATGACAGTCTCTAGGTCCATCCACATCTCTGCAAATGACACAATTTCATTCCATTTTATGGCTGAGTAATATTCCATTGTATATATGTACCACATTTTCTTTATCCATTCTTCTGTTGATGGACATTTAGGTTGCTTCCATGTCTGGCTATTGTAAATAGTGTTGCAGTGAACATTGGGGTGCATGTCTCTTTTTGAATTATGGTTTTCCCTGGTTATGTGTCCAGTAGTGGGATTGCTGGGTCATAAGGTATTCTATTTTTAGTTTTTTAAGGAACCTCCATACTGTCCTCCATAGTGGCTGTATCAGTTTACATTCCCACCAACAGTGCAAGAGGGTTCCTTTTTCTCCACACCCTCTCCAGCATTTATTGTTTGTAGATTTTTTTTGATGATGGCCGTTCTGACCGGTGTGAGGTGATACCTCATTGCAGTTTTGATTTCCTTTTCTCTAATATTTAGTGATGTTGAGCATCTTTTCATGTGTTTGTTGGCCATCTGTATGTCTTCTTTGCAAAAATGTCTCTATAGGTCTTTTGCCCATTTTTGGATTAGATTGTTTGTTTTTTTGATATTGAGCTGCATGAGCTGTTTGTATATTTTGGAGATTAATCCCTTGTCAGTTGCTTCGTTTGCAAATATTTTCTCCCATTCTGAGGGTTGTCTTTTTGTCTTGTTTATGCTTTCCTTTGCTGTGCAAAAGCTTTTAAGTTTAATTAGATCCCATTTGTTTATTTTTGTTTTTATTTTCATTACTTCAGGAGGTGAGTCAAAAAAGATATTGCTGCGATTTACGTCAAAGAGTGTTCTGCCTGTGTTTTCCTCTAAGAGTTTTCTCTGGCCTTACATTTAGGTCTTTAATCCATTTTGAGTTTATTTTTGTGTATGGTGTTAGGGAGTGTTCTAATTTCATTCTTTTACATGTAGCTGTCCAGTTTTCCCAGCACCACTTATCGAAGAGACTGTCTTTTCTCCATTGTATATTCTTGCCTCCTTTGTCATAGATTATGTGATCATAGGTGCATGGGTTTATCTCTGGGCTTTCTATCCTCTTCCAGTGATCTATATTTCTGTTTTTGTGCCAGTACCATACTGTCTTGATTACTGTAGCTTTGTAGTATAGTCCGAAGTCAGGGAGCCTGATTTCTCCATCTCCGTTTTTCTTTCTTTTTCTTCGTTCTTAAAGAAAAAAATTTGGTTTTGTTGATTTCCTCTGTTAGTTTTTCTATTCTCTAGTTAATTTATTTTTACTCTAATTTTTATTATTTCCTTCTTTCTGCTTTGAGTATAACATGTCCACTTTTTCTAGATTTTAACCTGAGGAGTTAGGTTATTGATTTGAGATCGCTCATCCTTTTTCGATGCAGTTGTTTACAGCTGTAAGTTCTCCTCCAAGAATTACTTTAACTGCATTTCCTAAGTTTTGGTATGCTGGTTTTTTTCATTTTCATTCATTTTGAAGTATTTTCTCATTTCCCTTGTGATTCCTTCTTTGGTCCATTGGTTATTTATAAGTGAAATTTCTCAAATTTATTTTTGTATTTGATTTCCAGTTTTATTCCATTGTGGTTGAAGAACATACTTTGTATGATTTCAATCTTTTAAAATGTTTTTTTTTTTAATGCACTAACATATTTTCTATTCTGTAGCATGTTCCATATGTACTTGGTAAATGTGCTTTCTGCTATTGCTGAGGGGAGTGTTCCATAAATGTCTTCTAGGTCCAGTCGGTGAATAGTGTTCAAGTCTTATTTTCTTGTTGACCTTCTGCCTACTTATTCTATCCATTATTGAACGTGGGATTTTTAATTCTCCAACTACTATTGTTTAAACATCTATTTCTTTCTTCATTTCTGTCAGTTTTTGCTTCATGTGTTTTGGGGTTTTGTTTTAAAATATATGTATGTTTATAATTATTGTATTTTTCTGGTAAATTGACCCTTTTCTTGTTATAAAATGCCCTTCCTTGTCTCTGGTAACTATTTTTGTTTTAAAGCCTAATTTACCTGATGTTAGTATAACTATTCTGGCTCGTTGTTTGGTTACAAACATTTGTATGACATATATGTTACCATTCTTTCACTTTCAGCCTGTTTGTGTCTTTGAATCTAAAGTTTTTTTTTTTTTTTTAAGTAATTTCTGACTCTTTATTGATAGCCTCTACTTGGAGACATGATTTTTGTACATTTCTTTAGTTCTCTAGAGATGGTTTTCATTAGTCCTTTCAATGTATTTGTAATAGCTGGCTTAAAGTATTTGTCTAGTATGTCCAACATCTGGATTTCCTCAGAGGTGGTTTCTCTTGACTGCTTTTTTTCCCCTTCTATATGGACCATAATTTTCTATTTCTTTTCATGGCTGATAGATTTTTGTTGAAAACTGGGCATTTTAAATAACATAATATGGCAATTCTGGAAACCAGATTCCTCCACTCCCCAGGATTTATTGTTGTTGTTTTTTGTTTAGTGACTTTTCTGGAGTGATTCTGTAAAGTCTGAATTTTTTCGTTTTTTTTTTTAATGCCCCTGAAGTCTCTGCTCAATTAGGTTAGTGGTCAGCTGTGATAAGACATATTTTGTTAAACACCTGGAATCAGTAAGTCTTCCAGCTTTTGCCAAGGGGCTTTATGTGTGTGTTGACAGGAATTCAGTTCTCTGATGCAGTTTACAACTGTGCTTATCCTGCCTTTCCTTCTTTTGCAGAACCTCAATGTCAGCCAGAGATGAGAGGCTAGGGCCTTCTCAGTTCTGCCCTGGGCATGCCATTTTACTCTGTATGTGTGTGTGGCCTTCTCAGTTCCCAGGACCGTGTCATAGCTTTTCAAAGCCCCCTATAGATACCTTGTTTCCTATTTTTCTATGTAAATTATTTTGGTGAACTTCCTGTTATCCCCACCTTGTGTCACTGCCTAAGACAGCTGCAGTGTTATAGAATTGTTGCTGATTGTGTTCACCAACCACTTGAGTGATAGAGCTTTTTGCAGTGTGAGTTATGAGTCGGGTTAAATAAAGACAAACCCTGAGAATGGAGCTTTTCCAGGGAGCTACCTGACAGGTCTAATAGTGATGAGTCTTGGGCTTTTTGGTAAGTCTAAACCTGTTTTGTTTCTTCCATTGTCTGCAGAGCTGCAGTTACTGTGGTTGTGAGCTTTATCTTTTCAAGACTACTGTGGAGCTGGGAGAGAATGATAATAGGACAAGTTAAGATGTCACAAAGCTCATTGTTTTTACTGAGATTGTCATTTTTCTTGAATTATTGCAAGTCTTTGTGTAATTTCCAGAGTTGTGAAAATAGAGGTTTTGACAATTTTTGCCAGTGTTCTTATTGCTTTTATGGAGGAACAGATTTTTGAAGGTCCTTAATTTTCTATTTTGGAAGTGTCCCACCTCTGATACTTTTACACTTGTTTTTTCCCCCATGCTTTACTTTACCTGTTTGGGAACTACTATACATCTTCAACATTCAGCTCATGTATTACTTCTTTAGTGACAACCTTTCTGATTTTTCTCCATGTACTACAACTTTTTTTGTTTCCATATGCTTTGAATATAGCTCTTTTATTCCACTTGTTATGATACTTTGTTCATCCATATTTCCTATAAGATTGTGGGATATTTGAGACTGCTTTTAATCTCTAGTTCCTGAGAGTTGAAGAATCCCTGGAGATTATCTATAACTGTCAACATAATTTTACAAATGAGACAGGCCTAGAGAGAGTAAAATAGTAAATACTTGATGACTAAGTATGTTTCTAAAACCCACTTTCTGCTAATCATGTAGTACATAGTCATTATACACTTAATTATTAATATTATATAGAATTATAAAGCTGTGGTTATGTATTGTTAGATATTTGCAGGTGAAAACAAATCTATTTTATTAGATTTCATATATACGTGTGAAATAAGATCAGGAGATGATAGATATAAAGCTAGTTAATTTTAAACACAATAGGAACTTTTTTCTTTCTGAACTTTATAAAAATAGTTTAAAAAATTGGTGTATATATATATATAAGTAGTTAGATCTTTTTGAAAAAAATTACAAATGAGTGTTTTTGCCAAGTAATCTCTATCAAGAAGCTTAATTTTTTCCATTGATAAAGGAATTTTCTTATAACATGTTTTAGAAGTCATTTAAGAAATTTTAGGACCACTTTATAAATTACGCAGGTTAATTTATTGACCTTTCATGTACTGGCTTCCACATACTGTTTTTTTTCCCCCAAAACGTTGAAACCCATCAAAACCTTTATCTCAATTTAGTTGACTTGGTTAGGGACAACTTGTAATGCTTTTGAAATTCTGTCAGTCTCAAGAAGTGGGAAATTTCCCACATTGTAGTTATCGAAAAGAATTTATGACCGTCTCTGAAGTCTGTTTCAAACAGAAGTGTTAGAGAACTGTGTTAAATTTTAGCGATGATGTGGAAAATCAATGTCAGTGACTTTGGTGACAATATTTATATTTTGAGTCTCTGGGCATATAATGTCTATACATGCAAATATATAATTTCTTTTGCATAAGCTGGATCCTAAAGTGACATTTTAAGTATTATAGGGAACTACCTATATTAGCCCACTTTATCTTATTGTTACCTAATACCCAAAACATAGGAGTATCATAATTCTGAATTATTGATTTTTGTTTGTAAGCTTCTACCTTGGAAACATTTTATATGGTTCTCAGTTAATGAGAAATACATGATATTTGTATTCCTATAGAAATAATCTTATAAATGAGGGCTAGCCTCTAAGGCTTGATCCAGCTGCTAATGTATGCGATGCCCGTCTAGGACTCTCTTAACTGCAAACAAAAGTTTGCAGTTGAATACATCTCAGCTTAGTGTACTGAAAAAGGAATTGTATTAGTTGAAAGACAAGAGACTCTGTGTCCTGAATGAAGCTGTACCTGAAGTCAACTGAGATTGCTCTGTATATACAGTCGTCCTTTGGTATCCACAGGGGATTGTTTCCAGGACCCCTTGGGGACACCAAAATCTGAGGATGCTCAAGTCCCTTATATAAAATGAGTTAACATTGGCATATAACCTATGTACATCTTGTATACTTTAATTAAGTCATCTCTAGATTACTTATAATATCTAATACAATGTGAATGCTATGTGAATAGTTGTAAATACAATGTAAATGCTATGTAAATAGTTGCCAGCTTGTGGCAAATTCAAGTTTTGCCTTTTGGAACTTTCTGGAATTTTTTTTGGAAGGGGGGAAATGCTTTCAATCCGTGGTTGGTTGAATCTGCAATGTGGAAGCCGTGGATACGGAGGGCCCACTGTAGTCTATTATATGTTTAAAATTATATTAGCGTTTTTTTAAGCACTTTTAATGCTTGCACAAAATGCCATCCTATGTGACATATTTACGTAATTATTTGCATGTTGCTGGAAATATAGGTTTCTGTATCTTCACTAATAATTTCTTTATGGTAGAATTCTGTAAAATAAAATCATGAGAAGAAGAATATGGATATTTTTAAGGCTCTTGATATATGATATATAATCTTTAAAGTATGGTTATGGTGGAAATATTTTACTAATTTCCACATCCACCAAGAGCATATAAAAATTATTGATTTTAGAACATCCTTGATGACAAGTATAATGAGGTTTTACTTTTAAATAATTGTTCTTTTTTCTGGGAAATTTTTTTTAAGATTCAGGAACACAACTATCCTCCTCATGGCTATAACTAATGATAGATGTATTAAGAATTCACGTATAAATAAGCATAGCTCTTAAATATATCTCTTTCACTTAGATCACTTCTCTGGACTTTATACTTGGAAATCTAATTGCCATTTCCACATCTCCAATTGAATGTCCAACAGGCATCTCTAACTCAACATGTCCCAAACTGTGCACTTGATATTCTGTTCCAAACCCTCCCTGTTGTCTGTCAAGAACTGTTAAGATTTTGAGATTTACCCTACTTGTTAAGCTGAGGAGTTAGCCTGCCATAGTTTCATAGATGGTGGCAGAAAACATGAGACAAAAGATTTTATTACAGTAATAGCTATAGCCAGAGTATCAGTGTTTGCTCCACTTCCCAGAGTCTCAGTTCCCAAAGGGCAACATGAAAGGGCCAGGTGATGCCTGTACATGAAGTGGATTGTACTGTATTACAGGAGAGGAACCCTGAGTTTACGGAACCACAGTCTTTTATAATGGGCATTAAGTTTGCTCCAGGGGAGATGGGGGCAGATGTTATCTTTATTATGCTGGGCAGTAAACGAACGTTCCCTTTGCTCTTGAGGGATACACTGGCTCTGTCTTCTGAGGCTGTTCACTATGCAGACAGTCCTGAAAAGATAGTCCACAACAAAGGCAGTCAGTGCCCTGCTTGCAAGATGGGCAGAAATGCGAGAGACCCATGTTAAATTGTTTTCCAGCACAGTCTTCTCCATCTCAGTTAATGGTGACTTCATCCTTCCAGTGTCTCAGACCAAAACCCTTGAAGTCACTTTTAGCTCCCATTTTTCTCACATCCAGTGTTGTCAAGAAATCCTGTCAGCTCTCTCTAAAAAATATATCTAGAATGTTTTCATTTCTCACTATTCCTACTGCCCTGGTCAAAACCACTGTCATCTTTCAACAGAATTATTGCAGTAGCCTACTGACTGACTCCCCTACCTCTAATGTTGCCTGCCTTCACTCTGTTCCCCACACAGTGGACAGAGTGGTCATATTAAAATATGAATCCAGTTATGTCACTCCTGCTCAGAACCATCCATTGGCTTTCCATTTTACTTAGAGCAAAAGGCAAAGTCTTTACCCTTATCCATATGTAAGAGCCTGTCTGATCTGTCTCCCTTTGAACCATTTGCCCTCTTTTTCTATTATACTGTCCTTTGCTCATTCTGCTCCAGGCTTTCTGGTCCCTTTGCTATTCTTCAGACGTATCAGCAGGCTCCTGCCTTAGGGCCTTTGCACACCCTCTTTTATCTACCTGGAATGCATTTGCTCTCATTCCCTCACTTTCCATCTTTACTCAGAGTCACCTCAGGCCTTCCCTAGGCATCTAGCATCCAGATTAAGCATTTCAACCTCATCGCTACACCCAACACAATATTCCAGTCTACGATCCATCCCCACTGTAATTTTTTTCTCTTCAGAATGTATCATTATCTTCTATATATAAGTGCATATTTTACTTGTATATCTTGTTTCAGTCTCTCTAGGATGTAAGCTCACAAAGGGCAAGGGTTTCTCTGAATTCCATATAGTTAGTTTTGTTTCTAGCACCTAGAACAGTGCTTGGCACCTTGTGAACAGTTAATAATATATGCTGTTGAATGAATGAATGAATGATCTACGTGGTAAAGAAGTGAAATTCTGTTTTCCGAATTTGTATTGTGTGTTAAAGGTATAGTCAGGGAGGGGATATGGGGATATATGTATACATATAGCTGATTCACTTTGTTATACCGCAGAAACGAACACAACATTGTAAAGCAATTATACTCCAATAAAGATGTTAAAAAAACATGGGGGAAAAAATATAGTCAGCACCAAGGGAAAATGGTGAATCCGAGGTTAATTGCATTTTATTCCCGGAAGATCAAAGCAGTAATTGTAGTTTGTGAATTAAAGTGCTACCAGCAGAACCAGTTTGTTTATTTATTTATTTATTTATTTTGAAAGTGAAATAATACTTATTGAATGCCTTTATTTTGTGAGACAGTCAAGCCAAATACATACTAACACAATTATGTTTAACCCACAGAGCAATCCTATGAGGTAGGCAGTTTTATCCTCATTGTACCATTGAATCTCACTGAGCTTAATTAACCTGCATATGATAACCCGGTTGGTAAATGGGAGATTACAGTTGAGTTCTCCTTAAATACTGTGCATAATGCTAAATTAAAAGTAAAATACAATATTCACTGGTAAAAAAGCAAATCATTAGGCCTTAGTTCCTTTCTCAAAATATTCAAATTAAGAATTTCTGAAATTTGTATGAACAGTGCATTGATACAGCATACACAAGTCAAGGTTGATTTCACTTGTGATCCTGGCATGTTTGCCTTCTTAGACCTCAGATATATAGATAGCAGAACCAGTTTATTAATGTTAAGTCATTCACTCAATAAATATTTGAGTGCCAGGCAAGGTGGTAGGCATTGATGATACTGGGTTAAGTGAGGTGTTACGTAGTCTCTGTCCTTATAGAGCTCACAACGCAGTTGAAGGGAGAGGCGTTGAATAAGTATAATAGGTACAAATACTGTGGTGGATAAAGTTTTAGAAGTTCCTGTTGTAGGGTTGCAAACTCAGATGCCTACACAGGCCAGGCAGGTAATGTAAAAGAGTAAAGTGGGCCAGTGAATCACTGAAACTTCAAGAATAGAGGGAGCTGTGATGAACTGCAGAGCACATGCCCAGTGTAAAGGGGATGGCAGGTGACAGCTCCATCTGATTGATGTCATATAGGAATGAGGACCCTCTCTTTCCTTATTTCCAAGTTTTTCAAGAGAAACTGAAAAATCTAGATTGTCATCTGAAATATACCGATCTTCTGAGGCACTGTGCAGTCCGAATCAAACACGGTTTTGACCTACGAGCCTCTTCCGTATAAAGAATACTGCTTATAAAGTAGGTTCTATCAAGAAGAAAACTCTGGGGGGTTGGGGGGGACATTGTTTCGTTTTGATTATCCCAATTTTCTTTCGTTCCTTCTAAATTTTAATGTTATTCCCAGATCCTACGTAGACTTTTCTTCTGGCATAACAAAGACAGGTGTGGATATAAAAATCAGTAGAATGTGAGATTTATGAGAAAAAAAAACCCCTCTGGCTTCATCTTATCAGTGTTGTGTAATTGGACTAGCTGCTTACCTTCTTTCTCAGTGTTTAGTTTATTCCTCATCTGTAGAATGGGAACAACAGTTAAATTGCCTCATAATGTTATGAGAACTAAATAAGGTAACGTGCTTAGCAATGCTTTATGTATTGTCAGGGTTGTATGAATGTTGTGCTCTTGCCTTTTCACTTTTCAATTCCCTCTCCTTTTGTTCTCCACCCAATCAAATGTAACTGATTTATTCTTTCATTGCCTTGTAGTAGATAGAACAGATACAATAACTTTGGCATGAATTTAAGTTAGTAATTCTTTTTAGGGATATTTTCACTTTTAAAAAAGAAACTTCTGGAGTCATTGCCTTAACCTAGAGTAACGAAACTCTGATGTATCACAGGCCAGTGGTCATTGGCTCAAATCCCACAGCCAAGTAAGTGCCTGTTCCACTTAACTTGAAGATAGTTTCAAGTGACATTGCTTTCGTTGGCAATGGTTGGAACCAGAAGTTGCTGAACAGCTTAGTATTTCTTCTGTCTTGTTGACTAGCATGATGTCTGATGATATACACAATACAGAAAGACCATGTGTAATTTTATCCGTTCCTCTCATTTCCTTCCATTCCCTAGGGAAATAAACTTGATAGAAGTAAACACTACTAAAGCCCAGTCTTTCATAAACATGAAGTGCTTGTGTGTGTCGGGATATTGGAGCATAAGGTATCTCAGATACCATAAACATTTTCTGCGGTTAGAGACTTCTGTTGCCTTTGGGGAAGTTGTGAGTCTGGATAATCAGCGGCATTGTTGTTCTTGTAAAATAATAATTCTCCGTGGTGCTGGTGGGGTTGTTGAATGGCAAGGGAGAGAAGAGTTATCTGGGGGAAAACATCCTAGGTCTTTTGTTCTTTTTCTTACAACTTTATTGTGAAAAATTTCAAAATATACAGAAAATTTGAAGGAGTAGTACAGTGAATAACCATATGTTCATCACCTAGATTCAACTACTAATAACGTTTTACCACTTTTTTCTTTATACATTTAAAAAAAAAACACATGGATAATTTTGAGTCAGGACTGTGCATTAGAAGAATTATTGTTCATTTTCTTAGGTGGGACAGAGGTACTGTAGTTGCATAGGATAATGTATGCATTTTAAGAATGTGTATGTGTTTAAATACTCATGAATACTAATGACTAAAATGACATGAATCTACAACTTACTTTCAAATAATTCACCACCAAAAAAACATGTTTTATGGTTTTTTCAAAACTAGAATTTAATTAAGAATTATGTACTGAATTTGATTGTAATGTCTCTTAAAATCTAGAATAACCCTACCCCCCTCATTAAAAAAGTTTCAATTTATTTAAACTAAAAAAAAGAAAACAAAAGCAGTTCACCCATTTCTTTCAATCCCCCAACCCTTCACTTCTGGCAACCACCAATCTATTCTGTGTATGAGCTTAGTTTTTTTTTATATTTATTTAAAAAATACTTTAAGATTCTACATATAAGAGAAATCATATGGTATTTGTTTTTCTCTGTCTGACTTATTTCACTTAGCATAATGCCCTAGAGGTCCATCCATGTTGTTGCAAATGGCAAGATTTCCTTCTTTTTTTTATGGCTGAATAATATTCGTGTGTGTGTGTGTGTGTGTGTGTGTGTATGGCACAGTTTTAAAATCTTTTCATCCATCATTGGCCACTTAGGTTGTTTCTATATCTTGGCTATTGTAAATAATGCTACAGTGAACATGGGGGTGCATATATCTTTTCAAATTACTGTTTTTATTTTCTGCCAATAAATACCCAGAAGTGGAATTGCTGGATCAAATGGTAGTTCTATTTTTAATTTTTTGAGGAACCTCCATACTGTTTTCCATAGTGGCTGCCCCCAATTTTAATTCACACCAACAGTGCACGAAGGTTCCCTTTTATCTACATCCTCTCCAACATTTGCTATTTTTAGTCTTTTTGATAATAGATGTTCTAACAAGTGTGATCTGATATCTCATTGTGGTTTTGATTTTCACTTCCCTTAAAATTAATGATGTGGAGCATCTTTACATGCACCTGTTGGCCATATTTGTGTCTTCATTAGAAAAATGTCTATTCAGATCTTCTGCCCATTTTAATATCAGATTTTTAAAAAAGACTATTGAATTGTATGAGTTCTCTATTTTGGACATTAGCTTCTTATCAGATCAGATATATGATTTGCAAATATTTTCTCCTGTTCAGTAGGTTGCCTTTTCATTTCGTTGTCAGTTTCCTTTTCTGTGAGAACTTTTTAGTTTGATGTAGTCCCACTTGTTTAGTTTTGCTTTTGTTGTTTTTGCTTTTGGTGTCAGGTTCAAAAAATCATTGTTAAGACCTATGTCAAGGAGCTTACTGCCTATGTTTTCTTCTAGGAATTTTATGGTTTCAGGTCTTACATTCAAGTCTTTAATCCAGTTTGAGTTAATTTTTGTGTATGGTGTAAGATAGTGGTCCAGTTTCATTCTTTTACATGTGACTGTTCAGTTTTCCCAATGCCATTTGTTGAAGAGACTGTCTTTTCCCCATTGTATATTCTTGTTTCCTTTGTCAAAAATTAATTGATGATACATATCTGGGCTTATTTAATTAATCTGGGCTCTCTATTCTATTCCATTGCTCCATTTGTCTTTTTATGCCAGTACCATACTGTTTTAGTTACCATAGCTTTGTAATATAGTTTGAAATCAGGGAGTGTGATGCTTACAGCATTGTTCTTCTTTCTCAAGATTGCCTTGGCTATGTGGGGTCTTTTATGGTTCCATACAAATTTTGGAATTTTTGGTTCTATTTTTGTGAAAAATGCCATTGGAATTGATAGAGATTGCATTGAATCTGTAGATTGCTTTGGGTAGTATGGACATTTAAACTATATTAATTTTTCCAGTCCATGAGCATGGATTACCTTTTCAGTAATTTGTGTCTTCTTCAATTACTTTCATTAATGTCTTGTAGTTTTCAATATACGGGTCCTTCACCTTCTTGGCTAAATTTATTCCTAGGTATTTTATTCTTTTTGTAAATGGGATTGTTTCCTTAATTTCTCTTAATTAATAAATTCATTCATTTTTAGTGTATAGAAATGCAGCATATTTTTGTGTATTGATTTTGTATCCTGCAACTTTACTGAATTCATTTATTCTAACAGTTTTTGAATGGAGTCTTTAGGGTTTTCTATATATATATCATCTGTGAATAGTGACAGTTTTACTTCTTCCTTTCCAATTTGGATGCCTATTATTTATTTTTTCTTGCCTAATTGCTCTGTCTAGGACTTCCATAAGATGTTAGGAAAAGACACGAACAAAGTTTTTGGCCAACCCAATATTTTGCTGAATAAGTGTGGTGAGAGTGGGTATCCTTGTCTTATTCCTGGTCTTCATGGAAGAGCTTTCAGCTTTTCATTTTTGAGTGCAATGTTAGCAGTGGGCTTATATGTCATATATGGCCTTTATTAGGTTGAGGTACGTTGCCTCTGTACCTGCTTTGTTGAGAGTTTTTACTATAAATGGATGTTAAAGTTTGTCAACTGTTTTTCTTTATCTACTGAAATGATCATATGATCTTTCTAAAAAATTTTTCTTTATTTTTTTATTTCTGGCTGTGTTGGGTCTTCGTTTCTGTGCGACGGCTTTCTCTTGTTGCGGTGAGCGGGGGCCACTCTTCATCGCGGTGTGCGGGCCTCTCAGTGTCGCGGCCTCTTGTTGCTGAGCACAAGCTCCAGACGCGCAGGCTCAGTAGTTGTGGCTCACGGGCCCAGTTGCTCCGTGGCATGTGGGATCCTCCCAGACCAGGGCTTGAACCCGTGTCCCCTGCATTGGCGGGCAGATTCTCAACCACTGCGCCACTAGGGAAGCCCGATCATATGATTTTTATCCTTCATGTTGTTAATGGTATATCACATCGACTGTTGTGGATGTTGAACCATCCTTACATCCCTGGAGTAAATCCCACTTGATCATGGTGTATAATCCTTTTAATGTATTGTTGAATTCAGTTTGCTAGTGTTTTGTTGGTTGAGTATTTTGCATCTATGTTCATCAGGGATATTGGCCTGTAATTTTCTTGTGATACCCTTGTCTGGTTTTTATATCAGGGTAATGCTGGCCTTGTAAAATGAGTTTGGAAGAATTACCTCCTGTGTTTTTTGAAGAGTTTGAGAAGGATTTCTATTAACTTTTCTTCGAATGTTTGGTAGAATTCACCAGTGAAGCCATCTGGTCTTGGACTTTTGTTTGTGGGGAGGTTTTTGATTACTGATTCAGTCTCCTTATTAGTAGTAATCAGTCTGTTCAGATTGTCTATTTCTTTTTTTCTTTTTATTTATTTATTTATTTTTGGCTATTTAGATGCTATTTTTAAAAAAATTTATTTTATATTAGAGCATAGTTGATTGTCTATTTTGTCATGATTCAGTTTTAGTAGGATTTGTATTTCTAGGAATTTATTTCTCCTAGGTTGTTCAATTTGTTAGTAATCTCTTATGATCCTTTGTGTTTCTGTGGTATCAGTTGTAAGATCTTCTCTTTCGTTTCTGATTTTATTTATTTGAGTCCTCTTTTTTTTCTTGGTGAGTCTATCTAAAGGTTTGCCAATTTTATTTATCTTTTCAAAGAACCAGCTCTTAGTTTCGTTGATCTTTTCTAGTGTCTTTTTAGTCTCTATTTCATTTATTTCTTCTCTAATCTTTGTTATTTCCTTCCTTCTACTAACTTTGGGCTTTGTTTGTTCTTTTTCTAGTTTCTTGAGGTGTAAAGTTACCTTGTTTATTTGAGACTTTTCCTGTTTCCTGAGGCAGGCATTTATCACTATGAACTTTCCTCTGAGAAGTGTTCTTGCTGCATCCCATATATTTCGGTATGTTACATTTCATTTTCATTTGTCTCAAGGTTTTAATTTCTCTGTTGATTTCTCTTTAAGCCATTGGTTGCTCAGTAGCGTGTTCTTTGATCTCCACGTTATTTGTGAATTTTTTAATTTCCTTTGTGTAATTAATTTCTAGTTTCATACTATTGTGGTCGGCAAAGGTGCTTCCTGTGATTCCAGTCTTCTTAAATTTTTTTAGACTTGTTTTGTGGCCTAACATATGATCTGTCTTGGAAAATGTTCCATGTGCACTTGAGAAGAATGTGTATTCTGTCGCTTTTGGATGAAAAGTTCTGTACATACCTGTTAAGTCCATCTGGTCTGTGTGTTATTTAAAGCTGATGTTTTCTTATTGATTTTCTGTCTGGGCATCTATCCATTAATGTACGTAGGGTATAAAAGTCCCGTACTATTAGTGTATTACTGTCTATTTCTCCTTTTAGATCTGTTAATATTTGCTTTATATATTTAGGTGCTCCTATGTTGGGTGCATAAATGTTACAAATGTTATATCTTCTTGTTGGATTGATCTCTTTATCATGTAACACCCTTCTTTGTCTCTTTTTACAGTCTTTGTTTTAAAGTCTGTTTTGTCTAATATAAGTATAGCTACTCCAGCTTTCTTTTGGTTTCCATTTACATGGAATATTTTTTTAATCTCTTCACTTTCAGTCTGGGTGTCCTTACATCTAAAGTGAGGCTTTTGTAGACAGCGTATAGATTAGTCTTTCAAAAAATTTATTCAGCCACTCTGTGTTTTTTGATTGGAGAATTTAATCCATTTATATTTAAAGTAATTACAGTTAGGTATGTGCTTATTGCCATTTTACTAATTTTTTTCTGCATGGTTTTGTTGTTTTCTTTCCTATGTTCTTCTCTGGCTTTCTTCTTTTGTGGTTTGATGGTTTTCTTTAATGGTATGCTTATATTTCTCTTTATCTTTTGTGTATTTACTACAGGTGTACCTTGTTTTATTGTGCTTTGTTTTATTGCACTTCCCTTTATTGCACTTCACAGATATTGCATTTTTTACAAATGAAAGGTTTGTGGCAACTCTGCATTGAGCAAGTCTATCAACACCATTTTTCCAACAGCATGTGCTCACTTTGTGTCTCTGTGTCACATCTTGGTAATTCTTGCAGTATTTTAAACTTTTTCATCATTATTATATTTTTCTTGGTGATTCGTGATCAGTGATCTTTGCTGTTATTACGAAGACTCTCTGAAGGTTCAGATGATAGCATATTTTTGCAATAAAGTATTTTTTAATTAAGGTATGCACATTTTTAAAGACATAATGCTATTGCACCATTAATAGACTACAGTTTAGTGTAAACATAACTTTTTATATAATGGGAAGCCAAAAAATTTGTGTGACTAGCTTTATTGCAATATGCTTTATTGCAGTGGTCTGGAACTGAACCTACAATATCTCTGAGGTATGCCTATATAGGTTTTTGCTTTGTGGTTACCGTGAGTCTTACATATAACAACTTGTATCTATAATAGTCTATTTTAAGTTGAAAACTACTTAATAAGTTTGATCCCATTGTAAAGCTCAACATTATTACTCCCTCCCGTTTACACTTTATATTATTGATATCACAATTTACCTCTTTTTATCTTGTGTATCTCTTAACTAATTATTGTAATCATAGTTATTTTTACTACTTTTGTCTTTGAACCTTCATACTATTTTATAAATGATTAATCCCCTACCTTTACTTTGTATTTATCTTTCCAGTGAGATTTGTTCATTCATATGTGTTCTTGTTACTATTAGTACCCTTTCTTTTCAGCTTAAAGAAGTCCCTTTAACAAATTTCTTGTAAGACCTGTTTAGTTGTAATAAACACCTTTAGCTTTTGCTTGTCTGGAAAACTCTTTATCTCTCCTTCACTTCTGAGTGATAACTTTTCCAGGTAGAGTAGTCTTGGTTAGAAGTTTTTTTCTTTAAGCACTTTGAATAGATCATGCCACTCCCTCTGGCCTGCAGAGTTTCTCCTGAAAAATCTGCTTATAGGCTTATGGGGGTTCCCTTGTATGTAACAAGTTGTTTTTATCTTGATGCTTTTAACGTTGTTTCCTTGTCTTTATCTTTTGACATTTTAATTATAATGTGTCTTGATGTGGGTCTCTTTGGGTTCCTCTTATTTGGAACTCTGGGCTTGCTGGAACTGGATGTCTCTTTCCTTCCTCAGGTTATGGAAACTTTCAGCCATTATTTCTTTAAATAAGATTTCTGCTCCTTTCTCTCTCTCTCCTCTCCTTCTGGGACCCTTATATTGTGAATGTTAGTCCATTTGATGTTGTCCCATAAGCCCCTTAAGCTATCTCCACTCATTTTCATTCTTTTTTCTTTCTGCTGCTCTGATTGGTTGAGTTCCACTGCCTTGTCTTTGAGTTGACTGATTCTTCTGCTTCATCCAGATCCAGTCTGCTCTTGAACCCCTCTAGTGTATTTTTTAGTTCAGTTATTTATTCTTCAGCTCTGTGACTTCTAGTTGTTATTTTTTAATATTTTTTATCTCTTTGTTGAAGTTCTCACTGTTCATCTATTCTCAGTTTGGTGAGCATCTTTATGATCATTACTCTTTATTAGGTAAATTACTTATCTCTCATTCATTAGGGATTTTTATTTTTTTTTCTGAGGTTTTATCTTGTTCTTTCATTTGAAACATATTCCTCTGTTTCTTCATTTTGCTTGACTCTCTGTGTTGGTTTCCATACAGTAGGTGAAACAACCACCTCTCACAGTTTTGAAGGAGTGACCCCGTGTAAGAGATGAATCTTGTCATTCAGCCCTGCCTCAGCTTTTGGTTGTCACTTAAACATCTGTGCTTGCCCAAGCAGCCTATTACATTTTTAATACCTCTCAGTGGTTGTGGATGTGCCAAGACTTGTCATTGTCCCAAAGGGACCACTTACTTTCAAATAGTTTATCAACAAAAATCATGTTTTACAGTTTTTTTCAAAACTAGTAATTAATCAAGGATTATGTATTACATTTGATTGTAATGTAGCCCTGCTCCCCTCATTTTTGTACTCCACATATGGAACACTGTACAAGAAAGCTAGCCAGAGTTAATCTCTCAGACTTTGTCTGTTTCTTTGTGTTATCATTTTCCATATTCTCCTAGCCCCTGTTTTCTGTAAACTGCAATATAAGCCAAAAGTTTTTAACAAAGGTACTTCACAGGTGATGCTGTTTAATTACTTCATATTCCATCACATCAGGAAGCATATAATGTCGATATTAATGCCAAATTAGTGACCCCCAAATTTCTCCCATGAAAAGGAATGTTTTTCCTTTTGATACTTTGACACCATGTGACTATCCTATTTCTCATAAACCTTTCATCTAGGATTTTGTCATACAGTGATGATCCTTGCTGAATCAGTTTCTTAATGTCATATTTCTCAACTTTGGGAGTTTTCTCCCAGTTCCACTAACAGTCTCTATCATTTTGGGGAGTGAGTAGAGTCCCTCATGTTGGGCAAGAAAACGGGTTGAGAACCTCAGTTACAGGAAACATTTAATGGTATCTAATTTTATGTAACTTTTTCCAAGTTGGCTTTTCAGTTCTTTGGAAAGAAAATACTGATTAGGAACTGAGGGACATTCAGAATGCAAATTATATCTGATGAAATTGATTTCTTGTAGTGATTGGGAAACTTTTTTGCTTGTAGTCAGGTTATGTCAAAGAAATTAGTGTATGTTAGGTTTAACAAGGCAAACCTTGTTAAAAAAAAATACCTTTTTTTTTTCTTTTCTCAGAGCAGTTTGGTTAATTCAAAAGTGACTTAACAGTTATGTTCTAAACACATTGATTATTTATTTTTCACTTACTATTGTGTGAGACCCTCATCAAATTGCTTAACAACTAGTGGAAGAGACAGATTGATAAACAGGATCAAATATGCTATATGGTATGGAACAGAAAGCTGTGAGAATTTTAAAGAGGTGCTGTGCATACAATTAGGCAGCCTAATTGTATGAACAAATATTTATTAAGGACCCAATTTGTAGTGACCTTTTGGACCACTACAAATCCATTTTGAATTATGGTTACATTAAATGTTTCTTAATTGTTGTTTGATGGCATACTTCTCATCTTCCTAAGTAGAAGATAAAATACATCCTTAAGTACAACTACTAGATAAGTGGTTGCATTCCAACAACAATTTTTTGACAGCAACTGGATGTCTGTCAATTCAGTTCAGTTCTGACAATACCCAGAGTAGGTGCAGACCCCACAAGTGGGACCAGTCCTAGAAGATTGCCCCCGTTTCAGATGACAGGGAACCACCAGCACTTCTGATGGACTGGGTTGACTGCAAATTTGGGTGTTCCCATGACACCCTCTTCAGGTTTGATAATTTGGTAGAACTACTCACAGAACTTAGGGAAGTGCTATAGTTATGACTACTATTTTATTTATAAAGGATACAAATGAAAAACCCAGATGAACAGGTACATAGGATGAGGTCTAGAAGTGTCTCTAGTGCAGGAGCTTTTGTTCCCATGGAGTCAGGATGCACCACTCTCCCAGTATGTTAGTATGTTCACCAACCATGAAGCTCTCTGTACCTTGTTACTTGTAGTTTTTATTGAAGTAGCTTAACATAGGTATGGTTGATTAAATCATTGGTCATGTGATTGAACTCAATCTCTAACGACTCTTTTCTCCTCAGAGATTGGGAGGTGGGATAGGAAAAAGTCTGAAAAGTTTCAACCCTCTAATCATACACAGTAGTTGGTTTTTCTGGGACCAGCCTCCAACCTGAAGCTATCTGGAGACATCACCAGTAATCACCTCTTTAACATAACAAAGACCAATATCCGTCATTAATTATTTTATTTTCATGGGATTTTGAGAACATTTGGAATATTTTATAGTATTCTTGTAATCCAATATTTGGAAGTATAAATTTAGCTTTAATTTAGCAACCGTGCCTGGAACTGGGCTTGAATTGAACAATATGTTGAATTGGACATAGAAATATATAAGTGGAATTTGTGGTTACTGCCATAAATTCTTTTGATTTATGTATAAAATGAGTTAAAAATTGAAGTATGTGATAATATAGTCAAAACTCTATATAGAGGTGCCTGAGGGAGTGAGGAGCATGAATTGGGTTGGTCCTGAAAGCCTTCTGTGAAGAATGTGTGTTGGAGAATTTGGTGGATATGGATTGGTGGCAAGCAGATAATGGTCCTCTCTTGGATTACTATAATGTCTCAACTAGTTACCTCCCACTAAATGCATTCTTCAAACAGAAATAATATTAGCTAACTAATGCTTAATCAGAAAATTTTGGAAAATATAGTATTTGGAGAAATATAAACAAATTATTCCATTTCATTCTCAGAGCAGGCACTGCTGAAGACCAGTACAGTGTTTACCATGTTTAGGTGTAAATCATAGTTGATGAACACATCATCTCTCTATGTAGAAAACTTAACGTTTTGCCAGATCTATGTCTGATATAGGATTGATGAAATTATCAAACTTTAGTTTTTAGGAACAGGGGTTTTATGAACAAAACTTAGTTAACATTTTCCCCCTAATTTTCCTAATTCATGGGGATAAATTTACTTTGTTATATGTACGGTTGAGAATGGATATAAAGCAGGGGTCCCCAGTGCCCGGGCTGCAGACTGTTACCAGTCCGAGGCCTGTTAGGAACTGGGCTGCACAGCAGGAGGTGAGCGGCGGGTGCGGGAACGAAGCTTCCCATCTCTCCCCATCGATCACATTACCGCCTGAACCATCCTCCCCCGCCCCCGCAGTCCATGGAAAGGTTGTCTTCCACGAAACCAGTCCCTGGTGCCAAAAAGGCTGGGGACCGCTGATGGATAGAATCCATGGTTCCTTCAGGAATTTTTTTACTGTGGTTCAGTGTGTACTTAACTAGGTTGTGCATCAGAACCATCTGGGGGACTCCCACTGCCGCCCCAGTTAATAATCAGTTTATATTATTATATATTCATAAGAACATATACAGAAGTAGAATAATGAGTAAGGGGTGGTTTAGCAAAATGTATGTATTTGGCCTGACTTGAGACCTTCTGATTCAGACTTGTCAGAACCTGGAAACTATTCAAGATAAACACACACACACCAGCTCACCAGGCAATTCTGATGCATAGTTGTGCTTGGGAATCATTGCTCTAGGGGAAAAAATATCTCAAAACAAATGCTATATAAATGATTTATCTTGACCTGTACCCATACTACTTCTGTATCTAGATATAGTCTAAGTTTTAGCATTGACTTTAGTTTTTTAATCAAATAAAATTTGAGCAGCTAAGTAGCACTTTATTAATGCTACTAATTCGTTAATGTTTGCATATGAAATTAATGTTAAATGAGCATCTTTTAAAGAAATGCCCTGAATTGTTAGAGCTTTTACTTCAAGTACCTTTCCCAAACATCATCTTTTTCTCTCCTGGTAACTGCCTTGTGAGGTGTTTGATTTGATTTCCCCTACATTATATACATGGAAATCCAAATCTATAAGGTGGGAGTTGTACAGTTTCTTATACGTGCAGTTAGAGGATATGGAGACTCCGGAATGAATCCGTACTGATTCTGGACTGTCATCCTAGGAGCTCTTTTCCCCTGTTGTTTATCCCCAATAGTTTACTTTTCCTTCGAGCGTTTTGCACTGAACTGGAGTGCTAGTGCCTTATCATTGCTGAGTTTGCTGTGTTAGAAGGGCTGACAAATTGATAAAAGTGACATTTTAAAAAAAATTTGATCTTGAAACTTCACTGAATTTATTACTTCTAACAGTTTTGTGTGTGTGTGTGTGTGGGTGGGTGGGTGCGTGTGTGTATGTGGAGTCTTTAGGGTTTTCTTTTTTTTTTTTTTTTGGAATTTTTGAATTTTATTTATTTTTTTATACAGCGGGTTCTTATTAGTCATCCATTTTATACACATCAGTGTATACAAGTCAATCCCAATCTCCCAGTTCATCACACCACCATCCCCACCCCCGCCGCTTTCCCCCCTTGGTGTCCAGACGTTTGTTCTCTACATCTGTGTCTCAATTTCTGCCCTGCAAACTGGTTCATCTGTACCATTTTTCTAGGTTCCACATATATGTGTTAATATACGATATTTGTTTTTCTCTTTCTGACTTAACTTCACTCCGTATGACAGTCTCTAGATCCATCCACGTCTCTACAAATGACCCAGTTTCGTTCCTTTTAATGGCTGAGTAATATTCCATTGTATATGTGTACCACATCTTATTTATCCATTCTTCTGTCGATGGGCATTTAGGTTGCTTCCATGACCTGGCCATGGTAAATAGTGCTGCAGTGAATATTGGGGTGCATGTGTCTTTTTGAATTATAGTTTTCTCAGGGTATATGCCCAGTAGTGGGATTGCTGGGTCATATGGTAGTTCTATTTTTAGTTTTTTAAGGAACCTCCATACTGTTCTCCATAGTGGATGTATCAATTTACATTCCCACCAACAGTGCAAGAGGGTTCCCTTTTCTCCACACCCTCTCCAGCATTTGTTGTTTGTAGATTTTCTGATGATGCCCATTCTAACTGGTGTGAGGTGATACCTCATTGTAGTTTTGATTTGCATTTCTCTAACAATTAGTGATGTTGAGCAGCTTTTCATGTGCTTCTTGGCCATCTGTATGTCTTCTTTGGAGAAATGGCTATTTAGGTCTTCTGCCCATTTTTGGATTGGGTTGTTTGTTTTTATAATATTGAGCTGCATGAGCTGTTTATATATTTTGGAGATTAATGCTTTGTCCTTTGATTCGTTTGCAAATGTTTTCTCCCATTCTGAGGGTTGTCTTTTTGTCTTGTTTATGGTTTCCTTTGCTGTGCAAAAGCTTATTTAAGTTTCACTAGGTCCCATTTGTTTATTTTTGTTTTTACTTCCATTACTCTAGGAGGTGGATCAAAAAAGATCTTGCTATGATTTATGTCAAAGAGTGTTCTTCCTATGTTTTCCTCTAAGAGTTTTATAGTGTCTGGTCTTACACTTAGGTCTTTAATCCATTTTGAGTTTATTTTTGTGTATGGTGTTAGGGAGTGTTCTAATTTCATTCTTTTACATGTAGCTGTCCAGTTTTCCCAGCACCACTTATTATAGAAGAGACTGTCTTTTCTCCATTGTATATCCTTGCCTCCTTTGTCATAGATTAGTTGACCATAGGTGCATGGGTTTATCTCTGGGCTTTCTATCTTGTTCCATTGATCTATATTTATGTTTTTGTGCCAGTACCATATTGTCTTGATTACTGTAGCTTTGTAGTATAGTCTGAAGTCAGGGAGTCTGATTCCTCCAGCTCCGTTATTTTCCCTCAAGACTGCTTTGCATACAAATTTCAAGATTTTTTGTTCTAGTTCTGTAAAAAATGCCATTGGTAATTTGATTGATAAGGATTGCATTGAATTTGTAGATTGCTTTGGGTAGTATAGTCATTTTCACAATATTGATTCTTCCAATCCAAGAACATGGTATATCTCTCTGTTGGCATCATCTTTAATTTCTTTCATCAGTGTCTTATAGTTTTCTGCATACAGGTCTTTTTGTCTCCCTAGGTAGGTTTATTCCTAGGTATTTTATTCTTTTTGTTGCAGTGGTAAATGGGAGTGTTTCCTTAATTTCTCTTTCAGATTTTTCATCATTGGTGTATAGGAATGCAAGAGATGTCTGTGCATTAATTTTGTATCCTGCAACCTTACCAAATTCACTGATTAGCTTTAGTAGTTTTCTGGTGGCATCTTTAGGATTCTCTATGTATAGTATCATGTCATCTGCAAACAGTGACAGTTTTACTTTTTCTTTTCCAATTTGTATTCCTTTTATTTCTTTTTCTTCTCTGATTGCTGTGGCTAGGACTTCAAAACTATGTTGAATAATAGTGGCAAGAGTGGACATCCTTGTCTTGTTCCTGATCTTAGAGGAAATGCTTTCAGTTTTTCACCATTGAGAATGATGTTTGCTGTGGGCTTGTCGTATATGGCCTTTATTATGTTGAGGTAGGTTCCCTCTATGCCCACTTTCTGGAGAGTTTTTATCATAAATGGGTGTTGAATTTTGTCAAAGCTTTTTCTGCAGCTATTGAGATGATCATATGGTTCTTATTCTTCAATTTGTTAATATGGTGTATCACATTGATTGATTTGCATATATTGAAAAATCCGTGTCATCCCTGGGATAAATCCCACTAGATCATGGTGTATGATCCTTTTAACGTGTTGTTGGATTCTGTTTGCTAGTATTTTGTTGAGTATTTTTGCATCTATATTCATCAGTGATATTGGTCTGTAATTTTTTTTTTTTTGTAGGAAATTTGCCTGGTTTTGGTATCAGGGTGATGGTGGCCTCATAGAATGAGTTTGGGAGTGTTCTTTCCTCTGCAATTTTTTGGAAGAGTTTGAGAAGGATGGGTGTTAGCTCTTCTCTAGTTTGATAGAATTCTCACCTGTGAAGCCATCTAATCCTGGGCTTTTGTTTTTTGGAAGATTTTTAATCACAGTTTCAATTTCATTACTTGTGATTGGTCTGTTCATATTTTCTATTTCTTCTTGGTTCAGTCTTGGAAGGTTATACCTTTCTAAGAATTTGTCCATTTCTTCCAGGTTGTCCATTTTATTGGCATAGAGTTGCTTGTCGTAGTCTCTTAGGATGCTTTGTATTTCTGCGGTGTCTGTTGTAACTTCTCCGTTTTTATTTCTAATTTTATTGATTTGAGTCCTCTCCCTCTTTTACTTGATGAGTCTGGCTAATGGTTTATCAATTTTGTTTATCTTCTCAAAGAACCAGCTTTTAGTTTTATTGATCTTTGCTGTTGTTTTCTTTGTTTCTATTTCATTTATTTCTGCTCTGATCTTTATGATTTCTTCCCTTCTGCTAACTTTGTGTTTTGTTTGTTCTTCTTTCTCTAGTTTCTTTAGGTGTAAGGTTACATTGTTTATTTGAGATTTTTCTTGTTTCTTGAGGTAAGCTTGTATAGCTATAAACTTCCCTCTTAGAACTGCTTTTGCTGCATCCCATAGGTTTTGGATCATCGTGTTTTCATTGTCATTTGTCTCTAGGTATTTTTTGGTTTCCTCTTTGATTTCTTCAGTGATCTCTTGGTTATTTAGTAACATATTGTTTAGCCTCCATGTGTTTGTGTTTTTTACATTCTTTTCCCTGTAATTGATTTCTAATCTCATAGCGTTGTGATCAGAAAAGATGCTTGATATGATTTCAATTTTCTTAAATTTTCTGAGGCTTGATTTGTGACCCAAGACGTGATCTATCCTAGAGAACATTCCGTGCGCACTTGAGAAGAACGTGTAATCTGCTGTTTTTGGATGGAATGTCTTATAAATATCAATTAAATTTGTCTGGTCTATTGGGTCATTTAAAGCTTGTGTTTCCTTATTAATTTTCTGTTTGGATGATCTGTCCATTGGTGTAAGTGAGGTGTTAAAGGCCCCCACTATTATTGTGTTACTGTCGATTTCCTCTTTTATAGGTGTTAGCAGTTGCCTTGTGTATTGAGGTGCTCCTATGTTGGGTGCATAAATATTTACAATTGTTATATCTTCTTCCTGGATTGATCCGTTGATCATTATGTAGTGTCCTTCTTTATTTCTTATAATAGTCTTTATTTTAAAGTCTATTTTGTCTGATGTGAGAATTGCTACTCCAGCTTTCTTTTGATTTCCATTTGCGTGGAATGTCTTTTTCCATCCCCTCACTTTCAGTCTGTATGTGTCCCTAGGTCTGAAGTGGGTCTCTTGTAGACAGCATATATATGGGTCTTGTTTTTGTATCCATTCAGTAAGCCTGTGCCTTTTGGTTGGAGCATTTAATCCATTCACGTTTAAGGTAATTATTGATATGTATGTTCTTATTACCGTTTTCTTAATTGTTTTGGGTTTGTTTTTGTAGGTCCTTTTCTTCTCTTGTGTTTCGCACTTAGAGAAGTTCCTTTAGCATTTGTTGTAGAGCTCATTTGGTGGTGCTGAATTCTCTTAGCTTTTGCTTGTCTGTAAAGCTTTTGATTTCTCCATCGAATCTGAATGAGATCCTTGCTGGGTAGAGTAATCTTGGTTGTAGGTTCTTCCCTTTCATCACTTTAAGTATATCATGCCACTCCCTTCTTGCTTGTAGAGTTTCTGCTGAGAAATCAGCTGTTAACCTTATGGGAGTTCACTTGAGAAATCAGCTGTTAACCTTATGGGAGTTCCCTTGTATGTTATTTGTCATTTTTCCCTTGCCGCTTTCAATAATTTTTCTTTGTCTTTAATTTTTGCCAATTTGTTTACTGTGTGTCTCAGTGTGTTTCTCCTTGGGTTTATCCTGTATGGGACTCTCTGTGCTTCCTGGACTTGGGTAGCTATTTCCTTTCCCATGTTAGGGAAGTTTTCAACTATAATCTCTTCAAATATTTTCTCAGGTCCTTTCTCTCTCTCTTCTGCTTCTGGGGTCCCTGTAATGTGAATGTTGTTGCGTTTAATGTTGTCCCAGAGGTCTCTTAGGCTGTCTTCATTTCTTTTCATTCTTTTTTCTTTATTCTGTTTCACAGCAGTGAATTCCACATTCTGTCTTCCAGGTCACTTATCCGTTCTACTGCCTCAGTTATTCTGCTATTGATTCCTTCTAGTGTATTTTTCATTTCAATTATTGTATTGTTCATCTCTGTTTGTTTGTTCTTTAATTCTTCTAGATCTTTGTGAAACATTTCTTGCATCTTTTCGACCTTTGCCTCCATTGTTTTTCTGAGGTCCTGGATCATCTTCACTATCATTATTCTGAATTCTTTTTCTGGAAGGTTGCCTATGTCCACTTCATTTAGTTGTTTTTCTGAGGTTTTATCTTGTTCCTTCATGTGGTACATAGCCCTCTGCCTTTTCGTCTTGTCTGTCTCTTTGTGATGGTGGTTTTTGTTCCACAGGCTGCAGGATTGTAGTTCTTCTTATTTCTGCTGTCTTCTTGCTTCTGTAGTTCTTCTTGCTTCTGCTGTCTTCCCTCTGGTGAATGAGGCTATTGGTAATTTTTTTTTGTTTTAAAATTATAATTAAGCTACAAAATATCCTATGCCAAAATGAGTTTTAAAAACTTAAGGTGGAAATCTTTGTTTATATGTGACAGAAGTAATTGTCCTTTAGAATACCCGGCTATGTGTTTCAGATATGATGCTTTCTCGGGTACAGTTAACAGACTGTGGCATAAATAATGAGGACATTTATAATCTTACATGAGAGGTCTGGAAGGCTTGTGTAATTCAGTAGCCGAAGTAATTCAGTGTTCTGGGTCATTTTCTCTCTGATTCTTTTTTCCATCATGACCACATATGGTTGCCATAGGTCTAAAGATTATATTCTTATAGAACAAAATCCAAAAGCTGGAAGGAAGAGCAGAGCCTCGTCATAGAAATCCTTTTTTTGTTTTGTTTTGTTTCTTCTGGTTGGAAAATCTTTCCTGCAACCCTCAGCATACTTTCCCTTATGTCCCATTTAGCCAAAATTGGTTACATATTCAATCCTAAATCAGTCGCTGACAAGAGGAAACGAGATTCCCATTATTGCCTTAGAACAGTGTTGGTTCAACCTCTGGAACTTTAAAAGGGACCCACCCATCTGATGCTGTTGATGTCTCATATTAAATCACATCAGTGTTTTGTCATCACTGAGACGGAGGGGCTGATGGGTAGGCAATCACTAGTATTTGCCAAACTATAGTGATATAGTTAAGTTGTAACATTTTCCACATCCTATATAAGAAATATTCCCACTCAAATGATATTTGTATATTTTAACTTGAGAAGCATGTTATCCTGTATGTGCTACTTCATGATTGGCATAGGAAGCCAATGTTTTGGCTGTTAATTTAGTACAATGTGTTAGTTGTTTACTGTTCTTATTTTTGTCTTGTGTACAATCAGTTTATTTCCCTGTGAGATTAAGCTCCTCAGTGCCGTTACATGATTTTGGCAGGAGCTTCAAACTCTTCTTATTTAATCGATTCTTGTTCTTCTAGGTGGATTCTCCACAGTTTTCCTGGTGCGGACTCATGGTGGACTCCGCTATGCATTGAAGCGAATGTATGTCAATAACGCGACAGACCTCAACATTTGTAAAAGGGAAATTACAATTATGGTAAGTGAAAGAGTAATTCCATTTGAAAAATTTGGTGTATTTTCTTTCAGTTTTTCACATAACATTAACCAGCCTTTAGGCAAGCTGCTTATTGGCTTGGGCACATCTAGATAACCTTTGAAGTGTACTCTTTATAGCCATACTTAGGGCTAAATACAAAGAACTCCTACCTTTCCTCCCTTCCCTATTGTAGTTCAACAGGCAAGCTTCTCTGCTTTCTTTTTTCCTTTTTAAAATAAATTTAAATTATGGAATATTTTGAGAAGAGAAGAATTTAGAAAATTAGTGAACACCTGTTTACCCCCTACCCAACTTAAGAATTAAAGGCTTACAGATACAGTTGAAGCCTTCTGTGTATTCGTCTAACATTATCCTTATACTGTTATCCTTATCCAAAAGGAAACCCCTATCCTGAATTTGGTGCTTACCATTCCCTTGGGTATTTAATACATTTACTATATGTGTTACTATTCACAGACAACAGTTAGTTTTGCTTTTCATTTTTAAAATCATGCTGTAAAGTTGATTTGTGTGTGTGTGTGAACTCTGTAGTATTGGTAAGGTATGTTTCAGCAAGGAAAAAAATTCTTCTTTAATATTAGGAAAAGTGAAAAATATTTTAATACACCATTAAAGAAAATTTCAGTTACTCAGTTAACTAGATTAAACATTTTGAGAAAATTACAGAGTAAAACTTTCCTTTTTTTCTAGAGTTGCTTATTGTCAGTGCTCTGGATGGTTTCTTATTCTTGTTCTCCCCTCTTTCTCCTTCTCCTCCTCTCTTCCTCTTTTCTTTTATTATTTTCCTCTTCCTCCTCCTCATCCACTGTTTATCAAGTGCTAATATATATATTTAACATTTTTGTTTTATTGAGGTGAAATTCACGTACTACACATTTTATAATTCACATTTTAAAATGAACAATTCAGTGGTTTTTAGTATATTCGCAGTATTGTGCACAGACTGCCTCTACCTTGTTTTAAAACCTTTTCATCACTCCAAAAGGAAACCCCTGCCCATGAAGCAGTTGCTCCCCATTCCACTCTTGTTCCAGGCCCTGGCAACCACCCGTCTATGTTATGTCTCGATGGATTTACCTATTCTGGATATTTCATATACATGGAATCAAGCAGTATATGACCTTTTGTGTCTGGCTTCTTTCACTTACCATATTCTTAAGGTTCATCCACATTGTAGCACTTACCAGCACTTCATTCCTTTTTATGAGTGAATAATATTCTATTATATATACTATATATGTATCAAAATTTGTTTATGTGTTCATCTATTGATGGACTTTTTAAAAAAAACATGGATAGACATTTGGGCTATTTCTACCTTTTGGCTATTGTGAGTAGTGTTGCTATGAATATGTGTACATATGTATTGTTTATTTTCAGTTCTTTTGGGTATGTATCTAAGAGTGGAATTGCTGGGTCATATGGTAATTCCACATTTAACTTTTTAAGGAACCATTAATTCCACAGCAGTTGAACCATTTTCTGTTCACACCAGCAGTGTTAGGAGGGTTCTAGTTTTTCCACTTCCTTGTAAACACTTGTTACTGTCAAGCCTCCCCAACTGCTAAGAGGGAGATTTTCTTATTTTGTATCAACATCTTTATCAACACACATATTTTGATCCTTTTTGTTTGAAGATAGGCACATTTGTACAGTATGACTTATCAGAATTCTGCCTTTATTGTCCCTATCCCTTAGCTAGACTAGAGTTGATTAGGCTTTGAGACTTGCTTTTTTTCAGGTAAGGCTATTAGTCAAAAGGGTGAAAAGATTTACTCTGAGATAATAGGGAATCTTAGACTAAGTTTTCTAACTTGAGCCCAGATATGGTATTGTACTGTAATTCTTCGTTTCAATAGAATTTGTATAATTTTCAGATATATAAAATATAGTCATCATCAACCTCAGCAAAACTCAGATCCTATGCTTTTAAATAAGATATTTTGGGGAGGTGAGCAGTTGTCTTCCAACTGTTTTTTGATGACTAATCCTTCACTATTTATGTTTACTTATGAATTATTCACATGTTCAGCTGCCGTTAGCTAATATCTCAAATTATATTACACACTTAAAACTAGGTTTATTTTAATGATAGTGGATGTAAATTATTTTAAACAGTATTCTTGATAAGAGTTTTTAATTTACAGACAGACCTTATTTAGATCATTATGATTTTTAACCTTATAAGTGTTGATGATTGTCTTGTACTAGGAGCAAAGGTGTCAGATTTGCCATGTTCTTCTTATTTTCTTGTACTTTGTAATATTAGTGTTATCTTTATGGTTTCTTTACAAAAATCCTTTTTAGCTATTTGTTTATTTTTTTAGGTTATTTAGTTAAAAGTACATACATTCATAAATTCACTTGACTAGGTGGACATAAATTGCAATATGTTGCGGACAAAACAAAGAAACGAGAGTGTAATTGTTAGTTCATAAATGTTAGAGCTTAATTTCTTTATCTTTTTAAGACAAAAATAAGTAAAAGTTCTGATATTTTATTCTTGAGTCCCAAAGGACTACCTTGTACACTCACTTTTGGAAACTGTTACTTTTTTTTTTAAAATTTATTTATTTTTGGCTGTGTTGGGTCTTTGTTACTGTGTGCGGGCTTTTCTCTAGTTGCTGAGAGCGGGGGCTACTCTTCGTTGCAGTGCGCAGGCTTCTCATTGCAGCTGCTTCTCTTGTTGCGGAGCACGGGCTCTAGGCACATGGGCTTCAGTAGTTATGGCACTTGGGCTCAGTAGTTGTGGCTCACGGGCTCTAGAGATCAGGCTCAGTAGTTGTGGTGCACGGACTTAGTTGCTCTGCGGCGTGTGGGATCTTCTTAGACCAGGGCTCAAACCCGTGTCCCCTGCATTGGCAGGCAGATTCTTAACAACTGTGCCACCAGGGAAGCCCTGGAAACTGTTACTTCTGAATAAACCATCTCTTTCTTCCCCAGTGAATTTAAAATAAGTATTCATTAAGTATTTGCTTGTTAGGAAATGACAGTCACATATAAATAAACTTTCCATTGAAACTGTAGAAACCTTTTTGAAATGTGTCAGATTCCATACTTACACCTCAATCTTACTTTTTGAAATTCTTTAAATATATCAATTTAGACTTGAAATCATTGTTAATGATAGACCTTTAAAATTTATGTTTGCCAGTTTTTAAAATTTTGTTTATTTTTTACAGAAAGAGCTGTCTGGTCACAAAAATATCGTGGGTTATTTGGACTGTACTGTTAATTCAATTAGTGATAATGTATGGGAAGTGCTTATCTTAATGGAATATTGTCGAGGTAAGTGTTTTTCTGCAGTTGTTTTATGCTAAAAAAATTTGCCCATAAAAATGGGTCAGTAGGTGTCTTGGTTTCTCCCAGGGCAGCTGTCATCTAATTCTGGGCATTCATTGCAATCTCAGCTTTAATTATTTGTCTAAATAAGGAGTGCTGTTAAAAAGTATTTAAAACCTACTCATAGTTGATGCAGTGATGATATGAGCATATTTTAATGGACAATTAGAAAAATGCTGTTGGGTTTTAAACAGAAAATCTAAAACATAAAGAACAGTCACCTTTCCTGTTCCCTATACATTTCTTCTATAATCCAACCAAGAAGAGCATACTGTGTCCATATTAGTGTTGCAAGACTTTTTTCCAGTACGCTACCATGTTATCTTTGAACGTATTAGATGTAATAAATTTCAAGGATGCATTTTGATCTATAATTTTTATAAACTTACATTATGTGGTCTTTTGAAAACATCAGAAGATAGAAAACCACATTTTATTTGGATATAATGTGGTGTTTTCAAAGAAATATTTGCTTGTATAGTATGCCTTAAGAATTATAATAATAATTTTTAAAGTCCCTGAAATTTTTTTTTTTTTTTTTTACTTTAATGGGTGTAATGGGGGCAATTAATCCATTTCCTGCAAACTTGCTTTCCCCCCTCCCCCATCAGACTGTATCTGACAGTTTGGATTCTAGGGAGCCCTGGTTTATATATAAATTCTCTTAAGACAGTTACGATTGTTAATTATGGTACCAGGAACTCTTGTCACTTCCTGAAGGTTGGAGGAGAAGGAGGTTGGTGATGATAATGGAGAAAATGTGGTCTCATTTACTCCAGTCTTGTAAGAAGGGGGAAGGACAGAGGAAAATGAAATGAATCAATATTATAATATCTATTGTGATATGTTTGTAACTTATTTCCATATATAACATAAAAAATTAGATATTTTCTTGATTGTTTTTCCTTATTTATATATCATCTTCTCTACTGTAAAGCATTGTGATCTCTTTAAGAAGACGATACTGATTTTCTTTATCCTACTTTCCTGAATTCTAGCATTTAAGGTGCCAATTCTTAGCTGGATGAGAGTTGACTAATAGCTACTTGTAACTTTTTAAAAATAATTGAATTGAGCATAATTATAATCCTGGATGAGTTTAATTGTCATCCAGAAGACATTTTAAAAGGGGAGCTACATGAGCTTCAGTTTTTAGGCAAGTGAGTACTTGGGAGCCAATGGTGCAGTCTACTGCAGATAAAATTAAGTATCTTGTTAAAAAAAGTCATATCAAAATTTAAATGGGATGGTATAGCGGTTTAAATTAAGTGGTAATAAGTGTAATCTCAGAGAGATGAAGATTGTTGAGGCTAGAAAAATGTTGACTTTTTAAATTTTAATGATGAAATTGGGCAGAGTATAAAAGTTCTTGTTTAGGAGATGATAACTGTTTGAAAAATATGTAAAGATTTGGGAGTTACATGCACCTTATTTTAAAAGACCTTCAGTATACATTGTTTGCTTTCTGAATCTGATTTTTAAATTTTTCATTAGAATAATTTTACTTTAATTTTCAGAAGACTTTGATTTTGAATAATGAAATTTTGTTTGTTTCTACATTTGAAATGCAGATCAAATAGAGCTTTTTAGCTTTTTTTGGGGATTGGATTTTGTGATTCAAGCCTTCTAGCCCAAAGATCTCTGAAGGGAAGAAAGAAGATTGACTTTTGTTTAAAATTTATTCTACTCATTACAACATTGGAACTGTGGAAAAGATAGAATGAGTTCAAGGTTATGATGTCTTTAGCTGTGAAAAGATATTTCAAGAATGTGAATGAACACCAATACAACACTTTTCTTACTGTTTAATTTTTGGATAAAATGAGTCAGGGTGTCTGACAAACAAGAGGATGGAGGAAATTGCTGCTTAGTCAGGTGCCTCAATCTTATATGAGACACTTTGAACAAATTACAACCAAATGGACCTGAGTTTCTGAAAGTTGAGGATTGATAGGTAAAATAAATGTTTTTTTTCCCCCCTGCTTTAAAGTTCTAAGAAAAAACACCTATTTCAGAAAATACATGAGTATGCCGTTTAGGCAGTAATAATAGAAGGAACAGGTGTGTATGCACCTTCTTACAGATTACACAGTAGCAGACATTCATTTATTCACACTTGTTAACAGGAAAGTTTCAAGTTAGCATAAGCTTGCCTTTTCAAATTTCCAAAATTGATTTCTGTTAGAATGCTGTGAATGAGTCATGTATTTACTTGCATTCTTAAAATATAATGATAGTAAACTTTCTCTTAGTAATTAAGAATTGTCATTATTAGATTATCAATTATTATAATACATTGTAATATTTAATAATCCTCTTGGGGCTCATTGTTGTGGCTATTTGATTTTAGTAAGTTACTCTGCCCACTATCTCTTAACCTGGTTTAGAGCATTAGCCCCTTAACCCATCTCTCTTTTTCCACTCTTGTGATTCCTCCATCCCTCAATCAAGGAGATCTTTTAAAAGGTCAGATCAGGAAGTTTCCTTGGTTCTCAAGATAAAATCTTGAGATCAAGATAAAATCTTGATTTGTTTGTCTTGTCGGTATCATCTGACTTTACTCTCTTCTCTGCTTTCTAGACCATACCCACAGTGGTTCTCTTTAAGTTATTCAAAATCATTAAGCTCTTTCCCAAACTAGAGGCCTTTATATATGTCACTTGCTATCACTAGTGTGTTCTCCCAGATCTCTGCCAGGTTAATTCCTGATTAACCTTCAGTCTCAACATAAATAATCACTTCCTTAGGCCTTCTCTGGCATTCTCTTCTCCCCATCCTCCTTCACTAATTTAAATTTGGGTTTCTCTCATTTTATCCTTATTGTACGTAATTATGATAAATACTTGTGTGATTGTTTAGTGTTTATCTCTGCCTTTAGACTATAAATTCCATGATAATAGAGACTTTATCTTTGTCCACCACTGTTTACCCCTAAAACTAGCACAGTGTCGAATAACCATTTCTTCAAATCTGTGATGCCATCAATTACAAGGTACACTCTGAATTTGGAGATGTTAAAATATGGCCAATAGCATTAGCAGAACGTCACTTATTTTAAGATGTTCTCATTTCAGAGATGTAAAATATGAAAAAAATATATGTCATTGAATCAACACAATATGGTATAACAAGCATCCTTACATGAAAATTATAAAAAAAGCCAATTCCCCATTACCTGAGACCATAGACATTTCTTAATCTCTTTGTTTGTGGTAGCCTTCATTTATTAAAAATATGTCTTCTCAAAATTACTTTTTTGGTTAGCTGGGCAGGTAGTGAATCAGATGAATAAGAAGCTGCAGACAGGTTTTACAGAACCAGAAGTGTTACAGATATTCTGTGATACCTGTGAAGCTGTTGCAAGGTTGCATCAGTGTAAGACTCCAATAATTCACCGGGATCTGAAGGTATGAACTTTAGTCTACTTATGGATTAATGCCTTTTAAACTTTGGAGTTAAAAATGTTCTTGGACTGTCTTCATATAAACCAGTTTTTATTACTAGCACTGAGATTGGTCTCTCTGTCCCCAGCTACATTTCCTGAGGCCATATAAAGACTGACGATAAAATTGAAATTGTGCTTTTCATGACCCTGAGGGTTGCTAGCACGGCTGTAGAGGTGGATTTTGTGCTCCCTACTTTGCTTCTGTTTTACAGAGCAGGCTTCTTTAAAAGGTTTCATATGAGCAAAAATATGAACATCACTGACACAGGTTGGATATCCCTCCACACTATTCTTCCCAGTTCAGCACTCCTCCTATTTCTTATAATTCATTTTAAGCATCAGGGTGTTTTCCAGAGATATTGGAGGTGACCGTAAATGGGTCTCTTTACTCATTTGTTTATAATTTACTGTAGTTTTAGATAATTTACTATAATTTGGTGACGATTGTCACTCTAAGGTCACTTTGTCTTACATTTTCGTGGAATCTGACCTCTTGTATATGGTACCCACTTGTTAAATTGGAAAAAGTGCCCAAAGGGGATTGGACATTCCTGGTATCATATTGCTTGAGCTATCATTACACATATTGTTTAGAAGCATAGGTGTCCTCTTTGATACCTGCAAACACTAAGATTACAAAAATTCCTCTTCCTGAAATGCTTTATGCCCAGATATCCCATGGCTAATCTTTTCCCCAGTTCAAATCTGCTCAGATTCACTTTCTCAGTGAGTCCTGTCCTTACACCACCTTATTTATAATTACAACCTAACCTTTCCATACTCTACTTGTTCTACCTTTTATTATCACTTGTCACTTTCTCTGATACTATAAAATTTGCTTATGTATTATGTCTGTTGGTTATTTTCTGTCCTCTCCCACTACACTGTAAGCTTCCTGTGGGCAGGGATTTTTCTCTTGTGTACTGATGTATCCAAGCATTTAGAACAGTGCCTGGCACATAGCAGGGTCTTAATAAATATTTAATGAATGAATGAATCCTAATTCTGACTTATTATACAAAATTTATGAAAAGTGATAATAAAATGCTCTTAAGATACAAGAGAATAGAAGATGTCACTTAGAATATAGGTTGTTAACCATGAAAGCATCATCTAGGGACACCTGTACTGAAAGGATACAAGTCAAGGCAAGATTGAAATACTTGACTGCAGACCTCTGTCCCTTAATTTCGATAACCAGTATAGTTCATTTCAGTTCTCTTGAATATGCAACTTTTACATTTTCCCCAATAATTCGGTCTGATTTCTTTGCACTGTTGTGGCTCATTAACTTTTTAAATGTAAAGTTGATGTTTTCAGCTGAGTCTTCTTGATTTTAAAACAAAAAAGACATTGAACTGCATAATTTTATATAGACCATATTTCATATACTTAGTTCTTTTTACATGTGTAAATTTATGCAATCCTGTGTTTGTTTTAAGTAAGTTTCTTTTTTTTAAGTTGATTTCTTGTATAAATCTTTATTTTGTACAAATATTGAATATTTTTAAAAGTAGAGTAAAATGAAATATAGAAGAAAAATTGTAAAGAAACTGTAATGTGAGTATTTTGGTAGAGTTGAGAGAAATTGAATTACTCATTTAAAACTGTATCATAAAAATAAAAAATATTGTGTAAAAATATTAATAATAGTATCATTTATTGCATGTTTACCTTATTTCAGTCACTGTTCTAAGCCCTTTACATGTTTTAATTCTTTCAGTTTTTACAACAATCCCATGTAATAGATATTATTATTTTCCCCATTTCATAGATAAGGAGACTAAAGCACAAGAGTAGTTAAGCAAGTTGTCCAAGGGTACATATGCTAATAAGTAGCAGAGCTGGGCTGTGAACCCACATTCTCCTGTTTTAGAAACCGTGCACATAATTTTTATTTAAGTTACTACAACTCTGATCTCTAAGTTAAGGCATGAAGTCAAATCTGTGTTTTTCAGTGTAGTATTTTAGATAAAAATGGAATTAGGAGTCAATCAGAGGTAGAATTGTAATGGTTTTTGTTACCTTTCTATAGGTAAGCTAAGTGTCAGAAAAGGAGAAAAATGGAGGTGTAGTATAGACTCTGACTGCCACTAGTTCTTCTCTTCCATAGAAGCAGTTTTTGAGAGGACTTAGGGTTCCTTGGCTCTTGCAAAAATCATCCTGGGATGGGAGAAGCACTTCTCTGTTCTTAGTGAGAGAAGCAGTAGATAAAGTAAAGTATATTTTTGTTCTGAATCATTTGTCCTTTCTCACAATTTGAGGTATCCTCTCTCTCTCTCTCTCTCTCTGTCTCTACCTATCTCTCTCTGTCTCTCTCTATATATACATATCAGTGTTTATTGTGTAAAAACATTGTTATAAAAAGATAATTTTCACCTTGAAAATACTACTAATAATTGCGTTTCTTTTCTGAAGGTGGAAAATATTTTGTTGAATGATGGTGGAAACTATGTACTTTGTGACTTTGGCAGTGCCACAAATAAATTTCTTAATCCTCAGAAAGATGGAGTTAATATAGTAGAAGAGGAGATTAAAAAGTAAGTGTTATCTTTATTGTGCTTTGTCTCATGGGAATTTTAGTTAACTTGAGTCTGTGACCAGCTCTTTTAATATAAATTTTAGGTATTCCATTAATAGATTTCTTTAAGATATTTCTGTGCCATAGACATTGATTAGTTTATGTCTCATCTAGTTCAATAGGAAATACATTTTACAATGGAAACAAAATTTTCATCTGCATTGTAAACAAATTTATCAAGAAATTTGTTAAATAAGCTATAGTAATTAGTGGAATCATTAAAGGGAGTTTGAAGTTATTGCTGAATTCAGTTAAACATCTGTTTTTATCGGTACTGAGGATTTGTGCTTCTTAGGAAAAAATTAAATTATTTGAAAACATTAAACTTTTACTTCATATTTAATATTAAGAAGATTGATCTATTAATGCATTGAAAACTATGTGGAAAACTTGTTACTTTATAACATTGTATTGGAAAACTTTCTGTTAGAAATGTAACTCGTATCTGCCTTACGTTTTCTTAATCTTGTACTTTCCATGGTTGCTAGCGTACTATTATAAGGACCTTTCCCTGACTTTTCTGTTTTCTAGTTTTAGAAAATAGTACTGCTTGTAAATCTTAGGTTATCTTAATAAAATGATACAGAATGCAGAAAGATCTGTCAGAATAGAAATTTCTAAGTAGCTGCCTTTTCTAAGTTGCTTTTCTTCACTTCCTGACAAATTCTCAATTGTTTAAGGCTGCCTAGGAGCTTTCGTTTGAACTGCAACATATATTTTGAGATAGCTGAAGTAGAGCTGATCTTACTCTGGACCATTTGTATAAAACTATGGTTTTCTAGACTTACATATTTCTACTCAGGAAACAGCCTATGATGATTATGTTAGATTCCATAAAACAAACTCCTTAGTAAACATATAAATGTCCTGAAGAAACAGAACAATGAATTATTGAATTAGCTTCTTGTGGATATTTGTATATACATATAATTTAAAAAGATTGGGTTGTGATGTATAGTGACAGCTGCAGAATTCTGCTCAAGCATCTTTGACTTGCTGGAAGTTTCATTTCTTGCTGTTAAGATCTGAAGTATAGTTAAGGTTCAGCAGAATTGTACACTAGTGATGAATGTAATAAGCTCATGGATTCTTGTGCTTTGTGGCTCAGTTGAGGAGTTAATGATCTAACCATTTATTCAGTTAACAGGTAATTATTTAGGGCCTACAATGTAGTGGACACTGTTTTGATGGTGCTACAGTATAGCAGTGAACAAAAAAAATAAAGTCCCGTCCTCATGTAGTTTATATTCTGGTTTCTTAGATCACTCCTCTGTAGTAGTATCATCAGAATGTATCACCCAGTCAGGGTAATTTGGAAAAAGTAAGATGGTAGAATATTGAGCTTTAAGATACTCTGTAAAATGAAACATATAAACACTGAAAATGAATCCTAAATTATGCCATAATATAGGAATTCCTTTGATAGTCTAATAATTTCTGCACCACTTTATTCTGTTCATTGAGCACTACTTTATTCTGTTCATAATGGATTTGGAGTTTTTATACTGGTAAATATTTATTCACAGTATCTTTTAATTCCAAATTGCTTATGCTGACAGTCAGTTTTAGAATTGTACTTAATTGTGTAATTAATAATAGTTAATTATGGCAACGAGATTACTTTTAAAACAACGATTATAAAAACAAACCTAAAGGAGATTTACTACTGTGTGCAAGGAATTATGTTAGAGTCCATAAAAACAAGCTGCTTAATAAACATAGAAATTAATTTTTTGAGAAGGTGGAAGCTTTACTTTTAAATTAATAGACTAAAATATTTTGATAAGGATATTTTCATAGTCAAATTGTATTATTTCATGGAAGAAATTCAAGGAAAACTACGTTTCCCATACGTCACCTTTATTTAAAATTTTTCAATTAAAAATTGTTTTCATCATTATAGATGCAATTGCACTTGTTGAATAAAAATGTGTATAGATGCTTTGTATTGTTTAATCCTTGATGGACTTTTAATGAGCTTTTAAAATAGTATTATTTCTTTATAATGTTATCGAACCTAAAAGTTTTTCGTAGTATTTTATGTAGAAACAATGTAGTATCTGTCTTTTTTTTTATATCTCCACTCCATTTTACTTATTTACTGCCAGGTATACAACTCTGTCATACAGAGCCCCTGAAATGATCAACCTTTATGGAGGGAAACCTATCACCACCAAGGCTGATATCTGGGTAAGGCCAAGAAAGGCTGACATTTTCACTAACCAAATTAACAAAATCTGATTATTTTCCCCCTGTCCTCCGCAAGGTATTTCCTAATAAGTAGCAGAGAGTGGTGGACAGTAAAGCTGCTTCTTCAGAAGAAAAATATTAGCACATATTATCTTCTTGATCCTGAGATGGAAAGCTTAGGTATAAAAAGGCAAATAAAGGATTTCCATATAATGTAACTTTTTACCACAGTATTTTTTAGAATTTAAATTATATATGATTGTTAACATTTTTTTTTGATTTGAGTGCAATTTTGGTTGATCACAGTATGGAAAAGCTGGACATAATTCTTACGTAATATTGTTTGTAATTTTCTGGAGTATTTTAGGATCTTTTTAGTGGAAACTAACATGAGTAAAACTTTTTAAAAATTATAAACATACTGTTGACTAACCTGTATATATTGAGGTTCTTTATCATTTAGCATCTATATGTGGATTGAATTATTGAGATATATCATGTTTCTATAGAGTTGAACTTTACGTTAGAGTGCCCACACTTCTTTAGAACTTATTTCAGAAGTAAAATGTGTTTGGGCTATATTTAATAAACTAGCAGGAAACTCTATTTTAGATGTGAATTCATTTAAATTTAACAGGTATTTAGCCATATCTACCACTAGTGGCTATGTTAGGGATGGAGGAAAAATACTCCTTTGGAAGTAGTTCTAGAATTTCCAAGAAAAGTCATTTATTTTGTTTTAAAACATAATGTTTAGAAAGTAGTCGAGTGTAACGTGTGAACCCAAATGAGTATCTTCTTGGTGCCCCTCTCCTGGCCTTCTCTTATAGGGGTTGGGATACCAAGTATTCTTGCAAGATAATAAAAAAAAGAGTATCTATCTATGACTGGCTTTCCTCTGTCTACGTAATATACACTTTTTCACCGATGGTTCTGAAACCTTGTGGTAGTTGAATTTTTGACCGTATACATATAATTTAATCAAACCGTGAATAAGTTTGATTTAGGTAATTTGATACTGCTTACAGATCACCAGCTTGTGTGACTCAAATTCCATTCGCTCTTCTCAGCATTAACATTTTGACTCATTAAATGGTTTATAGTAAATGGCTTGCAGTATAATGTAGAAAGCAAATTCAGTTGGATCTTAGTTTATAAAACGAAGGTATTAATTAGAGGAGGTAATTGTGGAAGTCTTTTCTGGCCTAATTTTGTGACTGATGTTGAAATCCACATTACCTAAAAGCGTATTTCAACAGCAGAGGAAGCAACAGACATTATAGCTTGACTGCTGTTTTGAAATCATCAAGCGTTGATTTAAAAAAAACAGTCTCTAAGAACGCGATTGCTACCCAATATCTTAACAAAAAGGAGGGAATCTTTTTTTGTTGTTTTCATTTTTCACCAGGCTTCGAATGCATGCCAGGCAGCATACTAAATTGTCAGTGATAAGTTTAAAATTTATGCCATTTACAGATTAGTATATGGGACAGTATTTCTATAATGGATAACTTGGTATAGCTGTGGGATGACAAATAGATACTCAAAGATAAAAAAGAAGCCAGAAAAATCATCAGAAAACAGAATCTGTGTTTATATGCTTGACAGAGTTTTAATTTCCATGATGCCATTTTAATGCTTGTCTTAGCTCAGATGAAATGCTACAACATTTTAGGTGTGAATTCAAGAATATCCAGGAAAAAAATACTGCTGATTCAGAGGGTTATGATATTGAGGTTAAAGTATTCATTTAGCATATATATTTTGGGAAAAAAATTTTTGTTTTGAAGTTTTCATTGTAGGTTATTTTTATCCTGAGAACTAGGATGCTGATTTTATTGACCAGTAGGAAATTCAGTGAGAGATGCTTCATGTTACCTTTTAATGAGGAAAATTAAAGACGGTGATACTCAGCCTTCAAAATAAGGTCATTCGTTCCCTCCTGTTTCTTCAACAGTTCTCATTGTATCAAATGGATAAAGAGGGAAATGCCTTTGGTGGGAATAAAAATTAGGACACCTCACTGTGCTCACACTCTGTAAAGCAAGAGTATTTTAGATTTATGTTTTTTAAGTACACTGGCATTGCTATCTAAAATTGTTATCTGGGAACTCCCGCAATAAAAGACACGTTACTAAAGGTTTGATTGACAAGATAAAACTGGCTAAAACGCAGTTTGCCTAACTATCATTTGGGCAGAAGAAAGGTGTAATTTAATGCAGATGTTACACCATTAATAATATATTTTTTAGTGCTTTTAAGGAAGGCTTACTCTCAATTTGCTGCATAAAAGCTGAAAATATCTTCCTTATAGAAAAAAAGCATTGTAAATTTTTTTAAAGCCACATTGAACTGGTTATTTCTATTCAGAATCTTAATAGTTTTGTTAGTCATATGGTAAATAATCTAGTAATGTTTTTGAACTAATATATTGAACTTTCTAGAGTCTTCAAACTTTTTTCATTGGAAGACTGTTATAGTATTGAAAATAATGTGTTGTAAGTTAATATTGTTGAACTCAGAAAGGTATTTCTGTATATTGTGATCTTCATAGTAGTTATAAAACTAGTGTATTGTTAATTGGGTTTGCTAAGTTGCTGTGTGGAGAAAATCCAACAAAGGAAAGCTGATTTGCTAATTTTTAGATAGGCCAAATTTCGGTTATTGCTAATGTAATTGTATAGTTACTACTGGATAATTTTATATAATCAATTTAGAATTAGAATCACCCCTTACACTCATAAGGCTTATAGGTGACACTTCCTGTGACAGCATAATGATTTCTTGAGCAGAAAATCACATTTTATTACTCTGTCTCAGGTTTGAGCTGTTGGCAGTTTAGCTAAAAATTTCCTGTGCTACTTTTCCAGATGCAATTTGTGTTTTAGGGTGTTTTGTCTTCATTGTCAGCAAGTAGATTTATTGGTGCTATGGTGTCTATGAATCCATGCAAGTGAAGCAGACAGAGCCCTTCCTTTTTGAGTTTTATATAGATTACCCAGGTACAAATATGACTAGTGTCATGTAGAATTAAAATTGTAGGATTATATATAGAAGTAGAGAACTAATTTTTATATTATGTGCTCAGCGAATAATATATTCTGAAATAATGACGTGCTCATGAAATCAGTGAAAATCAGGGAATAATCAGTATTGATGGTTGTCTGCTAAGTTTAACTGTTCTGGTTAACTCGTACTTGGAATCCCAGGATTTTAAAACAGATATTATAGTGAATTTTTAAAAAATTCTGCTCGGAGGAGCCTTGTGCTTACATCGTTGGTTGTTATATGCTAGTTATGTACTAAGTGTATATTTTCCTTGTGACAGAAATAAAGGTGTAATTTTTCTCCCGAAGGGAACCAGCCACTTCTAATTTTAGTTATATCATTCATGATCTAGAGTTCCATGATAACATTAATTCAGCCAGCTAGCCACAGATGTGATAGAAAAATATGGTAATGATACAGTTAAATGCCTTTTTAAAAATTAAGTGCATTAATTTGTTTAAGTTGTAATTTGTGAAAAGATTGATCCAGTATAGAAACATTAGGCTTTTATTTTTTTTAATAACGTATTTAGTTTTTGGTTTGTGGCTACTTTTTTTTTTGTCTTGTGGTTAAGTTGATACTTGAGCTCTGATGATATTCATGCTTTGTTTTACAGGCCCTGGGATGTTTGCTGTATAAACTTTGTTTCTTCACTCTTCCTTTTGGTGAGAGTCAGGTTGCTATCTGTGATGGCAGCTTCACCATCCCAGACAATTCCCGTTACTCCCATAACATACATTGTTTAATAAGTAAGTACTTGGAAAATTTATTAAAAAAATTATAAGATACAGTACTTAGGGCCTGCTGTTTCCATTCCTTTACCTAAACCTAGTCTTTTAATTTCACGTATTATAATTTTATGGAACTATAGTCAAGAAATACATTTAAAAAGATGTTTATAAGACTTCTATAGGAATGAACGCAGATTAATTAATGATTAGTACATGGGTATTTTTAAGCTCTAGATAAGGTTTTATAGAACATAGAGATTATGTAATTAAGGAAACTGGAATTTCTGGAAAAACTTACAGTGTAACATTTAGTTATTCAGTCTTTGAACTTTTGAAATCCAAATATCCAGATCTGTTGCGTCTTTAGATCACAGTATTGCCAATCTTAGATAGTAGTTTATTTGGCCACTCTTTTTAGTATTCCTTATTGATTATAAAATTAGAAAGCAACCTAAGTGTATGTCAGAAGGAGAAATCCTGTGGGCCTTTGATTCCAAAAGAACACCTCAGTTTTCATTACAGCCTCTTTTAAGAATTTTTTCTTCCTTTTTGACAGGTACTGTAATTTAATATTTTATGTATGCACATGGTACAATTTCTGAAAAAGATGATTTGGGGGAGGGAGAGGATCATCAGATATTAAATATGTTAGGAAGTTGCAGTATTTAAACAGCACTGCTCTGCACTGTTTCAGTTAAAGTGTTTCTAGCGTTTCTACTCTGTTTTTTCCATTTTAAACATCCTCTGTCATAGCCTCCAGCCACTGAGATCAGTGCAGTAGAAAAGAGGGTCAATGTAAATATATTTGAGGTTTTGTATAATAAAGATAGCAGTTCAACTCAGTGGGGAAAAACAGATGGAAATACAAAACTATATTATGCACTTGTGGATGAAAAATCAGACTGGATCTCTACTTGAAACATTATGCTAAAATTTCAGATAAATCAAAGACTTAAATGTAAAAAATAAAACATAAATGTACTTGAAGAAAATAGGTCTGAATTTATTTATAACACTGGAATAGGTAATGTGTAAACTAGGCTTTTAATCTCAGGACATAGAAAAGATGAATCCATGGACATATAAATTTAAGCCATTAAAAGTTCCCCCAAACCATGAACCCAAGCATAAAGTCAAATGATAAACTGGAAAAAAAAATTTATTACACACTTGACAATTGGCTAACTTTTGTAATTTATGTTACACATTTGACAATTGGCTAACTCACGTAACTCAAAAAGAAAAGGGCAAACACTCCAGAAGAAAAATAATCAAAAGAAAATGGAGCCTAAAAGGATATCTAGCTTTACTTTGCAAACTTATTTAAAGCATGATCTTTTTGTTTCTTTAATGTGGATTTGCTCATACATGTTGGAAATTAGAGAATTATGTCAGTTGAACACAAAAATTACATTGCTTCACGTGGAATGCTTTTCCTAGGCGAGGGGAGGCAGGGCAGGGGTGGGGGAGCTGGTGTTATAACTTGTAGGGGAAGAAAGTAGCCTTGAGCTTGGCTGCTGCACTGCCAGCTTGTAGACTTTCCACTCTAACTGGAGAACATTAATATGAATGCTTGTACCTGAGGTTTTCTTCCCAGAGAGGTCTACCTCTCAGCTTTTGTGTGACTCTCTACCAACGGATGGCCTCCTGACTAGCACCCGCGCTGGCTCGGAACTGCACTTTTATCTTACTGGTTGAGACCCTCCTAGTCTTATTTTGACGTGTTTTTATGTCCTCGTGGCAGCTTTCAGCCCAATTAAGCTACCTGCCTGGTCAGCCCAAGTTACCTTCCCAGATACCAATTAATGTTTTTGTCAGTGTTCTGGTGACAGAGCTGTATAGTTTTTTTTTTCAGTGGTTTGTCCCAGCTCTCTTTTCCTGATTAGCCCTGTTATTTTTAGCCTGCCATTTTGCAGAATGTGAATTTTTTTTGGAGAGCAAACATACTTTAGAGTATATTTGAATAAACTTCATACCCATAAGCTGCTCTGTCTTATCCAGTTGCTTTCTTCCTTCATTGTCCAAAAATTAGGGCATCAAAAGCATGGAAAAAACTCATTAATTGGAATGCTCAAAAAATAGATGGAGGAATTTACTTTGGCTGTTGAGTGTTCTGGCTAATTGAAGTTTAACCTTTTATTGAAGCCCTTGTTGTAAATCATTGTATCTGTGGCACTGTTTTGTTGTTAAGTATAATGCTTTCATCACAACTGGGCTGAGGATTTTATTGAGGATCTTGAAGTGTCTTAGCAACTCAGTGTCCTCATTGGACAAAACTGTATGAAAGACTGGACAGTATATACCCTGATTCATGATTTAATTTGCTTATAGTGATGAGATCTTATTTTTTTTTGTTTTTTGATAGTTACAACAAGAAATTTCTGGTTTATTTTTCAGCTATAAATGAGAGATTTTCAACATTTGATTCAGAATGCAACACAGTGTAGATTCTAAGAGATCCAATCATTTCCAATCTTCCCTCTTGCCACAGCCAGTTTATATCTCAGGTTTATAAGTCCTGCTTAAACTTCAGACACAGGCTCCAGTACACTAACTCTGCAACTTAGGATTAGGTTCTCATTTGAGTAGACTGATAAATCACATACCAGCTACAGCTCCTACAGCCTGTAGGGATGGGATGGGATTCTCTTTCACATGTGAGGCTTCTTTCCATTTAAGATCTTATTTTCTTGTGTTAGGTTTGTTTGTTTTCCTTCTCTATGTATGTGTTTGGGTATATGTGTTTGTGTATAGTCGGAAGGTAGAAAAGCTAAACACTGCAGACAATTTTAGGATCTAATTGGACTCTAGTTCATTGATGCTTTACTGGGCATCATATGCTTGCTTTATTTTTCAATAAATGTACAGATTTTAGGTTTTATCAATGTTAGTATAAATTCGACCATGTATTAATTTCTTTGAACTGATTTCTCAGAGCTAGGCAGAAATAAAAAAACAAGGTTGAATAAAATAAAAACACTCAAGTAAATGTTGGTATTTTATCTCCTGTCAAAGGGCTTTTGTGGACTTTACTTTTTAAATATTGTCTTGAGTAGTAAAAGCTTAATAACAAAGTAGAGATTTTTTAAAACCCGAACATACTTATCTATAATGCAGTGGTCTTCAGAAAACATTTAATTCTTTGCAATTTTATTTTTTACATTTTTCACATGTGACCTTGCCTGTTTCTCACCATCCTATTTAGGTTTCTCTGTCTGCTTTTATAATAAACTAATTGGTGATTTACATTGCTTTCAAGTAAATTCTACCTTCAGAAACCAGAAACTACCTAGCTGTGCTCATAGTTTTTGAAAGTGAAGCTTTTTATTGCCAACTGTCTATTCATACAATGTAGTTGTCCCACATTTATTTATAAGATAAAGCATTTAAAAAATATATCTTCTTAGTATGAATAGATTTACTAATGCTGTTTACATCTATTTTATATGATTCAAGATTTTTGAAAATGAAATAGCCATGCTTAATCTCTGTTAAAACTGTATGGTTTGTGGTTATATAAGTATTTGAATATACTTTTGATTATCACCAGTTTGGTCAAGGGTAGTTATTATTATTTATATAATAATATTTAATAAATTAATGATAATAATTGTTAATTATATTAACTACTGTCCACAAAGCTCAGTTTATTAACTTTCTGCAGACTTTACTTCTTAAAAGTAGCAATTATTTAGAATTTTTCTTCTTAGCTTCTGTTAACTTTTCCAATAGACAAGTAATGGAGATGGATTGGGGGGGGCAATGAGGAGAGAAGCACTTTCCATTTTTGGATCTAAGAGTTGAAAAGAACTTAGAAGAGAATATTTAGAGGAGAATGAGAAGCATAACTAACGGGATTTCTGAATAGTTTTGAAGAGTGAACAGAAGGCTGGTTGCTTCACCTTTCTTTTAGCTTCTGTTATGGTGGTTAAGGAAGTACATGTAGAGATTAAGAGCAATTTGGCCTTCGGAGCCAAATGGCCTAGGCTTGCATCTGCTCTGTCACTTATTTGGTACAGAATACGGGGCAGCTCCATCTATTTCAGTTTGATTTCTAAAATGAGCATATTAAATTACCTACCTCTTAAGGTTATTGTGAAAATTAAATGAATTATGAGAAGTGCTTCTTAGTACGTGTGAGTACTCAGAAAGAGATGGCCTTTAATGCTACTGTCATTATTACTACTATAGCTCCCACTACCACTACTACTGATGTTATAATTCTTCCTGAGCTAACCTAATTTTTGATTTTCTGGGTGGGGGTCAGGGCATCTGCTGTCAGATACTAAGTAGGATGTACTTTCCCTGCAGAGATTTTTTTGGATGCTTTGAAGCCAAACTTGGTTTTTCAGGTTAAGGTTGGATATCAAAGGTTTACCATAATTTATCATATATTCCAGAATATACTGTTAAATGTAACTACTAAGATTAATTTTCTTACCTCTTAACTTTGTGCAGTGAAATAGTGATATATAATATATAATGAACCAGTCTGTTCTCTGTATCTGTCTTTTTTGTTTTTTGTTTTTTTAAGTGAGATCATGTGGTATTTGTTGTCTGTCTGACCAGTTTCTCTTAGCATAATGCCCTCACATTCATTCATGTTGTTGAAGATGGCAAGATTTCCTTCTCTTTTTTTAATGACTGAGTAATATTCCATGGTGTGTGTGTGTGTGTATGCCTCTCATTTTCTTTATCCATTCATCCATTGATGGATACTTAGGTTGCTTCCATATCTTGGCTTTTGTAAATAATGCTGCAGTGAACACAGGGGAGCAGATATGTTTTTGAGTTAGCGTTTTTGTTTCCTTCAGATACATACTCAGAAGGAGAATTGATGGATTATGTGGTATTCTATTTTCAACTTTTTGAAAGACCTCTGTACTGTTTACCACAGTAGCTGTAACAATTTACATTCCCACCAGCATTGCACAAGGGTTCCCTTTTTTCCACATTCTACCAACACTTGTTATTTCTTGTTGTTTTCATAATAAATACATTTATTTTAATACCTGTTTTCTGTGGGAGACCAGGAACTTGCTTATTTAGATAACACTTAAAATTTATTATGGATGTTAAAAAATACATACAAATATAGGCAGAACAGTGCAGTGGTTTATCATGTACCTGCTACCCAGCTTCAGTGATTTTCAACTCATGGCCAATCTTTCTTCATTTATGCTCTTCACCCACCGTCTTCCTATATATTTTTTTGTTGAAGAAAATCTCAGATATTTTAATGTACCTTTGAAAAGAAATCAGAGATTAAGATAGGGTTTCCTTGAAGGTTTTCAGTCATTGGCTCTGGGTTACCATTTGGGGAGATGTAAAGAGAGGGCTGTGATCAATAACTTCTAGGAACAGCTACCAGGGCTATCCCAAAAATACTATCCTGGCATATTATAGTGCCGTTTAGTCTTTACATTATGGTTGAACACATTTATTATTAGCTCTGAAATTTGGTTTCATTTCAACCGTCCATAGAATAAGGTCTGTAGAACATCTTTGCCTAACATGTAAGTTTCTATAATACTTTCCATAGGTCAACAGACAAAAATAACAAGTTAATTCTTGAAGTATTTATGATTGCAAAATTAGAGTGGGTATTTCTCTTTTCAGGTAAATTACTGTAAGTGTAGTAACTGGAAGTCTGTGTGCGAGAAAAAGTGTCTTTGTGGAAGGAAACAATGTTGACAAATTTTAAGCAGGAAACTTCTTTTGAGATCTCTGTCCAAAGTATTTTCCTATTAAATTTGTTGAGCTGTTAGATTAGAGATGCTGGTTTAACTTTTACTTAGGAGCTGGTATGGATCCCTCATTTTATGTAACTTGAATGGAAACTACTTCATTGGATTTTCGGTGTGCGTCCTCGACGTACGGGTAGGTTAACTTGGCCACTGCTGTGCTGCAGCAGCCGCTGCTTCTTCAGCTGCTCTTTTTGCTGGAATATGCAGGGATGGTGTACTTTCCTTTGCAAAATTAGAATAAGCATAATTAATTCGGCTGCCTTGGGCAAGTTTTTTTTTTTTTTTTTTAATTTATTTATATTATTTATTTATTTTTGGCTGCGTTGGGTCTTTGTTGCTGCGCGCGGGCTTTCTCTAGTTGTGGTGAGCGGGGGCTACTCTCTCGTTGAGTTTGAGAAGCACAGGCTTCTCACTGCAGTGGCTTCTCTTGTTGCGGAGCACGGGCTCTAGGCATGTGGGCTTCAGTAGTTGTGGCTTGCGGGCTCTAGAGCGCAGGCTCAGTAGTTGTGGTGCACGGGCTTAGTTGCTCTGCGGCATGTGGGATCTTCCCGGACCAGGGACTGAACCTGTGTTCCCTGCATTGGCAGGCGGATTCTTAACCACTGTGCCACCAGGGAAGCCCTGGCAAGTGGTTTTTATCAGGTAGTCTGATACATCAGTTGGAAATACTGTGGTGGTTTAGTCATATGCTACCTTCAGTGCTGAGACTGTTTTGCGTTCTTAGGTTGAATTAGTGATATTTGTGTCAATAGAAAGAGTCACACAAGTAAGAGGAGCAGAGAAGTACCCTTCCATTTCTATATGGCATACTTTTTAAAAGTCGATTTTATATTTACAGTAGAAGCAAGCTTAATGGGAATGGTCTTGTGCTGACTCACATGATCATATTAAGTTGGGTAAACAAGGGTGTATTCTAGCTTCTCTGTCTGTTTTTAAAAACTTAAGTACTTGATTCACTTTTGGATGAATTAGACACATGTATTCCTTAATCCACCCCTTCTTTCTCCTCAGGAGCATATTTCTATAGATGATATGGTTTTATTGTCATGAAGTAGGAGTTAATAAAACACTAGACTTGAGGTTTAATTATTGTGAGAGAAAATGGCTTTGGATCAACTACTTAAAAATTGAAATTGTCATTTTTTGGTAGGTATGCTCCAGTGTTTAGCTGGATTAGGACTGATACCTCTACACTCCAGATTACATCATTCAGTAATGTAGGAGTACATTTTGCAATCCATTCTTTTGGAGAGTTTGGAAAATTACATTATTAAGTGCTTTAACAATGCCTTATTGAGATTTTTTCTTTTTCTTTTTAAATGGCTGATAAGCTTCAATATAAAAATATTCAGAGATAAAAATGTAACCATGTTCTACTGTGGGTTTCAGCCTCTTCATACTTTGAATTTAGAACCAAATTAGAGATGGGGCACAGGATCTCATTAGATAAAATGACAAAGCAGATTGCAGAACGGACTCCGAAGCCAAATGGGCCTATTAATGCATACACAACCCCCAAATATACTCTCACAGAGTCATAGACAATGTTGGAAAACCATGGACTTCCTCCACAGAAGTAGGCCACTTGCAAAACCTGGTTCTGTAGAGAACATACATGTCCTGAGAATAAACTGTTGAAAGAAAGAGCAGCAGAGATGGACACGTGTGGGTGCTTATTTCTTTTTTTCTAGTCTAAATTAGACAAATCACTGTCTTTCCCTTGGAGAGGAATGTATTATACTAATAGAGAGAGGTCACTAGCACAGTGGTTTTCAAACTGCTTGACAGTGATCCATGGTAAAAAATACATTTTATATATACATACACATAAAACAAGTTTCTTGAAACATTGCTTATACTTACAGTAATGCGCTCTAATATTTTCTATTCTACTTTACTAAAATAAATGCTAGTCATGACCTTTTAGGCTGATTTTATGTCACATAAATGGTATCAGTACGGTTCGACAAACTAAAGTGCCTCCAGGAGATGTATTCCCACGTGGAAACATGAGCCAGGGGAGTTAGAGGTCCTTTTGTTTGCTTATAAGATGTTATCAGTTCTACCCACATTGGTAGAAGTCTGTTTAAATTTATCCCCATGTCATGTACTGTTGTTACTTTTAAAACATGTCGTATCTGTTGGTATCAAGATAAAATATAACTTTGGAGGATGAAATAAACCTTGTAGATTTTTCAGATCTTTTCTGGGTTTGAATGAAGTTGAATATACATTAATACATATTAGAATTAAATGTTCTGAGTTAATTTCTAACAATGGTGATACAATAGTAAAATATCAATTTTATAAGTTATATCTGTTAGCCTTTTTAAGTATATAAAATCAAGTGATATGCAGAATATAAGAAAACTGAGTTCAGAATCTCCCAAATAAATTTTTGTTTGTGCTTAGTGTCACTTGCCAAACAACCATGTTTTTAGCAAATAAATTTATCATGCTGTTGGAGATGTATTACACATTGTTCAAATATTACTTAAGTTTGAAAGGTAGATTTAATTCATTTTGATTTATAATTTTAATTTATCTGTTTATATACCTTGATATCTCTGTACCGAATTTTGTTAGTAAATTTTAGAATATTATCTAATTAATGCTGTAAATTTTACATTGCAAATAGGTTTAAAAATGATTTGAGTAAGATAAGAACTTAGAGTTAATCAATGAAGCAGCATTAGAATATGAAGGATACTTTAACAAAATATGGATTTTTTAGATATATAATTGAGTATAAATGTCAGCCTTCTTGTGAAATTGTATATTAACAAGTAGTTCAAGAAATTGACAAGTGGTAGTGGTCATTTTGGTTAGAAAAAAGGTCAGGCCTTTCAAGCAATGCTGTAGGGTTGGTGTGAAATCTGTTCATAATAGAACCATAAAATTATGCTTATACTTCTGAACATGATGTGGATAGCATGTTGAAATACAGAACTATGATGAATATTGCTATCATCAGCATGGGAAAAAAGCATGTTTTAGGAAAATTATAGTGCCAACCTTGTACTACTTTGTTAAACAGATTATAATGCATACAATTTAGTCTTCTCTTTATGATTTAGGAGCACTTAAAAATGAGTAGAGGTATTTTAGATAATTGTGAAAATAAAGACCCCTACTACAGCCCTGGAACTTTTTTGGATAATTCCCCAGTGTTTACTAAACTCACTTTTTCTTTTGCATTAGGGTCCCAGAAAAATATTCATATTTGTCGTTCATACTTTCAGTACAGAACTGTTCTAGGACTGATTTGTCTTTAGTTTGGGATAATGTATAAAATAGCAATTCTAATGTTTTCTATATACGTTAACAATGTTTGCTGGAATCATCACTGCTCTTAGAATGGAAATGTATATATAATATATGTATACATATATTTATTTTATCCTTTTAATGTACCCCTAATTGCGTCCGTGTTCAATGAAACGTCTTAACATTTTGATCTTTTCTTGCAGGGTTCATGCTTGAACCGGATCCAGAATGTAGACCTGATATATTTCAAGTGTCATATTTTGCATTTAAATTTGCCAAAAAGGACTGTCCAGTCTCCAACATCAATGTAAGTAGTTTTGCAAGTAGGATATGAATTTAAAATCCATTTTATCTGTGCAGATATATATACTTTCGGAGTTACTTGTTTCAAGACAAGTGGTCTCATAGTATGTTTGTGATTAGTATTTTTGACACAAAGCTGCAGTTGCCAAACTACGTACTGTGGTGCTCTGGGGAGCTACAGTGGACTTGAGGGCACTGCAGGATATTTTGCATATTTGAGGGAAACGCAGTGACCTCTGTCTGATACAGCACAAACTGCTGTTATTAAGTTGTTTGGGCCTAACTGTTGAAGAAACAGGACTGTTAGATTTTTGGGGAGCAGGTTGGGGCCGGGGTGTCATGAAAAATTACTGAGACACACTGAGCACTCTAAAGTTTGGTTACCTTTGGCATAAAGAGCATCGGCGGCATTGTAAATGCAGAGAACTGGGTTCAGTTCTGTCTTTATCAGTGACTGATTTTGTATATTTTGGGGAGTTACTTAATAATTTGTTACTTTTTCTGTAGAACAGGGTTAGTAATTATGAGGATTAGAAATAATAAATGTAAACCCAGTGTCTAGGGCAGGGAAGCTGAGTTGGTAACAGCTATTACCATGCAAAGGCTTTGAATTGTATCTGGTGTCTGCCTACTGTACTTAACTACATCAGATTAACAGTATATGGCGAGTCTGCTAATTTTAATAAAAGTCTAGAATCATCAGTGATTTTTAAGCTGTTCTCAACATTGTCAAGATCATTCTGGCCTGACTTGTTCTTATAGGTTTCCTTTGTGTATAACTTAATCCATCCCACTGAGAGAAAAGAAGGAATTTGGTACCTATTCCTTTTTGTTTCTTGAAGTTCTTACTATGTCAATATAATATATTCTCGGTTGAAGCTGAAAGTCATTACTAACATTCTAGTAATGAAAGTAGCTTTATTTGACATTTGCCTGGAGTTTTAGCTTTTCACTCAGCAAACGTTTATTGAGTACTTACTATAAGCCAGACATTATAGAGGATAAACAAATGAGTGAAGCCTCTGCTCTTGTTTTCTAGACTTGACAAGCAGTGTCATGAAAATTACCTGCAGTATGTAAAACAACACTGTATTCATGTGCTTGGTGTTTTGCTTCTTCTTCCAAAGAGTATGAAATAGTCATTGATTTACAAGTGTAATATAATCCTTTATACCCAAGATTTACCCATTTGTAAAGTGGATATAATGATGTTGTTCTGTTTTTTTTCCAAGGGTTTCTGTGGAACACAAATATGAAAGTGACATTTGTATAACATGCACTGATACTTGCAAATATATGTGAACAATTTATAGATATCTGAGGTGAAGAGATTGTCTCAGAGACAATACTTTTAAAATTTAAGAATGTATCTGTAGTATTTAAGTAAAGCTTTCTGCAATTGAAATGAAAACTAAAATGAAAAGTTTTATTTTTTCTTCCAAGAATTCTCCTATTCCTTCAGCTCTTCCTGAACCGATGACTGCTAGTGAAGCAGCTTCTAGGAAAAGCCAAATAAAAGCCAGGTAGGCAAAACTATGCTGAAATTTGAAAAGGCATTTAAAAAAAAAGAGGACAGTCCTTGTTTTTAATCCTAGCAAGTGTGTCATTCATTAAATATCATCTTCACCCACAAAAAATGTCGTATTCCTTATTGCAAGTACAGAATAAGCTTTTTTATATAACAGGGTTTGACAGCAGTTGCGCTTGAACTGCTCTCTCTCAGCAATCACGAGGTGATTGTGTAACTGGTGATGTTACACTGGGCCCTTTTACAGGGGGGAGTTGTCATTTCATCACATGGCAACTAATTTAGGAGATTTTATGTTTTACTTAATAGCTAGTATGACTTTTTTTTAATATACTGAAAGAAAAAATAGCTATGTGTAATTTATAATGAGTGGTTATAATGGTAATACTTTTAAGACTGATAAAGAAATATAATGTTTTAAATAATTTTTATAGTTCTTTACTACATTAATGTTTGATACAAATTACATAGGTTAAGACCTAAATCTGACTAATGATTGAATTAATGACTGATTTTTCTTTTTCTCATGCTTTTTTTTTTTTGGAGTTTAAAAGTTAATAAGCAGGACTGTATTTTAGATTATCAGGCAGGCATAATATTACATTTGGGGAGATTTCTTGGTCACAGTTTTTTGTATTATATTTTACTTATGCAAAGTATTTTATTTGACATAAAATACATAAAAAATATTTGTCACGCACTTGTTACATGCAAGATACAGATACTGAGTCCACAAAGAAAAAGCAGCAGTGTTTATTTCCAAGGAGTTCTGATCCAAATGAAGATAGACGGGTGAACAGTCACACCTTGATAGGTATCAGGCAGCTCTGAAGGTGGAGGAAGGGAAAGAAGACAGGAGCACAGAAGAATCCGGTGGGAGTTGCTGGGCTCTTTCTTGAAGGATGAATAGTCTAGTCACTTGGAATGATGGGCAGTGAAACCATAGCAGGCAAACATTGCCGGTGAGGACAGCCTTTGTGAAACTACAAGGCTGGGGCATAATAAGGGCACATATACGGGAGTGGTGGGAAATGAAGCTGAGGAGGGGTAGGTAAATATCAGTCATGAGCAACTTTGTTTATATGTCATGCTGAGAAATTTGGATTTTGGCCTTTAGGCCGGTGAATTTTCAACTTTGCAGTCAGTTTTGCTATTTGGAACTTGGTTGTCAGGTGTGTTATAAATAATCTGTTATTTGTAAATTATTGAAATATCACTTGAGAATTACTTAGTTTTTTAAAAAAAATATGGCATCACTCTAAAAACATTATCTTCATTCACTTAAATTTAAAATACTCTTTTGAGTAAGAGACGAAGGAGTAATGTGACATCTAACTTGCAGGAATCCAGCCTGACTGACTGTCTTACCCATGACATAGCTGTAGTTAGCAACTGCTGTTATAGTTGAGTGGTCATTATGAATTATTGTAGGACTTGTCAGTTGAATTTTATTGTTACTTGTATTTTAAAATAATTATTTTGTTAATGATTAAATCTTGAAGAAAGTAGATACAAATTTTTTAAAAAGCATGAGTCAACTGAACAGTAATGCTCTGAATATCTTTTCACCATGACGCAAGTTACAGCTATACAATTATAAGGAAATGAAATAGTTAATGAAATAGTTAACTAAAATTCACAGTGCTATTCATAGTATGTTAAATCTATACATTATGTGTATTAAAAAAATAGGGTTCATTGGTGCTTATTGGTCAATAATATAAGTTTACTTTTTATTGATAGTATCAGTAAAGAAGTTGAAACATTCTAAATGTTAAAAAGTTGAAAATCTTTTTTTTTTTTTTTTCCATGTAAAAGGCATATTTCCAGAGAGGGGAGGAGGGGGAATCTTTAAATAGCCAATATCATTATTAACATGTTTTAAAGCTTTTATGAATATTATCTGCCTGCCCTGCCTTCAATCCGTGGCACTTTTTGTTTCACTTCTTAAAAGCCCCCATCCACCTCCCCAAAACTTGCATCTGCTCTTGGGACTGTTACAACATGTGAAGCTTATGTGATTTATATCTTAAAGATGGAAGGGTTGAGAATCACTGTCCTGGCAGAAGGAAACACTGAAGGATTTTAAGAGAAGAGAGTGTTTGTATTTTAGGAAGATTGTTCAGGCTAGTCAGTGGAAAAGAGAAGAAAGGAAGCAAAAAACCAGCTCTGTGTCTGCTACCATAGTGCAAAGGAAGCTGCGTAGCAGTGTTGATATCAGTAATTACTCGCTCTTTCATTTTAGTTAAGTTTGTATTTTCACTTTGCCGAATCTGTCCAGGCATTCTCCTCCCATTTCTTCATAGACTGCTTACTTTCTTTTACTGTCTGATGAAATCATATTTATGTTTAACCTCCAGTTCTCACCTGAGCCTTCTCTAGCCAAGTTAGGTTAAAGGTAAAATTACTCCTCCATGAAACTCTTGACAGTACTAGCTTAGCGCTGGTTACTTTTTCTGTCTTACATTTTATTATATTTTCATGAACATGTGCCATATCTTTCTAGGTAGACTGTAAATTCTTTGAAGACAGGGTACTGAGCCCTATTAGCTGGATATCAGTAACTGTATAATAGATATTGGTACATTAGTGAAATAAGTTAGGAAACACTAGACTAAACAAAGTCTGCAGAACTTTTAATATGCTTTTTAGAGGTTTGCCCTGCTCATGTGTGTTGTGAATCCTTTACGGGGCTATTTAGAACAGGAACAAGGCAGGGTGAGGTCTGGCCTATATACTACCCACTTAATGAAGAATGGGTAGACAAATAGAAAGATTGTATACAATATTTCCCCCAGATTACTTGAGTTTAGGGAGTACAGCATTGGTTTTAGTGCCATATCCATAATTTGAACTCAATAAATAATTAGATTAAATGAGATATAATTGGTTACATGTATACATGATCTTTTTATAACCTTTTAGTTCTATTTTCATATGACTTGTACCATCCCCATCCCGTCTAAAACATAAATGTTATTTTTAGAAAACAGCACACATACAATGCATTTCTATGATTTTCCAAAATCTTTTGATTCAATTTCACATCCTTTCTTTCGGAGAAAGATAGTTATTGAGAGGGCTCCCTCTTGTGGTATCTCCAGATAGAGGAAAGACCTGTAGAGTTCTGTGCAGTTACGATAGACAGGACTTTCTCTAAATGCCGCAGATGTGTACTTGATAAATCATATGTATGCAAAACTTTTAAGCGTCAGATCATTTTGAAAATGTGCTAAGGGAACTTGATAAAGAGATTTTATTGCAATCCTTTTGAAAAGTGAACATAGACCCTGTTAAAAAATATTCGAGTTTTTGTTCTGAATTTATAGAAAGCAGAGTTGATAAATATGTAAGTTAAAGATTTTTCCTGGCCATTTTTGAAAGAGAAAAGCAAATGTCTGTGTCTCCTTGAATTATATTTAGTGTCTCTTGCTTTCAAAACTGCTTTCCACTTGACCACTCACATTTGTGGCCTAAACTAAGTCCTAGTGGGAAAACTTTTATGTAATTTCCATTCAGTGTTTTAAGTAAAGCAAAGTTAAAGATTCAAGACGCTGAATGTGAGCTGATAGCTCCACCAGTTAACAGTTTTGGCTTCTTTTGTTTTACATGCCTTAGGGCCTATTCTTTTTTTTTTTTTTTTTTAAGGCCAGGAGTCCAAGCTAAAGGAGACTGTTGTTTGTTGTTTCTTATTTTTATTTCTTTGACTGGTTTAGAGAGTTGGCTCTCAGTTTTGTCTAAAACCTTATTGGGAAGACTTCTGTTTGCTTCCTTTATTTTATCTCCTTAAGAGCAATTCTATACTCTTTTTCTGCCAGCTCCGGTGGCAGACTATAAGTGGTAGCAATCTGGCTTGAGGAAATGGGTTAGGTTTATTTTATTTACTTTCTTATCTTCATTAAACATTTAGTACTTGAAAATGAGACTTAGGAAGAAGCCAAGAGGACTAACATGATTATCAATAATAATAAATATGCATCTGTTGAAATAGATCCTTTATAGAACAAATAGTAAGTTAGAAGTGATCCCAGTATTTGGAATGACATGTGTTCTTCTGTTGTAGAATAACAGATACCATTGGACCAACAGAAACCTCAATTGCACCAAGACAGAGACCAAAGGCGAATTCTACTACTGCCACTCCTAGTGTGCTGACCATTCAAAGTTCAGCAATACCTGTTAAAGTCCCAGCTCCTGGTGAATTCAGTAACCACAGACCAAAAGGTGATACAGCTCTGCCAACCTCGTCCCCTTTTTAGTTAATTTACATAAACCTTTTATGGCTTGGTTTCCTAGAAATGTAAATTATTGGCAAACTTACTATTGTGAAGCAGATGTGTCACATAGTGCTTTAAGAAACATAAAGCTACTAATGTCTAATAAACCCACCTAATTGTTTTCCTGATGTTGTCAGCAAAGGTAAGGTACTGGCAGTATAAAAATATGGTATGAAAAGCTCACAATCTGCTTATCTCTAGAGTCATCAACTAGTAGGGTTCGAGGTTGATACTAAAGTTCAAGAGTATAGAAAATTCTATATATAGTATTGGAAAGGAGGAACTTGAAACTCTAGCCTTACAAAGCTTTAATGTTAAAGTGTTTTCAACTAGTATGTTTTAAATTAGGATACTCTAATTGTTAAAAGCCTACATGTTGAGTCTTAAGAACCTGGATTTGAGTCCTGTTTCTCCTATTTTTTAGTAATGTGTGTTATGAAAATACTAGTACCTATCTTACGGGACTGTTGTGAAGATTAAATGACTGTGTACTATAATGCCTGCCACATAATATGTCCTTAAGAAATGTTCACTATTAACTACTGTTACTACTATTAGGTAAAGTATATGCTCAGGGAAGACGTTTATGTTATCTGATGTAACATATGCCTGTGGTGATCAGGCCTACCTGATGGAGGAATAGGGAAAGGGGAAAGGGAACAAAAGGGGAATTTGAAGTCTTTTATGTCCAATTCCCATTTTACCATTTCTTAGCCTCACTGTTCTCTTCTGTAAAATGGGAAAACAACCATTCTGTCTATTATAAAGAGTAAATAACAAGGTGTATGGTATCTAGGAAAATTCTGTTTCATAGTAAGCATTCAGTGTTAGTTTTCCTTTTTCTACCTTTTGGGTTGGAGATGTTATTCTTTTTTTTTTCTTTTTTTAAAATAAAGCTGTATTTATTTATTTATTTAATGTTATTCTTCTTTTCTTTTTTTTGGCCGTGACATGCGGCATGAGGGATCTTAGTTCCCTGACCAGGGATTGAACCTGTGCCCCCTGCAGTGGAAGTGTGGAGTCTTAACCACTGGACCTCCAGGGAAGTCCCGCTATTAGTCTTCCCTATCACATATTTTGGCCCTTCAGCCAAAGACCACTAGGAACACACTTATATTTAAATAAATTTGGTTTATTACTCAGGTACCCTGGAAATCTGTGGGAGTATCTCAGTAAGAAGGTGTCTGAAAAGAGGTATTAAGGGATTTGGGCTTGTTTTAGGTAATTTTGGGGAGGTGGGGCTATAATATCATTATCATCATCTAGAAGGAGGGAAGCAAAAGCCTCATTTGAAAATGAGGCAGCATTTAGTCATTTTGGGCAGGATTGAGAGAGGTTTGGTCATTTTTCTGGTTTGGACAGTGTTCCTGATTTTGTCAGTGTTGAGACATGATAATGGAGTAGTCTTGTCCTGGTCCATCATGGTCATAGGATGGCTTTGTCTGATGCCAGTGTTCTGTAAAATTGTTTATGTTTATCATGAGAACACCTAGACCTAAGTGTGTCAGGCCTACCCCCCATGTCAGGGGCACCATTTCTCTTTCTTACATACTTCTAGCTTAAGGTGAAAAAAAATACTATTTTTCCCCCCATATGTACATCTCTTAACAGTGCTTTTCTCACTAAATCTTATATAAAAAGTATGGAATCTAAAAAAAAAAAAAAAAGTCGTGAAGAACCTAGGGGCAAGACGGGAATAAAGACGCAGACCTACTACAGAATGGACTTGAGGACACGGGGAGGGGGAAGGGTAAGCTGGGACAAAGTGAGAGAGTGGCAAGGACATATATACACTACCAAACGTAAAATAGATAGCTAGTGGGAAGCAGCCGCATAGCAGCATAGCACAGGGAGATCAGCTCGGTGCTTTGTGACCACCTAGAGGGGTGGGATACGGAGAGTGGGAGGGAGGGAGACACAAGAGGGAGGAGATATGGGGATATAAGTATATGTATAGCTGATTCACTTTGTTATAAAGCAGAAAGTAACATACCGTTGTAAAGCAATTATACTCCAATAAAGATGTTAAAAAAAAAACACATGAATAAATTTTAAAAATATATTCATACAATACACTAGCATTCAGAACAATGTAGAAGTCCCCATTCTTTTTCTTTCCAGAGTAAACTAGCAGCAGTTTGGTATACATCCTCCTAGTCCTTTTTTATGTTCTTGCATGCATATACACAGATATAAATAATTCACGTTGGGTTAAACACAAATGGATTCATACTATACATAGTTCTCTACAACTTGATTTTTTTTTTAAACTTAATATACTTTGGAGAGCTTTGCATATCAGTGCATATAGATCTACCATGTAGTTTTTAATAGGTATGTGATATTCCATCATATGAATGTACCATAGTTTATAAAACCTTTTTGGTTATTTCCAATATTTGCTATTATAAATAGTGTTGTGGTAAACATCTTTATAATGGACACTTGATTTCCATGTCAGCATTCTTCTTAGGAAGCTATTAAAGTATACTCATTTACAATTATTCAGATACTGCCAAATTACCATCCAAAGAAGACTTCAGAAATTTACGCTACAGCACCAACAAGGTGTGAGTGTCCTTTCATCCCTGTCCTTGCCAACACTTGATAGTATTGGTTTTTTTATTTTATTTTATTTATTTATTTATTTATTTATTTATTTATTTATTTATGGCTGTGTTGGGTCTTCGTTTCTGTGCGAGGGCTTTCTCTAGTTGCGGCAAGGGGGGCCGCTCTTCATCGTGGTGCGCGGGCCTCTTACTATCGCGGCCTCTCTTGTTGCGGAGCACAGGCTCCAGACGCGCAGGCTCAGTGATTGTGGCTCACGGGCCCAGTTGCTCCGCGGCATGTGGGATCTTCCCAGACCAGGGCTCGAACCCGTGTCCCCTGCATTGGCAGGCAGATTCTCAACCACTGCGCCACCAGGGAAGCCCAATAGTATTGGTTTTTTAAAAATGTTTCCCTATTGACAGGTGAAACATTTTTGATTTTATTTTAATATTCCTGATTAACGGTCCTGTTTCATGTTTACTGACCATTTGTTTTCTTCTGTGAATTGTCTTTTGCAATTTTCCATGAGATTGTTTGTCTTTTATTTACTTTTTATTGCTCTGAAGAATTTTATCTTCATGTATTCTGAATATTCTTTGCCAAATATATTGTAAATATTTTCTTCCAGTGTATCATTTGTCTTTAACTCATGAATTTACTGAACTTCTGTGAGCCTTCATTTCATCATTTGCAAAATGGGGAATAATAGTATGAGGATTTAATGATGTACTCGAAAGCATGGTTTTCATGTAGGATTTTAGTGATGGTTTTTGGGAGTTCTCTGGTGCTCTGTGGGCTTGGCTTGAGAACCAAGGAGCTCTATTCAGCTTGAGAACACTAAAGAGAAGTCACAGTTTGTGAGGTGAGAGGGGAGTTCCATGAGTTATTGCATGATGCTCATTGGCTTGTGCTTGGGCTTCACCTGCAGCTGAAAGTGTTCTCCAGTTAGACATCAGGGCCTTGAAAGATGAATGTATAGCTGAGGAGCTGAACTTTTTAATACTCTTCCAACTGGAAATAAATACACTTAAAAGGCTAATCGTGGTTATGTCTGTGTGGCGGAATTATGGTTTTAATTTTCTTCCTGTATTTTTATAAACATTTTCAAGAATAATTAAAATGAACATGCCATTTTTTTGTAATTGGAAGAATTAGAAATAGTTATAAAACGATTTTCGTAGAGGTGTTGAATTTAAGGCCTGTGGAGTTTTTTTTTTTTTTTTTAAACATTTTTATTGGAGTATAATTGCTTTACAATGGTGTGTTAGTTTCTGCTTTATAACAAAGTGAATCAGTTATACATATACGTATATCCCCATATCTCCTCCCTCTTGCGTCTCCCTCCCTCCCACCTTCCCTATTCCACCCCTCTAGGTGGTCACAGACCACTGAGCTGATCTCCCTGTGCTATGCGGCTGCTTCCCACTAGCTCTCTATTTCACATTTGGTAGTGTATATATGTCCATATATACACTACCACTCTCTCACTTTGTCCCAGCTTACCCTTCCCCCTCCCCGTGTCCTCAAGTCCATTCTCTAGTAGGTCTGCGTCTTTATTCCCATCTTGCCCCTAGGTTCTTCATGACCATTTTTTTTTTTTTTTAGATTCCATATATATGTGTTAGCATACGGTATTTGTTTTTCTCTTTCTGACTTACTTCACTCTGTATGACAGACTCTAGGTCCATCTACCTCACTACAAATAACTCAATTTCGTTTCTTTTTATGGCTGAGTAATAGTCCATTGTATATATGTGCCACATCTTCTTTATCCATTCATCTGTCGATGGACACTTAGGTTGCTTCCATATCCTGGCTATTGTAAATAGAGCTGCAATGAACATTGTGGTACATGACTCTTCTTGAATTATAGTTTTCTCAGGGTATATGCCCAGTAGTGGGATTGCTGGGTCGTATGGTAGTTCTGTTTTTAGATTTTTAAGGAACCCCTCCATACTGTTCTCCATAGTGGCTCTATCAATTTACATTCCCACCAGCAGTGTATGAAGGTTCCCTTTTCTCCACACCCTCTCCAGCATTTACTGTCTGTAGATTTTTTTTTTAACATCTTTATTGGAGTATAATTGCTTTACAATGGTGTGTTAGTTTCTGCTTTATAACAAAGTAAATCAGTTATATATATACATATGTTCCCATATCTCTTCCCTCTTGCGTCTCCCTCCCTCCCACCCTCCTTCTCCCACCCCTCTAGGTGGTCACAAACCACCGAGCTGATCTCCCTGTGCTATGATGATGGCCATTCTGACCCGTGTGAGATGATATCGCATTGTAGTTTTGATTTGCATTTCTCTAATGATTAATGATGTTGAGCATTCTTTCATGTGTTTGTTGGCAATCTGTACATCTTTGGAGAAATGTCTATTTAGGTCTTCTGCCCGTTTTTGGGTTGGGTTGTTCGTTTTTTTGATACTGAGCTGCATGATCTGCTTGTAAATTTTGGAGATTAATCCTTTGTCAGTTGCTTCATTTGCAAATATTTTCTCCCATTCTGAGGGTTGTCTTTTCTTCTTGTTTATGGTTTCCTTTGCTGTGCAAAAGCTTTTAAGTTTCATTAGGTCCCATTTGTTTATTTTTGTTTTTATTTCCATTTCTCTAGAAGGTGGGTCAAAAAGGATCTTGCTGTGATTTATGTCATAGAGTGTTCTGCCTATGTTTTCCTCTAAGAGTTTGATAGTGTCTGGCCTTACATTTAGATCTTTAATCCATTTTGAGTTTATTTTTGTGTATGGTGTTAGGGAGTGTTCTAATTTCATTCTTTTACATGTAGCTGTCCAGTTTTCCCAGCACCACTTATTGAAGAGGCTGTCTTTTCTCCATTGTATATTCTTAAGGCCTGTGGAGGTTTGAAGACATTAACATTGATGAAAAAGAATCCTTCTCTCTCTCTTCTTGCACTCTCCCTCCTTTTCTCCCTTTAGGGTTAAAGAGTCATATTTGAAGTTATGGTAACTTGTTGGAAGAGAATATAGAAATTATAGTATATTGCATTTCCTCTTTTTGAAGTTGTCTGTCTCATCCTTTTTTGGTTATTTCAAAAGTTTATTCATAGGATTTTCCTATGGTAAAATTTATAAAGCTTATAAAAAAATGCCCATTTAGGAGACAGTGTTAGTAGATTCACTAGAGCAGCATTTACTGAACATCTGTTATGGAAAAAGTTCTTTGGGGCACTAAAAGAAGTCATAAATAAGTCTTCACCCCATGCTTCAGTTAGGAAATAACCATGTAAACAATTAATATGTGCAAGGCAAAGAGCAATGTTATAAACTGAGTGGAAGCACTAAAGGAAGGAAGAAGGAAGAGAGATTTGAGATAAACTTTAAAGGTAAGAAGAGTTGCAGTGGGTGGAAAGTGGCATTCTAGACAGAGGATCATGTCAGCAAAGATGCAGACTCATGATGGTGCATGATACAGTTGAGAAATGTGGAACATTTCAAATTGTCATGGTTGGTGTGTTCACGGAGAGATGAAGCGTGGCAGATGAAGTGTCTCTAGGATGTTGACTTGTTCACGAGTTGTAACTGACAAAACTAACTTTCATGGGTACTTTTATTACAGTAAATAGTCCCTTTAGACTCTACGCATACGGAAGTTTCTGTAAGATAAGGATATGAATGCCTTGGTTAATGATGATTGGAGTGCGTGTTTTGAAGTGCAGCCGTTTTATTGAAGTCGTGAGTATGTTAATGTAAGTTTTTGGAAACCTCTTTTAGGAGCGCTGAGACCTGGAAATGGCCCTGAGCTCTTACTGGGTCAGGGGCCCGCTCAGCAGCCTCCACAGCAGCATCGAGTACTTCAGCAGCTACAGCAGGGGGACTGGAGGTTGCAGCAGCTGCATCTGCAGCATCGCCATCCTCAGCAGCAGCAGCTACTTCAGGATGCTTATGTGCAGCAGGTGATGCTTGCGTTACTTGAGATACAGAAGTGCTGTCGGGGAATTCACGCCGCTCTTGAATCGCAGTGAATCCCCTTTTGTGTCATGGGTGCTTTTGAACTGTAGATGGAAGTAAACATTTTGCTCAGTTTCCTGATTATTAAAAGAATATGTAGTTTGGACTTCTGTAGTGGCGCAGTGGTTAAGAATCCGCCTGCCAATGCAGGGGACACGGGTTTGAGTCCTGGTCCGGGAAGATCCCACATGCCGCGGAGCAACTAAGCCCGTGCGCCACAGCTACTGAGCCCACATACCACAACCGCTGAAGCCTGCATGCCTAGAGCCCGTGCTGCGCGACAAGAGAAGCCACCGCAATGAGAAGCCTGAGCACCACAACGAAGAGTAGCCCCCGCTCGACGCAGCTAGAGAAAGCCCGCTCACAGCAGTGAAGACCCAACGCAGCCAAAAATAAAAATAAATATATAAGAAATTAAAAAAAAAAGAATATATGTTTTATTTGCATTCTGTGAGATACTCAAGAGTACTCCTGTTGTAATAGGTTGTATCGTGGCTTTATGAAGCAAAGGATGTTCACCCAGTCATTTGGCATTGCAAATAAGTACTGCAATTTATGATGAATATTATCTTTTTCAGGTTACATTTTGAGTTCATATCTATAGACTAATAATGTTATTGTTGGAAAGGTGATATTAGATTTTCAGAAGTAATATTGTCTTGGGTTTTTGTTCTTATTCTTTTTTTGCCTGTGTTGGGGGTGGGTGGGTGTGTGTGTGTGTGTGTATGTGTGTAGGGTTGGCATTTAGAGTTGGAAGGGACATAGAAAAAGATGACCGTAAGTTCTAGTCTGTCCTTTGCCTCATCAGAACCTGCACATCTGTAGTTTCACTAAACTATTTTAAATTTAATGACTGTCTTCATTGTCCTTCCATCATTTCCTGAACTATTTTTGAGCCAATTATATGCATGGTACTTCTCATGGGTATACCCCGCCCTCTGGTCTTGACTGATAGACCCAGAGTGGAGGATAGTTGAATAGGGGTGCCATTGGATGGCCAGAAGATACCATTGAAGGGGAGACAGAGGAGCATGGGAATTTACTGTAATGGTTCCTGGACACAAGTCACTTCAGGGGTCTTCATCAGCTGGTAAACGTGTTTCGGTTTAGGTTTCTTCCAGACATCCTTAAACTGTGCTGGAGATGGTTTTAGTTGAATCTGTTATGTTTCATAAATAATTTTGAAACCAATTCCAATAAGCTGATTTAAGTTACAGTCACTTACTGACTATAGGTATCTTACATTAGTGTTTGGACTATTGAGTACCCAAGTCATTGTTATGGTAAGATCAATACCTAAAAAAAAAAAAAAGGCTCTCGCACAAAAAAGGCATGAGTAATACTGATGAGTTTGTTTTTCCAATTGTAGTATCAACATGCAGTGCAACAGCAGCAGATACTTCAACAACAGTTTTTAATGCATTCAGTATATCAGCCGCAACCTTCCACATCACCGTATCCTACAATGGTAAGCGTTATGTAATTTCTAGAGATTTCTCTCTGAGTATACATTCCAGTGTTGGAATTCACAGTACGAATAGTATTATTCAGAATTTAATAATTCAGAATCAACTCAAGTTAGTTTATTAACATGTATTTTATCAAAGCCAGTTATGTACTCTCAAGCAGCTTTACATAGGGCTGAACGTGGATCCGGCACATCTTATCTGATAGTATATAAGGAGATGATTGGTTACCCAGGATCTCTTGTCATATGTCTCTCTCATTTGGCAAATGTCTGTTGAAGAAAAGAAAAGAAACCCAAAGGAAAGTTGCATTTGCTTCAGAGAATAGTTTGACCTGTTTTTGCAGCGACCGCTATACCAAGTGACTTTAAACTACCATATCATTTTTTCTTAAACTATTTAAAGGAGAATTTTTGAATCCTGCCGGGTGACCCTAACTTTCCAGTTCCTTTTTTTTTTTTTTTTTTTAAATTGAGATACAATTGACATAAGATTATATTCTTTCACCTGAAACTATCTACCTGAGATAACGTAATAATCCGATATTCGTAGCTATTACGAAATGATCAGCACAGTAAGTCCAGTTAAACAACTTCTTAAATAGATTCATTTCATCTTGTAGTTTTCTAGTAGTGAGCCACTCCTTCAGATAAAAATTGTTTTTCAGGTTTCTGATTTTGTTGCCGGTGTGAAAAGGAAGGAGCGTAGTAAATAGGTGCAACGCTGACAGTGCTTTAGTGACCTCGAGCGTTGTTCTGCGTAACGGCACTTTTTGTTTCAGATGCAGCAGTATCAGCAGGCTTTCTTGCAGCAGCAAATGCTAGCTCAACATCAGCAGTCTCGACAACAGGCATCACCAGAGTATCTCACTTCCCCTCAAGAGTTCTCACCGGCCGTAGCGTCCTACACTTCATCACTTCCAGCTCAGGTTGGAACCATAATGGACTCCTCTTATAGTGCCAACAGGCAAGTATTTTCCCATTGACTACAAAGGAAGTTGTTGTGGGAGTGGGTGTTGTCATGGAGTGGAGTCACTAAGTGGCTCCTGAATTAATTTAGAGCCCATCTTAGCGTTCCCTTTTTTTCTCTTACTAGTCCTCTCTCCTGACCCCTTTGCATCTCCATCCTTCTTTCCATTTCCAGCAGTTGATTCTGCTAACTGCTGTTTGCAAATAAGGCTTAGCAACATCCAGCAGCATTTAAGGCTAAGAAAGTTATTAGCTTGTATGTTAAAAGACATTCTCTGTCTGACAAACTTAGTAGCTTAAAACGACGATAAACATTTATTATCTCACACACTTTTCTTTGGATCAGGAATTTAGGAGTAGCTTACCTGTATGGTTATGACCGGGGAAAGGTCTCTCATGAGGTTACAGTTAAGATGTTGGCTGGGGCTGCAGTCCACTGAAGGCTTGCCTGGTACTGGTGGATCTGTTTATAAGGTCACTCACATGGCTTTGGGCAGGAGGCCTCAGTTTTTTGTCACATGGATGTCTCCAAAAGGCTGCTTGAGTATTCTCTTTGGCAAAATCAAAGACTGTTTTGAACAAGGAATTGTTTATTCTGGTTTCTTCAAGAACACGTGGTCCGAAAGAGAGGGCAAGGAGGAACCTTTGATGCCTTTTATGATCGAGTCTCAGAAGTCACACGTTGGCACTTCCACCATATTTCATTTGTTAGAACTGAGTCACTAGATCTAGCCCACATTCAAGGGCAGGGGAATTCGGTTCCACCCTTTGAAGGGAGGAGTGTCAAAGAACTTGCAGACATATTTTAACACGTGTTTGAAGTGTAGGTTAAGGTGACACCCCCCCCATTGAGTTACAGGTCTACGAAGAAGGATCCATAAATTCATTCCAGGAATAGGAGGAAGATGATCCAGATAGGGAATCCTAAAGTTGTAAAAGGATCATTGACAGGCAGGAGAGGAATGCCCATTTCCCTTTGAGTTTTAACCTCTCTTATCTGTGCTTCTAGAACTCCGAAAGTCCTTAAAGGTAGTTTTGGAATTAGAGATGGGATTCCTTCATACGGAGGCAGGCTTGGACTTTGGCAGTTGGTGCATTCCTAGTGTGAGTTCTAAACTGAATTACATTTATTATTAAGATACCTAAGTCATATTTACTAGAAAGACTATCTACTAGTTGGCCAATTCTAGCTTTCAGTAAGTGTTTAAACATTCCATTCTTGGCTCAACTATACTGAAGGGGCTTGGGCTAGGGGATTAAATGGGCAACTTTTGCCCTTTTTCCCTTTCAAGATCTGTGTGGTGGCAATGGAAGTGAGCTCCCAAGGGGAAGGTGAATTTAAGGGGATGAGTCAAGGCTTGCAAAATTGAGATACTTCTTTAGAAGCACATAGAGATTCTCCCTCCATTACCAGTGTTAGAAGATCTGGATCTGAATTATTAAATGAACTTGACAACTTTTGTTGTACTGTCTAGTGCCTATGCTGTATTTCCAGGCTGGGTTGAGGGAGAGGTACCCAGGTATTCTTAGGTTAAGAAGGCTTTAAACTCTCATCTTCTATTAAAAGCCAAGAGGCCTATTGGATAACTTTCATAGAACCAGTAGTCCTAGGCTCCAGACTATAGATATTTTAAACACCATGAATAATTTATTATATAGAAAATAACCCTCCTCTAGTTTTAGGCAATTCCTAAAGCAATTCTGGCAGCCCACCTTTTTTGTTGGTAGCTATGTAGAGAATGTCTTTGTCAAAAGGAAAATTATTGTGTCTCTCAGCATAACCAGGACATAAAATCACCTTATTCAGTAGTGATTTTAGAGTGATACTGTTTGATATGGCAACTGATTTTCACTTTAAGGTTTATTCACTATGATAAATAATAGTTAATATTTAATGAGTGCTTATTTATTTATTTATGTTCTCTCTGCTTTACATGTATTAAATCATTTAATCTTCTCAGTAACCCTATGAGGTAGATACTGCTACTCTTGTTTCACAGATACGGAAGTTGAGACCTAGAGAGGTTAAGGAACTTGCCCAAGGGTACACAGCTAGTGACCTTTGTGGAGGTGATTCAAATCCCATGTGGTCTCCCTTCCAATCCATGCCCTTACTGCCATCTCCATCATAATAAAATGATCTGCTTTTCCAAGTATTTATATAGTATGAACTAGGAAACTTTAAAATTTTCAATTATAATGTATTTTTTTCCTCTCTTAATTTTTACTCTAGGTCAGTTGCTGATAAAGAGGCAGTTGCAAATATTACAAGTCAGAAGAACATCAGTAACCCACCTGATATGTCAGGGTGGAATCCTTTTGGAGAGGATAATTTCTCCAAGTTAACAGAAGAGGAACTGTTGGACAGAGAATTTGACCTTCTAAGATCAAGTAAGGGACACTTGAAGGCTTATTTTGCTTCACAGTAAAATAACAGCTCTATAATTATTCAGCAAGGCCAAAGACTGTTTTGGGATGGTAAAGAGAAAATTCTTTTTGCGCATTTGAGGGCAAAATTCAGGCCATCTTCTTTTACATATACTATCAAACTATATTGTGTGCTTTAGAAATCAATTGCTTGACAGTAGCTATTAAACCCAAGATTGCTGATAATACGCTGATTCCCAGCACTTAAATACTGCATATCTTTGAATGTTAATTCAGAAATCTCCAAAAAATGGAAAATTAATGTTCAAATAAAAAGGGAGAGATTAGTATCTTGTCTTACTAATCATTTTGCAGCTCTGTTTTCTTGCACACTCAGTAGAAGATATTGTGGGTCTGAGATGCCCTTTGAAAGTGCCTGAAAGAAAACATGGGCTACTACATTATGTTAATGTTTTGTGATGTCCTTTTAATGAGTGGTGACATAAACGGGCTGCCTTGTTGTCCTGGTATGGCAAAAGTGAAATAAATTCTTTTCCATTTTAAATCAGATATCTCAATGTTTTTACTTGCAGTCATTGCCTTTTCTTAAACTACCTAATATATATGTCAAGTCTCGCTATACATATTTTAGAAGTTATTTTTTGGAAAAGGTATGTATGGAGTATTTTGGGGAGGTTGCAAAACAGTAGCAAAAAGCTCACTCCTGGAGTCTGTGGATAATTGTCAGGTTTCTGGGTCCTGAGGGTGTGTGTGTGCACGTGTGTGCCCCGTGTGTTTCCCCATTTTGCATGTGAAAAGAGGGTCTTGATGGTCCCTAGTTATAGTTCCTAGTTTCTATTTTATTTTAGGTAACTGGCCTTATGAGAACATTTATTAGATGAAGTACTTTGCTCCAAATTGGTATATATTTTATGTAAAGTTTATAAATGCCCTGAATTCATGTAAGAGTAGTCGTTTGGAGTTTAAATTGGTATTTTACATATTGGTTATATGATTATGAAAAATTCAATTGATTAAATGCAGATATAAAAATGAGTTCTGAGCCTTTAATAAAGGTTTGTTGACTTTGGTAAAACCAATCTTACATTTTTTTATTAAAAAAATTTGTTTTAAACTACAACATTCTTGTTTGGCATTTTTCCTACAATTTATGTTGAGTGGTCCCAAAAGCAAGGTTTTTAAAAAAGGAAGTAAAATACCTCTTTCCTTTAGGGAGATGGTAGGGGGATACAGGGGGTAACCAATCATTGTAATTTACAGAATTATTTTTAAAGCAAAAGGGAAAATTAAAATATTCATTTTACTGTACTGTGACCAGGATAGTAACTAAGGTTTGCTAGATAAGTTTTTTCTACTCTTTGGGCGAACACTCCCCTCCCCGCTGTTCTTAAAAAATAAATCAATGTATGGAATGGGTAAAGTATTCACATTTTTTTTTGTGCCTTATAAAAATGTTATTCTAAGCTCCCTAGAATTTGTAGTAACACCCAAGTGTTAGTTACTTTGCATAGGCAAAAGTGGCATACAAATATTCATGTATACCTAACTTCATAAAAATTGGATTTAGCATGTAAAACTCTTAACCAGCTATTTGCTTTCAAACTTTAAGGTCTGATTACATGTGTAATTTGTGTATGTGTTTGTATACACATGTGTATGCCAAAGAGAGTTCAGACTTCATTGCAGCATTAGATATGGAAAGATATTAAATTCCAAGTGACAGTGCAGGAGGAACTTTATCTGAAGGTCAGACTTGGAGCAACTCAGCCATTTGGGAAACTGCCTAGATGGTCCCCGAGCTATTGAAATCACTGTCACAAGGACAGTGTACTTAAATTGGCACATAGCACCAGAAAACGTGAATTCTGATACCTGGCCAAGCCATTTAACTGGGTTTAACTCTGTAAAGTCACTTAACTGCTGTTTCACTTACTCATTTATAGACTGGGTATAATGATGCTTACTTCATAGGGTTGTCAGGAAGATTAAATAATGTCTTTTAAGTCTCTGGGCACTCCATCAGTGTCACCTCTGCTTTTCTCACCTTCTGTATAAGTCTTTGGGCTTTGACTCCTGAGGTTATTGCTCTATAACCAGCATTTAAAAATTACATCTAAACTGTCAGGTTTCTCAGCTGGCAATTAAAAAAAACAAGTAGAAGGGGCTTTGTGGGCAAACACATCAACAGCAGAAGTGATGTATGACAGCTTGGAAAGAGATGGAAAAATGTCTGGTTTTCCCTTAATAATTGATAGTCATAGTAATGGGGTTCAACAAAGGTGAAATGTCTTTAATAAAGTTTATAAAGAAATCAATAAAGTATAGAATATAGTTTAGAAAGATTTCCTCCCAGATTTGACTTTATTATAATATTGAGTCATCTTTAGCACCCGTTTCACTCACAACCAATAAGGTATCTAATATTTGATCTACTTGATAAGGGTTTAAATTACACCGATGGGCAAAAGACCTCTTCTAGAACCTTAAGAGTTTCAGTAGACTAACAGTGTAATGAAAATTGATTGTTGGTCATTACTGGTTGGTTCCTCTGTCGCTATCAACTTTTTCCAAAATGAATAAATTATCGATGTGTTTGGAATATCAAATTTATCTTTTTTCTCAGTACAGATATTTATCAACAATTTTTCAAAGTCCTTTCTAAGATTTTTTATGTTTGGCTTATGAAAGCTTTCCAGTGAGAAACTGAATACTTTTATGTATGGTCCTTAAAAGTATAGGCATTGCCCATGTAATGATTGTTCAGAATAAAACATTGCCATTTGAGGTTTTATTTTTTAAATGGTATGTGGTTATTTATTTTAAAAAAAAAAAAAAAGCAAAAAGATATGCTGTCTAGGAAATATTTTACTTGTGTGTATTTTCCAGAAGGTAATTTAAAAATTATATTTTGAAATACTAAAATTCCAAGATACCAGTAATTGGTGATAAAAAAACTGTTTTTTAGTGATCTTTAAGAGAACAGTTGAATCCAGCTGGCAAAAGGATTTAACATATAAAATATAAATCAAATTCTTCTTGCTTTTGCTTTCAGTGTAACAATATTTATGGTTTGGAATTTTTTACCTGTTCCTATTTAAGACTAAAACATTAAATCGAAATTAAGCGTTATTAATAAAGCTAGTCTCAATATTTTTTACAGTTTAAGCTTGTATTTTTCATGGTCTTTTGTATCAAAGCATCCAGATTAGTATGTAAACTTTAGAAATCTAATTGTCATAATATTTAATACATTAAACACTAATTAGAATACAGGTGTTTGGGAAAATTTTTAAGTTGCCTTTGTTTGAATAGTTGTGTAGCTCTACATATTAATTAAAAGTAATACTTGATGGAATATTGTTTTCTTGTTGATAGTGGATTTATTGTTTGTTTCTGTTTAAAATTGCATCAAAATAACTAAAAGGAAGAGTAGAAGAAACTAAAGACTGTGGCTGCTTTGCATATTCTACTGAATGTGTTGGGTTTTTTTTTCTGAAGCCACAGTATGAAATAGATATAAACATCTGTGTATATAGTTAGTTTGTTGTAAAACATTAACTCTCACCATTTTAAGCTGATTCAGACCTATCACTGTTCCTTTAGGGCAGAATAACAGAACTTTTCAGGTATATTAGAACAGTGTCGAAAGTATCAGATGAAGACTATACTTTTAAACCTTATTCTTTAACCTTTTGGCTATTCAAGCCATTATCCATATAAGCTGCTGAATTAACTTTTCAGAGTATATTAATTTTCTGATGATAGTATGAAATACAGTTTGATTTTAGGATCTTAAAATCCTGTATTTTTGCCATTTGTATCCATTAAACTTCTTGAAAAGATACTGTCTTTATTCAGCACACAATTCTTTTGGGAAGGCAGAAAGAGGTAAGTTTCTTATATTGGACAAATCAAGCTCAAGTTTTGCTCTGATGAAAAGGAAACCAGTTCTTTGAAAATGGGGCTTAAATACATTTTAGGGGTGACTATGTATTTGAAACTCTACATACCATTTTGTTAGTTTTTATTTATAGGTAATTGATAATTAAAAAAATTAATATGTATGTTTATTTTTTATTTTGTGCCCTGGGACCCAGATTATCATGTGAACTTTAGAAATCTAAATGGTTTTTTAAAAATCTTCCATGGAAAAATTGATGCTGTGTTTTTTGCAACAATGAGAACATGATTCATTTTATAGTGAGTTTATTCTGCTTCCTGTTTTGAAATAATTGGATAAATGAACTTTGTATGGAACAGTATGTTCATATTGTAACTTATGGGGACCCCATATATAAAAAATATTTGTTTACCCCTACATGATAGTATTTGTACTCTTGTCATAACTACATGGTGCTGTTTATACATTTACCATGAATTTACCATAGATAGATGGAGATAATACATCACTGCATGAGGATTCAAAGAACTTTAGTGGTAACTTTGCATTTTTATATGCTGGGAACCATTGGAACAGTAGTGGTTTATAAACCTGGAGAATATGTTAATATGTAGATTCCCAAGCTTCTATTCAGATAATCTGATTCATTTGTATTATATTAGGTCTGTGATAGGACCCAGGTTTTATACAGGAGTATAAATACATTTTACACAGGAGTCCTGGCAATTATGATGCAGATGGTTTAGGAAGGAAATCTGGTCCTGATTTTGACCTAAGGACTTGTAAACTATATACTTATATACAAATATATATATGTAAGTATAATTTTATTAGGGCCTGATAAAATTGGTAACCCACAGGTATCCTCTGTGATTCAGTGAATCTTAGGCCTCTCCTTGAAGTTTGATTGTGGCTTCCCACCACAATAAATTAAAGACACCCTTGGTTATATAAGGTGTTCTCCGACCTTATTTTTTCAGAAAGTTGCTATGAAAGTAACTTCTTTATAGTTAAGTGTTGGACAACAAAATATGAAAAAGCTTTTTTTCATAGTACAATCAGCATTTGTTACTGATTTCCTGAATTAAGTATACAGTGAATACCTTGAAAAAGAACATCTAAAATAAATTTTCATTGTTATCCGTTTCTGTATTGGAAATATTTGAAAATAACCTCTTAAGTTTTGGAAATTTTATTTGTGCATAAATCAGTTGTCAGATGTGTTGACTTAAAATATTAATTAGTGCTTCAACAAAATTTTAAGTAAAAATTTAAACAATCTAAAAATTTCATGTGGATATTGCAGAGTTAGTTTTAGCCATAAAAGCTCATAATTGTATCATAAAGGTGTTTAAAGAATCAGTTGTCCATAGCAATAATTGAGTATTTTCAGGATATTGTAGACTCTAGGGCCTTGCCTTCTCAAGCTTGCGCTCCCTGGACCAGCAGTGTCATGTCCTCTGGAAGCCTGTTGAACTGCAGAATTTCAGGATCCATTCCAGAACCATCCAGTCAGAATCTGCATTTTAACAACTCCCAGGTGATTAGAATGCACATTAAATTTGAGAAGCACTGTCCTAGGAGATTGCTGCTTTAACTTGGGGCTTTTTTTGTTTCGCTCTGCAGTTACGAGTCATTTTTAAAGAATTCTAATTCTATTTGGATTCTCCCTCCCCATCCTGCCATCCCTTAGAACTCAAATGAAACCAGCATAGTTTACCCATAGAATTCCTTAAACATGAAAAGTATAGTCCTGGGAATGTTTAAAATATCTGTAAGGGCAAAATGGGTCCCTAATAGCATATGTTTGATTACCAAGAATCAGAGGATAGAGAGGCATTCTATAAAAATCCAGAAGTTCTCAACTGATAAAGTGCCTGCGATGTGCAGAGTTTAAGAGCAGGGAAAAATAATCACTACTAGGGAAATAGGATACGTTAAATCTTCTTCAGACATACCAGACCTGCTCCCACCTTTGAGCCTTCGCTCTAGCACTTCCTCTGCCTGGTGTGTTCTTCCCCAGGTATCTACTCCTGCCTCCTTGGAGTCTTTTCTCACCTGGTACCTGTTAGAATCACTCTGTTTCACTCTGTTTATTACTGCAACCTGTGTCTGCTCCCTTAATTCCTTTTACCCTGCTCTACATTTTTCTCTCTAGCTTTAACAGTCTCTATTTCTCATGCTTGTCGCTTGTCAGTCGTTTTTCCGTGCCAGCATATAAACTCCATGAGGGCAGGAGTCCTCTTTTTGTTTGCTATTGCATGCCTCATTGTCTAGAACAGTGCCTGGCACATACTAGATGCTCAACTATTTGTTGGATGAAAAAACGAGTTCTGTTGTTAAGGCTTTTAATTTAGTAGAGAAATATCTATATCTTTGCATTTGTGTGTATGAGAATGGTTTAACCAAGTAATATGAGAAATGAACAATAACATAAAATGAAGTAACATATAGTGACTTACTTTTTATTGCTATTGAGAAATAGGATTTACCTATTTTATGAATGAATGACCATTTGCAGTATTTTTTCCATGTGTGCTTTCAGAGAAAGTTTTCCAAATATGTCTCCGTTTAATAATCTGGGTTGAACTTCAGATCCAATATGTTACAAGTTAAAGACAACTGGTATTTAAATAAACCAAATTAAGTTATTTACTAGGTTAATTGTATTTAGTGAAATCTAGCACTGTGATTACATTGTTAAACTTGCCTTTGCAGCAACAAGTACGTATTAAACTCAGGACTACCCACTAATACTTAAACGGATGAACTTTGAATCTCATATTTTTCAAGAAGGCTTTGTTTAATTTTCACTTTTATTTATACTGTATGCCACTTTTAAGTTTAAAGATCGTTTTGTTTTTATTTTATTTTTTGTTTTGTTTCATCTTATTTTTGCAGACAGGCTCGAGGAGAGAGCATCCTCAGATAAGAATGTAGAGCCACTTTCTGCTCCACATAACCATCCTCCAGAAGATCCTTTTGGTTCTGTTCCTTTCATTTCTCACTCAGGCAAGTTACATAAGTAACATCATCACTATCCATAAAAAGTACACACAACATCAAGAACAGCAACAAGGGCAAAAACCCTTATTATAAAGCCAAAGTAGGAATCAGGTTTTAGTTACAGCAGATAGAACAGAAAATTATTTTAACCTTTAGCCATCCTCGTTTTCCTAATGTTCTTTCCATTGGGTTATTCAATTTGTGCCTTTTGCAAACACAGAAAAATGCTGATTTGCGTAGTAGAACCATAACTGGTTCTTTCTACCTCGACTGTTGGATAGTATTGAAAAATTTCATGCGTGAAAATATCTCTCACTTTTATATACTTAAAATACATTTACAGACATTTTTATACTTAGCGTTTGCTTCAAAATCCTGTTTTCCTAGTTTATACATGCTCTCTTGTAGCTGTGTTTACAAAGTATTAGTGACTTTGTTACAACTTGTGACAAATTACCTATTTTCTTCTTACTCCTTTGATTTCAATCCAGAATTTAATTATTCACCATTTAAGAATATTTGTGATAATATTTTCAAAGTAATTACCTAGTTAATGCTGTCAAAGATAACTAGGATGGAATAGGATCCCACTCCGGCATAAATGGAGTTTTGTGTTTGTATAGTTAGAGTGGGAAAATTGAGTTTAATCTTAGAAAAGGGAAATGCATTGCAAGACATTACGCTTTACTGGAAGGTAAAGGTTTTGTTTAATATATTCAAGGTAATTGTCGGCTATGTTCTTTGCTTCTGTTTCGTTTATTTCTCACTCAGGCAAGTAAAATACGTGACATCATCACTACCATTTAAAAAAACTTCATACAAGAGAGAACAATAACAAAAGAAAAGCATTGTGAATGTAAAGCCAAAATAAGAAATAGGTGTTCAGGATTTCTGATAATACACTGAAGCAATGTTATAGCCTTTCAACATTCAGATTTGGTTATCCAGAACAGTACGGTAACTAAGAGTGTCTCTGTATACTTTGATGTTCCATATTTTCACTCTTTGCCGTTTATTGAAAACAATCCATGTTTTTGTCATTTTCTGTCAGCTTCCTTCAGATTATCTTTTTCATGAATGATATGAAATCATTAACTGGGGAAGACAAATTTACTGTGTCAGTTTACTTAATATGTATAGATGCACTCCCTCACACCCCCCAATACCCTAGGTCAAAAACTGTGTTAACTGTTTTTTTGGGTTTTTTTTAATAATAGCACAAATGGTCCTTATAAATTCTCAAGAACATGGTACTCAGTGACTTCAGATAGTGATCTATTTGTGGCAGAAAGCGGTTTCAGTACTAGCTCTTTTTCGTACTCTAGAAGGAGTTACATAATCCCCTTCAGGTTTGTACATATCTATGCAACTTCTTGTCTGTTCTTTAATAGCTTCTGAAAGAACCCTGGGGAAATGAATAGTAGAATCAGGAACTAGAGTAAGCCTCAGTGATTTGCCTTTTCCGTGGGCACCCTTATTTTGGGGTTGGCCTAGGATTTCTGTAGTCAGAAATAATGCTCACAGATTTGAGCTTGATTGCTGCTGTTGCTGCTTTGTTTTTCTTTTTCCTTTGGGTATTTAACTTCTCTATCAGATTTTAAGCTTGCTGAGGGTTGAAAACATGAATTTTCTGTCTTTGAGTCCTTCCCAGTAGCCAACCCAGTAAGTACCTATTAATATTCATTGGCTGTATGAAAAAATTATGACTATTCCTAAAAATTCATACTCCTTGGCGTTAGGACAATGGCCATAAAAAATGCCCTTTGATATAAATGCTATTGCTCCAAAAAATATTTTTAGATTTAGTGTTAATAAGAACATTGGAATAGTTTGGTTATGAAAAATTGAGTACATAGACTAGAATAAAGGAGGGAACGGTCATAAGAGAAATGTGCCTCCAGAGAGAAGAAAAGGCAATCACTTTGCTATGTTAGCTTTGTTAATTTATTTTTATCAGATTCAAAATACATAATCAAAATTTAAGAATCTGAAAGTAACTTACCGCCACTGACCTGTTCATCATCAAGATTAGAAATACTTTGTTATAAATAATTTTTAGGTAACAATAAAGTATTTGAAGGCATTCATTTTCCTCTAAGAGTAAAATAATTGAATCTCTGAAGCAAAAAACTTCCTCATAAGCTTTATCAAGAAATTGGAAAAAGAAAAAGGAATTCTACCCATTGAAAATACATTCCACGTGGCATCGTGAGCATCTGGAGATTTATAGGACTAGGACAGAAGAAAGGCAAGAAACTACTTCTAAGTGTGTGTGTGTGTGTGTGTGTGCGCGCGCGATACAGGGTGATATGTATATGTGATAAGCCATCTTACTTGAATCTGAGAGTTGACAATTCTGAACATAATTTAATTTTAGGTAAACCGTATAGAGAATGCTAGTTGAGAATAAAATGAATTCAATCATGAGGCAGAATGCTTATAAGAATTCTAGTGGCAAAGTGCATTTAAGGAGACACACTGTCTTGAATCTAGTGTTCCTTACACTGGTTTTATTAGGAATTGTGTTCTTTTTATTTTGAAAGAAAAATTTCTGTTAAAACTTTTAATCTTAACTTTGAAATTAATGAATTAGTTTTTACTTTGCTTTTCTTCAGTTGATCATAATTTTATAAAATTATTTTTAAGCTAAATTTTTTTTTTAAACATCTTCATTGAAGTATAATTGCTTCACAATGGTGTGTTAGTTTCTGCTTTATAACAAAGTGAATCAGCTATACATATACATATATCCCCATATCTCCTCCCTCCCGCATCTCCCTCCCTCCCACCCTCCCCATCCCACCCCTCCAGGCGGTCACAAAGCACCGAGCTGATCTCCCTGTGCTATGCGGCTGCTTCCCACTAGCTATCTATTTTACATTTGGTAGTGTATATATGTCCATGACACTCTCTCACCCTGTCACATCTCAACTCTCCCCCTCCCCATATCCTCAAGTCCATTCTTTAGTAGGTCTGTGTCTTTATTCCCATCTTGCCACTAGGTTCTTCATGACCTTTTTTTTTTCCCTTAGATTCCATATATATGTGTTAGCATACTGTATTTGTTTTTCTCTTTCTGACTTACTTCACTCTGTATGACAGACTCTAACTCCATCCACCTCATTACAAATACCTCCATTTCATTTCTTTTTATGGCTGCGTAATATTCCATTGTATATATGTGCCACATCTTCTTTATCCATTCATCTGTCGATGGACACTTAGGTTGCTTCCATGTCCTGGCTATTGTAAATAGAGCTGCAATGAACATTTTGGTACATGACTCCTTTTGAACTATGGTTTTCTCAGGGTATATGCCCAGTAGTGGGATTGCTGGGTCGTATGGTAGTTCTATTTTTAGTTTTTTAAGGACCCTCCATACTGTTCTCCATAGTGGCTGTATCAATTTACATTCCCACCAACAATGCAAGAGTGTTCCCTTTTCTCCACTCCCTCTCCAGCATTTATTGTTTGTAGATTTTTTGATGATGGCCATTCTGACCGGTGTGAGATGATGATACCTCATTGTAGTTTTGATTTGCATTTCTCTAATGATTAATGATGTTGAGCATTCTTTCATGTGTCTGTTGGCCATCTGTATATCTTCTTTGGAGAAATGTCTGTTTAGGTCTTCTGCCCATTTTTGGATTGGGTTGTTTGTTTTTTGGTTATTGAGCTGCATGAGCCGCTTGTAAATCTTGGAGATTAATCCTTTGTCAGTTGCTTCATTTGCAAATATTTTCTCCCATTCTGAGGGTTGTCTTTTTGTCTTGTTTATGGTTTCCTTTGCTGTGCAAAAGCTTTTAAGTTTCATTAGGTCCCATTTGTTTATTTGTGTCTTTATTTCCATTTCTCTAGGAGGTGGGTCAAAAAGGATCTTGCTGTGATGTATGTCATAGAGTGTTCTGCCTATGTTTTCCTCTAAGAGTTTGATAGTGTCTGGCTTTACATTTAGATCTTTAATCCATTTTGAGTTTATTTTTGTGTATGGTGTCAGGGAGTGTTCTAATTTCATACTTTTACATGTACCTGTCCAGTTTTCCCAGCACCACTTATTGAAGAGGCTGTCTTTTCTCCACCGTATTAAGCTAAATTTTTAAGTTAAAATAATATGTTTATCTGCTTTAAAAAGTTGGATTTAACAAGGTTTATAATGAAAAAAAGTCACTTCTCTGCTTGCTCCCTCCCTATACCCTTTCCCTGTACAGACTCCCTGGAGATGATTTTTCACTTCTGGCATTGTAATATGTCATGCTTATTCTTCTATTTCTTTTATTTCAATTTTAGATGATGTGTATAGACTTCGTATTTTGGAAAATGATGATTTAGATTAATTACACTGTTAGCACCCAGCTGCAATCACATGCACCTGTCCTTTCGCTAATTTCCAGTACAGTTTTGACACAATTGTTGGTTGTCCATGTTGTTCAATGCGTACATTTTATGCATATGTAAGTATTTGTCACTGAGGTCCAGTATACCATTATTACATTTCCTTCTATAAGGTTTTATTTTTCCTGGAGTTAATTATAATGATGTTTATAAAAATGACTATGTTTTTGTTCCCTGGTTTTTTCTGTACCCTGTCATTGATTCATCTCCATTTGGAAATGTAAATTTCCTCCCAACTTAAGGTGGCTGTCATTTTCATTTTTACTTGATTACGTCTCTCGCCGAGCTCCGCAGCCTGAGTTGGTTGCTTCCTGTGCCTGCCACACGCTTATCATCCTAGTATTTTCTTTCGCCTGTCGATCTTCCTGGGAATTCTTGGATCTCCTCTCTTTCTCTTTCTTGGTTAGTAGAGCAACTCCTCTAGAAATTTCTTGAGAAAATATATATGCATGGGAGGAAAACTTTTGAACTTTGCTGCCTTTTTTTCCTAACCTGACATTTGACTGATAATTTGGCTGGGTAAATAATTCTTTGTTGGACATAATTTTTCCTTGTGAATTTTCAAGGTACTGCTTCATTGTATTCTAGCTTCAAAAAAAGGGATAGGGGGCTTTAACTAGAGGAATGGCTGCACTCTATGCCCCTAACCCTAGGTCCCGTAGCCTCTACTATTTAGAGGAGAAAATACCTGTTTCTTCTCCTTGTTAGCTGCATGTACTGCAGATCTGGCACGGTCAGCAGCCTTAGTTTGTCTATATGGATGCCTGTTTGTTGCCTCGGCTTATGATGATCACTTTTGGACTTCTTAAGAAGCTTAGCTGAAGGTAACATTTTGGTAGACCATGTCTTCAAATGAATCAAATCTAGCTTTCCTTCTTAGCTTTAAACGTTTCTTTATGGGCAAGATTAAATTTTGTAATTATTCTTTTATGCAGAAGTCAAATAATTATATCAAGAATCTGTTTGGTGCTGTATAGAAAGGGAATATCTTATTCCATAAGCTGATATCTTAATTATAATGGAATTATATATACCTTGTATGTCAGGTTACTAAGCTGATATTAGTAGTGTGGTGTGTCATAGAGAACATTGACTTTAGAATTAAAAAGTCCTGGGTATGCTTCTTAGTTCTGTCCCAGATTAACCATGTGATACCGGCTGTTGCCTAATTTCTTAGAGGGTTTCTGTATCTTAAATTGGGGATGATATTAGCTAGTTGATGAGATTGTTGAAAGGATTAAATGAGAGCATGTTATACAACACGCGGACATCCTCAGTGTTGGTCGCTGTTGTGGCTCTTGTAGGTAGTGTTATTAAATAGTATTTTTACTACTTACTACTAAATTCCAAAATCTTAGTGTTAAATAAGTTTTGAAGCTGCCATCTAGCTTGTAGTAGTACAGAGTTCCAGTAATAATAAGCTAACTACTGAATTACATCTTTTAATAAAGTGTAGAACCTGTCTATGAAGCTGTTCCCCACCAAGAACTGTTTTAACAGTGCCATTTCTATTTTTATTAAAGCATTAACTACCAGTATTCAGTACAGTGTACACACAGACATCCTGTTAGAAGCATGGTGTTCGTTCCCAGTCCTGAAATGCACCCAGCCTTCCTTCTCCCCAAGGCATCGTGCTGCAGTTAGTTGAATTACAGCGTGGACAACCTAATTTTAATAAACACTCTCAAATTCTGAAACATAGTATTTGAAGAATTTCGTCACTGAAGTTTTAGATTTCTTGTATTGCATTTCATCTTTAATTAGGTTTGGTGAACTTCCTTTACTCTCCCCAACCCCAGACCTACCTCATGGGTCTCATTATCTAACAGGAAGTTAAATTGAATTTAGGGTTGGGAAGGTCACATCATATATAACGAATACTTGTTGGAACATAAATTACTTCAGATTGTCCGTCCAATTGCTGGGTCATTTTATAAGCCATGATGAGTGTACTGTTTATAACTTTAGATTCTAGTAATTCTTGAAGATCAAGAATTTTCCTCTTCCAGAATGTCAGTAATAATGGTTACCATTTATTGAATCCTACTGTACACATACGGTGGAAACAGGCTCAGAGCAGGATCAGTGACTTGCTTAAGGTAAGATAGTTTATAAGCAGGAATCCAGCTCTGTCTGATGCTAAACTCTGTTCTACAAACAGTAGCAAAACAAAAGTGTTAAATGACTTGTTTTACCAGTGTTCAGTGGATGTTCTGTGTGAATCGTTCCACTTGTAGATGTGTTTTTGATGTATTTGTGGGACGACGTGAGCTCCACGTCCAACTCCTCCGTCACTTTGATTCCTCAAGTATCAAGGGACTTGTTTTAAATGAAAACCTACAATAACATGAGTGACGTGATAGAAATGTCAGTTTTAATCAGAGTGGCAAATATTGCCTTGTCGCTTGGCCTGTCTTGAGAGAAATCATACAGATTTTGATAAAACCTTCTAATCCAGTAATCCTTGGGTCTGGCATGGTAAATTGCTGAGAAATGATGGCAGGCAGTATGCTTCCAATTCAAAGTGAGCTTTAAAGTCTTACAGCCCCTCCCTTATACCCCAAATGATGAGACAACAGAAGGCATGTAATTACAATAGCAGTTTCAAGCCATTCATCCTCTATAATCCGATAGCAAGGAAAAGAACATCAAAACAAAATTTTCTTGAAACTGGAAGCTTCCTATGTGATTAAAAATGTACCACCTGTTTTATAACTAAAAGATGGAAACCTGATTAGAAGAATGGTAATATGAATAGTATGATGCAAATATGCCCCTCTCCCCACATTGTTTTGGACGTATTCTAAATATTTTGTATTTTTTGATATAGTTTATAAAGGTTCATTTATGTGGTTTAAGAATACATATGCAGTATTTATTTAAAATAGTGTGGCATTACCCAGGATCTCATTCTTTTCACAAAGTATTTGTTTAAAAGAATACTAATAATAAGTATATGAAAGTCTGTGAAAATTGATGATAAATTTTAGCTTTTGAGTTTGGAGTCATCTTTTGGACTGGGTAAGACTATGATGTCTTTGAACTTTTAACATCTAGAAATATCTTCTTATGAAAACTTGAGCTTGGAATAGATGAATTCATGTTCTTATGTTCTTCATTTGGTGGATTCATGTTCTTAAATTCATTTGGTTAGATAAGCTTGTTCTTCAGAACCTCCCAATTGTTTATACCTTTGTCAGTCATTTTCCAGATCACTAGAATCAGGATTAGTACATGGGTTTCACAACTGTTAAAGTGAATGATAAGTTTCTTGAAGTCAGGAATTGTCGTATCTTTGTATACCCCGTACAGTACCTTGATGAATGAATTCATTATCAAAGTATACTTTGGTAATCTAATATAAACTTTCTCTCTCTCACACACCCTAATAGTTAATGAGCTTTCACTAGATAAGATGAATTTTATTAATGTTCAGCTCTATCAGGTAAGTTCCATTATTGTCCTTATTTTACAGATGAGGAAACTGAGGCTTTTTTGGATGTTTATCTTCTGTGGATTTTGTAAAGTTGTATATGCTTTCATTTGTTGATAAAGCCTTATGGTATTTCCAGAACTTAACCCTACAGGGTTAAAGTATTTATCGTACTGTTCAACAAAGCACTGTTTACTGAAATAGAAACAATACTGTGCTCATTCTATTAGTTTTTTGTTTTTTTGTTTTAGTTTTTAAAAATTTTCAGGCATAGCTTTTGTAAATTTTCAGGCAGGATACAAAAGGAACACAAGACAAGTCTGTGGTTGTATTTTGTAGGGGGTTGGTGCTAAGCTATACTGAATGTTTGCTGGTGATGATATTCTACTGGTAGTTTAATTGTAGAATTTACAGATGAGAGTTTTAGAACTAGTGTCATCAGCAAAGAAGTCACTATGGCCTTAAACTTGGACAAGTCATTCAGCTTTTCCTTAGTTTCAAATTATTTATGTATATAAAGAGATTGGACTAGGTCTTTAAAAATCTCTTCTTGTTTTTTGCTTTCAAGATATAGTTGAAACTATGAAACAGGATTAAGGTCACTGAAAGAAAGAAATGAGAAGAGAAACCAGAAAGCCAGGGGATGAGCATTGGTTGGTAACACTGCATATTTTGAAGTGGTAGGAAGTCATGATAGTGCTCTGCCATGGAAAGCAAGGGGAACATTTTTGAAGATGTGGTTAATAAGAGTGAAGGGGAAAGATCATAGCAAACCTTACAGGACGATTTCACCCTAATGTTGTGTGGGAGCCTAAATGGTGGGGAGTTAAGAGATAATGTATGAAAACCCCTTGGCACTGCATTTGCACTCAGGACAATATTAGTTACTGTCTTCTCTGATTCATTTCTCAGTACCATTAGAAATGTATAGTAGGTACTCCACAAATAACCATGAAATGATGGTATAATACATTGGCAATAGCAATAATATAGCCCTTGACTGAGTACTTACAACGTGCCAGCACAGTTATAAGCACTTTACCTGAATTCTCACTTTAATCCCCGCTACATTTCTCTGAGGCAGATATTATTGCTGTGTCCCTACTTTACAGCCGAGGAAACTGAGACACTAAGTAATACCTGACTCCAAATGAGAACACAGGTCATCAAAGGACACTTTGATGAAGTAAGGGAAGTATACTGTATATTTTGATACAGACAGTTACCAAATGGTTGATTTGGTATTTCACTTGTTTAGTAAATGCTTGTTATTTTATGGATGGTACTGAATAATTGAAGCTCTACTTTGCTAGCTTTGAACTACTATCTTGAAATTCTATATAAGAGGTATATTAAGCCATAAAGCAGTGAGAATAAGCAGAATTTATGTGTGTAAATAAGTACTAGTTCTCGAGAGATGAATTTATATGCCACACGAGAATTTAAGACTTCATAACATCATTGCTGTTCTTAATAGTTTACCCAAATCTGCACTGTCTATCTTAGTCACTCACCTTATTCTCAGGATTTGGCTCTGATTAGATTTTGGCTATTTCCTGCGATCAAACCCAACCTCAGAAGATGAGGATTACTCAAAAAGCTGAAATTTTTACAGTTTGTAGCTAGTTCCAGGGCACAAAACAGAAATAAAAATATCCTGACTAGAAGCCATCAAAATATCATTCCATTGTATTTAGTTTAAGGAAAGAAGAATGCCCTACTTAGAGCCAAAAATAAAGATTGGTCAATATATGAAATTTTACAGGGTTTTACCAATATCATTTAATGGAGAAAAATGCAACTGAGGTATGATGCTGGGCACATTCTAGACATTCGTTTATGCTTTAAATACATGTTCCTGGCGCTTATTGTAAATATTACAGCTCCCCTTCTACCTACCTGAAAACCAGCCATTTTTGTGTTAATAATACAAATCTCAGTAAATATAGGGATTATTAGGATTTGGGATATATTGAATTATAAGGCAACATATTTAGGCTATACTTTTGGGAAATTAACTTAAGCAGTGAAATAATCCTGATTTAAATTTCATGGTAAACCAAATGTGTAATATTTGCTCTAACGGCTTAGAAGAAGCAGTCTAGCACCAAGAGCAAACAGTAGGAATATCTGAATTTTTTTTAATGACAGAAATATGTTTAGGCAAAGAAATAGGTTTTAAAAGTTGATGGCACTCAGCTATGAAGTCACATTTTAAAGCACTGTACATTGTACAGTTGGTAACCAACTTTCTAACTTGTAGTACTTATTTTGACAGTCTTTTGTGCCTTTGGAACAGGACTAAAAGTCTTAGAATATATTGAAGTAATTTTAAAAAATTTTTATTGGAGTATAGTTGATTCACAATGTTGTGTTAGTTTCTGCTGTACAGCAAAGTGAATCAGCTATACATATACATATATCCACTCTTTATTAGATTCTTTTCCCATATAGGTCATAATAGAGTATCGAGTAGAGTTCCCTGTGCTATACAGTAGGTCCTTATTAGTTATCTATTTTATATATAGTAGTATGTTATATGTTGATCCCAATCTCCCATTTATCCCTCCCCCCCTTTAATTTCCATTTCTTTCTCAGTTTTTTTATAGCTTCACAGTGAAGAGAGGAAAATTAAGTGGATGGCTGTTGTCACAGAAAGCGAAACTATGGTTGTAACTTGCGGCTTTGGAGCTTAACTTTTCCCCAGCAGGAGGTGCTACTGAGAGATAACCACTTGTACTTAAAATTGTGCTTCATGGTGCTTAATATTTGAGCTGCTCTTAATATGCTGGCAGAGAGGCCCATTGCTGCTCTTGACTCTTATGTTAGTTTATGAAGGAGTGGAAGGATGGAGAAATAGGGAAACGTTTAAGCAGGGTCAGGGTGGGTAGGTTATGTGAATATGGGAGAAAAAAGGAATTTGGATAAATATTTCTGATTGCTTGTTTTAGTTTTATGAAGGGGCGACAATAAAAGAAATAAAACCAGTCTGTATACACCAACCAGAAATTTCCCCAGTTGCCCATACTTTTCAGGGATGTAATCTGAAACCCTAAAGATGGGATAGATCATTGTGTGTGTCTTTTCATGTTCTTTTTGAAAGTGATCCTTTCAATTTCTAATATTGTGCTCTCAACTATAGCTATTTAAAAATCAGAGATATAGTTTCCAGGATCCAAAATGCACCCGTGTGGTGTGTAAATATACATTTGTTTGCCTGCTTATTTTGGGCCAGTTCTAAAGTAGACCTGAGCCACTCTTGAATTAGCCATAGAATTGCACCCTCCTCTCTGCCCCCTCCCTATTCTTCCCTCTCATCTTCAACCACTGGGTCCAGAAAGTAGGTAGGAAGTTGGAGTATGATGTATGAGATAATTGAGTTTGGCCTTGCTCTGGAGATGATGACAGTTAACTTTACCAAGTGCTTCTGAGTCAGGCACTATTTTGACTCCTTTCTTTACAGCAGGCCTACAAAGTAGAACCTGTTATTATCATATTATTCTCTCGTAATATAATAATATATATTCCCTCATGTATGAGGGAACAGAGTAGAGAGAGGGTTTAGCTGTGGTCTTAGTAGAGATTGTTACTGGGTTAACTTTATTAGCTCTGTATTGATTTTTGCATAAGGAAGGAATAACAGTAAATCGGTAAATTATGATTAAAAAAGGGGTTTTCTTTCCCCTCTCAAAGAAAAAGTGCATGATCATGGTTCTGTTTAAAATGCTGAAAAACTAGAAACAACCTAGACGTAAAACAACCTAGAGGTAAATAGTTCAATGCTATACATACAATGTTTTATTATGTTTCTATCAGAATTACTAAATGGACTATGTTGATACCTGTAAAAGATGCGTTAAAAATGGTAAGTGAAACCCTACAAATTTATATCCACACTGACAATTTAAAAAGCAGATCTGTATAGCACTTTACAACAAAGAAATACGTATCTGTATTAATACAACTTTGAGAAGCTGACAAAAGGCAGACAGAGTAGGGAGTAGAAAGTGACAAGTGTGTTTTGGAAAGCAATGTTGACCATTTGGGTAAAGGAAACAGTTAATTTAGAAGACAAAGATTAATATAAGAATACCAAGAGAAGGACTCTTGTCCTATGTTAAATGTTCCAGAAGATTTCTAGGAACAGATCTCTGTGCCCTAGAAATGGAACATTTTCCAGGGAAATTGTAGAGCGGCATTTTCCCTAAGTGCTTTTTGCAGAATTGTTTATAAAGGTTAATAGGTGTTACATGTAACAAATAAAAGTGTTTGTAGTGAAGCAAATTTGGGAAACCCTAGGCTTCATTCAGTCAGATTCTTCTGTGTACGATGTGTCAGCACCTTTAGTACGATAAGCATTTTCCAGGTGAGTGGTGGTGGTGAGAGGGGTACATTGTAGAGTGCAGCATTTCATAAACTCATTTGCCTGAGACCACAGAACTGTTTGGTTCTTGTTACGGGAATAGCGTTCTGCAGAAGACACTTTAGGAAACATACTGGAATGTTCCTGGAGGTGTCCATGAGCAGGCAGGAGGGGTGGTGCCCGTGTGGCTCTCTGTGGGTGGGTAAGTAGCCTGAGCAGGTACTAAGTTAACGTGTATCTTAGAGGGACTGTCCTAAAGTCAGGGGTGATTGCAAGTCTTTGCCATCGCATTTTTTGCTTTTGGATAAAAATTCATGAAAATAAATGCTCTGGCTAATCTAAAAGTAATCTTTGTTTTTAATATCAGAAGTATGCTGTATGGAGAAGTCAAATGAAAATCTGCATTTGATTTGATTTTAATCTGTTAGGATTGAAGATAAGCTTATTATGAATATGTAAAGATACAGCATATAACTCTTGGCTGGTTTCAGGGAACTGGCAGTTGAATAATGGATGAAGATTATATTTGTATTTAAGTGTAACTGATAGAAATCTCCACATCTTCTCTCCCCCTCACTCCTCAGCCCCACTAGATTTCCTCCCCACTCCCCACTTCACGGTTGTCAACAACCTGCATGAGCTGACCGGAGCCAGTGGCGTTTCCGTCCTCAGTTCATTGGACTTCTTTGCGTCACCCTGCGCAGTTGTCTACTCCCTCCCCCGCAAACACTCTGCTCTCTTGGCTTCGGCAACATCACACTCACCTGCGTTTGGTCCTCCTCTCTGGCACTTCCCTGTTTGCTCTGCAGGTTCTTCTGTTGACTTCTAAATGTTCTACACCTGAGGGCTCAGTGGCGGATCCCCTTTTCCTCAGAGAGACGCTGAAGGGTTTTCAGCGGTAGCCACATGATTAGCGTTTCAGGAGGGTTATTCTGGTGACAGTGTAGAGGAGCAGTTTGAGGGATATGGGCCTGGAGGCAGACAGGCAAGTTTAGAGGCTAAGGAGTTGCTGGATGAAGATAAGGAGGGGATGGGATAGACAGCTGGCAGAGGGAGAGGAGGGACCCGATTCCAGAGATTTTAAAAACACTATTTGGTGGGAAGAGGGAATATGATTTGCAGATTTCTGCTAGTTTGCAGAACTTGGTAGGTCGATGGAAGTGTTCACTAATTTAGAGGGAACTGGTGAGGACACATTTTAAGAGGAAAGATGATCTCTTTTGAAATTACTGAGTTTGAAGTAATGGTAGGAGATACATATTTATGATAAGTATTAGATGAATAGGATAGATGAGTATTCATGGTAAGAATCAGAGATCCACTCATTACCGTGTAAATGCTGATAACATACAAGTAGTTAGGACCCAGGGCAGGACATGCAGAGGGAGAAAGACAGCCAAGGATAGAACCCTGGGGAGAATACATGTTAAGGAGATGTTAGTGAAAGAGAAGTCTCTACAAATATGACCAAGAGGGAATAGTCAGAGAGGTGGGAAGACAACAGTGCTGACTTTCAAAGAGAAGGAAATAACTCAGAGGTGGTCCTATGCCATGGAGACCACTGTGTTAATAACGAGAAAGAAATGGTCCTTCCATCATAAGGTATAATTAGTTTCCATGACTAAAGACTATACTTTCAACCCTAGCTAATTGTTTTGAAAATATCTGATCTTAGAGGGGAAGGGATAAATGGATATGTGGTTGGATCAATTCAAATTGTTTCCTACCTCTGGAAAATCAATTCAGTACACCAGTGTATTGGGAGGGCTGTATATTTTCATGTAAACTAACATACTATTTATCTTTACTATATGTCGTACAGTGAAATTGTAGAGCACTGTATTTGATGCAATTTTATTACCTATCATACAGTGAACATACTGATAGTTAAGATTTTTATTAAAGTAGCATGCTTTTAATGTAATGTCCAGTAGTATAGGTATGACAGTTTCAGGAAGATGTGGCATCTAGGGAAGGCAGATATCCTTGGTACCGTCTCAGTTCAGTAGCTGGTCCTTAGTTTTGATCAGGCTGTGGGGATGCACTCATATGTTAACCCAACTCATAAGATACTTGCTTACAAAAAAACACCAGAATGCCAATTTAAAAATTACACAGCGAAACATAACTAAGCAGATAAGCTATTCAGGCTTGCTGATCTCTGTGGGAAAACTTTATAACAGAGTTGAAATATAAGCAGAAGGCTGTTGGGTAAACGTGGGATCTGAGCAGGGCAGCTGTCTGGATAATCTTAGTCTGAAGGTGGAAGAAGAAAATGTGCTTGTGTACTGTATTCAGAGTCCTGTTCTGGGTTACAGTAGTAAGTGAGACTTCGCTGTCAGCGATCACCTAATGGTGAGGAGGTGGTGTGTAGGGTAGAGAGACAAGTAAGTCTGTCTGCACTGAAGGACCTAACCATCGACTTATGAGGCCAGGTGCATCCCCCAAGCCTAATGTTAAAGAACTGCCCTTACATCTTCCTCTAAGGGAACTGCCGTTGAGTGATCTGTAATGCTTTGTGTTAGTACATAATGTTTACTGCAAATGGTTTTTGAAATGCATTGGAATGATGTAGTAATTTTTCTTTGAATCTGCAGGTTCTCCTGAAAAGAAAGTTGAACATTCATCCATGAATCAAGAAAAGAGCACTGCAAACCCTATCAAGAGTACAAAAGCAAGCCCAGTATCTAAAGACCACCGGACTGGAAAGAAACCCCCAGAGAACCCATCAGTACACGGTCCAGTGCAGAAGGGGAACGATGAATCCGAGAGTGATTTTGAGTCAGACCCCCCTTCTCCCAAGAGCAGCGAAGAGGAAGAGCAAGAGGACGAAGAAGTTCTTCAGGGGGAACAGGGAGAGTTTAACGATGACGACACGGAACCGGAAAACCTGGGTCACAGGCCTCTGCTTATGGATTCTGAAGATGAGGAAGAAGAAGAGAAACACAGCTCCGATTCGGATGACGAGCAGGCCAAAGCCAAGTACAGCAGCGCAAGCCCGGTCTACAGAGACACAGCTGGCAGTGCAGCGATCCAGGACCCTAGTGCAGCACTCCTCACGCCCACGCAGTTACCCTCGGACGTCGGAGCGGGGACTCCCAGACCGGAGTTCGATGTCTTCGGCGCTGTCCCCTTCTTTGCTGCGCGTGCTCAGCAGCCCCGCCAAGGGGAGCCGGAGCAGGACCCCTGCCCCCAGAGCCGGCTTCCCGCCGCGGGGCTGGAGCCGGAGGAGTTCGATGTCTTCACAAAGGCGCCCTTCAGCAAGAAGGTGCCCGTGCCCGACGCGCCCGCTCTCCCCGCTTGTCCGCAGAGTGTGGATATCTTTGGCTCCACTCCGTTCCAGCCCTTGCCCGCATCGGCAAGGAAAAGCGACAGCAACGAGGACCTTTTTGGGCTGGTGCCCTTTGAGGAGATAACCGGCAGCCAGCAGCAAAAAGTCAAGCAGCGCAGCTTGCAGAAACTGTCCTCCCGCCAGAGGCGCACGAAGCAGGAGGCGGCCAAGAGTAACGGGAAGCGGCACCACGGCACGCCCACCGGCGCCAAAAAGCCGGCCAAGCCCGCCTACCGCACCCCAGAGAGGGCCCGCAGGCACAAGAGGGTGGGCCGCCGGGACTCCCAGAGCAGCAATGAATTTCTGACCATCTCGGACTCCAAGGAGAACATCAGCGTCGCCCTGACCGACGGGAAGGACAGAGGGCACGTCCTGCAAGCCGATGAGGGTCTGTTGGACCCCTTTGGGGCCAAGCCGTTCCACCCTCCGGACCTGCCGTGGCACCCCCCGCATCAGGGCCTGAGCGACATCCGTGCCGACCACAACCCCGTCCTGCCCGGGCGGCCCAGGCCGAATTCCCTCCACGGGTCGTTCCCCGGGGCAGATGCGTTGAAAATGGATGATTTTGGTGCCGTGCCCTTTACAGAACTCGTGGTGCAAAGCGTCACCTCACATCAGTCCCAACAGGCCCAGCCAGTCGAATTGGACCCATTCGGTGCCGCGCCGTTTCCTTCTAAACAGTAGATAACTTCTGACGGACTCTTCTTCTTAACTCCTGTTTCAAAGAAAAAAGTATGAATAGTTTTATGAATTTGAAAGAAAATTTATTTGTATAGCTCTTTATATCATTCATTCCTACAGGTCAGTCAGCATAGGTGATTTTTAAATAAACCAAATAGAAAAAGGAAGTATCTGCACAGGGTAGCAACTCCACGTCTCTTCCACGCAGGAGCAAAGGGAGCGAAATGGCAAGCTCTAACCTGGGGTTTCAGCTGCAGACGTGAAGGCACAGAAGTCCAGGGGAAGCGTGTGGGCCCTTTCCAGTCGTGTGGTCCCTGAAAAGGGACTGGAAAGCTGCAGCTTTATTTTTATAACAGAATGTCACTTGTGTGTGCGTATCCGAGGCTCATTCCAGAATCCAGCATTTAAAACTAAGGTGGTTTGTACATACACAAGTTGCATTTGTGGATTTTTTTTTTAAGGTCTCTTCTAATTTCCACATTGGGGGGAAAAAAAAAAAAATCCACTTCTCATAAAGAATGAGGAAGTTATTATCTGGAGAGTGCAGAGATTTTAGTCCTTACACCTTTCTCCACAAAGCGGAGCCAGAGGTCACTGACTGTTGTGCCTAAAACTGTTTCATTTAAAAAAACAAGTGCCATTAATATGGAATATCTATGTAGACACCTTGAACAAAAACTAAAGAGAGATATCTGACAGGTGGAAAAATGTAGAGAAAAAAAATGATACAAAGAAAAAAACACTCTTACTTCAGGAACACTTTATGTTCTGGTTTTGAATGGCTTCTTGCTCAAAACTTACCATGTCCCTAGTAAAGCAGATTATTGGAAAAACTGGGAGTGAGGACAAGGGTCATATAGAGATTTTATTTTAGGGAACAATATGTAGCTAAAACCCTGAGTTTTTGAGACGTTTACAATGTAAAATCATGTTGCATTTAATAATGTGCTTTATTAAATTACCACCTTCGCCAACTATTTCCCCAAGTCGTGAGCAGCAATTTCTGAGTTAGGTCTGGAGGGTGGAGTAGTTTTAATCAAGTGCACAGAACAGCGAAACCCACAAAGCCTTACCGGCAGGACTCAGCGCATCCTGCCGCAAATACCTCTGCACTAGTAACAGGAGATCTGAGAGTGGCTGTGAGGTGTCAGATGACCAGGGGCTAGCATCTCGACTCTGCTAGTTAGCTGATTGTGTCTTTAGTGAAAAGAACCCAGCTACCAAATTGCCTCTTTTTTAACATCACAAATCCCAATTAGAAACTTGAGGTTTTATAGAAGTTGTTTAATAAGATAGAAATCACGTCTATGAATTAATGTGAATAGAGTATCTGTGCTTCCTGTGTCTCCAACTATTTTAAGTTATAATTAACTGTCCTTCCCTATCAAATTAACATTTAGAGGTTTCTAGAACCATTAAAGCTATTTACAAAAAAAGGGTGAAAACTCTTTTCAACTGGCACTCTCCTCGATTGCTCTATTTTAAATTAACTCTCTTTGAGCCCAATTAAAATGTATTTTATGAGTAATCATACTAGAGTCTCTTAATTATAGTGCCCCAGTTGGGTTGAGCTATTTGCCTGTTTTCACAGTTCTAAACTTGGGAAGAAGCAAAGTATACGTAACTAAACCATCTATTTTTTATTGCTTCTCTCTTTTTTATGTTTTAAATCAGATACAACTTTTGTGGACAAAGGGGGAAGCAGTATGTGAATCAGAGTGAAGCAGAGGCAGACCAAGCATGACATTCATTACTGCTTAAAAGCTGTACTTTTAGAGCCCAAGTGCACCAGTTACTTGTCCTTGTGCCAAAGGCAAATATTATGTTTGCACCTTTTTTTTTTTTTTTTTTTCTGATTCTCAGGTTGATTAATACTGCTAATGCAAATGCTCAAGTAGATGTGCTTTGAAACTTTACAAAGTAGATTCAAGTGATACTTTCTTTTAAAAGTGAAGAGTTGATGATTACACATAGTAAATTCATGAACTACAGTAGGTTTGTATCAAACAGAATCTGTTTTTTAATGAAATCTGTTGGTTGATGTATACACAATATGCTTCCTTGACTATTTTAGTCCTTAGCCTTGGTCTCTGCTAGACCTCATGAGTTTCTTAATTTAGAAGCGGTAGGGATGAACTAGTATGGTTTCCTTGGGATGTAAACATGAAATACCTAGAGTCTGTCTGATACCAAGGCCTTGCTTACAGTTGTTTTTCAATACACTGAATAATTTTAAATGATTTAGATACTGATAGACACTTTGGCTTATAATGCTGGATAAATTCTAAGGAAACACTTTGACACTGTTTAAAATATTTACCTTCTTATGTTTATTATATCATAGCCCAGTGACTTTTCTCTTGAGATTATAGCTCAGAAGAGACATTTAGGACTTAATAGGGGACCCAATGGGATAGAAATGGGGAGATTCCTTTGTGTTGAAGTAGGGGCATTTTCCCAAGGAGTACAGGATTAGGGTTGCTTTCCATTTCCCATCATGTTTTCCCACTACTGTTAGGTTGTAAGTCACTCCACACAGCTGATGCCCAGGTAATTCCCTTATGAGAATTATGAGAATAAAGCTCACAAGACGCGTGAAAGAGCTTAACACATACTTGGTACACAGCACTCAGTAAAAGTTTGGCTCTATTATGGGATGGTCCAATTCTTGCTTAAGGAAGGAAAGTTGAAAAGAAATCATGTTTGTATTAATCAGTTGTCCTCTGTGCTTCTTCAGCATGTAAAGTAGTCATAACTCTAAACCTGTAATACTTGAACATCACTAAGGGAAGTAAAATATTATGAAGCTAGCAAAAGTCTGAGGCCAAAGTTATTTCTGTCCTAACAGCTTTAATAATGCCTATTGATTTTGAATCATCTTTTTAAAAGTGGACCATTTGCTTATTTTAATATTATCACTTCTGCAAAATGTTAGTGTTAAAAAGATCAGTTTTTATGGCACTGAGGAATGTATCTGCTAAGACACAAAAGTTGCTTGGTTATAGATATTAGGCAGAGGAGGAGAGGTTGTAGGCTGGATGAAAATTTAACTGACTAGAATGTTTATTCAAAAGTATCCATCGGGAAAGTGTGATTCTTCCACTGACGCGCCCCATCCCTGTGTGTGTGTGTGTGTGTGTGTGTGTGTGTGTGTACGTGGGCACAGTTATGACATTATTTGGAATTGTAGATAGAAGCAGCTTTTGATCCTACCCTGTTTATTGTGTGACAGTGATTGATAGACTGCTGTCCTCATCTTGCTGGTGGGAAATACTAAGGTGGAGACCCCTCCTCTACTCTGGTGTTCATCAGGCGGAGTAGTTTTCCTACTATTCAGCCTCTCTGCTTGGTTTATTTTAGGTTGTGGTACTTCATATCAGCATTGCTAGAAGGTACACGTGTATTAGTATCACTAGTTCTGAGGAGTTTGGGTACATTTGTTTTAATATATATATAGAATGTGCAGTAAACATTTTCTTTTTTTTTTTTTTTTTTTTTTTTTAGCAAAATTACGCCTCATTTTAGGTCCAATGTTGAGCTGACAGATCTACTGTGAGAATAACAATGATGATAGTTTATTTGAAAACTTTTATACACAGTGGTGTTTATATATTAGGGTAAATATATAGACGCACACATGCATGTACATGTTACACCTCTCTACTGTGGAGTTAATGTGAATTTTTAAATTTTAAATGGAATTGCAACCACAATCATTACTAAAGGAACATTCACTCCTGGTGAGGGTTTACAAAAGCCACTAAAAGAATAAGGTAGACAGATGAAAATGCAAATGGCCATCATTTGGGGTTATTTTTATTTAAAAATTATACTACTTTTGAAAGAGAATTGTTTTTATTCCTACGCTCTTTTTGTGATTGAAAAGTCATCTAATAGTAAGCAGAATAGTAATAGTAAGCTACTTTTTAATTGCTGGCAAACAGCTTTAAGTGCACTTTCTTTGATTACACTTCCATTTTTTGTTAAACTTGAATTTTCTGAAGCCTTTTATGTACCACTAAGCAAATAACTTTAACTTTTAATAAACCTGATTTACATCTTTATTACATTTCTAATTGTTGAAAACATACTTTCTAAAGTTAACTTCAATCCTCACATACAGCTGGAAAACTGTTTTATGAGACAGAATCAGTTGCTTTTTTTTTTCTTCCTATGTCTAATTAAGCACTAACTGATTTTAGTACTATATTGCCTTTACATTGCTTATTCTCATTGACTGAATCCTGTCCCTCATTCACTTTGTTTTGTTTGAAATTTAAAGTTATTTTCTTACTGTATTTATCATACCTACTGTTTTAATAATCTGCTTTCTTTAAATGCAATAAATCCCAAATGGATTGCATATTCTTTATAATCAGTGACTTCAGAGTTTTTCATTATTTGTCATCTTATTAAAAGTTTTGGATGCAAACTTCTAGTCAGTTCTTTCATTTACACCACAGACAGACATTAAGCACCTATTATGCACCAGCTAATGGAATAGAAAATGAATAAGATTAGATCTCTCTTCTAAGGAGCTCACAGTTTTGGATTTAAGTAAGAAAACACATTTTGACCTAGCATTTATACTACAAAAACAATAACACAACTTGTTCAGGGATTACAGTTACTGATACTTAACAACGATGAAGGTATGGCAAAAACATAAGACTTTGAAGTACCTTTTGAATGTTTGGCATAGTTTTTGCATTACATATAATTTATTCTTTAAACTCTCTTTCTTTAAAAACTGGTGACATTTTAACTGTTAAAAAATATTTAGTTTTCAATAAAATACTGTAGTCCTTGATTATGTCAGAAAAGAGGCTTTGGCATGTTAAAGAGAAACCTGTTTATTGGATTGATGGACTAAGTTTGGCGTCAAGATGGCAATACTATCTTTTTTTTTTTTTTTTAAACATCTTTATTGGAGTATAATTGCTTTACAGTGGTGTGTTTGTTTGTTAGTCTCTGCTTTATAACAAAGTGAATCAGTTATACATATACGTATGTTCCCATCTCTCTTCCCTCTTGCATCTCCCTCCCTCCCACCCTCCCTATCCCACCCCTCTAGGTGGTCACAAAGCACCTAGCTGATCTCCCTGTGCTATGCGGCTCGCAATATTGTCTTATGTATTATTCCACAAACTGGAGTTTTAGATTGGTGGCTTGTGGAAAGATTCAACTTACTTATTTGTTAGAAATGAACTTCTTCTTTTCGTAAGTAGTAACATTTACCTAAAGTTATGTGGAAAAATAAGGGCTCTGTTTCTTTTTAATAAATGGTACAAAGGAGCAAAATATCCGATGATAAAGGTTATCTAAAAAGAACAGTGTGGGATGTGCCACTGTTCAAATTCAGTTATAGTTAACTTCTTTCGAGAAGAATATATGCTGCAGTTAGAGCTGTTTATTTTGAGTAGGCTCACCCCTTTTTAAGGAAGTCCAGCTCCAGCGTCATATGTAAGATGTAGTTAGGATTCTCCTGTTGAAAGCATGAGCTTTTGAAGTTTTATTTGTTGCACATTTAAAAAGATGATAGTTCACTTTTGCTTTAGATTGTTGGCAGTACTGAATTTACACGTGTGTCCTGCAGTGTTTTTGATCCCGGGTTTGTAGAGCATGACTACACCTTGGTGGCTATCAATCATTCCTGTCCTCTAAGGATGGAAGTTTCACTGTTCATGAGAGACCCCCCCACTGTTGCTACCTCTCCTTTCTGAAAATGCTTTTTCTCAAAGGTAGTTTCAGTTTTGGATCATTCTCCCGCTATCCTACTCAGGAAGTATGGTACAGAATTTCAGGGGATGTTAGTACCCAATAGCAAACGTAGCTCTTTTCAGTGTAAACACAGTTATTGTGAAAATGCATGTAAAAGACACTTCTGCCCCTCCCCTAACAGCTGAGCTGATTCTTCACTGCACACACTTCGGCAGGGGTAAAATTACCCAGAATGATGATTACAAGTGAATACAGACCTACTCAGCTCAGCAGAAATCCAGAAATGCAGGCTTTGCCCCTTGATATTTAATGCAGGGCAAAGGATATCTCTAGGTAGGTACCTGCCAAATGGAGAGCTGTACAGCTTTATGCCAGTCAGTCACAATCTTCAAATCGGTTACTCTGTCCGGGCGGGATGCCATTAAGATGTGACACACATTCCCTGAAGCTTCATTCCTGATTCTAAAATATGATTGTGAAGCTGTTACGTATTATAAAGAATGACAAGCAGCACTTAACGTATTTAGCAAACCCAGTTTATTTACATAATACATATTTTGCCATGCAGCTCATGAACCGCACTCAGTGTAACAAGAAAGACAGGCACTATCTTGCTATTTGAAAATGGTTTTATATAGAAAGATAATTCTCTTAAATGAATTAACTACAACCTTACAAATCACTGTAGACAATTTAAAACAGCCATGAATAATTTTAAAATGTAAATCTGTAGGTAAAGAGCTTTTATAGTTTACACACTGGTAAAATTAAAACCAGTCTTTTTTAGTACTGTAGCTGAATAGTGTACTTTTAACCTTATTTTAATAAATCTACAAAACAAAAATAAATATAATTACAAGGCTCAGATTCATAGGCAATTTTAAATATTCTTTAATGTTAACAACGTCTTAAAAATTTTGCCAGCAGTGATGTGCACACAGTAGGTGGTCAGTAAATGCTGATACACAGAAGTGTTTATAGTTGACAGCAATCCACATTCATTCATTCCCTACTTTATAATAAGTACATTAAAGACAAAAAGAACTTTCTTAAAATATTTAATATTTTCATAAAAAAGATGAAATGTTTACATGGTATAATTTAGTTCTCCTTTACAGTCAGACCTGTATGCTTTTCAAATTCAAGAACAGTCTTAAAGTATAGTCTTTTTATCAATTAATTCAGATGGCAAGTATTAAATAATTCATACACTATAACAAAAAACAAGACTATTTCTAAAAATTAAAAGAAAATGAAATTTAAAGTTCAATATGTTTTTATTTTGAGAAGATTTTATAATAAAAAAATGGCGCCAGACCTAAAATAACTGGACTTCTTCATTTTTATATTAATTATAACTATGCATTATATTCTGTTTGACCAAAATGACAAAATATCTGTTTAAAAGCAATAATACCATGTAAGCCAATAAGGGATGCTTTAGGGAAAATATATCCTATTATCATTTCACCAAAATCTTCTTTCACTTAGCATATGAATCAAATTTCTGGCCCTATGAGGTAAAATGGCCATTTTCAAAGTGGCGTTCCATCATAATAATGGGTATAATGTGGTGTGCCCTTAGCCTACTGGGGGAGAATTCTCCTTGCTGAGATACTAGCATGGGGAATTCATATTCCAAAAACACTACACTGAAAAGAAATACTAAATTTTACAGATGCATAAACTGAGGCACATTAAAGTAACATTCCAAATATCAGATGTATAAATGACATTTTGGGAATAAGCTTCACCATCAATCAATACCTCCTGATACTTAGAAATTCCAATGTTCCGAAGATACACCAGTATTTAAAGCAGTTCCTGTCAACCCATTAAGAAACTTGGGTAATATTTTATATTCCAATAAACAACATGTTTTTATGAATGACTGCTTTATGGGATTTAACTTATGCATATGAAAAGACCAGAGAACAAGAGTGCTATGTTGTATGATGGGGCAGCGAGATCTAGTTTTTAAGTATATACAGTGCAGTTTCAGGCCCAAATATTAGATAGTGTATATCAATACTGTGAGTTATCAGTGCAATACTAACACATGCATAAACAGAGAAAGACCAGAGCACAGGTGAATAATCATGTCATCAACTGGGGCATCTGCATGACTTTGTTCTAAGGCTTAAGGTTCATTTCAGCGTCAAGAACTGGGCCATCTGGATTCTATGCCCTTGAAAGTAGCACCCATGTACCTGGGAACCCCCATCACCAGGAAATTTAAGACTGCAAACTCAAGAGAAGTGAAAAGTCTTCTGTTACAGGAATTTTGGAACCCCAAAACTACCGTCTACTGGCAAGAGCTCAATTATTATATGGAATTAAATAATATTTGAAATTGAAAAGCTTAAATGGCTAATAACTTGGTTATTAAACCACAGAATTTGTTGCCTGGTCATGTAATCGGTTCTTAACATGACTTTTATCTGATGGGAAATGACAACGCAAGTTCTTTTCCCTTTCTCAACGCCTCTCTCAACTTAAAGGAGAAGGGGTTTAAAGTTTTTGTTCTAGCAAACTAAAAAATCCAATGTTCCTAGGGAGGAGAGAACCTACAGCTGAAGGAAATAATATCTTAAGTGCCGGTTTCTCACAAACCATCCATTGACAGGCTAGTGATTACTCAAAATCACGATCAGCTTGTGTTAAACACAGGCTTATCGCAACCCTTGCCTTGATTAGGCACTTAAACTTGATCATCTACTCTAAGTATCACCTATTAAAGGAATCACACAAGAGGACTCCATTTTATAATGGAGGTGAGCCCTTCCTAAGGAAGTTGAGCTGGTGTTCAGTAAAAGTACTATTTCTACACTGGCTTCACATTCATTGTCATTCAGATGTTTGTTATGAATGCCAACTAATTTTCACTTTCGGTACAAGCAGCAAATTAGTAGTCTTAAGGGCCCATAAAACAGTTACAGATCCCCAAGTATATTTTTCCATTTTTATAAAGTATTACTCATGATATATCAAACCAGAGGGAAAAGGAAAAACTAATGGGAATCTTAGAAATAGTGGGGTATACAACTCCCTGTTATATATTGCTTAATAACTGAATACACCAGGTGGCCATACCTGAATTCACAAATGTGAAACATAGTCAGGACAAGGCTTGCTATGTCTGTACTGCATGACATACACTGTTGACTGATGCCACCAATATAACATCACTACTGCAAGGACATGCCATATTTGGTGGCTTGATCCGAGGTAGTTTAGTTGTCCTGGAAGGGAAGGCAGAGAGAAAAGAGTATCGACTGTAACTATTTTGATATTAAAATAAAAATATATTTCCATCTCTGGCCCTGGAAATATGACTGAGCAGCAAAAAGATTTTGGCAGTCTCAGAGCACCTGGAGACCGACTGGAGATTAATTCAGACTGAAATGTTTTCTAAAAAAATGTTAATTCATATTTGAGTGTGACTGAAAGGTTTTAAATTCATTAAGTATACTGGTGAATTTTAGAAATACTATTCCAGATGTCTTTTCAAAATTAAGACGTGGTTAATTTCAGGAATTTGACCTTTTGTCTCCCATGTCTCAACTTACGTACCTGGTGAAGAAAAGACATTACATGAGAGAAGCAAAGGAAATTAGTGCTATAAATCATGGAGTTTATTAGGTATGAAGCAGATACACGGTTGTGTTTGGGTGTAAGTCTACTTGAAGCACTTTTTATTTTAAGCAGGTGTATAAGGAGAAAGCTCAGACCTGAATCTTGTGCTATCAGACGAATGGAACACTCTGCAAAATGTAATTAGTAATGAGTTAATTAACTAAGGCTGATTAGTTCATATACAACTTAGGAAAATTACTTCATTTCTCTTTGTGGTTAAAGAAGTTTGAATTCCAAGGAGATTAAATAACTAACATGTGGGAAGCATCTTGGAAAACAACAAAATAAATAACAAAATAACAGAGCCATAGACATTTAAATGTAAGTAATTTTCTCTTAGTCATGGTGCTTCTATGGTCACGTAATGTACTGGGTTGGCCAAAAGGTTCGTTCGGGTTTTTCGTAATATTTTATGGGAAAACTCGAATGAACTTTTTGGCCAATGCTATAAATATTCTCTAACCTTCTCTGTCTTCTCTTACCAAGAATAATAATCAGTATAGTAAGTAGATTTTAAAGTGTAAGTCAACAGGATCTTTTCTGTGGAGGTTCTTAGCCTCTTTTTGGTGCCATGGAACACTTTGACAGCCTAGTGAAGCTCACAGACTCATTTCTAAAAGCATAAAACACTGAGGATTATAAAGAAAACTGATTAGTTTGTAATACAAGTATCACAGATTCACTGAATTCTGTCCATGGACATCTTGGGGATCCCTGAACCCATCAAATACCACTGTGATGTTTATATACTAAAAAAAAAAAATTAACCTGAGCTGAAAGTAAGTTCTTAGGTTTAAATTTTTTGATTTCACAGTATTCACCCACCATCTCACCACCACTACAACATGTTTCTCTTTAGGGCCAGGTAATAAATGAGGACTGGCCAGACAAGGAGTGTTTCATTTTTTATGATCTCTGTATCTCTGCTCAAATGTACCTGTATTTGCACACACTCAGCTACATGGGGCATGTTTTATGTCAAGCTCATCTTGAGAAAAGTTAAGTTACATAACGTTTGACCTTTTACAGGTGCCCTATATTAGACAACTGGGAACTTTTAAAAAAAACTTTTTATAAATTTATTTATTTATTTTTGGCTGCATTGGGTCTTCGTTGCTGCACGCGGGCTTTCTCCAGTTGCGGCGAGCAGGGGCTACTCTTCGCTGTGGTGCACTGGCTTCTCATTGCGATGGCTTCTCTTGTTGCAGAGCACAGGCTCCAGGTGCACGGGCTTCAGTAGCTGTAGTTGTGGCGCACGGGCTTAGTTGCTCCGCGGCATGTGGGATCTTCCTGGACCAGGGCTCGAACCCGTGTCCCCCTGCATTGGCAGGTGGATTCTCAACCATCGCGCCACCAGGGAAGTCCCCAAGTAGGAACTTTTGATCTGAATATTTTAAGGCCTAAAAACACTATGGCCATAATCACAGAGTGCAGACACCTTTCATTGGTTAATTTTCTACATCTATGATGAAGAAGAAATTAATAATAAAATAATTATTAATAAAGTGATACAAAAATGTATTTTACCAAAACTGTTTTCTGAGGAGAATTCTGACCCTGCCTGGCAGATGGGTGGTCTTCAATTCAGGGACATGTCCTAGTTATGTTCCCAAATCCTAATGTTTATATTCAGGTTCTTCTTTGTAGTCCGTCCTTATTTAAAACTCAGTGGAGAAAAGTCAAGTGCAGAGAGGAATGCCTGAGGTTCTGCAGTCTATTCATTCTATACTTCGGGGTTTCTCATCCTTTCTTCTTCCCCAACACACATGACGAGTGGCATGTCCTATCTTTGATTCACTGTGGAAGAGGTTCTTAACCCAGGAAGAAGGGAAGACAATTTGCAATTTGAATTTAAACTGCTCCCCTACTTCTAGCCCCCAAACCGAAAGACCACTGCCTTATGTCTCTTGTTATTCTTGACTTGAGCCAAAGGTCACCTGGACTTGCATCATTCTGTCCCTTCCTAAGCCACATATTTCATTTATGAAACTGGGGTTGAGGGGCATCATAATAACAATTGCTAAGATTTATTGAGTGCTCACTACTCGTGAGGAACTGTGCTAAATGTTTCATGTGCACTTTCTCATCTAATCCGCACAATGACCCCCAGGAGAGAAATGTATTATCTTCATGTTTCAGAAGAGAAAACTGGGCTGAGAAAGCTTATGTGACTTATTTAGCTCATGCAGCTAGAAAGTGGCTGACGGGAGATTTGAACCCAAGCAGTCTGACTCCAGAGCTGAAGCTCCTAAACAAGCAAATACATGTTCTGGAGAACATTATTCACTCTACTCGGTGTCCTCTTAGTTATTTTCTATCAGAAGACGTTTTCCTCTGGACTGAAGAAGCAGGGAAATCTGTCCTTCTCTTAAGTTCCTGGATTGTGTGTATCTTGGGGACATGAAGACCCTTAACTTAGATTAATTTCCTCTTACCACTGGGTGCCAGGAAGCTGAAAGCCAGACTGATGGGCTTTCTTTTATAGAAACTTACGATAGATACATTATGAAGTAATCCTAAACCTGGCTTCTTTTCATTATCCTGTTATTTTACTTTGCCTCTTGTTTGCTTTATGGATCTCGCACATATATCGATAAATTAATTTTTAAGCATAAGCTGGTATACAAAGAAGTAAATGGTAATTGCTAACTAGTGCTCCACAAAAAAGCAGTGGCTGGGAGTTCATAATTATGAAATGGTGGTGACCCTATCTACTGGACTCAACTCATATTGTGACAGTTAAAGACAAAGTTTGTGAAAGCCATTAGAAAGTTCAAGTTTTAGATAACACTTGAGAAGAGAAGAGCCATTCTATAATCAATAATATTGGGGAAAAAAAATCTAAGTTTTGATGCTCTGAAACATATACCTCCACTATATATTTAGAATAAAGTTAGAAAACCATTATACAAGTGATACGTACCTGGAAAATACCTTTCTGGAACTTTGGAAATGTAGAATAGGAAAGCAAGAAGAGCAATCACATACATCACAATTACACGGGGTGCAAAGTCCTGAAAAGCAAAACATATTTTTTCACAGATCTTGCCCACTGTGATTGAATTCTCAATTTCTTATAAATCTAATTCATAGAATTAGACAACACACAGGAGTAGAATTCATAGGTGGGATTTAAGTGTGTTAAATCTGAATTGCTTTTGCAGACAGTCTCCAATGAGAGAAAGCTTGCTCTCAATACTGCAGGAAGCAGTCCAGAGGAGTGGAACACAGAGACAACCCTAAAGGTCAGGGCACCAGGGCAGCTAAAGCTTCAACATAGTTTAGGTCCTAAGGGCGTCCAACTCCATCTACAACGTAGGCGCCTGGGTGGAATATGTATGGGAATGGCGTTGCCAGCTGAGTAAGGAGAGACTAAACAGGGATGTGTGGCTGGAAAAGAGCCAAGAGGCTTGGCCCAACAATGAAATCTGTTCCACCGTCCCAGATAAATGGCTCTCTTGAATACTACTCTACAAAGCAGTCCATCTCACAGCTCTCTTGGAAAGCTTTTCCTTGCTCTAAGAAAATCAGCCAGCTCTAATTTATACATGCTGTTCCTAATTCTGGTTATAAAGCTAATTTACCAAGAAGCCATTGAAGAAATAAAGAGAAATTATTTCTCTTCCCTCTAACAGATATTTGAGAATCATCATGGACCCCCTCCCCTAAATCCTATATCCTCAGACTAATCAACCTCAGATTTTGCAAACATTCTAGAACACAGCTTCACCCTGCCTCCCAGGATTAGCCCTTTGGAACTTTTCATCTTTGGTTATGTGCCTCTCTTTCCATCTTTTTTTGCTGAACACAAGATGGTTCCCTTTTTTTTTTTTTCCTTTTCTGAATTTCTTCAAAATCTACTGGCTTAATGGGTCTGGTTCTCTTTCTTTGTCACGATAAGCATAAAAGGATGTGTTTCCCTCATCCCAAAATTTCACTCACTTCTATGTCAGTAATTAGTTACTCATTTCTGGTTAGGATTAAATCTAGAGTGGCACTTCCCCATTCTATTTTCTGGGCATCGAAACTGTCAGAAAAACAATGTTTTCACAGGTATCAGGATCACTGAAGTTATTCCTCACTACTATCTCACCTTTCTCCCAATTTACTCATCTTATAAAGAAACCATCACCGTCATCCTCAAGTTGGCAAAACAGCCAGATCATATCACTCAGTTCACTACACCACAGACTTCCTTTCTTTTTAGTTTTAGTTTTATATGCAGATGCTTTCCACCACGCTGCTGCCAACAGTATGTAAGCCTACTTTTAGTCCCCCCTTCTAAAAAAATATAATTCCTTTGAATAAAACCTGCATTTAAATCCCTATATTCCAAAGGTCCCATTGCAACAAGTGTATGCGATTTCTTCTAGATTTCTTGGCATAATTAGTTATGTTAAAAATTCTCAAGTTTACTCTCTAGCACACACTTAAGGCATTTTTATATAAATCTCTAAGAACTTAAGTCTTACTTCTAATTCCCTTCTCAAGCACGCTGAGGAATTCTCACTGAGGTTCTTCCTAATGTACTCCAACTGCTCCCCCATAATAACTAACTGTCTTTTATTTTTCAATATATTTTCCTTGCTGGGTGGAATGTGCTCCCACGGCTCTAGCTACCAAGACAGTAATGACTGTCAAATCTCCATCACCAGTCTCGAACTCCAAGCTAAATCCAGACCCTATCTCCACCTTTACATCCCACGGGTACCTCAAACTCAGGTCCAAGAAGAAATCCTTCCCAACTCCTTTTCCTCCACAAACAAACAAACAAATCAACTGCTCCTACTGGCATTATCCCTGCCTCAGATGACAAAGCTGGAAACTTGGGAGTCCTCCTCTACAGTAAGGACTTGGGGATTTACAACCTATGGGTAACAGAAAGAGAATTAAGAATGTGTCATCTCATAGAAATACATCTCAGAAGAAAACAGTTAGACTTCTACCACTACAAGGTATGTTTACTTATTTATATAGATGTGAAAAATTATTGCGTCATTATGCAATTAGAAATATGCCCTCAAATGACAAAGATCCACCTTCTTGGCCTGATTACATTACTTTACTGAAAGGAATAAAATTGAAAGGACAAAAAAAAAAAAAAAATGGGAAAAATACTGACCGCACTCAACCTACCTGTACAATAGGAGCACCGATTCCTCCATTGAGCCAAACCCAGTGAAGAGTAGGGATCACTCCATATCCCGAAACAGAACAAAAGATGACAGAACGGAGCCTCTGCCACTGCTGTGTGAGGTAATTGGGATGGATCTGAGCAAAGAACACCGCCAGGATCATGGCAAGCACTGTGATCAAGTACACCTGCCGCCAGTACTAGGAGGAAAGGAAATCATATTTTAATTGTTATTCACAATACGGGAAGGAAAAGAGTAATTTTCAGTTTTGGCTTCTACATTACACATTCCAAACTCTATTTATTTGGTATTTTCATTTCCAAACATGATTGCCTTCCTTCCTTAAAACAACGCACGTTGCATACGACTGCTAGGTTTCTTAGGATGATAAACCAGACCCCAAAGTGAGCTGGTAAAGAACACATTTATTCACACATCAAAAGCATCTCCTGAGTACCTATTATATGCTGGGGCGATTTAAGTCCTGTGGAAACAAAGACGACTATGACAGGGTCTCTCAGAGGGTGAGCTCATAGGCTATGAGAGGGGCAGACATATAAGCAAATGATTATAATCTAATGATAAGTACTGTAACTGATTGTGAAGAGAACGTTGTAGAACTACAGAAGAGGGAGCAATTGATACCTGGATTAGCTAAAAAATGCTTCACAGAGGAAATGACATCTCAGCTGGGCCTTGAGGAATACATAAGATTTTCATGAGAAGAGGGAGCTCTCAAGGAAAAGGAACAGCACACAGAGCAAGGAAGTTTTACAAAGGGAGGCTGAAAGGCAGATGTACTGTCGGGCTAAGTATTTGTACTTTACCATGCTGGCACTGAGGGAAGAGCAGAGTCCTTGAAGAAGGTGACGACGTGGTTGTTTTTCCAACTGACTTATTAGAATAACTCCGACAACAGTGAAAAATAGAGAGAGATGACAGGAAGCCAGGTAGCAGATATTATTATAGAATAACTGATTCAAGGAGAAAATAGGAGCATGGACTTTTGTTGAACAAGGTAGATGTTAGCACCAGATTCAGCAGACATCTTTGAAATAAACTAAAGTCTTAATGGTTGACTGGATGTGTGAGAGGGCAGTAGAGGATGGCTCAACTGTTTCTAGTATGAAAGGCCATGCAAATGGCTTGTACTAACGAGCAAATGAACAAAGATGATCCAGAGTGTGTGTGTGTGTGTGTGTGTGTGTGTGTGTGTTGGGGGGAGAAAATGGGGAAGCATGAAAGAATGTTCATTTAAAAATATATCAAGTTTGAAGGACTTATAGAATATTTAGGTATCTAAATGAGCAGCTGAAAAGCTGGTCTTGAAGCTCAAAAGTTGGCATCACCTAGGACAGAGTTCTTAACCTGGGCTCCAAGGACTTCTCTGGGACCATTACACTTCTTGAAATTCACACATCAAAATGACTGGTCAGTTTGTGCCCAAACGGACGTTATCCGGGATGGAGGGTCCATGGTTTTCAATCTCATTCTCAAAGCAGCCTGTGTTCCTTAAAAGGTAAAGAGCCACTATAGCAACTGAATATTTGGAAATGATAAGATACCGGAGGGAAGAAAACTTTTCCTTTAGATGATCATGGACTGTATTAGCTCTAACAGTCCTTTTTTTTCTCTTTAATCTACCTTGGACTTCTAGTTTTTCTGAAAACAGATTTACAAAAAGTGTCCCGCTAGTCTCTTTGATGATCAGATATATTTGGGAAGAGGTAAACAAAAAAAAGGTTTCAGAGAAATACATAATAAGCAAAACAATTCTAATATTACATGACTGTACTCACGAGCCTTTTTTTTTTTAAAGATACAGTTTCATGCAAAATGAATAAGTTGTGAAAGGTGAGTAGATATGAATAGTTTACTACTAAAACCAAATCAATTTATAAGGTAAATGGCATGTACATTTAATTTTATGCTTATGTTCCAACGTAATCAGGCCTAAAAAGCAAATGGCTCACATATAAGTGGCTACAATTAATAATGTTCTTACATTCAAACCAAATTATGATTTTTCGCTTTGCTAGTTTTACACTCCAGCAGTGTAGGCAGTTTTCTATTATTGCGTAGCAACAAAGGTCCTACTTAAGAATTCCCAACAGTCAGAGGACCCCTACACTGCAGCCAATCCTCCTAGAAAGTGAAGGCTGGGGATACGGCTTGGACCACCTGCTCCACGGGGAGGGCTCGGGCACGACAGGCTCTAGTCCTGTGACTAGTAGGTACACTGCCCCTGGGAGAGCAGCTCAGTCTTGGCTCTGTAAGGGAAGCAACTAAAAGGATAAGCGGAAAACAAAAAAAAAAAGTATGGTAGGAGAGCAGGAGGAAAAGAGAGTAGGGTCGATGGGGACTTTCTGAATGGGAGGCCTTGAGCTGTACTGAGCCCTCAGGAAGATTCAGTTTGCCTTCTAGGCTGAGACATGAGGAGAGGGGGTAGTTTGGTTGGCCAACATGTTTAGATCATTTGCTGTACAATTTGATCACAGTGTTTCAAATGCTGCTTTGCACAAGGCAAAAACTGACTTTTGTAACTTTAGGGTCAGAAAGAAGAGCTGATCTAAAACTCACAATAGACACATTTGTTCAAGACACTCACCACCCATCTGGTCTGTCTCTAGGCCTGCCTCCAAACATAAGACTAAGGAAAGGAAAACATATTTCTTACATAAGAATATGGGTCAACACACTCGCAGATATACCTTTTGTTTTTTTCTCACTGAGAGAGGAGTAAAGGATAAGAAGGGAAAATGGAAAGCAGCAGCTAGCTTCATAATTTTAACAAGCGCTAACTTTACCTTCAACTCTATAAACACAAAAATAAAAGATACATAATGTACATCTGAGGAACCATGTAGCTGTATGTGTTTAGTGGGGAAACATTAATTTAATGTTTATGTTAAGTTTCAGAAAATAACAACATATATATATATTATTTTCCATTCCTTTCCAAGTTAGTGAAAGGAATAGGCACTGATAATAGATGTTAGAGATCACAGGGCCCTTTTGAAAACGGAGTTTATGCCTCCACCAGACTTTCGTTTCTTCTATAAGTTAGTTAATTATGTGCTTATTCAGAAGTTCAAGGGAACCATGGCAAGAACACCCAAGACCTATATAAGAAAGGTAGAATGTAAAATGTTTTAAGTTACTTACATTATTACAATAAAATGCATAAAATACGCCGGAGACATAGCAGCCCAGTATTCCAATAGAAATTCCTGCATAATCTAATGCCATCCATCTTCGACAGGTTTTTTCTGATCGATGGCAGGAAAAAAGATGATAGCCCACAGAGCAAAGCATACAGACCTATGGAAAATAAAACAAGTCTTAGCAGTGAAACAAACAAACAAAAAAACAAAAGCAACTCATGCATGATGTTCATGGAAGTGGTCAGGTCAAGTCCAGGCTTTTCAGCCAAACAGACCTGGACATGGACCCTAGCTTTGTGCCTGACTATATGTCATTTCCCTAAGCCTCAGTTCCTCATGGGTAAAATGGGCACAACAATCATAAAGAAAGATATCTATAATGATAACTATTTTATAACATAAAAAATTTAATGAACAGTGTAGTAGAAGGAAATCTACTGAGGCTTATTTTGATCTATGAGTAAGTTTCCTTTTAAAAACTACTTACTACAGAATACATGTCCTTAAAGGAAAATAAATCAAAGAATATGGAATTGTATGATGTAAAAAAAAATAAACCCCTCCCAGTCAGTCTATTCTCCAGTGGGAGCCACTGATAACATCTTTTTTTGTGTCCTTCCAGATATTTTCAATGAACATATCAAACACCTATGATATAGAAGTCCACACACACAAGAACACCATATATACTTCTTAATCAAACAGAATCATACAGTCTGTTCTGCTATTTGTTTTTTTCACTTAATTTAAGACCTTTTATGTCTGTATGAGACTTCATTGTATAGAGTTTACTTTTAAGTTAAACATAGCTTTGCTGTGTTCAAGGTAAAATAATTATGACTTATGCTGACTTTATACGTTATCAAATTGAGAGCAAAGCTAATGTAATTCTATCAGTTGCTCTGAAGATTGATAAGGTTTCTACAGCTGAACTCCCTCTAGTCATTAAATACCTACTGCGTGTCATACAGTGGGGATACAAAGATGAAACCTCTACTCTCAAAGAGATTTTTCTGAAACAAGTGAACAAATGGTGATGTAGGAAGTCCTATAGGAAAAGTCGGTGCAGAGCACAGTTAGAAAATAGAGGAGGGAGAGTACCAGGTCTGTGGGTGCATGTGTGTACTTGGGGGTGGGAGTGGCGGGCGGAAAAGAGCTACATATTTCATAGAAGGGTTGCCAACTGAGCTGCACCTTAAGTTGACCTGGCATTCATCAAGGACATAAATAAAGGTGTGCACAGGTTTATTGGAGGGCCCATAGGAAAAGCAGCATATTGAGAAACACAGCATCATTAAGGAATGCTATGCGGCCTTCTTCACGATATGATTATGACAGATCCTATATATCAAGGAGTTTTAACTTCAGTGTTATGGGCTCTGTGTGATACTTCTCAATATTTTAAGTGCACCCTTACAGAAAGGCTGAGATGAGAGGTTACAGGCATAGCCCTAGGAAGCAATGACTAGAGCCTACACTAAGCCAGGGACAGTGGGGGTAGGGAAAATGGGCCAGAAAAATGGTCATCTAGCTATTCTGTAGTCTGGCCATTAAACAAACCTAAGTCCCCATAGCCTCAATATCAATTTTCATAACAAGATTCCTAGCCACAATCTCATTTCTTCATCCACTATCTAAAATCCTTAACAGTCTGTGGCTTTGGCTACTACAAGTCAGAGTTTACTGACCCAATTAAACATAACTCTAAGAAGCTTGGTTATTTGTTTTCTCTGATTATCCTTGAGATAAAACACAGTAAATTCAGAGAACATGAAGGTGTATATTCTCACTGACAGGGAAAGATCTCATTGTCTCAATGCCTAGTGACACAAAACAGCAAGCGCAGAGATGACCACAGCTCAGAAGGAGGTAGATAGGAAAGGTAGGCAGGCAGGTGTGAGGCAGCTGTGATACACAAACGTCTGGAGGAATCTGAACCCAAATGTCAAATGTGGAAGTGGAATTTCAAATGACTTTTACTTTCTTCCAAATACTTTTGTGTTTGCTTGAATTTCTACATGAGTATATGTTACAGTAATAATAACAAAAATAAAGCTAATTTCATTGTGAAAAGGAAAATAAATGTGGAAAGAGAAAAACTACAGTATCAAGAGGAAAATAAAATATATGGTATTCATAGAGAACATCTGAGTTTTAGAAAAGTTAACCTAGACTTAGTATGCTCTGTTTTAAAAGGGACGTGTTGTTAGAGTTGCTTAAAAAACTGACTGAAAAATTATCTGACATGGAGTATGTCTCCGTTTTCTGGAAAGTTTCCTCCTGTGGAGTATCTCACTCCGTCCAGGTGGACAGGCAATTAAGCATGACATCCCACGTCTAAGCTCCTTGCCATGATACCCAAATACCTCGGGATCTGCCTCCTGCCTATCTCTCCAGCCTCACCTTTCTCCATTTTCCTAGGGTTTAACCACAAACATCAGCACCTACAGGTCCAGAAAGTGCCAAGCTGTCTCTAGCTTCTTGGCCTTTAGGCACTCTTTTTTCAGCTTCAGTGCCCTGCCTCACTCTCGCTTCTGCTCACCTATCTGGGTGACTTGATCTTTACGACAGGCTGGTTTTGTTCGGCACTGTATTCCCGATGCCTAGCTTAGCGCCTGGATATGGATAAGAGGTATTAAAAAGATATTTCTTGAACTGAATGCTAATGAACTGAATCTAGGGAAAGGTGTTCTCAGATTCTATTCTTCTCTAAGATAGAAAGACTTCAAAGCCCCTAAAATTACATTCTACTATTCAGAATGTACTCTATTAATCTGGTTGGTAGGAAAGCACTGAGCACGTAAAAAGGGTAGAAGTGAAAAGAGTAAAAATGTTATACCTTTAAAAAATGAAATGTAAATCAATATTAATACGTATATTTATGGTTTACCATGCTGCCTGCTGACTCTAAGAATTTGGGGAAATTGGGTGAACAAGTTATAAATATAATTTCATAAAAATAAAAATAATAAAAATGGTATTTGTAAGTAGGGAAGATGTGCTCATTTGCCTTTAGAAGCTGTACTGTGTGTAACAGAAAGATCATTGCACTAGCAGTTAGGAGAAGAGGGTTCAACTGTCCTGCTGAACAATCCTGAGCAAGTCACTCTAAACACTTTGGGTGTTTCTTCACTGGCAGTTTTTTTAATTATTTCATCTTCTCAGTTTTGCAATGCACTGCTTTCTTAAACCACTATGAAAATGAATGTGTGTTCCCTGAAATAACATCAGCTGTGGCTGGGTGGATAAAGGGCAGGCCTGGGGTAGAGGAAAACATGTGGGATCCTCAAAGGAGATAATATCTGTATAACAGTAGAGTATAAACCAATTTTTCTTATATTCAGCACATCTTAGTCTATAAGATACATCTAAAAATTAAGTATGGAGAAATTGATTCATTTCCATTTTAAAAATTGGGATAGATTTTTAAGAGATGTTTAGGCTCCGATCAGGACAAAAATTAAACCTGAGAAAGAGCATACTTTAAAAAACACTTAAAGAAAAAATAATTTTCTAATAAGAACACAAAAATACAGAGTATTCTTTCCCTCAAAGAAATTTAAAATATGGTTCTAGGAGCTAGAATTAGAAGAACAGGGGGAGGGAGATGTTCCCAGTGTGTTTCTTGATCATTTAAGTCCAAAGTTTTGAGTCAAATGATGAAGGCTTGAAACTATTACACAATGAAAGCAACACCTGTGCAGTTTACTTATAGATTCCCCTCTCAGAGTAGCAGCAGGTTAACTGCAGGGAGTGCTGGCCTATGTTTGGAGGGAGAGGCATGATAGCTTCTTCTTTTCATTTTTATGATTTTTTGTACTCTCTGCATGTTTTTTTAAATTTAAAAAATATCAACTGGATTTTGTTCCACATTAGTTTTCTTTTTCAGAATTACCTGTTTGAAAAATTATTAAACGTAACTTTTAAAGGCACTTTGTTACAGATCCCGGAAGAAAAATTAAAGTGCTGAGGAACACACACAAGAGGCTACAGAGGAGAAGAAACTGAAAGTATCTGAAATCAGGCACGTGTAAAAGGCCCAAAGGAAATTAACATTAAAGTGAGAGAAAAGATTAATACCAACAAAACAAGACATTAAAATTAAGACAGTATGGAAACAACAAATACAAAAGTCATAGACATATAAAAGATGAGAAATCTTCCCAAACAAGTTTTAAGCAGACAACAGAGTTCTACTTTAGTCGGCAAATACAGTACAGAGATTCCTATCTTTGTATTAATCTTAAAGCAGAGATGTCTAAAAAAAGGAAGAGAAAAGAAAGAAATTTTCTCAATCTTTAAAACTTACTGGATTTCAAATATACTCTAATAACATCCAAATACACTCTCATAAAAACATACTTTGGATGCTTATATTATGAAACTGAATAAGCTAACCTATATGCTATTTGGGGGCTCTTTAAAGCAAGTTGTGGGTGTGAAGTAAGGTCACCTGCCCAAGCTTGTCTGACTAAAGTTCTCTTTACCAATAATAGTGTTTGTGAAATGACTTACCTGGAAGCAGAAAAGGCAAATAGAACAAATTACAAAGTCTTCTCTGGATGCACTTGCTGAAGGTAACACAGATGTCATGTCATATATTCCCAGCGTGAAGAAGAGAAAGAAACCCAGCAAATGACTCCAGATGTTTACCGTCTCATTAGATAAAATAAACAAACTGGAAAAAACCAAACGTGCAGCTCAGATTCGTATCTGTTCGCTCACTGTCAGCATTTAAAAGTTTATGGACAATTTTGGGGATTATCTAATACTTGCTACTTTAAGCCCTTAACCCCATCTTTACCTTTCTAAATTTGATATACCATCTCCATCAGTCCTGGGATCTTACAGTTTTTTCTTGCTCACCTCTATTATATTTACCATTTCCTTCCTCAATTAGAGTTATTTATGTATAAATTCCATCTCATCCTCCAGCTTATCAACTCCCTGACGGCTGGCATGATTCATCTTTATGACACTACTGTTCCAAGCACAGTGTCTTGCTCAGATTAGATGCTAAATGTCTACAGAAATGAATGTGCAGATTAAAACTGGGTGCTAGCTACCATACTCTGACACTCAGTAATAGGTATCTGAAAACCTGCTAAGTATAAGGTTAGGCACGAACTTAAAATACCTTTTTAGTACTCATTACATGCAAGTGCAAAGTTAAATGGACTTGAGAGAAGCAGGATAAATGCAAATGGATCCACTGGAAATGTCCTTTAAGACAGGCATGCTGCAACAACTTTGCTGTGGTTGTTTTGAAACCAAACTAGTTTCCAGGTGGCACGAGTTTATTCTTTTTTTGGAACGACAGGAGGTTACTTTTACTATCAGTACTAATTGCCCTCTTTCAATACGCCCCAACTGGTTTGAGTTTAAGCAGTCTTGGCAGTGCAGGCCGGTGCAGAGCGTTCCCTGCCGACCAGGAGTCAGGAGGCTCAGTGTCCCTTCACTCCCACCCTGGGCAACAAATTAGCTCTGGGATCATAAGCAAGTCACTTCACCTCTCTGGCTTCAATTTCTCCATCTCTAAAACAAGGGAGCTGGATTAGATGCTGCTTCAAGTCCCTTCCAGCTCCTTCCTTAATTTTGTGAAATGTTTCTCCAGCTGTGGATAAGACTCATCAGATTATTGAAAGGTGATGTCATGACTAAAGGTTAAAATTCTCTTGCAAAATCTAATCTTTTGTTGAAACTAAAGTCTTTGACCTTCACTGATTCAGAATCCTTATTGGTAAGCACTAACGTATAACTCTAATACTGAATTTGCAGCAGTCACCATGGTTCACATTTTCCCATGTCATAAACATAGCAGGGTCTCACACAATCAGACGATCACCAAGGATAAAGTGGATCTTGTACCATGGATTTCAGGCTTATCCTGTATAAGCATCAAGTATAAAAACTACTTATATTGGGGAGTGGGGGAAGAGATGCCGGAATGTGAGGAGACACATCTAACCCCAGGACTGTTTGACAGCCAATACCACATTCTGCCTGTTGCCTCAGAACTTTTCATTGGTGAAACCCAGTATACACTCATTAACTGAGCAGAGAGGCATAATCTTGGCATGTTCCTTCCAACTAACAAGAGTATTGGCAGAACAGTTGTGACGTACAAAACCTCTCCTTATATCCAAAATGTGTCCTCGTCCCTCTAGACAAAGGGCAAAAGCTGAACCTGGAAAAGACCAAGCTGGTGGGAAGAGCACTTAGCAGAATATCCCCAGTAGGGGATCTACTCTTATTCTATGAGAAGTTAGACCTATACTCTGCTCTGCTTCAAAATCAACAGTCACCTTCATCATCTATTTGGCTTCAAATTCAATGACCATGGTGATAACAAGTCACCATTTATTGAGAGCTTATTATGTACCAGGCTCTGTGTAGCATTTTACATACACAATCCCATTTCGTCCTTACTACTTTCCGAGGCATATACTGTAATTACCCTCATTTTTACAAATGGGGAAAATAAGGCTGGGAGAGGTTAACTTTTGTTCAAGGTCCCACAGCCGTTAAGTGGCAGATCTGCACACCCAAGTCTTTTTTACTCAACAGCCCAAGATCTAAAGCACTATATTTCACTCCTTAATCCATGAAATTTGGACCCTATTATTAGAATGCAGAGGTGGGTATAAAACTCTTTAAGGCAACTGACTACCTGCTCTATCCTTGTGGAACTCTACATCCACAGCAGGGCCCAGCTCTGATTTCTTCTGTAATAACTTATGCAAAGGAGTCAAAGGGGAGGAAAATGGCACTCAGGATTCAAATTGTGAAGTACCGTGGGCCATGCATCGAAGCCAAGTAGGGACGGACAGTGATGTCACCTTGTGACCCTGAGTCAGAGAAGCACTTTAAAGGCAGGCAGGGCAAAGGAACTGGGGTAAGACCATGCCAAAAACAAGATCAAGAATCAAACATGTGGTTGCTGCTTGAACAATTCAATGGCTCACATTCCAGCAGTGGGGTGTGTCACTACAGTGACCTGGAGCTAACCAACATGGGTACCTTAATTCTCTTAAAGTGGGGTCCTGTAATTAAGTACATACAGGGAGTTTTAACAGAAAGCTAGTCTAAGAACTAGAACACTCATTTTCCAGTTTTGTTTTTTTAAACCCAGGCTTTCAAGGGACTCAATTTTAAGAGTTTAAATGATGAAGAAATTCCTTTTTTAAAGACACTTCTATAGTGCTCTAGTGGAGGGCAGTGCCTGTTATAGGCTCCCTTTGCTATAGTGCTTTTCCCACACAGCGTTTTTTCACAATGGCTATTATGTAATAGTATAATTAGCTCTTTAATATGTGTCCTCCAGGCTAGTATTTTCATTAGAACAAGGGCCATACCTGCTTGTTCTTTGCAGGACCTGGTAGGGTGCCTGGCACCTAGCAGGGGTTCCATACTATCTGCTGAATGAATAAACCAGGATTTCTAAATGTATGGCATTGTGAACTTGTTTCCTATTATACAGGCATTTATCTGGCCCCAAACATCTGACTTTCCATAGGGCTGCCTTTAAAATAAACAAAACTTAGGTATACACAGGGGCAAGTATGGCTCAGTCATTGTCAGTGGGGTCGATTCCAACATGTATCTCAATAAGCACCAAATGGAATAAAGGATGTAAAATTCCTTTGTAAAGAGCAAAGCCCCACAGGAGTTAGTGATTATGATCATTACTATCATTAGTCCATGGATCAAGTAGCCCGGCGGCGGAAGAAGGAAAGACAACGAGAAAGGAGAGGTGGCAGAAAGGGATGAAAAGGTTGGGGCAGCTAGGAAATGATGGGCACGGAGAAAAGCGGGGAAAGCAGCAGGCGGACCAGACAAAAAGGCTGTAGGTGAGGAGGAGGGGCCGCCGGCGCGCCCCGCCAGGCGCACCCAGCGGAGGCGGCCAGACTGTACCTTTTGATACACAGCCTGGAGGGCAGGTAGGCCCGGTAGCCGTCGGTGATGTACGGGTTGTCCTTGAGGGACACGGGGATCTGCTCATAGGTGTAGAGGCGGATGCCGCGGGGCACCAGGACGGGCCAGTACTGGTAGCTGCCCAGCTCGATATAATGTGCGCTCTTCAGCAGCTTCTGATGCATCCTTCCCGGCCGCCGCCGCTCCCCAAGCGGGGAGCTCGCCCAGGCCCCGCCTCCCCGGGGAGGGGGCTTCGCCCCCGCAGCCCCCGCCCCGGAGACCGGACGTTGCGCGAGGTCCTACGGCCCGGCCGCTGCCCAGGCCGGGCTCCGCTCACAGGGCGGCCACCGCGGTCAGCACCCCGGCGGACCCGGCGGCGTCGCAGCCCTCTCTGACGTCAGCACGCCGCGGCGGGCCCCGCCCCTCGGCCCTGCCTGGGGCCGACGCGGCTGGGGAGGGGGCGGGGGCGACGCGGCGGGGGAGGGGGCGGGGCCGCGGTCCGCGCGGGCGCGCCTGTAAGCAAGGACCTGCGGGATTCGCCCGGGGTTCCCGGGCAGCTCGAGCGCGTACGAGCGGCGGCCGGCCTCTCCTCTTCCGTGAGGAGAGCGTGGTACTGTACAGCGAATTCAAGTGGGTTTTTTTCTTATTCTGTTTTTAATTAGAAGCAATATGTGTTACATTTTGAAAATCAAGGGGAAAAGAGTAACTGGAAGAAAAATAGGAACTAGAGCTAACTCTTCACCGGTTACTTTTTATCTTGGAATCTCACACACTTGGGGTCAGAGGGCACCTTCGAGATTTTTCTGGGCTAAGGTCAGTCCTTGCAAGTGGTTGGAAATAGAGGAAAACTGATGTACATGGAACTATACCAAAACCGAGCATACGCTGAGTCATAAAGAAAGCCCCAGCACATTTAAAGCACCAAAAACATTCAGAGTATTTTCCCTGACCACAATAGACAAACTAGGAATGAACAAGAAAACCGAAAAGCCCCAAATGATTGGAATTGAAACAAAACCCTTCTAAGCATTTAATGGGTTGATGAAGAAATCACAACGGAAATGAGAAAATCTACTGAACTGAATGATAAAGATGAAATATATCAAAATTTGGGGGGCAAATGTTATAGCTTTGTCTCCGGCTACGAATTATGATGCAAATGCTTATTCATAATGGCAACAGGGCAAAACATCAGTTTTGCATCCATCTATGTAGAATCTTTAGCTCATTGTTTGGCTACATGCATGATGAGAATCATTCATGATGCCTGTTTTTTATGTTTTGTTATTGTGTTAGTAATATTAGTTGCTGTGTGAGAGGCGGTATGGTTTACTGATTAACTTCTGGGCTTTGAAGCCTTGCTACCTGGGTTTGAATTCAACCATTTACTAGCTAGCAAGTATTTAACCTCTTTGTGTCTCAGTTTTCTTACTAGTAAAATAGGTATAATAACAGTACTTTTTTTTTAATTATTTATTTATTATTTTTATTTTTGGCTGTGTTGGGTCTTCGTTTCTGTGTGAGGGCTTTCTCCAGTTGCGGCGAGTGGGGGCCACTCTTCATCGCGGTGCGCGGGCCTCTCACTATCGCGGCCTCTCTTGTTGCGGAGCAGAGGCTCCAGACGCTCAGGCTCAGTAGTTGTGGCTCACGGGCCCAGTTGCTCCGCGGCATGTGGGATCCTCCCAGACCAGGGCTCGAACCCGTGTCCCCTGCATTGGCAGGCAGACTCTCAACCCCTGCGCCACCAGGGAAGCCCAATAACAGTACTTTGTGTTGTAAGGATTAAATCAGTGAATCCATGTAACACTCTGAGAAAACTGCCAGGCATATTGTTAGCCCCCCCAAAATGTTATCTATTATTAGAGTTCAAGGGAAGATATATTAATAGATAAAACTAGACAAATTTAGATAAATCCTAAACGGACTTAAATGTCATGTAAAAGGAAACACTGAGACTTTTTTTTAAGCCATGAAGCTAAAACTAATATTTAAAAGCTTACTGTGTATTCAGTACATTAGCTCTGCTTAAGGTTACTGTGTATAGGAATTCTCATTTCCTAGTGGAGGAAGATCATACCTGAGAATGCCTGCCATGCTCATAGAAGTCTTCTGGGAAGTTCTTTTGCATGTATTCACGCTGGTGCCACAGGAGATTACCTTGTGGCCACCGCTGACCCAGAGTTGGATCAGTGGCCCATGAGATGTCCTAATGCAGATGTCCATGCAAGAGCAACGGTAATTAGCTTTCTTCGATCAGTTTCTTTCTTGGGAATTTGGCCTGGAGATGCGGGAAGAGAGCTTGTAACCTGGTATTTGAAACAGAAGTAGAAAGATGCCCAGAGATCATCAGAGACAGAGGCCTGAGAATGGTGGCTGCATTATGATAATGGTGGGACACTAGAGTGAAGAATTAGGAATGGCAGCTGCTTTTATTGTCGTGAAACCTGTTGCAAAATGACTTCTGGTCTGACTTCAATCGTTTATAAACCATGTCAGTTCTCTCTAATTCATTCATGTGGTTTCATTTTTAAAGTAAGCAGTCTTTAACACTAAGTGCTTAACTTCCACCTGCACTTATGAAATGAATGGACAGATATGAAAACATAGATACAGCAACAATCCATGTCTGAATCTAGAGAGAAAAAGACGTCTATGAGTAAAAAAATGGAAAGAGCTCTATTTCCTCTTCCACTCAGGTCTGTAAGGCAGTGGAAGCAGGAGCGACATTGCTTTGGGGCATCTCTAACAGTGATAACGCAAAGGGGAGAGGGCACAGTTCCCCACAGATAGCTATGGGATTTTGCACTTTGAGGGCTCTGGCTGTTTAGTCATGGTGCTTGCCAGAAGACTTCAGTAGCATGCCTGGTAAAGGAATGCCAGGGCCTCCCCCTCCTGGTGGGGGATCAACAGCTGCATCTAGCAGAAATCTCAGTGCGCTTGAAGTGACAGGATGGGGAACTGAACTGCCCAGTAAGAGTTACTGAGAAAATGGCAGCATCTCATCATAAGCACCTGTGGTGAGACACGTCTTGGCTTTAATACACTTGTGGTAGGGGGTAGGAAATTCTCGAGGAGTTGGGAGTCCTACATCTTCACGTGGGCCCAAGAGCCAGGAAACTTCAAATTTTTACTGTTGCTGTGATCAGTCTGTGTCCTACAGGGATCTGAGGTTTGGGGAAACTCAGATTGTGCCTTGTTTTATAGGATGGCTTTCAGTGATCTGGGATGGAGAGACATGGGGGCTTCATGGACCATCTGAGATATTTTTCCCTTCCCTCCTTCCTTCTTGTTTATTCTTTTTACATTTTTTAATAGCTCTAATATGATATTGGAGCGAGACTTGCAGGTATTGGAATGGACACACCATGGAAGTTTACATTTATTGAATTCCAATTGTGTGCCACACATTTGTCCCAGAAAACAGAGATGAATAAGACATCTTTTAGATAGTCATCTTTACAAATCTGCACAGCAAATTGACATTTTGACTGCCTCCCCTCCCCCCCCCCCACCATGAAACTCTTTTCTAGACTTTAGAGACAACTCACACCTGGATTTTTTCCTTACCTTTCGGCCTGTCCATTCCAGAGGCCTTTGATAATTGCTATTTCTCTACCTGAGTATTAAATCAAGGTGTGTTTAGGATTCTTTCTTCAGTATTTAAAAAAATATATTCTATTTTTAGTCTATATATTTCCGTGGCTTCAGTTACTATCTTTAAGTTGATGTCTCACAAGTCTGTAGTTTCAGGCCAGATCTCCTTTCTGTGCATCTGGATTCACATACAGAACTGGACATGGAAGCCTGAAATAATGAAAATGAACTCATTATCTTTCCTCCTGAATCTGTTTTTAACCCTGATTCCCTGTTCACTCAGTCTCTTAAGCCTTGGAGTTATCTCCTCCCTTGGCCGCATTTTATCAGTACCTTCTTTTCCTTCCATCCCTATCACCACAACCAGTTCCTTGCCAATGATTTCAGCCCTCCTGTCAAATTAGGCTGATCTGAAGAAACAATGAACCACAAACAGTTCATCAACTTAACTATATCTTCTTTAATTCCATACCCAAGTCGCTGAAGAAGATGACAAAAATGGCATGGATTGGTATCTCTGCAAATTCAGTTTACAGTTTCTGTGGCACTTTCAACTCCACTTTGGATATTTTAACATTTGCTACACACCTTCTACTCCCCACCCACCACCTAACATTAGCAGATCAACCCCTTCCTCTTTCACAGAGAAACGAGAGGTCAGAGAGTGGGAACTTCCTCAACTTTCTGCTGCTAACCCTCCCCCTCTAAGCTCACCCCAAATTAAAGCCCATCCTTTGTTTCCTTTCCTTTGTCTCAGTAGAAATGACCCCTTTGAACCCACTACTTCAGGTCAATCTGCTACCTATTTTCTGGATCATGTTCCCTTTAGTCTCCTCATGGATCTTGCTCTGTCAATTACCTTTCTCTCAGATGTATCTCCAACATTCCCCTCTCTGTTTTTACTTTCCCTTTGGCTGTCTCCCGGGCTGAAGTCCTCAATAAGTTCCCAGATAAAACTGAAACTCACAGCTCTCGTGCTGTGCTTTCTTTTTCAGTTGACACCCTGGATGTGACTTTTATTTGGATAGGATCTTTGCATATATAATTAAGTTTAATATCTCCAGATCATCCTGGATTTAGGGTGGCCCATAAATCTGATGACTGGTGTCATTGTAAGAGAAAGGAGAGGAAGATTTGAGACACAAGCACAGAAGAAGGCCATGTGAACACAGAAGCAGAGATTGGAGTTATACCACCACAAACCACAGAACCCATGGCCCATGGCACCACCATATGCTGGAAGAGGCAAGGAAGGGTTCCCTCCCAAAGCCGTTAGCATGAGGGTGGCCTACCCTACAGACTTAGGACTTCTGACCTCAGAACTCTGAGAGAATAAATTTCTGTTGTTTTAAGCCACCAAGTTTGTGACAGCCCTAAGCAACTAATACAGATTTTGGTATTGGAAAGAGGGGTGTTGCCGTAACAAAAGCTAAAAATGTGGAAGTGGCTTTGGAATTGGGTAGTTTATAGAAGTTGGAAGAATTTTGAGGTGTGTGATAGAGAAAGCCTAGATTTCCTTGAAGTGGTGGGTGGTTGGTAAAAACAGGGATGTTAAAGGAAATGCTGATGAGATCTCAGAAGGAAGTGAAGAGTGTAGTAGAGAAAACTTCTATCATCGTAGAGCATACATGTATTGTCATGAACAAAATATCGGTAGAAATATGAATGTTAGAAGGTTCTTCTGGGGAGGTCTCAGGAGGAAATGAACATAGCATTAGAAAATGAAGGAAAGGAAATCCTTGTTATAAAGTGGCAGAAAAGTTGGCTGAATTGAGTTCTATTGTTGGGTGAAAGCAGAACTTAAAAGTGATGAACTTGGATATTTAGCTGAGGAGATTTCCAAGGAAAGTGTTAAAAAATCAGCCTGGTTTCTCCTTGCTGCTTATAGTGAAACATGAAGGAAAGAGATAAGTGGGAGGAAGGAACTGTTAAGCAAAAAGAAACAAGCATTTGATGATTTGGGAGATTCTCAAACTGTCTAGGTCACAAAGAATGCTAAAATTAGGAAATTCATTGTTGGAAAAGCTTGCTCTGGAGAGAGGGTCAAGGATGTGGCTGGGCAACCTTTTTGCTTAAGAGATTGTCTTGTAATTTATGGATTTACTCAACCATTCAGCAGAAGCCAGGAATAGATACGGGGCTATCCAGGAAAGATCTGTGGGGACCCTTCTGTCTAATGGAGTAGACCTCCATGTCATACAGAGGAGGCACACACAGTTTTTGAGAAAGTTGTATTAGCAGAAACACTGAAAGTTTGGACTGAAGGGGACAGAGAGAGGACAGAATGAAGGAAGCCTTGTGGACTTCTGAGATTCTACAGGCAGGAAGCTGGCTGATAGAGTTACTTGTTTGCAAACATGTGTTACCCTTCATGAAAAAGGAAGAATGTCTTCAAGGGCAGAGCCCTTGTGACACAGAGACTGGCAGGGTCCTGTCATAGGCCCAAGGAACAGAGCATCAGGCCACAGAGGATTATTTTCAGGCCTTGAAACCTAAAAGAATTTGTCCTGCTGGATTTGGAGCTTAGTTGGGAATGGTGACGCCTTTATTCCTCTTTTGCAATGGGAATGTCTATCCTGTGCCTGTCCCACCCTTGTATTTGGGAAGCAGGTAGCATTTTTTCTAGTTTCACAGACTCTACAGATAGGGAAGAATTGTGTCACAGGATGGATCATACCCAGAGTCTCACCCATACTAGATTTAGATGATTTAGATAAGATTTGAGACTCTTGAGCTGATGATATTTAGATAAGATTTTAGAGTTAATGCTCTAATGGGTTGAGACTTTTGGGATTGTTGGCCTAGGGTGAATGCATTTTGCATGTTCGTCACACTGTAGTGGGTTGAATGGTGCCCCTCTTCCCCCCCCCCCCAAAAGATAAGTCCTCCTGGAACCTGTGAATATGACCTTATTTGGAAAAATGGTCTTTGCAGATGCAATTAAGATTTCAAGATGAGATCAGCCTGGATTGGGTTGGGTCCAAAATCTGTGATGCCACCACCATCACCATCTTCCCTGGGTCTCTGTTAATGAGTTCTTTTTAGTCCTTATTTTACTGATTTATCTGCAGCACTTAATTGCTGACCACTTTCCCTTTCTTTCCTTCCTGAGTTTCAGTAACCATATTCCCCTGATTTTCTTATTTTTCTTAACATACTACCTTAGTCTCTTTTGTGATCGCTTCTTCTTTTGCCTATCACATAAATATCCATGTTCTTAAGGGTTCTGTGCTTGATCTTTTTTTCTTGTCCCTTTACATACTGTTATTAGACTGTAACTGCCTCGATTCCTATGGTTTAATTTCCACATATATGCTCCTAGTTCCCAAATTTCCATCCTGAGCTATACACCTAAATATCCAGTTTCTTATTACGTATTTCCACTTCGATGTCTCTCATGACCTTCAAACTCAGGAACATATTGAAGCAAGTTCAAACTTTTTCTCTTCAATTCTTGTTTCACCCATTTTTATGGGTAACACCACCATCCATCTAGAAATTCAGGAATTGCCTAAAGTAAGAGGTGGAAAATAAATACAACTCATTTGCTGACCCTGATGGATAAGTAGTGGCTCCTGGGAGAGCTGATTTGAGTTGTAAAGAGTATAATTTTTTTTAAAAGATTTTTTTGATGTGGACCATTTTTTAAGTCTTTATTGAATTTGTTACAATGTTGCTTCTGCTTTATGTTTTGGTTTCTTGGCTGCAAGGCATGTGGGATCTTAGCTCCCTGGCCAGGGATTGAACCCACAACCCCTGCACTGGAAGGAGAAGTCCCAACCACTGGACCACCAGGGAAGTCCCTGTAATTATTAATTAGGGATGTCTGCTCTGGGCTGGGGAGCATCATTCTAGTCCTACTCGTTTGCGGTTATGCCCTAGATTCTTCCCTTATCTTCCTCTCTCACATTCAAATAGTCACCATATACTGTTGGATTCTGTCTCTGTTATGTCTCTCAAATGTATCCCTTTTCTTCATTCCTGTTGTCACTGCTATAATATGTCACTACCTACCTCTGGTCCCCACCTTCAACTCACAATTCAGTCTCCACCTCCATGCCCTTTAAAACCTAAATCTTATTTATTGCTATAAACAGATGGAGAGACAGACAAACCTATAATCTCTAGCTATACCCTACAGGATATACTTCAAGCCCTTTAACATAATATACCTCAGGACCTAGACCCTGACTTAGGATTGAGATGAGCCTTGTCTCTCCCAGCAGCCTTACCCACCAGACACATGACATACCGAACTACTCATAGTTTCCTGAAGGCACCACATTATTTCCAATCTCCTTGCCTTTGCACATGCTGCTCCCTCTGCCTGGAATGCCCTTCACCTATTTTTCCCCTTTCTTTGCCAGAATAACTCCTATTAATTTTTCAAGTCTCTGCTGCAGCATTACCTTTTCTGGGAAACTTTTCATATACCCTTATTCCAGATATAGGTTCAGTGTTTTTCCTCTGTGTCCCCTTGGTGTGTATGCAAACTGTGGAATTGAATTTACCACACTACAGTGGAATTACCTTCTTTCTTGTAGGTATTTAGTGTCCTTTGAGGAATCTTTATTCTGTTTGCAGTTGCAGTGCCTTAGGTGTTAGGTGGTCAATATCTTTTTTTTGACCATGCAGTGCAGGCAGCATGCAGGATCTTAGTTCCCCAACCAGGGATCAAACCTTTGCCCGCTGCGTTGGGAGCATGGAGTCTTTTTTTTTTTTTTTTTTTAAAGTTAGCGGCTATGCAAATATCCATTAATAGGGGATTTTAAAAAAAAATGTATTTATGTATTTACTTATTTATTTATGGCTGTGTTGGGTCTTCGTTTCTGTGCGAGGGCTTTCTCTAGTTGCGGCGAGCGGGGGCCACTCTTCATCGTGGTGCGCGGGCCTCTCACTATCGTGGCCTCTCTTGTTGCGGAGCACAGGGTCCAGATGCGCAGGCTCAGTAATTGTGGCTCACGGGCCCAGTTGCTCTGCGGCATGTGGGATCCTCCCAGACCAGGACTCGAACCCGTGTCCCCTGCATTGGCAGACAGATTCTCAACCACTGCGCCACCAGGGAAGCCCTGGGAGCGTGGAGTCTTAACCACTGCACCTCCAGGGAAGTCCCAATATCTTTTTTTTTTTTTTAATTAACTTTTTTGGGGGGAAGTCATTATAGACTCACATGTAATTGTAAGAAATAATAGAGTCGTACCCTCACCCAGTTTCCCCTAGTGGTAACACTATAGTGCAGTATCACAGCCATGATATTGACACGGACACGGTCCAGGTACAGAATGTTTTCATCACCGCAAGGATCTCTCCTGTTGTCTTTTATAGTCACACCTACTTCACTCTTACTCTCACCCCCTCCTTAACCTCTGACAGCCACTGATCTGTTCTCCATTTCTATAATTGTGTCATGTTAAGAATATTATGTAAATGGAATCATACAGTATGTAACCTTTTGGAGTTGGCTTTTTCCACTCAGGATAATTCCCTGGCAGTTCATTCAGGTTGTTTCATGTATCAATAATTTGTTCCTTTTTAGGGCTGAATAGTACTCCATAGTATGGATGTACCACCGTTTGTTTAACCAAGTACCTGTTGAAGGACATCTGGGTTATTTCCAGTTTGGGGCTAATACAAGTATAGCTGTAATGAACAATAGTGTACAGATTTTTATGTAAACATAATTTTTCATTTATTGGGGGTAAATGCCCCCAAATGCAATTGTTCAGGCAGGGTCGTATGGCAATTGCATGCTTAGTTTTATATGGAACACCAAACTGTTTTACAATAAATTTTTAATGAATAAAGGAATGAGGATATAGCATTGTTCAAAATCTTTAGAGTGAATATTAGGATCAAATAAATGTTTCTACTAATTGCATAGTCAATCATATTAGCCACAAGAATGATATTCTAAATACATTGAAACATACTGCAGAGCAGAAATCAATAAAGCTTAAATGTGATAAGCTTCTTCATTACTCTAGGAGTCAGGGTTTTTATCCTAAACTGTTTATAGCAATAGTGAGTTAGATTTCTCACAAATGATGTGCAAACACTGCACTATAATGTTTAATTTCTAAATGGCTGCACTTTGAAAATTACATTTAAAAGCCTCCATAAATGATAAACATAGTTAATCACTAACATACATTAAACATGTAAACACAAATCCCTTCAAAATTTTTTTCTATTTTTATAGTGTTCCACTGGACACCATAAAGGTGCTACAACCTTGATAGCATTCTCACTTCATACCAAGTCTATCTTTTTATTTGAAATTCATACCCAGCACTTAGAATAAGGTTCTTCAGGTATCATGGAAGGAGCATGTGCTCTAGACCCAGATGGACACGAGGCTGAATCTGAAAAATATCGCTTACTGGCAAGTTACAGAATGTCTCCTGGCTTTTATTTTCTCATCTGTTAGGTGAGGATCCTTCTAAACAACCTACATGACATGACATGACAGAGCTCTCAAGAGAAACAGATGAAATAACATGTACAAAGTGTACGAAAGGCATCAATAATGTTCAGTTCCTTTCTCCTATGGCATTTTTATAAATTTTAAATTTGGATTTATCTTTTTTAAAAAATGTATTTTATTGAAATATAGTTGATTTACAATGTTATGTTAATTTCTTCTGTATAGCAAAGTGATTCAGTATGTGTATATACACACACATGCTCTTTTTCATATTCTTTCCCATTATGGTTTATCACAGGATATTGAATATAGTTCCCTGTGCTATACAGTAGGACCTTGTTGTTTATCCATTCTATGTATAATACTTTGCATCTGCTAATCCCAAACTCTTCTATGGCATTTTTAATTTCCTGAGTAATAAATTTCTAAGGCTTATTTATATACTTTGTCTTGTTGTCCAGGAGATTTAAAAGAATAAGTTTTAAAAAACCCAATCAGATCCAAGGAAATATTCAAGGGTAGTTGTTATAATCTGCCAATGAGCCTTCTTAAGATTAGAGATAGATATTAATATAAAGAAAAACAATTTATGCCCCATTGAAAAAGTTAACATCTTGGGACACAAACCTTGTATTTCTTGACTTCTTTTTTCTTGGTAATGAATATACATTCATTACTAGTATACATTAGTTCAGTTCAACTAAGTGAAGGAATTGTGTTTCTTAATGTGGACTAATATATTTTTATTTTTAATAATTAAATGCTATCAGAAACAAGATCACCACTGACAGAGCCCGGAATTTTAAACAAACACCCACTTGGAGAATGGCCAAGAGCACAGATCAAGAACTACTTAGAGAGATCACCATTTACAACAAGCAGGAATAGTAGCTTACTAATCATCTTGTATCTGATTTGAATTTATAAATTTGAGGAGTGGTAGCCTTTCCACCTGACTACTTGCTCTGCAAAATTTAGGAAGTTAAGTATAATTGATGAAAAATGCAAGTTGACCTAATTTTGCACTTTTCAATGTTATTTTTGGATTACTATGGGGAGCCTCTGTATGTCAGAAAGAAGAATGAAAAGAGACATTTACCAGGAATATAAAGGAACTACTCTACAATAAAAAGTGATTGGGTATATGTTTCAGCTCTATTGAGGCTAATAAGAAAATAGGTTTAAACAGTGGCGTTAAGCCAAAAAATCAAGGTTTGGCTCTGTTCTCTGGAGGCTAGGTACCACATGGGCAAGGTAGGGCTGTACCACAAGGCCATGCCTAACTCTGAATATCATCTCCATCAGTCCAACACAAAGGTCTGAATGATTTTGATTGGTCTTCTTCAGGAAGACCCCATTAAAATGTGTTCAAATTACCGTGGTGATATGATCTATTAGCCCTTGGCATGGAATAGTTTACCAGATCAGCTAAGTTGCTACCTAGACTGGAGCCCCGCGAAAATGAAGCACAGGCAGTTTAGTTTTGTTGGGAGTGTGGAAGATTATGGGAAGTTCCTGGCATCAAGTGTTTATAAGGAAGAATAAATGAGCTGAAAACGAGGTGGGGGGCAGAGAAAAGGAAGCAGGAGCACCCTGGAGTCTTGCAGGATCAGCAGACTGGAAACTTTTCAAGAACAGGAAACTTGTCTAGTTCGCCATTGTACACCATTGTTCACAGGTTAAATACCACAGTGCCTGGAACATAGTACCTGAACAAAAATGTTTATTGAACAGATGGTCTAAATTGGGAGGTGGTGTCTATTCTGAAAGGAGAGACAGAGCTCCTTAAATTAAATTTATATACCTAACGAAGTTTGCCTAAGCCTGGCCTTGCTGAAGGCTGTAGAGCCGCAATGTGGTTGGGGGAGGCTGTAGAATTTCTTTCTGTAAGGTCTTTAAAAACAAGACAGACTCTTATCTGTCGTGAAGGGTTTCTATGCAAAACAGAAGAATGATCTGAATAATTTGAATAGCCTCTGACCCTCTTCATCCTTGGGCTTTTTTTTTAAATTTCAAGAAATGCATTGCAAAAGCATGTACAACCACCATTCACCATCAAGTAAGCAACAGTCATCATTTGTTGTGAGGCTGTTGTATGCCAGGCAATATGCTGAGTGTGTAACCCAGTGTGCATTGCCGAATTGTTTGATTTTTGAGAATTCCTGTGGATTTTACCATGTAGTGACACAGTCGTCCTGCAGGTGTCAGTCTTTCCCTGCAGAATGTTACCCATTGAGTCCTTGACTTCAGCCTTACACCGAAATAGGGCTGAGAAACCAGTGATTTTTAAAGTTGGTAACACTAAGGTTAAACAAAAAGATTGATTTATTACCTATATCTGAAATGAACTTCCTAAATATCAGCCTGACTGTTAGACAGTTAAATTCAAAAAACTTTTTAAAAAATAGAAACCTTGGTGATTAAGTTCACATACTTTCTGAATGGCTTTGCAGTTTTACCTTATCTTTAGCCTAAAAGAAGATAACTTGTCCTATTTTCTTCAGGAAAACTGAAACGACTTGTTTTTGAAAGGCAAGCTCAGAAGATGGATGAAAAGCTTCTGGCCTCCACTTATGCCTCGTTTTGAACCGCCCTGTCTACCTCATTTCTGACTTCTTTTCCCTTTTCTCAGAGGGGTTAGTGTGACTGAGCTTGGGGAAATGACTGGTCAGCTCTGACTGGTTCCTGGCAGAGGCAGAGCTCATCAGCCTCACTTCCCTCCACCTGGGGCTCAGCTTGTCCTTCAGGCATGTGGCCATAGCTGGGGCTGAGAGTACAGCCCTACAGGAACATGCCAGGGCAAGATGGAAGAGTAAAGCAGAATTAGCAATATGCCCAGAAATAGCAAATTTTGAATTGTTATCCCATGGTTTTTGCAAAAACACTCTTCGAGGCTTGCATCACTTTCTTGATGCTTCTGGGAAAATGCACAAAATATTTTCACCCCTGTAGCTCTGTATGTGGCTCTGGTGAGTCAGTATGTCATACACAGTGACAGCATCTGATTTTCTGGTATACTCTTGAAACATTTAGGGTTTCGCATCTCAGAGCTGTGGAATTTTTATCTCTTCCATCAGACCCCTGGGTCCAGCTTGAAGGCAGTACTTCTTAGAGTGCGGTCTGTTGATCACCTGCATCTCAATCGAGGGGGTGTTTGTTAAGGGAAAAAAAGGCAAAATCTTAGACCTACCTGTCTTCAGAACCATAGAACCAGATTCTCTGGAGGATTTACAAGAAACAACATTGATTCTTTCCCTCACTGAAGTTTGAGAAGTACTGAAAAGCAGTGCTCCCAGGAGCCATCAGAGTTCCCTGAGCACAGATTGCAAGTCTGATTTGGTCCTAGCTGCCAGCTGCTATCCCTGTTCACATGGGGTATCTTCAGGGCTCTTCCCCATTCCTTATTCTCAGTTGAAGTTTATGCCCAGAGCCTTTATTCACTAAAGATGATCTGAGAATCTCCCAGAGTTCAGTGCATTTTAATGAAGTCCCCACTGATAATGTCAGGGGACCCTAAATTCCAGCACATTTATTCTGGATTAAGCCTGGCATAGTCAGGACCCCCTGCTTACCTTTCTCCTTTTCTCCCCGCATCTGTCGGGTGGTATTCCTGGCCACCTCCCTTCTCTTCTGTTCTTTACCTAGCAAGAAATGATCTCTTAAGATCTGATTCTGGGTCCTTCCTCAAGGACAAACTCCTCAAGTCCTCCAGGAAGAGGCAGTTGATCAGTCACAGAGCAGGGCACGCACTGCCTCACTCTCTAATCTGTTTCCTATCAGCTTCTTGGAAGTAGTTTTCACCTTTTTTGTATCCCTGGCATCGAGCCTAGTGACTAGGACATAGTAAATGCTTACTGTGTGCTGGCTCACAAAAGGATTTTCAAAAATCCTACCTCCCACTTCTATTTCTGTAAATCAGTGTAAACCAAATATTAATAAGTAAGCTCCTTGACGATAAGGCCCAGGGCTTCTTCATCTTTAACATGAAGAAATGAACCTATGCATGAAAGTGTATCTCTCTCACTTCTGTTTCCATGTACCAATTTGAGATACTATTATATGGAACTCTAAGGGGAGGGGCCATATCTCCCTCATATCCAGCTCTTGACATAGTATCTAGCACATACTAGCACTTGCTAAATGTTTGCTGAAATAAAATTCAAGAAGCTACCAAGAAATCACTCTCCGTGAACTCATGTAGTACAGCAAGAAAAGATAGCCTAACTTTTACATATGCACCTGGAATGTTCTCCCCAACAGAGAGTTAAAGAACTTGTCCTGGGTGCTGCACTGGGTAGAGATGAATGCAAGACTAAAACCCAGGGTTGCTCAGGTGTGGAGGAGCCATTCAGCAGAACAGAGAGATGGGGTGCTTTCCTGGGTCACTGGCTGGGGAGCCCCCCAGTGAGGGCTGTAGGTAGTCCTCATTTTCCAGAGACGACCATTCAATACATACATGTCACCTTCCACCAAGCAGTTTTGCTTGTCCATCCTCTAACTGTAGTCTAGGGGAAGAATCTAGGAGGCCTTGTAAAGATTAAAGTCCATTATATGATAGTTTTAGTATGTGCATTTCTCCATCACAGGTGGGAAAAAACCCATCTTTTTGAGCCCGTTGTAATGCAGCATATAGAAGGTAGGGGTCAGTGCTGGAATACACTATATATGACAGAGGCAGAATTATAGAAGAGGTGACTTAGGCAAACTTAAGGGTTCTTTGGAGTCAGTTGGTTGAATTTTCTTGCTCTAACAGCATCCACTACCAGCACCAGCAAAAATATTAGTGATCATGTATTTCATGGCTGGTGAGTGGCAGTGTTGATCTTTTGAACCCAAGTCTACAGATTTTTAGTTCACAATGTTTTTTATTACACTGTAATATGATTTCTTTCAGTAGGTTTTTTTGTTTGTTAAAAATAACTACCTATTTTTCCAGATTATAAGAATAGTAAATTATCCTTATAAAATTCAGTCTTAGAGACATGGATGTTTAAGAAGGTAAAAGTTTCCATTTTCCCAGCTCCCTTCCATATATAAGTAATGTTAACAGCTCAGTATATATTCTTATACTTTTTCTTATATATAAACTTATATCTTTTTAATAGAAATAGAAACATATTATGTGGTTACTTTTAAATGTTGGTCCTGCAGCTCCTAACAATTGTTTTTCTCCTGTTCTTTTCCAGATTAGTGTTATTGTGATTTTAGCCCTTTTAATTTGTAACACATGGTGTGATTCAAACCACTGAGTCTTAGCATCTGTCAATGATAAGATCATTCTTTTTAGTGATATAAGGATGGTGGCCCATAATGTGGCAGAATTTGGCTTTTCATTTTTTGTTAAGTTATTAATCACTGTAAAAAAGAACTTCTGGTAATTTTTTTTTTTTTCTTCTTAAGCTTCAGTGAGTATCCTGAAGTCTCTCTTAAATTTCCACACAAAATTAAAACTAAGGTGGTTTTGGATTTTCCAAAGCAAAACTATTTTTCTCTGTCCCCAAATTTGTATTCTAAATCATTTATGTAGCACTAGCTGACACTGCTCTCTCACACCTGGGAGTCTTGTATGCTGCAGTCATAGTGATGGAATGGGGCAGTCTGGCGTGAGCAGTGGATGGGACTAACGTAATGGAGCCACATTGAGGCCACTGCTGTGCCTAGAAGAGCTCACATTAGGACTACCTTTGCAAAAGAGCAAAAGAGCAGTGACCTGTCTTCTTCAATACTGTCCCTGATGTTACTGATTTAAGGGTCTGGTTTTTTCCTTTGAACTCTTTCTCTTACTCTGTTTAGACCTATTTATTTCTCATTTCATTCCCTTTAACTTCAATTTTTTAAAAAAATTAATTATTTATTTATTTTTATTTATGGCTGTGTTGGGTCTTCGTTTCTGTGTGAGGGCTTTCTCTAGCTGTGGCAAGTGGGGGCCACTCTTCATCGCGGTGCGCGGGCCTCTCACTGTCGCGGCCTCTCTTGTTGCGGAGCACAGGCTCCAGACGCGCAGGCTCAGTAGTTGTGGCTCACGGGCCTAGTTGCTCCGCGGCATGTGGGATCTTCCCAGACCAGGGCTCGAACCCGTGTCCCCTGCATTGGCAGGCAGATTCTCAACCACTGCGCCACCAGGGAAGCCCTAACTTCAATTTTAGTATGTATTTCTTCTGATATAATTTCTCTATCTACACATATACACTTTATGAATATAGTAGTAGTATTATATATTATATATACATACTTTATTAGTACAGTATTACTTGCTTAACATATAAAGAAATATACATTTTTGGTATTGGGTGTATGTGCTCAAATTTTTTTTCCTGATGGTGGTGTACAGTAAAAGGTATTTGAGACCACTGTACAATATTATGAATTTCTTGTGGACTTGGATCATTTCTTTTCTTCTTGATATCCCTAATTGCTTAGCACCATGTCTGGCCTATAATAGGGGATTAATAAGTATTGTTGGCTGGCTGGCTGGCTTGCTGGATAGATGGATAAATTAATAAATCATGTGACTGTGTTTCTCCTCTTGAGCAGGAGGTTATCTTAAGTTACCATTTAGTAAATACTTCAGGTACTAAGGACACATCTGGGTGATCAAACAACTAGACTCTGATAATTGATCTCGATGCTATGTTTGGATGAATTAAAAACTGATTCAGCTTGCCACATTTTCCAACAGTCCACCAGATTGATGGATTACCACAAAATAAATGGTGAATATGATTGAGAAATTTTATGTAACTCTGCTCCCCAGGATTCATTTGTCTTAAATATTATCAGAATCCTATCTAGGGTTTAGCAAATGACATGATCTCCACAAACGTCTATGTTTAGATTTCTTTATATTTCTTCTCCCTTTGGTAAAAAGGTCATGTGGTTAGAGCAATACAATGACATGATCAGGGATGAAGAAGCAGGGGGAAAAGAAAAGTCCTGAGAAAGGTTTATGTGGCTCATATTCAACTGAAATGTTGACCCCCCCTAACAACTCTTGCCCAACTCTTTAAGGCAACAGTGAGGGGACTGAGGGTCATTGCCAAGTAACAGTGCCTCTGACTCAGTCTTCATGTCACCTCTCCTGTGGCTGATTCTTTCCTACGTTACTGCCATTCTTGATATTCCCTTTTACAACTACGTAAAACAGGACCTAGTACGTAGTAGGAATTTGAAAACTGTTTGTGTATGAAACATGTCTTCTCTGTATAATTTGTGCTCACGTACATGCAAACGTACATGTCTTTGGTTGTGGAGGTGGTAGTCACGTGCCAGCCAGGGCAGAGCTGGCGGGGGGGGGTGTGGGTGGGTGGCACAGCATCTGCACACTGCTCACCCAGCGTGGCTTGGTCAGGCAGTTCTGCTCAGCACCGCCTGTCTGCCTGTTGGTGAGGGAATGGCTGGAGAATGGCTGTTATCTTCTTCAGCTGTATCTTCTTTGTGATCCTCTTCCCCTGTGCCAATAGATACATAGACAAAAAGGCAGGTTGGACACTATAATAAACCCTGTGCTCTCTCCATCAGAATTTCCCACATCAAGTTCAGCTTGGTGCATTGCTGATGTTCTCTTAATTTTGCATGGTTGTTTTAATGATGTGGGCAAAATAGAAGGAAATGTGAATTTCTATAAATGGGGGCATAGTTTGGAGTCTAGCTATGAATTATATGTGTGTAGTTTTTGTTGATAAGACCATTTTCTGCCTCTCGCTTTTCTTTTTTTGCCTTGCTCAAAATCACATGTTAGACATGAATGCCCTCTCTTAGTGCTGGTACCATGATATTCCTGACCAATTTTACAAGAGAAGAAAAGCGCATTGAGGCAGAATGGTTTCTACTAGCCAGTGAGGTGAAAGTTGTTCATATACTCTTCTTTTTATTGTAACTCAAGTTAGTTAACTTTTCAAAAAGGGTTTAAAGAGCCAATTATATGTGTCAGTGATTTTCCTTTATAGTGGGTGATTTAGCACATGTTACAATACAGCTGTCTTTTATGCTGGAAGAAGAATCTGAATCTTCCTCAGAACCATAGTAGAGAAATTGTTTATTACTCAAGATCTAGAACACACAACTTTTAGCCATTACTGGTAGAGTTACACTTTTTTCTTTATTGTCTGTGATTGGTACAAAGTGTAAGCCACAAACTCAGGCAGGCAAAAGATATGATTTTATTTTTCTAAAGTTTGCTTAACTTCTATTGTAACCTGTAACTGAGCTGAATAGTGCCCCTCCCCAAATTCATGTTCAGGGACTTCCCTGGCTGTCCAGTGGTTAAGAGTCCATGTTTCCGCTGTGAGGTGCGTGTGTTCAATCCCTAGTCAGGGAGCTAAGATCCCAAATGCCGCATGCGTGGCTCGGCAAAAAGAAAAAAAAAAGGAATAAAAAAATTTGTGTTCACCAGGAGTCTGTGGGTGTGACGTTATTTTAAGATAGGGTTTTTGCAGATACAATCAACTTAAGATGAGGTCATGCTGGATCAGGGTGGGCCCTAATAAGAAGAGTGGTACACGTGAACCAGGGAGAAATGTGCAGGTGGGGTCAGAGATTGGAGAGATGCATCTACAAGTCAAAGAAGGATAAGGATTTCTGGCAACCATCAGAAGCTGGAAGAGGCAAAGAAAGATTCTTCCCTAGAGACTTCAGCCCTGCTGACATCTTAACTTCAGACTTTTAGCTTCCAGATCTATGAGAAAATGAATTTCTGTTGTCTTAAGCTACTCACTTTGGGGTAATTTGTTATGGCAGCCCTGGGAAACTAATATTCAGCCTCTTTTTAAGTTGGAGTAGCAGAAAATTAACCTCATTAAATTTGGGGAATCCTTCCTCTTTCTCTGGAGTTACTTTAAGTAGCAGCAAGATGTGATGTTGAAGTGGGGACCATCAGATCCTTGACATCACCAAGCCACACTGGTGTCCCTGATCCCTGAGCTGTCTCCCAGTTGGCCTGCACCTATTTCTTCTCTGAGATATTAACATCTCCCAGGACTTTAAACTAGGACAGTAGATTGCAAATCCCCTCTGTTCTTGAACCCCACAAACCTATTTGGTGGTGTTGCCACCTCTCCAGAACTTGGCCTAAGGAATGGCTCAGAGTTTATTACTGATGCATGTTCTCATTATTGAGGATTATTTTTCTAGCTCTTTATTTTTCTTCCCCCTTGTGGTGGAAGGAGGTGGCAAATTCTTGCTCATTCATGTAGCTTTCTCTGAGATCTTTTGTCCATGTCTTAATTCTTTTTTTCCCCTAACAGCCTAAATTAGTGACTTTCAACTGGAGGTAATTTTCTCCCTAGTGGTCATTTAGAGATGTCTGGAGACATTTTTGCTTGTCACAGCTGGGGAGTGGGAAGGTCGCTACTGGCATCTGGTGGGTAGAGGCCAAGAATGCTGCTAAATGCACAGCTCCCAATACTTCCCAATTCCTCTTTGATGTAAATAAAGTATTTACATTAAAATATGAAATAGAGCATAGCATTTATTGGGACTTCTGAATTGGCTAGATAGCTAAACCACCTAATTTAGGAGGAGAAAAAAAAATCTACTTTGGAGCCCAACCTTTTTTGATTTACTGGAGGTGTTCAGATGACTTAGGCAAGTGCATATTTTAGCTAATTCATGCCAGGCTGTGAAGAATGTTGGGCTGAGAATGTATAAACATTCCTGCTTTTCTTATCAGCTGTTTAAGCAGGCAACTTCACACCTCTGGGCCTTGGTTTTCTCATGTGTTAGAGGTTTAAACTAGGTTATCTCTGAAATTCCTTCCATTGAATTTTTCCCTGTGATTTAGGAACAGATTGTGAACAGAAATAATTTTTATATATAGATTCTTAAAGGTACTAATAAAAATCATCTTTTTTTCATGGTATCCTTTGGAAATATGGAGATTGCTAGTTGTTCAATAAAATTTATTCTCTTCTTCTTTCACATGCCCGTAAATTAGAGTAAAAGGATAAGCTTCTATAATAAAGAGACCCACCAATATAGTGACTTTAAAAAAACAAGACCAGACCACATTTCCCATATTCCTATGCATTTGGATGTGATTAAGTTCTCTCCAGTAGAAGGTGAGAGGAGGTGAGGTGTCTAAACTCTGACCCTAGTCCTGAAGGCAGTGGGTGTGCCTCCTTCATGCCTTCCATCTTCCTCCAGCTGGAATCCCTGGTCATCCAGTTTCAATCATCTAGGTGACATTGATGCCCTGGAACCTCAAATGATGGAACGGAGCAGAACTGTCCCACCAAATTGCATTGCTGTCCTCAGAGCTGTTTGGTGTAAGACACAAAATGGTTTTTTTAAGTCACTGTATTGTTAGGTGTTTTAATTATAGCAGCATAGCTTTTTACCATAATAAGTAGAGGAATTCTCTACATAAAGACTAAAACAGCAAATTTCAAAAAAGGTGCATGCTGTTATATCCAGTATGAGGTGCTAGTGTTGACTCAATATTTCATCACCAAAATATAAGTGAAACATTTTAAAGCAAAGAGAGGATATAGAAAAGATTAGGTCTGTCTTGTTCATAATCTCTTTTTTTGTCACCTGGCTCTGTACCATTTTCCGTTGTAAATTCTGTACCAAATAATAATCCTCATAATCTACTTTGAGTTGACCTGTTTTGTTTTAGGCATGACCTCTGCGATCAGAGAATTATCAGTTTCTCTAGCTGCAGTTGCTCAAGTTTAGACTTAGTGTATTGTCTTTCCTACCGTACTATTCCTCTTCTGGCTCTCTCTCTTTCTGGACTTAATGCATGGCTGGAACATAGGGCATGTGGCTATCACCCCTGTGTCTATGCACAATTGTCTACTGTAGCCATTTGGAAAGAACACCTGGGAGAGATTTCTTCCCTTTATGCTGCAGGAAGGTAGAAGCAGAGGTAAAGGGGACTGGTGGTTTAGATCATCTTGGCTTTTGTTGGAAAGGCAGCAACTTCTTGCCAGTATTCTATAAAAATCACTACTGTGTGGCAAATGTTCTCTTTGGCTATTTTTATTGTGACTCATCTGTAAATTATAATAGTAGTAATTATTAAGTATTAGTTCAAATATTATCCTAATTCTAACTCTGAACTGTCATCATGTTAGATGAGAATTTCATGTTTTAACTATGCAAATAGAAACTATTTTGTTGGGATAGATATTAATTGAATTACAAGGTCATGAATAAGAGAAAGACTATAAATTGAATATTTAATTTTATATATGTTCAAATGTGGACAATTAGGTTAATCTTTCTCCTATTGATTTTGTTCTGTCTTAAAGGCAAAGTTGATTAGCTGAACTGTGACCTGAATGAAAGTGGCAATGGTCATCTTACCAATCTCTCCTCTTAGCTTTCTTTATATGGACCCATCTTATGTACTTGGCATAGGACAGCTTGCAATATGGCTGCTGTTTGAAATGAAAATCCTTCCTAGGTTAGTAAGGTGATTTGGGTTAGAATGTTAGTTCAATGACTTTTTTTTTTTTTTAATGAACTTGGAGTATAACTTCTGCTGATAATTTTAAATTGGTTTTTTGGAAAGAAAAGTTTTTGCAAGCTTTAACTTGATATTAGTTCATGCGGGCCTACATAATTGATTTTTGTTTTTCAAGTGACAAAATGAGAGTTTAAATCCATACTTGCTTGCCGTGACTTCATTTGGGTTTGACAAGGAGACCCACCTTTCTTCTGCTGTTCTGAATAGGCAGCTGTGGATAGTTTCACAGGAAGCAAATCCCCAATAGGGAACTTTTTGGAGTTGTTGCATTTGCTCTTTATGCTCTCTGTGTTTTGATACACTGAACAAGGAATGTTGATGAGACATGAGGCAGAACAGCTTGTTCCTCCACAGCTATTTTGACTTTGCAATGCTGGCAATAGTAAAAAGAAAAAAAAAAAAAGTTTAGTGTGTTAACTAAGCAAACACATGGCGCTTGGAAGAAGGCTACGGAACAGCTAGGCTATTCTTGGTATCAAGAACCCTATTGCCTAGGGACTTTGAACTGCAGTTCATGAATGCATAGTACTTGGAGTTCTACATTTCTTTAGGTGTCCTTTGTCTCTGGGCGTGTTAATAGGAGCAAATGGTGTTGCTAATGACGTAAAATCCAAGTTGTGTTCAATAATCAAATTTCAGTACAAAGAAGATGCCTTAGAAGAAGAGACACCTCAAAGGATTCAGAATGCGATTATGGAAACAAAATTTGTTAAAATAAATACCCGTGCTACTTTGGCTATTAATAAATATAGATTATCCTGAAGAAATAGAAAATATCAATGATGGGGGTTGGTTTGATTAGTGGCACTGCTAGGGATTTTAGAACAATGTGGATTATAAGCCTGATTTTGTGAGTTATTGCTGCTGTGTTTCACAGAAGTGATAGTGTGCCAGCTTTGAGCCAAGGCTTAAGGAGGCACGGCAAGCTTCCATCTGCCTCTTTTAAGCACCTACAATCTGCCATGAGAAGAACATGCCATAGGTAGCCACAGCTCCTTTTGCCAGGGTCCCAGAATCAGAGATGCAAGGAACCAGCCTGAACATTGGCCAAGCTGAGCCTAATTGAGCTCAGCCAATCCACTGCCAGCCTGCAGACCTGTGAGGGAAAAATAAATATTTTGTTGGTTTTAAACTCTTGAAATTTGGTGGTTGTTTCTTATGCAGCATTATTATAGCAAAAACCGACTAATACACTTTTATGAGAGGTCTCTAATTTCAGGCTGTTGGTATGTGAGAACCAGAGCATATCTGACACAGATTTTATGTACTATTTCAGATAGATACCACTGTTACTCTCTGTGGTTGCTGCAGTGTAGTCAGGTTTACTGACTACAACTCAGAGTTTCTGACTCCTCTCATCACTTTAGACTTGAACGGAATCCCAGTCCTGGGTGTGGCATCTGGCATCTTAAGTGGCCACCTAAAGAGCTGGATGACAGAGTCCAGAAGTGTGGTGTGCTAATTCCCATGGAACAAACTTTGATCACTGGGAAACTGAAGATGGGAGGGAGAAAGTAAGTATCCCTGACCCCTTCTTCCTCTTTTCCATGGACAGTTCCAACCACACAGCCACATGGCTCATCTGAAGAAGCCCTGTGTGGCCAAGCAGATGCTTCTGCTGAAGGATTTCCTCTTTTTACGACTCATCATGAAGCTGTGGCCAGCATGTTAACAAGTCATTTTGCATGGCTTTCCATCCTTCCTCACTTTCATTGCCCTGGTTTTCACATCCCAAAAAAAGCACCAGCGCTTAATCTTGACCCAGGCTCTGTTTTCTAGAGACCCAAACTAACACATAGACCTAGGCCATCATGTCAAGAAGAAGATGATAAAAATGGTGATTATGATGATGTCAGCCAATATGTATTGATGACCACTTACTGTGTGTCAAGCAATATGATGACTGCTTTGAATTCATTTCATTTAATACTCACTACAACTCATAAACTGGGTAATATTATTACTTCATTTTATAGAGGAAGAAATCAAAGCTTAAAAAGGTTTGATTATTTGGCCAAAATCTCATAGCAAGGAAGTGGAGCCAGCATATAAAGCCAGATATTTCAGATGTCATATCTTATGAGTTAAACCACTAAGTAGCACAAATAAACTGCAGGGCAGGTAATGGGTGCCAAATTGCAATGTCTGTGTGCTCCAGAGCACCCAATACAGTATTGCATATAGTGTACATTTAATGTGTAATTTATTGATTTTATAAATAATTTATTAAGCTTCCACTTATTAATAATATTCTGATAAATATAGACTCATTCTACTAGCATTCATAGATTGTCAGTTTTAAAAAATCAGTCTCTAAGAGCCATGTTTAATAGTAAAACATATTTTAAATCAGAAGATCTTTTAGAATTTTATAGGGCTAGAGAGAGACCATAACAATTATCTTTGTATGTTTTTTGAAAGTTGTATTATTTATTTGAACCTGATGAATTTGGAACAAAAGGATATTTATGACAGTAGGAGTACTCTTTTTTTTTTTTAAACCCTCCTTGTTGCTTTATGGAGGCAGCTCACTGTAGTATAAAAATAGTGAACTAAAAATAAGTGGATGTGATTTCTTCCCTTGAGGTTTTCACTAACAAGCTTATAGTTTGGGAAAATCAGTTTGGACTAGAGCTTCAGATGCGTCATATGTAAAATGCAAAATTGGTTGAAGGCTATTTCTACCTCTGATAACATTTGTGATTTTCCTGAGGTTATTGGGGAAACTATATCCAGATGGCATCTGAAGACAGAGTTAAAGGCACCCTTTTCATGATATGTTCTGCTCTTTCCCTCTTCCAAAATTTTTTTCCTCTCTCTCTGTTTCTCAGTATTTCAGATTACTTGTTCTTTAGAATTCAGTTCAGATACCTTTGTGTGTGTGTGTGTGTATGTGTGTGTGTGTGTGTGTGTGTGTGAGAGAGAGAGAGAGAGAGGGAGAGAGAGAGAGAGAGAGAGAGAGAGAGAGAGGGAGAGAGAGAGAGAGAGAGAGAGAGAATCTTCCCTGCTTTCCTAGACAGTTTCCTACTTTTTACTCCTGAGTAACTTTACATATCTATACTATAATTCTTTCTCTATCATATGTGATTATTTGTGTCTATGTCTATCTCTCACTAAACTGTGGACATTTTCAAAACCACAACTCAACATTTACTATACTTTAAGAAGGGAATCAATTGCAGTGGTATTACAGAAGCTACATCTTTTTTTTTTTTCCCCCTAGATGCCTTATGTACTCATCGATTTTAATTATGTATGAGCAGTTTGAGAGCAATTTTTGTGATCACCAAATTCCACTTTTGTAAAGATATACTAGCTCAAATGCGCAAGGAAACATGTACAAGGCTGTTTATTGTATCCTGTTTGCAATAATAAGAAACTGGAAATATTCATATTTGTCCTTTAGTAGAGGAACAGCTAAATTCTCCTCCTTCTGTTATCTTTCTCCTCCTCCTCTCTCTCCTCCTGTACTAGTTCTCTACTAGTACTCCTTTCTTCTCTACCACTAGTGCTACAACCACCACCAATGACACAGTATTGATGCCACTACCAACAATAATTAATTATAAAGAGCTTATTGTATTGAAGAAGGGAGTGGGGAGACAGTATTTTGGATGGTAGTAAAGGGACTTTTAAAATAATATTTCATATTTTAAAAGGACAAGACATTCTTTTTTATGGCTAGCAATTTAATCTGTTCTTTCTATGAAATCCTTATCAAGTCTAAGATTATGAAAATATCGTCCTATGCTTTCTTCTAGATGCTTCATGGTTCCAGCATTTGTTTGAGGATCTATGTTACATCTCACATCAATTTTTGTTCATGGAGTGAGGTAGGAGTTGAGGTTTACCTTTTTTCTTCATAAGGGTATCTAATCATTCCAGGATCATTTGCAAAAAGATTTTCTTTCCCCAATAAATTTACATGGCACCTTGGTTGATAATCAATTGACCATATATGCTGTGGGTGTATTTCTGAACTGTCTGTTCTATTCTATTTGTTCATGTTATCTTTAAGCCAATACCACACTGTCTTGATAGCTTTATCAGCTAGTGTTAAATCCTCCAACTTTGTCCTTTTAAAATAGTATGTTGTATAATCTAGGTCATTTGCATTTCCATGGGAATTTTACAATTGATTTGTCAATTTCTTTGAAAAAGATCGCTGAGATTTTATAGGGTTTGCGTTGAATGTATACATCTATTTGGGCAGAATAGATAAAAACAATATTGAAAATTCAAATTTATGCATGTGGTTTCTCTTTCCATTTATTCAAATCTTTAATTTTTATCAGAAATGTTTTATAGTTTTCAGGGAAGAGGTCTTGCATTACAATAACGTTCTTAGGTATTTTTGTGATGCTATTGTATATGATACTGCTTTCTTTCTTTCACTTTTCAGTTATTTGTTGCTAATATGTAGAAATACATTGTCCCCAAAGGTTTTCCATTGCACCTTCCTTTAACCCTTTCATACATTTGTCATCCCTATGCAATCATTGATTTGCTTTTGGTCACTGTACCTTAGTTTGCACTTTCTAGAATTTTATATAAATAGAACTATGTAGATTATACTCATTTTGTCATTTATCATAATTATTTTGAGATTCAGTCATGATGTATCATGTATCAATAGTTTATTCATTTTTGTTGCCGAGTAGTATTCCATTGTGTAAATATGCCATAATTTGTTTATCCATTCACCTATTGATGGACATTTGGATTTTTCCCAGTTTGGGCCATTAAAAATAAAGCTCACTGAACATTTGTGTACAAATCTTTATAATGGACACTTTTTTTCCATTTACCTTGCGGTAAATACCTAAGAGTGAAATGGCTGGATTTCATGGTAATTTTTTTAAAAAGCTGATAACCATTTTTCAAAGTTGTTGTACTATTTTGTAGTTCTGCCATCAGTGTGTGAGAGTTCCAGTTCCTCTATATCTTCACCAACACTTGGTATCACCAACCTCTACTGATTTGTGTTTTAATCTTGATTTTAGCCATTCAAATAGGTGCATAGGAGTATCTCGTTGTGGTTTTAATTTGCATTTCTCTAATTACTAACCATGTTAAGCATCTTTTCATATGCTTATTTGCATTCATATATATATTGTTTTTGCTTAAGTGTCTGTTCAAATCTTTAGTTCTTTTAAAAATTGAGTTAATTTTTTTCCTGAATTTTGAGAATCTTTATGTATTCTAGATACAAATTTTTTAATCATGTATATTGTTTGGAAATACATTTTCCCAGCCTGTGGCTTATTGTCTCATTCGCTTAACGGTATCTTTAGAAGAGCAGAAAATTTTGATAAAGTCCAATTTTTCATTTTGTTCTTTCATAGACTGTGCTTTTGTTGTATCTAAATAACCTTTGCCTATCACAGGGTTATAAAAGTTATTCTTCCATGTTTTCTTCTAGAAATTTTATAATTTTAGGTTTTTACAGTTAGGTCAATGATCCATTTCCAGTTAATTTTTGCACGTGGTACAAGGTATGGATTGAAGTTTACTTTTTGATTATGGGTACCCAGTTCTAGCGTCACTGTTGAAAAGACTATTCTTTCTCCATTGGATTTCCTTTGCACCAATGTGGAAAACAGTTGTCCGTATATGTGTGGGTCTGTTTCTTCACTGATCTCTTGGTATATATTTATACCATTGTCACATTCTCTTCATTACTTTGATTATAAGAAGTCTTAAAATCAGATGGTGTTAACTCTCCAACTCTGTCTGTCTTTTCTAGGGTTGTTTTTGACTATTTTAGGTTCTTTGCATTTGCATACGTGTTTTCTGAATTTCAGTTTTTCAGTTTCTGCAAAAAGCCTGCTGGCATTTTGATTGGAGTCGCCTTGAATCTGTAGATCAATGTGGGGATAAATAACATCTTAACAATATTGAGTCTTCTGATTAATGCATATGTTATCTATTTATTTTGTTTTTCTTTAATTCTGTTCAACAATGTTTTGAGGGTTTCAGTGGTCAGGTTTTCTATATTTTTGTGTGATTTATTCCTAAGTATTTTGTATTTTTTGATGTTATTATAAGTGGCATTTTAAATATTCCATTTCCAATTACTTGTTGCTGGTATACAGTAATTGAATCAATTTTTATATGTTGATCTTAAATCCTAAAACTTTGATAAGTTCACTTATTAATAGCTTTTACTCTAGGTTTCATCAAATTTTTACACAGATGATCATGTTTTCTGTGAATAGAGACAGTTTTATGTGCTATTTATTACTTTAAATTTCCCCCAAGTTCTGCTTTAACAAAATCATATAGTTTGTACTGTTTTTTTGGTCTGGCTTCTTTGAAACAGTATAATTATTTTGAAATTCATCCATGATCAAACTTCCTCTATATTTGTCCTGATTTTCTGTATAATTTTCCTCTCTATTATTAAGAGTGGAGTATTTATCTATAAATGTGTATTTGTCTAACTCTCCTTGTAGTTCTATCAGTTTGCTTTATGTACTTTGACCTCTGTTATTAGGTCTGTAAACATTAGGATTATTATGTCCTTTTGATAACTGGACCCCCTTATCATTGCAAAATAACTCTATTTCTGATAATTTTCTTCTCTCTGGATCCTATTTTGTCTGATATAAATGTATTCACACAACTTTTATTTTTATTAGTAAGTTTTATCTTTTTACATTCTTTGACTTTTAGCTTATTCAAGTCTTTATATTTAACAAATGTTTCTTGTAGGCAGTGTTTTAGTTTGGACTTGCTTTTTTAAAAAATTCAGTTTGACAAACTCTAGAGTGTTGAGACCATTTATTTTCAGTAAGATTGTTGATATGGTTAGGTTTAAGCCGTACTGATATTTGTTTTCTATTTGTCCCACCTGTTCTTTGTTCTGCTCTCTTTCTCTACCTTCTTTTGAATTAATTGAACATTTTTTCATAATTCTATTTTATCTCCTTATGTTTTGGCTTAAGGCTATAACTCTTTGTTTTGTTATTTTAGTTTTGCTTTAGGGCTTATAGTACACATCTTTAACTTATAAAAAAGACACCTTCAACCATTTCACATATAGTATAAGAACCATTTCACATATAGTATAAGAACTTGAAAATAGTATATTTCTATTTCTTTCCCCCAACCGTTATGCTATTTCACATGCAGTATAAGACACATGGGAAAACTACCCAAGTCCAGGGTAAGAATCATCCTGAGGTAAGAGCACCTGGCACCCAGGCAGGCCTGTAAGTAAAAATGCCATTTCACATTCCACATTTAGTATAAGACCATTTCACATATAGTGTAAGAACTTGAAAATAGTATATTTCTATTTCTTTCCCCCAACCTTTATGCTATTTCACATGCAGTATAAGACACATGGGAAAGCTACCCAAGTCCAGGGTAAGAATCATCCTGAGGTAAGAGCACCTGGCACCCAGGCAGGCCTGTAAGTAAAAATGCCATTTCACATTTCACATTTAGTATAAGACCATTTCACATATAGTGTAAGAACTTGAAAATAGTATATTTCTATTTCTTTCCCCCAATCTTTATGCTATTGCTATCATACATTTTGTTTTCATGTATGCTCTAAACTGTGCACTACATTGCTATTGTTTTTGTTTAACAATTATCTTTCAAGAAGATTTAAATAAGAAAAATATCTAATATCTTCAATCAAGTAGTTACCTTTCTTGTGCTAATCATTCCCTTATGTAGACCCATACTTCCATATTGTATCATTTTCCTTCTTCCTGAAGGACTTTAACATTTCTTGTGGTGTGAGTTTGTTGTTGATGAATTCTTTCAGCTTTTCTGTGTCTGAAAAAGTCTATTTCACTCTTGTTTTTGAAACATATTTTCACTGGATGCAGAATTTTAGATTGGCAGTTTTCTTTCGTACTTTAAAGATGTTGCTTCATTGTCTTCTTGCTTGCACTGTTTCCCATGGAAAATCTGCCATCATTTATTTTTGTACCTCTCTTTGTAATGTGTGTGTGTTTGTATGTGTGTGCATTTACTCTCTTTGTTTTTTAATATTTTCTCTATAAAACCAATTTTGACCAGTGAGATTATGGTATGCCTTGGTGTAGTTTTTCATGTTTCTTATGCCTGAGTTTGTTCATGTTTCTTGAGCTGCTTGGATATATAAGGTTATAGTTTTTATCAAATCTGGAAAATTTTTGCCATAATTTCTTTAAACTATTTCTTTGTCCCATGCCTCTCTCCTCTCCTTTGTGAACCCCAATTTCACATATACTGGGCTGCATGAAGGTGTTCCACAGCTCTCTATCGCTCTACTTGTATCTTTTAAAATTCTCTTTTCTCCCTGCTTCCATTTTGGATAGTATCTGTAGCTTCAAGTTCACTAATCTTATTTTTCCCTGTTATGTTTAATCTGCAATTAATCCGATCCAGTGTATTTTTTACCCCACACATTGTATTTTTCATCTCTAAAAGTTTGATTTGGTTCTTTTCTATATTTTCCATGTCTCTATTGAACTTTTTCAACATATGGAATGCATTTAAAATAACTCTTGTAATGTCCTGTCTGTTAATTCTATGATCTGTGTCATTTTTTATTAAGATTCAACTAGCTATTTCCTCATTATGGGATATATTTTCCTACTTTTTCATATGCCTGGAAATTTTAAATTTCATATGAGTTTTATCCTGTTGCATCCTGGGTATTTTTATATTCCTCTAAATATACCCGAGTGTTGTTCTGGGATGCTATTAAATTACTTGGAAACTGTTTGATCCTTTGGGTCTTGCTTTTAAGATTTTTTAGATGTGAGCTTGAACAGTGTCCATTCTAGGGTTGTTTTCCACTGCTTCAGTAAGACCTTCTATATACTCAAAGCCCCATGAAGTATGTACTAGGCACTAAATGGATAGTTATTGAACCAATGAAAGAGATTTGAAAGAGAAAATTGGATCTGATTTTATAAATTTTAATTAGCTCTAATTTTTAAACCTAGTTGAGTATTTTTTCACAAGTTTAAAGATTGGAATATGGCTCTTAAACAGGAATCCATAGAAATCTGTAGATCTGAAGAGGTATTCAAGTTTGATAAATACTGGGTTAGAAGATGGTTAAAAGATTGGTATTTGTGTGTTATTAAAAAATATGAATAGGAAGCTCCTATTCTCACAGGAAAGCCTCAGTTGAGAGGGAAAGCTGAGGCTGCAGGTCCATATTCTGCATTGAAAACATGGTAGTGATGCCTGGCTTGATACAAGATGCCTGCCTTAACAGGGTTAAGAGTCCGAGGGACAGAACAACAGGTTGAACCCTTGGATTTGTACCAGAGCCCCAGGAAAAGAACTGAAAGAGTGTGTACTTACTATCTAAAAGTGTAGTGATAATGTGAGGTGGGGGAAAAAAGATCATAATATGTGTGTGTGTAGGTGTGAACACAACATATGTATGGAGAACCCTCTTTACCGGTCCTTTAAAATAATGTACATGAAAAGTCTCTGTCCGGACTTTAGCTAAGCTACTCCATTGTATTGCTGTCTCGGCATCCATTTTGTTTGGCCAAGCAACCTGTGGGGGACTTAAACTGATACTTAGTCCTCTTATGCAAGGGCATGCCCTGGACAACATCCTGCAGAGTCACAAGCAAATTAAGTCCCTGACGTGACTTCTCCAACAGCCTTATGATCGTTGCTTCCCCTGCCTCCCAGGGTCTTCACTTGTGCTCCCCTAGGTAAGACCCCTGTGGAGCCGACCAAAGCTCTACTCTTTTTGGTTTCAATTGACCAATCCAGACTTAGCCCAGGAACCCCAAAGCACTCCACCCATGACCCTCATAAGGGCCCGTGCCCCAGGTCCTGTTGTTCTCTCTGTGTCTGCACCCTGCCTTGACCTTGTGGTGTGGTCCCTTGAGGCATGTTGTGTACTTCCTCTAGGACCTGTGAGTGATCAACTTCTCCCTTTCAATTTCTATTGTGGTCTTTTGTTGACTACCATATGGCACCCTGTGTTTCACTTAACAAAAATTAATTTAACAAAGTCCTAACATTCTTTGATTTAACAAAAATAACCAACATTTATCAAATAGTCTATGTGCCACTCTCTGTTCCAAGTTCTTCACAAAAAGTTTAATCCTTATAGTAACACTGGGAGACTGGTACTATTTGTGTCTTCATTATTCAGATAAGGAAGTTGAAACACATAAAAGTTAAACTTGTCAGCATTTCACAGCTAGTAAGTGATAGAGCTGGGCTTGGACCCCAGATAGTCAGGATCTAGATCTTGTGCTCGTGACATCTCTGCTATGATGCCTCCCTGGAAAGCATCTTAGTATTTTCATTGTTGTTTCTGCTATTATTGTTCTTATTACTTTGTACCTTGTTGGTAGATACTCGCTATGAATTTGTACTTGTTGGATTTGTAAAGTCTTTGTTTCTTACAAAGCTTTAACTCCTGCCTTCTTTTTTTTTTAACCATTCTTTTTTCTTTTCTTTTAGAGATCTTAGTTTTTTGACAAATGAAAAATTTATATATTTAAGGTGTACAACATAATATTTTGATTTATGTGTACATTGTGAAATGATTACCACAGTCAAGCTAATTAATATATTCATTACTTCACATATTTACTTTTTTTTGCAGTGAAAACACTTAAGATCTAATTTTTTGTTGTTTTTTTCATTGCCTCCTTTTTATTGAAATATAGTTGATATACAATATTGTATTAGTTTTAGGTATACAGCAAAGTGACTCAGTCATGTTATTATTTTCCATTTTAAGTTATTGAGTATAGTTCCCTGTGCTATACAGTGAAGGATCTACTTTTTTTAAAGCAAATTTTAAGTATGTAATATAGTATTATTAACTGTAGTCATCATGCTATACATTAGATCCCAGAACTTATTCATCCCACGTAACTGAAACATTGTCTCCCCATTTCCCCCCACTTCCCTGGCAACCACCACTCTACTCTCTGTTTCTGAGTTCAGCTATTTTAGCTTCTGCCTTTATTATCCCTAAGCTTAGCCAGGGCTTTTTGTTACCCTTGAAATGAAAGCAAAATCAACAAACATCTGTTACAGCACTGCTACTAGAATGACTATATTTTAGAACTGCCACTCTTTTTTTCTGAATCTGGTACCATAACTATTTGAACTAAAGATATTTGAAAGTATCGGTCAAGGTGCTGGAGCAGCAGTGGTGATAACAGCTCCAGCTGTAGTGACATCAGTGAATGTGGCTGGGTCCATGGATGAGATAGACAGATTTAATGGTGGCAGAGGAAATGCTGGGATTTCACATCTTTGTGTCTTCAAAATTGACTTACTGAACACACATTCTGGAAGTACAGTGGAGAAAAATATGCAAACAGCTCTTTCCCTCATGTACCTTATAGCCTATTGAAGGGAGATCAATAGCTCATGGATAATAAAAGCAAACACTTGAATAGAACTTACTATGTACTGGACACCTTTCCAATTGCTTTACATGCACTATTTCACGTATTCCACCCAATAATCCTAGGAGGTGGGTACTCTGATCTCGTTTGCAGATGAGAAAACTGAGGCACCAAAGGTTAAGAAACTTGCTCAAGATCCCACAGCTAATAAACAACAGAGCTGATATTTGAGCCCAGGAAGACTGGCTCCAGAACCTGGTCCCAAACACTATCCTAGTCTACTAACAAATGGTGAGTCAACTAACAACTGTGAGAAGAGCTACAGAGACAATGAGAGGATGAGGGGGAACTGAACCTAGTCTGGAGGGTCTCGGAAGCCTTGCCTGATGAACTGATGAGGAGGGGTGAAAAGACGCAGCCAGGGAAAGGTGTGTGTGTGTGTGTGTGTGTGTGTGTGTGTGTATGTGTGTGTATGTGTGAGGGGTGGGGTGGCTGGCGGAGAAGCTGGAGGGACGTTCCAGGCCAAGGGAGAAGCTCATTCATAGGGCTTGTTGTAGAAACATCTCTGTAAATACCTTCAAAGTCAGGGGCAACTTGTGATTTTTTAAAATTCAAATTCACTTCATGTATAACTTTCAGGTCCTATTTTGTAGCATAATGCAAAATGATGCTGGGTTTGTATATGCCTTTAAGCCAACTGTTGAGCACGTATCTCTTATGCTTCCTGCTTTTTAGGCAGTGAATGGCAAGAAGAAAAGGCTTGGGAATCCTGGAAAGCTAAGTTTATGTCTCAACTTCTTAGTCACAGTCATTTCTCAGTTATTTGGGGTTGTGCTGTCTGTTTTTTTTTTTTTTTTTTTTTTGACTAATAGAAAATGTCTTAAAAGTGCATGTCTGAAGGCTTTCATAGCTTGTAGCTGTCTGGTAACCATCAAACACCCCCAAGCTAGACAGTCAGGTTAGTTCTGAGCCCTATCCCTGAGCCAATGGGTCCTTAAAGAGGAAGCTATAGTTTAAGCAAAGGCAAAAGGAATTTGGAGGGCTGTGGAGTCAAGTACTACAAAGACAGAGTAGAGGAATGTGAGAAAGGGAAGGAAGAGGAAGAGGAAGACTGAAGCACTGAGACTACTTCTTTGCTCAACTTGGTTCTGTTCTAATATGTAGAAAAAAGCGATGAACTAGGAAGCAAATAGAAATTAGATTTTTAGCAAGCTTTTAGTGATTTCTCATTAAGTGACACGTGATGTTTAGTGTTCCTAATGAGTTGCACTAAAATTATTTTTACATTTTTGGAGATCTGTGGAGTGGTAAATGTGTTCCTACATATTAGATATAATTACAAGGAAATATGTTTATATAAATCTATTTGGTAACAGGTTCTGAAGAGTTTGTTTTTAATCAGGATTTTGGATTATACATGACTTTGATTTGTCTCCTCCTTTGTCCTCATTGATCGAGAGCTGACTGTATTAGGTGTCTGAACTTGAGTGGACATACCAGATCTCTTTGAACCTTGGTTTCTTTTTTTTTTTTAAAGATTGATTGATTGATTGATTGATTGCTATGTTGGGTCTTCGTTTCTGTGCTAGGGCTTTCTCTAGTTGCAGCGAGCGGGGGCCACTCTTCATCGCGGTGTGCGGGCCTCTCACTATCGTGGCCTCTCTTGTTGCGGAGCACAGGCTCCAGACGCTCAAGCTCAGTAATTGTGGCTCACGGGCCTAGTTGCTCCGCGGCATGTGGGATCTTCCCAGACCAGGGCTCGAACCCGTGTCCCCTGCATTAGCAGGCAGATTCTCAACCACTGCGCCACCAGGGAAGCCCAAACCTTGGTTTCTTGATCTATAAAAAATGAAGCCACTCCCTGGTGGCGCAGTGGTTAAGAATCCACCTGCCAGTGCAGGGGACACGGGTTCGAGCCCTGGTCCAGGAAGATCCCACATGCCGCGGAGCAACTAAGCCTGTGCGCCACAACTACTGAGCCTGCCCTCTAGAGCCCACAAGCCACAGCTACTGAGGCCGCGTGCTGCAACTACTGAAGCCCGTGCGTCTAGAGCCCGTGCTCCTCAACAAGAGAAGCCACCGCAATGAGAAGCCCACGCACCACAACGAAGAGTAGCCCCTGCTCGCTGCAACTAGAGAAAGACCACATGCAGCAACGGAGACCCAACGCAGCCAAAAAAAAAAAAAAAAATGAAGCCAATATCTCTATTACTCAGGATATTTGTAAGGATGGCATAGATAATATGCAGCAAAGTGTCTTGTGTAAGGTCTGGTACAGGCTAGATCCCCGAATCATTTAAATTCCCTTCCTTCCCTCCTTCCTTCTTCCCTCCCTCCCTCCCTCCCTTCCTTCCTTCCTTCCAGCCTGTCTGCCTTTTTTTTTTCCTGTCTTCCTCGCTTCATCCCCTCCTGGCAGTGGAGTAGGAGGTACAGAGGCCATGTCTCAGGTTTGCTACTTAGAGGCTGGTGAGCTTGACTTAATCTTTCTACTCCTTAGTTTTCCCATTGGTAAAATGAAAGAATTTATTAAATAGGCCCCCTAGGATTCCAGCAAATTATCAAATTCTACAATCCATTTTTTTTGATTCTTGAGTTATGCATGAAAATATTTGAGTGTACTTTCAGTCACAAAGTTGTTCCAGTTTCTGCCTGTCAGAAAGAAGGTTTTGATCCTAGCTTTCCCCCCCTGTAAACCTGGGGAAAATTTCCACAAAAACAGCTTGACTAAATTTATAGGCTCCCAGCTGAGGTAGCAGAATCCAGGCAGCTGAGTGGATGAGTTTCTCTTAGCACAATGATGTTTGGTTACACAGCTGCAGCACTGGGGAGAAGAGACTGAACCAATATTTATGACGTGAGACTGTGACTTCAACTTTAAAACTAGTTCTCCTGGAGGATTTAGATCATGTTGTTTCATTTCCTTGGAAATATGCATAACCATGTATGGTAGGCCACATAATGCCCTTCCTCCCACAAGATGTCCATTTTCTAATGCCTGGAACCTGTGAATATGTCAATTTACAGGACAAGAGGGATTTCGTGTGTGATTAAGTTATGGATTTTGAGATAGGGAGATTATCCTGGATTATCTATTGACCCTAATGTAATCACAAGGGGCTTCGCAGGGAGCCAGGAGGGTCAGAGGAAGAAAATAGTGATATAATGAAGTGGGGATGGGGGCGTTGAAGATGCTATGCTGGTTCCTTTGAAGATGGAGGGTGGGTCCACAAGCCAAGGAATGTAGGCAGCTTCTAGAAGCTGGAAAGGTAAGGAAATGGACTCTCTCCTAGAACCTCCAGAAGGAATACAGCCTTGCCAACACCTTGATTTTAGCCTGTAAGACCGATTTCAGACTTCTGAACTACAGAATGGCAAGATAATAAGTTTCTATTGTTTCAAGTCACCATGTTTGTAATTTGGTAAAGCAGTAATAGGAAACTAATATACCATGACTACCAAAACAAAAACTCTACATTTTGAGTCATTTATTCTTCCTCCAAATAAATCTGGATGAACAATTCTAAGGATGGGAGAAAAATTTTACCTACTACAACTTGGTAGTTGGAGAAAAGCCTTGGTGAGTGGAGGTGGCCTGGACCTTCTAACACTTTGAGGTAAGAAAGGTTTGAAATTTCCATTCACTGGGGGGGGGTCCAGGTGGGCTACAGAAAAAAGCTTCATTCAAGGGAGTTACTAATTTACCGAGGTGGAAATTGGTTGGAATGGGTCTGTTTCCTGTTGGGAATCTTCACAAGCTATTCAATTTCAGCTCTGTTTCCTCTTCCTGCTCCAGGAATATGAACAAGATTGCCCCAGAAAGGCCACTGAGTATTGAATAAGATGATATTGAGACATTTACTGTTCTGCTGAATTATTCCATATCTCCTTTCCCCAATCTAACTTTTCTATAAAGTTCAATATGATTTCTTTCCCCTGCTAAAGGTAGGTGGCTGTTAGCAAGAGGGTGTCTCTCAGGTAGAGCAACAGGGAGGGGTCATGAACAGAAAAGCAGCCATAGGTGGACATTGGGTGGTTCTCAATGAGGTTTTTTCCTCTCTAGGTTTCAGTGCAGCTTTGCTATAAGTTAAGAGGGACCCATCTGGAGGTCAGGTTCTGGGGAGAGGGCTCTGAGCCAGAGATTTGTGTGCAGGAAATTTCTTAAAGAGTCTTTTAGGAACACTTGTTTGGGAAGCAGAGTTGGACAGAAGGAGAACTGAAAACTGTGATTCAGTTGCAGCAAAGCCCTCAGCTGATCTCACAGGAAGCTCTGAAGCTTGGAAAGCCCTTCGGAGATGTCCTAAGTTTAGGTGAGGGGAGTGGGTCTTTGTACCCCCATATTGACTAGTCGTTGGATATGTGGCTGCCCCAGGGGAGTTTGCTTGATTTGGGGTGAGGCATCTCCCTTCTGCTGAGGGCAGTACCCCAGGAAGGACTCAGCTGTGACCCACAAGCAGCCAGCACATCCAGGTAGCAGGGGAAATGGGTGCCTGCATCCTGAAGCAAGGAGCTGGGTGGTGTACCAGAGCTACCCTACACCAGTGAGTGAGTGTGGAGAAAGGGAAAGCAGAGGAGTGAGATCGGCACCAAATTGATCACTCAGCTGGATTCCGGAAAGATGATTTATAGTCTCTATGCCATTGGCTTAGCGAAAGTTGCTTGCTTAATTACTTAGCTCCACTTTCCAGGAGTAACCCTTTTCATTGCTTCTACATCCCCATGAGGGTGAAGAATAGAGAATTAAAGTAGTTGAAGGTCAAAGATAAGCCTGCCTTTAAATCTCAAAATTCAACCTTGTTGAAAAAGAAAATTTCCATGTGCCTTGTCACATTTACCCTCTGAACATTTTCATCTCTGCCTTTTTGTGGTCTACCCTGAAGGAAATAGCATTAAGCAAAATAATTATACAAAGTTGGGGAGCAGAAAGGAAATCAGTGCAATTTAAGGACTTGGATTCAGTGTGACATATGTTTATGGAACTCCTACTGGGTCCAGACCAGATATATCATCAAATATTTATTTTAGGTAATAGAAAATCCATAGATAAGTACTTTTTTAAAGCATAAGCAGGCAGCAGTGTTGGACTGATGGCACATTAAGAAAGTCAGGAGTCTCTGGAAATTACTTTTTACAAATTATTCTTAGTTTGTTGCTGTTAAGTTGATGAAAAATCTATTTTCCTCTATAACTTAAGTAACATTGTGAGAACTACTGAAGGTAGAGTCTAGCTTAATTACATAAAGTTTCCAGTCTTTCTAATTGTTTATTCAGCCCTTGTCACCTCAGTTGTTAATTTTCCTTTTTTTCTCATCTCACTTTTATATTTTACAAATATCAGCCCCACCCTGTGTATCTTTATTATTAATTCATTCAACTTCTGTTACACAGAGATCAAACATTTATTCCTTTTTGAACATTTACTTCCCTACAAGCTTAGAAATATTTGACTGACAGCAATAGCTACCCCCATGGAGCCTGTGTAAACATGGGTTTATGGGCTGCTATGCAGGCCCCTTTGGTGATTTACTTTCTGGTTATTGGGAATTATTTATTTTTTGATGGAGTGGTAAATTATGAGGCTGTAGACCTTGCCAGGTTTCCAGGTATCAACTCAGAAAGCCTTGCTGGAAAAACTGTGGTTGGCATTGCAACACAGAGAATGACCAATGATGCATCATATATTTTTAATAGATATAATGTTTTAATAAACATTCTCCTCCTAAAGCAATGGATTTTAAAACAGGCTTTTGCCTTGATGTAGCCACCCAGCTGTGAGTTTTATAAGGCAACAATCTCCACATCATTAGATGTTATGACTAATATTCTAGCAACTGAAATAATAGCTATTTACATGCACATAAAAAGTTAAAATGACATTTAAGGTGCACCTACACTCAGAAAAGTGTGCTTGTAAAAGTGATATCACAAGTTCCAAATTCATTTTTCCCATATTGACTTACCTTGCAAAGATCCCTTGCAAACCAAAAGGTAGCTTAGGAAACTTATCCCGCAGTGACACCTGGGACCTCTCCAACCTTGAGAGCAATGTAGGCTTGCCTTCCACCTCCAATCCCACTGCCCCTTAGAGTTCAGGCTTCCTGAAGATATCTGCTGATTTCATTGGCTCGTGGGTGTGTGGTCAGTTCCCATCTCTGCCTTCAGTGTTCTTATAAAGGAGACCTGAGAGAGCTTCCTTGCCCCTTTCCCATATGATGACATAGCGAGAAGTCTGCAATCTGAAAGAGAACCTCACCTGACCATGCTGGTGCCCTGATCTTGGACTTCCAGTCTCCAGAATTGTGAGAAATAAATTTCTGTTGTTTATAAGCTATCTAGTCTGTATTTTGTTATAGCAGCCTGAATGGACTAAGACATCTCCTAAGTGATTTATGCTATTAGAAGAATAAACTGAGCATATTTGGCTCAGCTTCTGCTATTTCCTCCAAATAAAGTATTCAAATATAGCATGAGTATCTGCTTGGATTATGATGATGTCAAGGATAATTTATTTCTTAAACTTAATCTAGTTTTAGTTATATAAAGTTGAAGACTGTATTTGATGTGAAGGAACTAAATTTTATTCAACCAAGTTTTAAAAATAACTTAGACTTCTGTGGATCCTCCCATGATAATTTCTTTTCTTTTTCGTATTATTTAAAAGATGCTGCTATATTTCCCATTCCTGAATAAGGTGGAATAAGTATCAGTGACTATCTCAAGCTTCTTCAAAGCTTTTCTTTACCTTAAACTATAATTTTGGGTGTTTGCAGGATCACGTTTTTAGGGTCCTTGTAAATGAAATGAATCTGACTGGATCATTTTCCATCTTGTTCTACATTCTAATTTTGAGCTAAATATAACATTCCTTTAAGTGGTCCAACCCCCACCCCCCATGCTATGCATAAATTTCTTGAGGGTTTGAGACTGAGTCTCCTTTATGCCCTTTCCCTCTTGTAACCTTGCCTATAGTAGGTGATCAGTTTTCTCCATAGAGTGAGTTCTTTTTTTTTTTAACATCTTTATTGGAGTATAATTGCTTTACAATGTTGTGTTAGTTTCTGCTGTATAACAAAGTGAATCAGCTATAGGTGTACATGCATCCCCATATCCCCTCCACTTGCTCTTCCCTCCCACCTCCCTATCCCACCCCTCTAGGTGGTCACAAAGCACCAAGCTGATCTCCCTGTGCTATGCAGCTGCTTCCCACTAGCTATCTGTTTTACATTTGGTAATGTATATATGTCAACGCTACTCTCCTACTCTCTCACTTCGTCCCAGCTTACCCTTCCCCCTCCCTGTGTCCTCAAGTCCATTCTCTACATCTGTGTCTTTATTGCTGTCCTGCTCCTAGGTTCATAAGAACCATTTTTTCTTTACATTCCATATATATATGTTAGCATACGGTATTTGTTTTTCTCTTTCTGACTTACTTCACTCTGTATGACAGACTCTAGGTCCATCCACCTCACTACAAATAACTCAATTTCGTTTCTTTTTATGGCTGAGTAATATTCCATTGTATATATGTGCCACATCTTCTTTATCCATTCATCTGTTGATGGACATTTAGGTTGGTTCCATGCCCTGGCTATTGTAAATAGAGCTGCAGTGAACATTGTGGTACATGACTCTTTTTGAATTATGGTTTTCTCAGGGTATATGCCCAGTAGTGGGATTCCTGGGTCGTATGGTAGCTCTTTTTTTAGTTTTTTAAGGAGCCTCCATACTGCTCTCCATAGTGGCTGTATCAGTTTACATTCCCACCAACAGTGCAAGAGGGTTCCCTTTTCTCCACACTGTCTAGAGCATTTATTGTTTGTAGATTTTTGATGATGGGCATTCTGACCGGTGTGGGGTGATACCTCATTGTGGTTTTGATTTGCATTTCTCTAATGACTAGTGATGTTGAGCATCTTTCATGTGTTTGTTGGCAATCTGTATAGCTTCTTTGGAGAAATGTCTATTTAGGTCTTCCACCCATTTTTGGATTGGGTTGTTTGTTTTTTTGATATTGAGCTGAATGATCTGCTTGTAAATTTTGGAGATTAATCCTTTGTCAGTTGCTTTATTTGCAAATATTTTCTCCCATTCTGAGGGTTGTCTTCTCGTCTTGTTTATGGTTTCCTTTGCTGTGCAAAAGCTTTTAAGTTTCATTAGGTCCCATTTGTTTATTTTTGTTTTTATTTCCATTACTCTAGGAGGTGGATCAAAAAAGATCTTGCTGTGATTTATGTCAAAGAGTGTTCTTCCTATGTTCTCCTCTAAGAGTTTTATAGTGTCCAGTCTTACATTTAGGTCTCGAATCCATTTTGAGTTTATTTTTGTGTATGGTGTTAGGAAGTGTTCTAATTTCATTCTTTTACATGTAGCTGTCCAGTTTTCCAAGCACCACTTATTGAAGAGGCTGTCTTTTCTCCATTGTATATTCTTGCCTCCTTTATCAAAGATAAGGTGACCATAGGTGTGTGGGTTTATCTCTGGGCTTTCTATCCTGTTCCACTGATCTATATTTCTGTTTTTATGCCTGTACCATATTGTCTTGATTACTGTAGCTTTGTAGTATAGTCTGAAGTCAGGAAGCCTGATTCCTCCAGCTCCGTTTTTCTTTCTCAAGATTGCTTTGGCTATTCGGGGTCTTTTGTGTTTCCATAGAAATTGTAAAATATTTTGTTCTAGTTCTGTGAAAAATGCCAGTGGTAGTTTGATAGGGATTGCATTGAATCTGTAGATTGCTTTGAGTAGTAGAGTCATTTTCACAATGTTGATTCTTCCAATCCAAGAACATGGTATATCTCTCCATCTGTTTGTATCATCTTAATTTCTTTCATCAGTGTCTTATAGTTTTCTGCATACAGATCTTTTGTCTCCTTAGGTAGGTTTACTCCTAGGTATTTATTCTTTTTGTTGCAGTGGTAAATGGGAGTATTTCCTTAATTTCTCTTTCAGATTTTTCATTGTTAGTGTATAAGAATGCAAGAGATTTCTGTGCATTAATTTTGTATCCTGCAACTTTACCAAATTCATTGATTAGCTCTAGTAGTTTTCTCGTAGCATCTTTAGGATTCTCTATGTGTAATATCATGTCATCTGCAAACAGTGTCAGCTTTACTTCTTGTTTTCTGATTTGGATTCCTTTTATTTCTTTTTCTTCTCTGATTGCTGTGGCTAAAACTTCCAAAACTATGTTGAATAATAGTGGTTAGAGTGGACAACCTTGTCTTGTTCCTGTTCTTTGAGGAAATGGTTTCAGTTTTTCACCATTGAGAACGATGTTGGCTGTGGGTTTGTCATATATTGCCTTTATTATGTTGAGGTAGGTTCCCTCTATGCCTACTTTCTGGAGAGTTTTTATCATAAATGGGTGTTGAATTTTGTCGAAAGCTGTAGAGTGAGTTCTTCCTCTCTTAGTTTAGTAAGGGAGCATTAGCCTGTGAAACTGTTTCGCGTGTTTGTTGGTTAGTACAGAAGAAAATATGGATTGATCTCCAAATCTCCATACTCTTATACCAAAACCATCTTTGATCAGGCATCCAAGAATTTTTGACTACTTTTACTTAATTATAACAGTGAGTATCGCTGCACACATCCCTTACTCCTTAGTCATTTAAAAGTGTTGCGGCATTTTATAAAGAATGGGAAAAAAAATCAGAGACCTTTTTCTTAATCGCTATAGTGTTTATTAATATTAATGAAACAGCATGAGAAACTTGCTTGAAGAAAAAAAACAAGAAAGTGGGCACTGGGTACCAAGAAAATAGAGTTGCCTTCTTGTCAGGAAGTAACTCTCCTATGACTAAATCCAATTGCTTCAAAAATGAGGAGACTTATTTCTTGTGATTTGATTGCCTCTCTCATCTTATCTGTAGGAATCCCAGGTTTCACAGTAGAATCATCCTGGCGTATGCTTTCTTTTTCAGTTTTGATACTGAAAAAGGAATACTGCACTGCCTAGCACAATATTTGAACAGCATGCCCACCGCTGCAGCTGAATCTTGAAAGACTTTGCGGGTTATGACATTCCCTTAAATGTGCTGAGCTTTCTTTAACCTTTCATAAAACATTGTGATCTTTATGGACTGTATCATATTGTGCAGTAATGTGCTTTATTGTCCACAGAATAAGCTTTTCTTAAAGATAATTGGAAAGCTGGAAATGGCTGCTATCGGCTGATTTTTTAAAAATACATTATTTCTGAAATGGGGCTGGTGTAATAATGACCCTATCTGTTCAAGAGTTAAGATTTGTCTTGGCAGAGAAAATTGATCCATTTCACCTTTGTCTAATGGAAATTTTTATCTAGGATTATCTGTTTATGTAAATGAATGTTCCTCTGAAAAGGGAACTTGAGGGGCTGTAAATCTTGGTGACACTTCAGTTTCATAGGGGAGAAATTGGAAAGGATTCTAGTATTTATCTGCCTGAAATTGGTTATAAAAACAAAATTATCTTCATGTACCTCCAGCATCTGATGTTTCCTGGAATTTCATTATATTTTTGAATAAACCAGTGCAATAATAAGAATGGTGTTTCTATGTTACCTCATTCAGAAGTTTTTACTTTTTCTATTTTCCAGTTGGTTTCTGATGCTGACATTAAAAAGGAAGTGAAGCCTTTTGCTTACTCACTCTTTTACGGATGAGATTTTTTTTCCTGCATAATCTTAATAGTCTTCAGCTATTGTAAGCTCGTTATCTGAGGTTATGTGAAATGTGTTAGCAGGACAGCCGTCATTTCCCTTTTTAAAAAACTATGGCTTTAGAGAACAAAAGTATGGACACCGAGTGGGGAAAGAAGGGGTGGTGGTGGTGGTGGTGGTGGGATGAATTGGGAGATTGGGATTGACATGTATACACTAATACGTATAAAATAGATAACTAATAAGACACTGCTATATAAAAAAAAATATAAATGGCTTATGAATTCTGATCAGTTGACCAAATTCTGAGGTTAGTTTCAGAATTGCTCTACATTAAACAAAATATTTTGGTTCTTCAAAGTAGTTTTTGGACCAAGCATACTCTATCTATAGTATTTGGAAGTTGTAAGGTGATAACTTTGAAAAGTCATCACTGTTATGACAAATTCTTTTTCCTCACGTTTGAAGGAAAATTGGAGAGTGAGATCAATTCATTTAAATGTCAGCTCATCAGAGAAAAATGGAGGTTAAAATTTTAATTGCATTCACTTTTTAAAAGAAATGAATTATTTCTTTATAGAGATTACTAACTATTACTATCTGGTAGTTATCAGGATTACACTGTTTTTATGTTTGTCTTGTAGCTACTTGCTTGGAAGTTTTTCTCCTCTAGAAAATATTTGAGTTATTTCCCCAGGATTTGAAAAAGAAAAATATATTGGCAACATTTTGCATTCCAAAGATGATATGAATGTAATTATTTAGCTATGTGACATTAGGACTGAAAATTGGTAGGAAATTTTATTTTTTTAGTATGAGTCCATTTATAACAAAGGGTAGAAAGGCAGCAAGCAGGAGTAGTGTTTGCTGCCGGGAATATTCTTCTAACAAATCATATTTTGACATCCATATTCACATTAATCATTGCAGCTGCCTTCCAGTATTAAATGGACATGAACAACAAGTAGGGTACAAAAATCATCCCTATTTTTCAGGAAATTAAAGGAAAATCTGGCATTATGGGATAGAAAATAGAGCACTCGGCTGGGAATCAGGAGAACAGATCTGGCTGGCTAAAGAATTGTGTGACTGTGGAAAGGTCATTGCAGCTTTCTAAATCCCAGTTTCCTCAACTTTAAGATAAAAATTGAAAACCTGTGCCAAAACACAGCTGCGCTGTGAGGAGTCAGAACAGTGGTTACTTTGGTGGGGAAGCGTTGGGAGGGACTTCAGTTGCTGTGGGGTTTCTGGAATGCTGCCAATGGTCTCTTTCTTGCACTGGGCGTAATTTACATAGTTGTGTTTACTTTGGGAAAATTCCTTAGGCAGCAAGATGGCCCAATGACCCAGGTACTTTTCCGGTTGTATATGTAGTTTAATTAAAAGCTTTCCTCAAATGCCTGCTATTTCACAAGATCACTGGGGGGACTGTAATTGAAAACATTTGGAAAATGGTAATGTACATTCCAATTTTAGATTTAAGTCTTTGCAAACATGTACAGCTTTTTTGGTATAGATCACATGTATTGCTTTCCATATACCTCTAACCTGACCTCTTCTTATTTATTTATTTTTACTATGTGTTTCAGTACCATTATGAAAGTCCAATAAGTTTATTTTCTAATAAACTTTATCTTAGAGCATTAGTTGAGAAAAAAGGCCCGCAAATGCTATCATATGCAGAACCAATGCCATTATCACAATCTGAGACTCTTTAAATATTTCCTTTTACCTGGAAGATGCCTTGAACCCCCAGTCATTCATCCTGGTATCTACTCAGCAGCTTTTAAGGACAAAGATAGAAAACAAACTTTAATTGCACCTCTACTGACTTGCAAGCTACTCCCTGTATTTCTTACTCAGAGCCCTGGATGTTCTCATATGCTTCTTACTTTCTCCCAGCATCCCCCAGGCTTCTTTGGCTCTTCACTCTTTCCTCCCTCTGTACAGAATGGCTTGAGACTGCACTTTGGAGAAGATGTACACGGAACCCTGTCTGCAGGTGTCTGTATAGAAGGAAGGTACGGGTAGGGCATCAGGGCAGGTGGTGCAAATTATTGGGCCCTCGACCTGACGAGGTTGAGCATCAATCCACATCCTGCTTCATGTTTTTGTTTTCAGCCTTTTCCTCCTGTTAAGGAGTCGTCCCCCCCAACCCAACAACCCCGCAAGCCACACTTTTTCTTTTTCACTAGAGGGAACTCTCTTGGCAGCCCTGATTATTGACTGTCTAATCTTAGTATCTAAGTTGATTGCAAGCACTAAATACTGGTAAAGCTACATTTCCTCGACTGCTGAAGGAGGACTATGTCTCTTTATAGACCGAGAATTTAAGACATACATTTCCATGTGGTGGAAAGATGTGGGGCTAGGAGCAAGAAATCCTGGGCTCCAGGCTCCTCTATGCTGCAATCCAAGCCACATTGCAAAGTGGGTTGAAGCATGTTTTCTCATCAGGAACGTGGAGATAATAACTGCTCTCTGCCTAATCAGGCTTATTGTCAGGATTTAATGAGAGAATGCATTCTAAAATGTTTTGACAACTGTAAACTGCTTTGCAGAGTTCAGAAATTAATAAGTAGGGTTTTCATGCTGGATGCAACCTTTTAAAACATCTAGTTCAAGTCCAACCTTCTAATTTTAAAGATGAGAAAAGTATAACTATTAAGTTTTTCATATCAATGTTAAAAATAGCTCTATGATAAAAACAGTTACAAAATTGATATGTTCCAATGAACAGAAATCCTTCATTGAAACATTTAAATTTATAAAAACATAAGGGATAAATATTTGAACCCCTGAAGAATTCTTTGCTTTACAAAATCTTTCTTTTAAGTAGCAAGCCTTCTCTTTCAGGACCTTAAAAATTGTTCCAATACATATCTCTTGTACGAGGCTAGGAGTAGACATTTAGATTATGAAGAAATATGAAGTCAAGATGCTTCCAAGGAATATTCCAGAAATGCCAGGCCTTTGGAAGGCAGATTAAAATGTCAAGGTTGTGGTAGAAAGCAGGAGGTGTTTGGGGGACCCAAGGGCAGGACTGGCCTTTCCACCTAAGCTGGAGCTCCTCAAGGACTCTTCACTGGTTATATTTGTGAGGTATGAGGTAGCCTCATGCAGAGGAGACAAGAGTTTCTGCAGTGGGTCAGCCTGGGGTTGATTCTGGCTTCACCGCTTGTTAGCTGAGTGGCTTTGGGGACATGACTAAATGACTAAGCTTCACTTTCTATAGCAAGAAATATGCATGGAGCACTTACTATCAGAGTTGCAAGCACCCACTGAGAAGACCTTGGTAAAGAGACAGTCATCATGCGTGACACAGTGAGTTCCCTTCTCCCTGCTGCAATCTCAAGAGTCTCGTACTGAGGTCTGAAGGGGTCCAATAAATAATACCACCTTGCCCTGCCTGAGGACCAATTCAGAGCCAATTGCATGATGGATGTAATATATATATTACAATGATACAAATATTTACCTATGTATCTGTGTTTCTATCTATGTGTCTATGTTTCTATCTATCAACATCCAATGTGAAATATATGTACCAATATCAGCTTTATTGCTGATAAAAGCTGGCTAGGAGGAATAGCTTACATATGAAGCAATAATGAACTTCTTGATACAGCATCCCAGAACTAGACCACACACTCTGTCAGAGACAGCATGAACCAGCCATGGGCCTTCCCACGTGGATGCCTGCCCCTGTGGACTCAGGGTGTTGAGATGAAGACACGGGTGTTTGTTTTCCTTGGGCCAGTCTTGCTCTCAGGAAGAAGGAGCGAGGAAGGCACTAAGCCACTTATGTTTAATTTCTTCTTCCAAACTCATTAGACTGGTAAGTAACTTAACTTCCCTGCAAAAGAGAGAGAGTGGCAAGAGGGAGACCAGGGATGTTACATGAATGGATGTGCTTCCACTGGGAAGAAAATGTCAGCTGTGAAGGTCAGGATTTCCCTCAAAATGAGCACAGGGGGCGTGGTGCAAAGTATGTGGGAAATGCATGTTTGATGGATAAATGAGTTTGTATTTAACCCTAATAGAACTTCATTTTGTTAGATGAGAGTGACCATTTCAGGCTGTACGGAGCACTTTGGATTCTGGTTTTCTCATCTGTAGTAAAAATCATCCGACTTTCATGTGCTTATTAGAACAACATAATCAATACACCATCAGTGTCCTGATTTGAGGTACTAGAGGCTGACTGTTTTACAATGCAGGGCCACAGGGTGGGGTCATGGCTTAGTCCAATCACTAAAAGTCGACCTGCCTTTCAAGGTACCATTCCTTCATTAATTATCACTATTACTCAACCAGTGGATGATCTTTTTAGCTGCACTAGCTCTCTGTGTACATCTCTATTGTGGCCACAAATGTATCATGAGATATTTGGTCAGATGCTTTCCTGACATCAAATTATGCTATGAAATAGCAACAGTTTGGTGTAATAGAGAATATAGAGGCTCTATATTATTTATAATATTTATAGAGGCTCTACCATTATTTAAAATTTAAAATCAAACATAGGTAAAAAACTTTCCACTTCTCACAATAACTAAGAGAATATTTTTATCTCAAAAGCAGCCTATAAAGACCTCATAAAATTTCAACCTACTTTTTCACTGTCAACAGACACCCGTTGGCAAATGTATTATAACTATGTATATATCTCTACTCTGTAGACATGGAGAAAGCAAAGACCCAGACAATTTTCTCGATAGATCAGAATTCACAAGTAACAGCAGGAATGCTAGAAGCTAGTCTGGGTGGGAGAGACACACTCTGCATGAACTCTTAATTTTAGTCAGCCGTGCTGAGAACAGAAGTCACTGCCAACTGGTTAGATATAAAATAAAAAAATATTATGTGCTTGGCGGAGTGGAAAAGTCATGCACTGCAGTAATAAAACTCAACGTATTTGTCACCCAAAATAAAAAGGGCACAGTCTAAAACTTGAGGTTTGCCAGGTTGGAGGGAGCAGAGAAGTTTTATATTTGTCAGTGTTCCCTCAAGGCAACAATATCTTAAGTGATATGAGACATCGTCCTGCTGGATTTCGGCACATGAAGTTTATCCAGTGTCCCTGTGGCTGAGTTTTCCTTAGAATGTCCTTCTAAGTGTAAAGGGGAGTTCAGAGGCACCAAGTAAAAGGACAGAGGCCATGTAGTGTCTTGATTTTGCTCTTCTTTTTCACTTCTCAAATCCTAAGGGAGAATCGCATCATTTGAGGGCTAAGTTATTCAAATAGTAGCTTTTCTTCTATCTGAGGCACTCTGCTACCTGTCGTCCCCCCTCCCCACCAACCCCGCAAGCCACACTTTTTCTTTTTCACTAGAGGAAACTCTCTTGGCAGCCCTGACTATTGACTGTCTAATCTTATGTAGTTAGCAGTATGATCTTATGGATTTTTAAAATTAAATTGGTCATGTATGATTATTTGGATAATAATCCAAATGGATGTAAAGTAACATCTTTCCATCATTAGAATGATTTTTGAGAACTTTTTGGGCAGAAAACAATGCCCACTTTTAGGGAGTAGTTGCTTGTTTTGAAAAAATTCAAACTTACAGTAAATTTGAAACTATACACACCAAAAAAAAAAAAAAAAGAAAAGTAACTATGTGACGTGATGGATGTGTGAATTAGCTTGATTGTGGTAATCATTTCACAATGTATACACATATCAAATTATCATATTGTGTACCTTAAATATATACAATTTTTATTTGCCAATTATACCTCAATAAACCTGAAAAAAGAAAGTATAATACAACAAACTACTGTATAACTTTTCCCCAGCTTTACCAATTGTTACCATTTTGCCCCTTTTGCTTTATTACTCTCTTTCTCTCTCTCTCCACACACACATACACACAAGTGCACGTGTGTATTGTTATTACTGTTTTTATTGTCTTTGCTGATCAGTTTGAAAATACACTGCAGACATTATTCCCCTTTATTTCTTAAAACATCAGCCTGCTCTTCTGAGGAATAAGAAAATTCTCTTACAAAAACACAGTGCAGTGATCAAATTCAGTAACTTTAATGTTGAAACAATGCTGTTATCTAGCATATACACATCTTACCAGCTGTTTAAATAATATTCTTAATTTTTCAAATTCCAGTTCTAGTTCAGGATCTCTTCATGGCATTCAGATATCAGGTCCCTTCAGCTCCATTTAATCTAGTATAGGTTAAGGATTCAGTCTTTATCACAACATTGACCTTTTTTTTTTTAAACAAGGGAGTCCAGTTGTTTCGAAGGATATTCCTCAAGTAAGATTTGTCTGATTGTTTTCTCATGACTAAGTTATGCATTTTTGTCAGAAATACGATATTTGCTGTTGTGTCCCTCAGTGTGCCACATTAGGGGCATGTAGTGTTAGTTTGTTCCATTATTGGCAATATTAATTTGATTGGTTGGTTAATGTGGTGTTCATTAGTTTCTCCACTGTGTAGTTATGGTTTTCCCTTTTTTAGTTAACAATTTATCTGTGGGGAGATAATGTAAGATGTTGTAGATATTCTGTTCCCCATCAAGCTTTCACTTAGTGGCTTTAGCATCTATTTGTGGTTCTTATGTGTATCTGTTATTACTGTGATGTTTGTAAGATAGTTTTATAACTATATCAGTCTTTTTATACTCATTAATTGGCACTTTAATGCATAGAAGAATTTCCCTTCTATCATCTTATGTAATTAGCAGTATGATCTTATGGATTTTTAAAATTAAATTGGTTATAATCAGTTGCTATCACTATTCACTTTAAGGCTCAAATTGTCCCAGATTTGGTTGATGGGAGCCCCTTTAAGCTGGCTCCTAAGTTCTTTTTTTTCATGTTTCTGTAATTTTTGAGAACTTCCTTACTTTTTGGAACAATAAAGGCATTCTTGGAATGTTACATTCCAAGGATCCCTGGTTCTTTTTAGTAGAGAATGATATTTATAAACCAAGATCTAAGCAACTGGTATGCTCATGGCTATTGCAATGTCATTTTTTTTAGACTCCTGTATGTGTGTGTGTGTATATGTGTGTGCAGAATGAGCTAGGAAATCTATTTCTCTCTCTCTTTCTGATTCTGATTTCTGATCTTCCTTTCACTCTCCCTCATATTGATACTTCTAATTCCAGTCCAACACAGCAAGATTATTCATTACTTTCCCCCATTCCTTATTTGTATCTCTTTTCTCTGACAGTGAGAACATTGGCTCCAAAAAATTACATTTATTTGCTTTATTTACACACTCACTAAACAAAGTAGTTTTAGAATACTTGTTTACCATCACTGACAGCAAATTTGCTAAATAGAATTCAAATTTTCTTTGTAGTTCTTTTTGTCTTTAGACTGAGTATATAATCAAATTGCCTTCTTTTTTCCTTCTTGTTCATGGCTAAATAATTTTATCTATCTATCTATCTATCTATCTATCTATCACATTTTCTTTATACATCGATGGACACTTAGGCTGCTTCTATGTCTTAGCTGTTATAAATAATGCTGCAGTGAACATGCGGGTGAACATACATTTTTGAGTTAATGTTTTTGTTTCCTTTGCTAGATACCCAGACATGAGATTACTGGCTCATATGATATTTCTGTTTTTAATTTTTTGAGGAACTTCCATACTATTTTCCAAAATGGCTATACAAATTTACATTCCCACCAGTAGTTTACCAGGGTTCCCTTTTCTCCATATCCTTACCACTCTTGTTTTCTTTTGTTTTTTAATAATAGCCGTCCTAACAGGTGTGAGGTAACATCTCATTGTGGATTTGATTTGTGTTTCCCTGATGATTAGGGATGTTGAGTACCTTTCCGTATACCTGTTGGCCATCTGTATGTCTTGTCTGGAGAAATATCTATTCAGTTCCTTTGTCCATTTTTTAATCAGGTTATTTATTTACTATTTATATATTTTGAGTATTAACCCCTTATCAGGTATTTGTAAATTTTTTTCCCATTCTGTTGATTGTTTCCTTTGCTGTGCAAAAGATTTTTAGTTTGTTGTGATCCTACTTTTTAATGTTTGTTTTTGTTGCCTGTGCTTTTGGTGTTATATCCGCAAAATCATTGCCAAGATCAATGCCAAGTAGGTTTTTCCTATGTTTTCTCCTAGGAGTTTTATGGTTCCAGGTTTCATGTTTAAGTCTTTAATTCATGCATTTCAGTATCTGTCGAGATGATTATATAATTTTTATCTTTCATTCTGTTACTGTACTGTATCACATTCATTAATACGCATATGTTGAATCATCCGTGCATCTCAGGGATAAATTCTACTTTGTCATGGAGTATGCTCCGTTTAGGGTGTTGTTGAATTTTAGGGTGTGCTAGTATTTTGTTTAGGGTTTTTGCATCTGTTTTCCTTACAGTTACTGGCCTATAATTTTTTTTCTTGCGGTGTTCTTAACTGGCTTTGGTACCAGGGTAATGCTGGCTTCATAAAATGAGTTTTGTAGTGCTCCCTCCTCCTTAAGTTTTTGGAAGAATTTAAGAAAAATTGGCATTAGTCCTTTTTTTAGTTTTTGATAGAACTCACAAGTGAATCCATCTGGTCCAGGGTGTTTCTTTGTTGGGAGGTGCTCGATTACTGATTCAGTTCCCTTACTTATTATTGGTCTGTTCAGATTTTCTCTTTCTTCATGATTCAGTCTTGGTAGGCTGTATGTGTCTAGAAATTCTTCCAATTCTTCCAGGTTATTCAATTTATTTGCATATATTTATTCACAGTTGTCTCTTATATCCTTTGTGTTTCTGTAGTGTCAGTTGTAACGTCTCCTTTTTCATTTCTGTTTTATTTGAGTCTTCTCTATTTTCTGTTAGCTGGCTAAGGCTTTGTTAATTTTATCTTTTCAAGAAACCAACTCTTAGTTTTATTGATCTTTTGTATTGTTTTCTAGTATCTATTTCATTTATTTCTGTTCTAATATTTATTATATCCGTCCGTCTTCCAACTTTGGGCTTAACTTGTTCTTTTTCTGGTTCCTTGAGGTTAAGGTTAAGCTGTTGATTTGAGATCTTTCTTTTTCTTAATGTAGGTGTTTATCATTATAAACTTCCTACTTAAGTGCTTTTGCTGCATCCTATAAGTTTTGGTATGCTATGTTTCTAATTTTGTTTTTTTCAAGATACTTTTCTTATTTATCTTTTGATTTTCTTCTTTGACCCGTTGATTGCTCAGGAGCATGTTGTCTAATTTCCATATATTGATATTTGTGAATTTTCCAATTCTCCTCCTGTTATTGATTTTTAGTTTAATACTGTTGTGGTTAGAAAAGACACCTGATATGATTTCAGTATTCTTAAATTTGTTAAGACTTGTTTTGTGGCCAATCATATGATCTATCCTGGAGAATGTTCTATTTGTGCTTGAGAAAAACATGATTTGGCTGCTGTTGGATGAATGTTTTGTATATGTCTGTTAGGACCTTTGCTCTATAGTGTTAAGTGTGCTGTTTCCTTAGTGATTCTCTGTCTGGATTATTTATCCATTGTTGAAAGTGGGGTATTGAAGTTCTCCATTATTATTGTATTGTTGTCTATTTTTCTTTAGTTCTGTTAATATTTGCTTTATATATTTAGGTGCCCTGATGTTGGGTATATATATATTTATAATTCTTATATATTTTGGTTGAATTGACCCCTTTATCATCATATAATGGCTTTCTTTGTCTCTTGCGACCCCTGTTGCTCTCTTTGGTTACCATTTGCATGGAATATCTTTTTCTGCCTCTTCATTTTCAGCCTATGTGTATCCTTAGAGCCAAAGTGATGTTCTTGTAGATGGTATATATGTTTGGGTCTTGTTTGCTTTTTTTTTTTTTAATCCATGCAGCCATTCTGTGTTTTTTTGGTTTGAGAATTTAATACATTTACATTTAAAGTAAGTATTGATAGGTAAGGACATACTCTTGTCATTTTGTTCATTGTTTCCTGACTGTTTGTAGTTCCTTTGTTCCTGTCTTCTTCTCTAGGCATCTTCCTTTGTGATTTGATGATTTTTGTTTGCAGTGGTGTGCTTTAATGTCTTTCTCTTTATCTATCGTGTATCTACTACAGGTTTTTTCTTTGTGCTTACCATGAGGTTTACAGAAAATATAGTTATACGTCTATTTTAAGCTGATAACAACTTAACTTTGTTCACAAAACTTTACTTTTCTACTTCTCCCCTCCCCACAATTTTTGTTATTGGTGTCAAAATTTACATCTTTTAATATTGTGTACCCACAATATAAATTAATTTATTAAGAGATTATTAATAATTAACAAATTATTGTAGCTATAGTTATTTTCAATACTTTTTAAATTTTTATACTGGAGTTAAAAGTGATTTACACACCACCATTACAGTGTTGGAGTATTCTGAATTTGACTATATACTTACCTTGACCAGTGAGTTTTATACTTTCATATGTTTTCATGTTGCTAATTAGCATCATTTTGTTTCAACTTGAAGAACACCCATTAGTCTTTCTTGTAAGGTAGTTCTAGTGGTGATGAACTCCCTCAGCTTTTGTTTGTCTTCGAAACTCTTGATCTCTTCTTCATTTCTGAAGGAGAGCTTTGCTGGGTATAATCTTCTTGGTTGACAATTTTCTTTTCTTTCAGCATTTTGAATATATTGTCTGACTCTCTCCTGGCCAACAGGATTTCTGCCGGAAATCTGCTGATAGTTTTATGGCAGGCAGTGGTGGAGGTGGTGGTGGTAGGGGTAGTGTCATAGTCACTTTGCTTTTTCTGCTTTCAAAATTCTGTGTTTGTTTTGACTTTTGATAATTTGATTATAATGTGTCTCAGTAAATACCTCTTTATGGTCAATGTATTTGGTTTTCTTTGGGCATCACCAATCTGGGCGTTTTCATTTTCCTCCCCAGATTTTGGAAGTTTTCTGTCATTAGTTTTTTAAAGAAGCCTTCTACTTCTTTCTCTTTCTCTGCTCCTCTGAGACTCCCATAATGTATATATTCTGTTGATAGTGTGCCATTAGTCCCATAGGCTTTCTTTATTCTTTTTTCTTTTTGTTACTCTGATTAGATAATTTCAAATGATTTGTCTTTGAGTTCACTGATTCTTTCTTCAGCTTGACTGAATGTGCCACTGAAGCTCTCTGTTGAAATTTTCAGTGCAATCATTGTACTGTTTAGCTCCAGAATTTCTGTTTGGGTCTTTTTTATGGTTTCTATATCTTTTTGAACTTCTCATTTAGTTCGTGTATTGTTTTTATGATTTTGTTTACTTGTCTATCTGTGTTCTATTGAAGCTGTGACCTTCTTTAAGTCAACTATTTTGACTTCTTTGTCAAGCAATTCATAGATCTGCATTTCTTTGGGGTCAGTCACTGGAGTTTTATTTTGTTCCTTTAGTGGTATCATAGTCCCTTGATATTTCATGTTTCTTGAAGCCCTGCATTGTTGACTTCACGTTTGGAAAAGCAGTCATCTCCTCCAGTCTTTACTAACTGGCTTCATTAGAGAAAGAGCTTTACCAATCAGCCCATCTAGAGATTCTGGAGGTCTTTCTGATCTTTTCTATGGATGTGCCCAGTACACTCCTCTTGTTCTTTTTTGGGGGGAATATCTTAGGATTGTATGCCTTTTCTCAGTCCCACAAAGTTGGGTGCTGAGAGAATTCCATTTATTTTCCCTAAGGGAGTGCCCTGAAGTGATCAGGTTGTGTGCCTTCTCCCAATCCAGAAGAGTCAAGTTGGATGATGATATCCATGAGCTATCTGTAGAGGCTTGTATGCTCCACTTACAGAGGAGCACAGGGTGCTGGCTACAGGGGAGAGCATGTGGAGTGCTGGGGGCATGCAAGGATTAGTCATGGGAGGCTCACAGGTGAGGTATCCTATGGACTTCATGGGCAGGGCTCTTGGTGGTGACTGTGAGCTGGTTAGTACAATCCACAGCTGAAGGCCACAGGCTGGTTGCTGTGAATCCCTGCTCTTTTTCCTTGCTCCTAGCTATCCCCAGACTATTCATCTGTGTTGATTACCTTTGTGTTCTGGGTTGATGATCCAGAAGTAGGCCTCCTTGGTAGTGCCCTGCAAGGCTTGGAGAATCAAGTGCACACTTTGCTCTTACAGTCCCCTGTGGGAGAAACTGCAGGCTGAAGAGGTCTCTCTAAGTACTGGTGGAGGGGTAATGTGGGTAAAGTAAAACTGTTCTTCTTACCTTCTTCAATGTGTCTATTCTCAGACTTTTTGCTACACTGGGTTGCTGGATCCTCTCATTGGACTCCGGAGCTCCCATAAATGTGTTTTGGAAGTGTGATCGCCACGTTAAAGGTTAAATGCACAAGTAGTTTTTTTTAGATATTGTTAAACTTTCCTTCCAATAATGCAGCATTCTTCATTCCCAGCAGTAATGTATTAGAATGTCCATTTCCTCATACCCTAACCAATTGAATATGTTGTCAAGCTTTTGAATTTTTTCTCTTCTCACAGGTGAAAAATATTCAGTGTAGTTTTTCTCTTTTTTTATATGTAAGTGAGGTTGAACATATTTCCATATGTTTATGAGCCATCTTTTAATAATTTCTTTGTCAATTGTCTACCTATATATTTTGTCCATTTTTCTATCAGGTTTCTGGGTCTTTCTTTCCCTTGATTTTAAGAGTTCTCTATTTATTAGAGACATTAGCTTTTTTCCCATTTTATGTATTGTAAGTATTTTCCCCCGATTTTTGTTTTTTGATTTTGCTTATGATATTTTCTTAAACTCATATGTAATCAATTTTGTCAATAGTTTCTTTTAGTGAATCTGGATTTTAAGCCATAGTTAGAAAGATTTTTCCCATTTACTTTCTTCTAGTATATGTATAGTTTCATTTTTTATCTTAGATTTCTGATTCATTGCAATTTACTTTTGTATATGATGTGAGATATTCTATTTTATCTTTTTCCAAATAGATATTCTATAAAACCAAAACAATTTATTAAAAACTATATCTATGTCCATGATTTGAGGTATTACCTATATTAACATGTTCATGTATATTTGAGTCTGTTTCTGGGACTTTCTATTCTATTTTTCTTGTCTAAGTATTCATGCACCAGGGTCCTCTGTTTTATTTATACTATGTGTAATATCTATGTCTTCTCCCCAGATAGCTCTTTTTCCTATTATTATTATTTTTTTAAGATTTACATTACATATATTTATTCTAGTTAGGGAAATATTTTTATCCATGTGTTTACATAAATTTATTTTAAAATTACACAAACATTTTAACAAAAATGTTCCTATTTTGATAACAGTGGAATCCATCTTAAATGAGAACATTGATACAAATATGTAGAAATCAAAGCACTGCAAATAACCTATAAGATAAACCACTATCTTTAAAATCTCTAATAAATAATACCCATGTCAATATGTTTTAATTCTACTTGTTGTTAGTGTATTTTTTTGGAACATTTATAAAGTTTGTCCAAGTTTTCAATCAGTAAGCACAAATTTGTTGCATGCAAATATGCAAAGTATCATGCTAGCCATTGAATAACATGATGATGATTAAAATACAACCTTGTCATCAAGGAATTCACAAGATAGTAGAAAAGATTGTCAACAAACAGGCTACTACAGTACTAAATAGCACAATATAATATACACAGTGGAGGAATTTTGGAAGAGAAAAATCAATCCTTCATGGAGGTCTGAGGGAGGGTCCTAGCACTTTGCAGGGGGAGGAGGCATTAAAATGAGTTCTGCAAGATACATGCGAGGCAATAAGGTAAAAGAACACTGTTGGGAATGGGAGACAGAGCAATAAGGGAGAGTAACATGCCTACAGATCCCGAATAAAGGAAAAGAGGACACTGGAATTAGAATTGTGCTAAAATTAAATGAATGTTCAAGTGAAGGTCATTTTATGATCCTTTGAAGTTTATCCTGAAAACAATGCAGAACCTCTGAAAGATTGCAACAAGGACATGATATCCAGATTGAAGTTCTAGAAAAGTCATCAGCAATACCCATAGTGAGCATTCATGTATGTCAGTCTATGTTAGCAGCACTTGAATTTTTTGTTAGAAATATGTCTTCCTTGTTGGATGTTTTGGAAAAAAGAAAAATACATTGCCTTGAATTGTGGCGTTTTCTACACTCTAGTAAAATAAAAGCTTCCTGAGGATGGAGGCCATAACTTTTATTCCACACAGAGTATTTTACAAAATAAAATATTAATGACCAGGTTTTGAGTTGATTGACAGTCATCGTCGTTTGGGGATGTTAGGATGCATGTCAGATAACATGGAATGCAGTTTTATTATGAAATAGTCTCTCTTTGTGAATGCTGCTGCTCTTTTCCTTAGCAGTGATCGGTTTCACAGAATTCTATTTTAACCTTTAAAAGTAAACCCAAAGAAACATTAATTATAGGCATCTCAGGTAGATAAGAAGATGAATTGACTTTTCAGCTTCCACATACCAGTATCTCAGTGGTAAAATAAAGAATTTTTCCCCTGGTCTCTCTTCTTTTTTTTTTGTTGAAACATCTTCATTGGAGTATAATTGCTTTACAATGGTGTCTTAGTTTCTGCTTTATAACAAAGTGAATCAGTTATACATATACATATGTCCCCATATCTCTTCCCTCCTGTGTCTCCCTGCCTCCCACCCTCCCTATCCCATACCGCTAGGTGGTCACAAAGCACTGAGCTGATCTCCCTGTGCTATGCAGCTGCTTCCCACTAGCTATCTATTTTACGTTTGGTAGTGTATATATGTCCATGCCATTCTCTCACTTTGTCCCAGCTTACCCTTCCCCCTCCCCGTATTCTCAAGTCCATTCTCTAGGAGGTCTGTGTCTTTATTCTCGTCTTGCCCCTAGGTTCTTCATGACCATTTTTTTTTTTTTTTAGATTCCATATATATGTGTTAGCATACGGTATTTGTTTTTCTCTTTCTGACTTACTTCACTCTGTATGACACACTCTACGTCCATCCACCTCACTACAAATAACTCAATTTCATTTCTTTTTATGGCTGAGTAATATTCCATTGTATATATGTGCCACATCTTCTTTATCCATTCATCCAATGATGGACACTTAAGTTGCTTCCATGTCCTGGCGATTGTAAATAGAGCTGCAATGAACATTTTGGCACATGACTCTTTTTGAATTATGGTTTTCTCAGGATATATGCCCAGTAGTGGGATTGCTGGGTCATATGGTAGTTCTATTTTTAGTTTTTTAACGAACCTCCATACTGTTCTCCATAATGGCTTTATCAATTTACATTCCCACCAACAGTGCAAGAGGGTTCCCTTTTCTCCACACCCTCTCCAGAATTTATTGTTTGTAGATTTTTTGATGATAGCCATTCTGACCTGTATGAGGTGATACCTCACTGTAGTTTTGATTTGCATTTCTCTAATGATTAGTGATGTTGAGCATCCTTTCATGTGTTTGTTGGCAATGTGTATATCTTCTTTCGAGAAATGTCTATTTAGGTCTTCTGCCCATTTTTGGACTGGGTTATTTGATTTTTGATATTGAGCTGCATGAGCTACTTGTAAATTTTGGAGATTAATCCTTTGTCAGTTGCTTCATTTGCAAATATTTTCTGCCATTCTGAGGGTTGTCTTTTCATCTTGTTTATGTTTTCCTTTGCTGTGCAAAAGCTTTTAAGTTTCATTGGGTCCCATTTGTTTATTTTTGTTTTTATTTTCATTTCTCTAGGAGGTGGGTTAAAAAGGACCTTGCTGTGATTTATGTCATAGAGTGTTCTGCCTATGTTTTCCTTGAAGAGTATTAGAGTGTCTGGCCTTACATTTAGGTCTTTAATCCATTTTGAGTTTAATCTTGTGTATGGTGTTAGGGAGTGTTCTAATTTCATTCTTTTACATGTAGCTGTCCAGTTTTCCCGGCACCACTTATTGAAGAGGCTGTCTTTTCTCCATTGTATATTCTTGCTTGCTTTATCAAATATAAGGTGACCATATGTGCGTGGGTTTATCTCTGGGCTATCTATCCTGTTCCATTGATCCATATTTCTGTTTTTGTGCCAGTACCATACTGTCTTCATTATGGTAGCTTTGTAGTATAGTCTGAAGTCAGGGAGACTGATTCCTCCAGGTCCGTTTTTCTTTCTCAAGATCGCTTTGGCTATTTGGGGTCTTTTGCGTTTCCATACAAATTGTGTAATTTTTTGTTCTAGTTCTGTGAAAAATGCCAGTGGTAGTTTGATAGGGATTGCATTGAATCTGTAGATTGCTTTGGGTAGTAGAGTCATTTTCACAATGTTGATTCTTCCAATCCAAGAACATGGTATATCTCTCCATCTATTTGTATCATCTTTAATTTCTTTCATCAGTGTCTTATAATTTTCTGCATACAGATCTTTTGTCTCCTTAGGTAGGTTTATTCCTAGGTATTTTATTCTTTTTGTTGCAATGGTAAATGAGAATGTTTTCTTAATTTCACTTTCAGATTTTTCATCATTAGTGTATAGGAATGCAAGAGATTTCTGTGCATTAATTTTGTATCCTGCTACTTTGCCAAATTCATTGAATAGCTCTAGTAGTTTTCTGGTAGCATCTTTAGGATTCTCTATGTATAATATCATGTCATCTGCAAACAGTGTCAGCTTTACTTCTTGCTTTCTGATTTGGATTCCTTTTATTTCTTTTTCTTCTCTGATTACTGTGACTAGGACTTCCAAAACTATGTTGAATAATAGTGGTAAGAGTGGGCAACCTTGTCTTGTTCCTGATCTTAGAGGAAATACTTTCAGTTTTTCACCATTGAGGACTACATTGGCTGTGGGTTTGTCATATATGGCCTTTATTATGTTGAGGAAAGTTACCTCTATGCCTACTTTCTGGAGGGTTTTTATCATAAATGGCTGTTGAATTTTGTCAAAAGCTTTCTCTGCATCTATTGAGATGATCATATGGTTTTTCTCCTTCAGTTTGTTAATATGATGTATCACATTGATTGATTTGAGTATATTGAAGAATCCTTGCATTCCTGGGATAAATCCCACTTGATCATGGTGTATGATCCTTTTAATGTGCTCTTGGATTCTGTTTGCTAATATTTTGTTGAGGATTTTTGCATCTATGTTCATCAGTGATATTGGCCTGTAGTTTTCTTTCTTTGTGACATCTTTGTCTGGTTTTGGTATCAGGGTGATGGTGGCCTTGTAGAATGAGTTTGGGAGTGTTCCTCCCTCTGCTCTATTTTGGAAGAGTTTGAGAAGGATAGACGTTAGCTCTTCTCTAAATGTTTGATAGAATTTGCCTGTGAAGCCATCTGGTCCTGGGCTTTTGTTTGTTGGAAGATTTTTAATCACAGTTTCTATTTCAGTGCTTGTGATTGGTCTGTTCGTATTTTCTATTTCTTCCTGGTTCAGTCTTGGAAGGTTGTGCGTTTCTAAGAATGTGTCTATTTCTTCCAGGTTTTCCATTTTATTGGCATATAGTTGCTTGTAGTAATCTCTCATGATCGTTTGTATTTCTGCAGTGTCATTTGTTACTTCTCCTTTTTCATTTCTAATTCTATTGATTTGAGTCTTCTCACTTTTTTTCTTGATGAGTCTGGCTAATGGTTGATCAATTTTGTTTATCTTCTCAAAGAACCAGATTTTAGTTTTATTGATCTTTGCTATCATTTCCTTCATTTCTTTTTCATTTATTTCTGATCTGATCTTTATGATTTCTTTCCTTCTGCTAACTTTGAGGTTTTTTTGTTCTTCTTTCTCTAATTGCTTTAGGTGTAAGCTTAGGTTGTTTATTTGAGATGTTTCTTGTTTCTTAAGGTAGGATTGTATTGCTATAAACTTCCCTCTTAGAACTGCTTTTGCTGCATCCCATAGAATTTGGGTACTTGTGTTTTCATTGTCATTTATTTCTAGGTATTTTTTGATTTCCTCTTTGATTTCTTCAGTGATCTCTTGGTTATTAAGTAGTGTATTGTTTAGCCTCCATGTGTTTGTATTTTTTACAGATATTTTCCTGTAATTGATATCTAGTCTCATAGCGTAGTGGTCAGAAAAGATACTTGATACGATTTCAATTTTCTTAAATTTACCAAGACTTGATTTGTGACCTGAGATATGATCTATCCTGGAGAATGTTCCATGAGCACTTGAGAAGAAAGTGTGTTCTGTTGTTTTTGGATGGAATGTCCTATAATTTTCAATTAAGTCCATCTTGTTTAATGTATCATTTAAAGCTTGTGTTTCTTTATTTATTTTCATTTTGGATGATCTGTCCATTGGTGAAAGTGGGGTGTTACAGTCCCCTACTATGATTGTGTTACTGTTGATTTCTCCTTTTATGGCTGTTAGCATTTGCCTTATGTATTGAGGTGTTCCTATGTTGGGTGCATAAATATTTACAATTGTTATATCTTCTTCTTGGATTGATCCCTTGATCATTATGTAGTGTCCTTCTTTGTCTGCTGTAATAGTCTTTGTTTTAAAGTCTATTTTGTCTGATATGAGAATTGCTACTCCAGCTTTCTTTTGATTTCCATTTGCATGGAATATCTTTTTCCATCCCTTCACTTTCAGTCTGTATGTGTTCCTAGGTCTGAAATGGGTCTCTTGTAGACAGCATATATACGGGTCTTGTTTTTGTATCCATTCAGCCAGTGTATGTCTTTTGGTTGGAGCATTTAATGCATTTACATTTAAGGTAATTATCGATATGTATGTTCCTATTACCATTTTCTTAATTGTTTTGGGTTTGTTATTGTAGGTCTTTTCCTCCTCTTGTGTTTCCTGCCTAGAGAAGTTCCTTTGGCATTTGTTGTAAAGCTGATTTGGTGGTGCTGAATTCTCCTAGCTTTTGCTTGTCTGTAAAGGTTTTAATTTCTCTGTCAAATCTGAATGAGATCCTTGCTGGGTAGAGTAATCTTGGTTGTAGGTTTTTCTCCTTCATCACTTTAAATATGTCCTGCCACTCCCTTGTGGCTTGCAGAGTTTCTGCTGAAAGATCAGCTGTTAGCCTTATGGAGATTCCCTTGTGTGTTGTTTTTCCCTTGGTGCTTTTAATATTTTTTCTTTGTATTTAATTTTTGATAGTTTGATTAATATGTGTCTTGGTGTGTTTCTCCTTGTATTTATCCTGTGTGGGACTCTCTGTTTTTCCTGGACTTGATTAACTATTTGCTTTCCCATATTAGGGAAGTTTTCAACTATAATCTCTTGAAATATTTTCTCAGTCCCTTTCTTTTTCTCTTCTTCTTGTGTGACCCCTATAATTCGAATGTTGGTGTGTTTAATGTTGTCCCAGAGGACTCTGAGACTGTCCTCAATTCTTTTCATTCTTTTTTCTTTATTCTGCTCTGCAGTAGTTATTTCCACTATTTTATCTTTCAGGTCACTTATCCGTTCTTCTGCCTCAATTATTCTGCTATTGATCCCTTCTAGAGAATTTTTAATTTCATTTATTGTGTTGTTCATCACTGTTTGCTCTATAGTTCTTCTAGGTCCTTGTTAAACGTTTCTTGTACTTTCTCCATTCTATTTCCAAGATTTTGTATCATCTCTGCTATCATTATTCTGAATTCTTTTTCAGGTAGACTGCCTATTTCCTCTTTATTTGTTAGATCTGGTGGGGTTTTGCCTTGCTCCTTCATCTGCTGTGTGTTTCTCTGTCTTCTCATTTTGCTTAACTTACCGTGTTTGGGGTCTCCTTTTCAGAGGCTGAAGATTCGTAGTTCCCGTTGTTTTTGGTGTCTGTCTCCAGTGGCTAAGGTTGGTTCAGTGGGTTTTGTAGGCTTCCTGGTGGAGGGGACTGGTGCCTGTGTTCTGGTGGATGAGGCTGGATCTTGTGTTTGTGGTGGGCAGGTCCACGTCTGGTGGTGTGTTTTGGGGTTTTGTGACCTTATTATGATTTTAGGCAGCCTCTCTGCTAATGGATGGGGTTGTGTTCCTGTCTTCCTAGTTGTTTGACATAGGGTGTCCAGCTCTGTAGCTTGCTGGTCGTTGAGTGGAGCTGGGTCTTGTCGTTGAGATGGAGATCTCTGGGAGATTTTTGCTGTTTGATATTATGTGGAGCTGAGAGGTGTCTTGTGGACCAGTGTCCTGAACTTGGCTGTCCCACCTCAGAGGCACAGTCCTGATGCCTGGCTGGAGCATGAAGAGCCTGTCCTCCACACGGCTCAGAATAAAAGGGAGAAAAAGAAAGAGAGAAGAAGATAAAATAAAATAAAATAAAATAAAGTAAAATAAAATAAAATAAAGTTATTAAAATAAAAAATAATTATTAAAAATGTTTTTAAAGTAATTAAAAAAAAAAGAAAGAAGAGAGCAATGGAACCAAAAACCAAATCCACCAATGATAACAAGTTGTAAAAGCTATACTAAAAAAAACAAAACAAACAAAAAATGGACAGACAGAACCCTAGGACAGATGGTAAAAACAAAGCAATACAGACAAAAATCACACACAGAAGCATACACATACACACTCACAAAAAGAGAAAAAGGGAAAAATATATATATATCATTGCTCCCAAGGTCGACCTCCCCAATTTGGGATGATTCGTTGTTTGTTCAGGTGTTCCACAGATGCAGGGTACATCAAGTTGATTGTGGAGATTTAATCCACTGTTCCTGAGGCTGCTGGGAGAGATTTCCCTTTCTCTTCTTTGTTCGCACAGCTCCTGGGGTTCAGCTTTGGATTTGGCCCCGCCTCTGCTTGTAGGTCGCCTGAGGGTGTCTGTTTTCACTCAGACAGGACGGGGTTAAAGGAGCAGCTGCTTCGTGGGCTCTGGCTCACTCAGGCCGGGGGGGAGGGAGCGGTATGGAGGAGGCGGGGCGAGCCTGCGGCTGTAGAGGCCGGCGTGACGTTGCAGCAGCCTGAGGCACGCCGCGCGCGCCGCGCGTTCTCCCGGGGAAGTTGTCCCTGGATCACGGGACCCTGGCAGTGGCAGGCTGCACAGGCTCCCAGGAGGGCAGGTGTGGAGAGTGACCTGTGCTCGCACACAGGCTTCTTGGTGGCGCAGCAGCAGCCTTAGCGTCTCATGGCTGTCTCTGGTGTCTGCGCTGATAGCCACGGCTCGCGCTCATCTCTGGAGCTCCTGTAAGCGGTGCTGTTGATTTCCTCTCCTCGCGCCCCAGGAAACAAAGAGGCAAGTAAAAGTCTCTCGCCCCTTCGGCAGCTGCAGACTTTTTCCCGGCCTCCCTCCCGGCTCGCCGTGGTGCGCTAAGCCCTTCAGGCTGTGTTCACGCCGCCAACCCCAGTCCTCTCCCTGGGATACGACTTCTGAAGCCCGAGCCTCAGCTCCCAGCCCCCGCCCGCCCCGGCGGGTGAGCAGACAGGCCTCTCGGGCTGGTGAGTGCTGCTCGGCGCCGAGCCTCTGTGCGGGAGTCTCTCCGCTTTGCCCTCCGCACCCCTGTGGCAGCGCTGTCCTCCGTGGCTCCGAAGCTTCCCCCCTCTGCCACCCGCAGTCTCCACCCGCGAAGGGGCTTCCTAGTGTGTGGAAACCTTTCCTCCTTCACAGCTCCCTCCCACTGGTGCAGGTCCCGTCCCTCTTCTTTGTCTCTGTTTTTCTTTTTTCTTTTGCCCTACCCAGGTACGTGGGGAGTTTCTTGCCTTTTGGGAGGTCTGAGGTCTTCTGCCAGCGTTCAGTGGGTGTTCTGTAGGAGTTGTTCCACATGTAGATGTATTTCTGATGTATCTGTGGGGAGGAAGGTGATCTCCACGTCTTACTCTTCCGCCATCTTGAAGCTCCTCCTATTATTTTTGTAATTATTCTTGCATGCTTATTTTTAAAATATGAACTTTTGTATAAACATGTTTAGTTTGACAAAAAATCTTTTGGGCATTTTTCTTAGTATTGCTTTACATTTATAAACTTAAGGCCAACTTGAATTTTAATTATTGTTAAATGCCCAGCACCTAGCATGTTGCCAATCTCATAACAGACATTTAACAAATACCTGTTGGATGGACAAATGAATGAATAAATGAACACTTTTATGGTTTACAGGTTTTATAACTTGACTCAAGTAGGCATGTCCTTGAATATGTTATATTCTAATGAAAAGTTTAAAAGTAACTTCTTGGGATAAAATTCTCAGTCACAACGTTAACAAGTGTATTTTTCTATCTTAAGAAAAAGGTCTTTATGTAAAATTATTTAATAACAACCACCCTATAGCATCTTTGAATGTATTAAAAAAAGGCACCCTTTCCTCAGAAACTTCACTATCATTTGTTGAAAAAATAATATCCTGAGTTTTTAAAGGATAAATTACTTCATTATTTAAATAAATACACAAATACATGATCTCTTACATGGAACTAGTTCCCCTTCGTCTTGTGCTCAACTGACTCACAGTCGTACAGGGCTGTCCTACGTAATAGTGTTTAAAACAGATTTGAAGTAGGGTAATGACATGAGCGATGATAAAAGTTTCATTTTCACCTGAAGATGACAAGCCTAAAGACGAGAGGTAGGTACAATGTTCTGAGGTTTTCTCTTTAAGGGTTTCCATTAGCTTGTCTCTACTCTCTCTTATGACATAATTCCTATATCTTTGCAAGAAGAGATTTATTTACACCCTTTTCTGTGTGTACACACATGCACACAACTCCTTTCATTTTAAGAAATCCCAGTAGGCTTTTTAATCTCTTTGTGCCTCTTTCTCTGCTGAAATGCAGCTGCCTTAGCTATGGAAGAGAGCAGCCAACTGGCACAAGACAAGAAGTACAACAGTTGGCAGAAAGGAAATTTTGTTAATGACACCAACAATGTGAGTCAGTTTTCTTGTGAAAAGCTGCATGATTAAATCTTTGATGGAGAAATGGCAAACTTTTAGTCATCTCTTAGCATAACATGTTAGTCTTTATTACATACAATTTTTCAGTATCCATGATATTTCTTTTTTGAAAAGAAGGGAGCAGGGGAAACCATCCACCAACAAAAGATAAAAAGCTGTAAATATCGTTTGCCAAACTTTTTTATGTTTATGAATGTAAATTTTGTCATTTGCAGTGCCAGGTGAACAGTTAAGGATTTCCCTGGATTTATGGGAAGTTTTCCTCACTTACACATGATTCTGGGTAGAGTTAAAAGTGTCAGGTTTGAGAGCCAATGATTGGTGTAGCTACTAGAGCATGTTTCTTTCTGGCATCATAAACTCCATGGAAAGAGTTCAGGAATCATAATACAGGTGTGCTCACTGATGCATTGTTTGGATAAGCTCCCATGAGCTTTCATAAGGCTTTTAACTCACCAAGAGACAGTCTTCCATAGTAGTTAGAGGCAAAGAGTGTTGTCAGAAAGACCTGGTTCCTGTCTTGGCTCTGCTGAATTATTTTAATAATAAGCTAATTTCTCTAAATGTTAATTATCTCATGAATAAAATTGGGTTGTGGATAAGATAAAAGCAATACACCTGTGTTGTGAGGGTTAGAATAGGGAATGCTTAGCATTCTACTAGCTATCACGTTCATTAAGTAAGGTAGAACAGGAAGTTCTTCCCAGTTAGCTGTTTGTAAATGTGAACTGTGCAAAGTAGGGAAGGTTAATGGAGCAATACTGTTGTTCTAAGTCTACGTGTCATCTCAATTCCACAGAGCAAACAAGAATCTGAAATCTAGTATTCAGTAATTTAATTGCCTGGAAACAATGGGTCACCACAGGATTTCAAGATATTTTAGGACAGTCTTTCTGGTGCCTTCCAAAAAGAAGCCACTGATCCTATTGTAAAAATGTCTTGTAGGATGTTTGTGGGACAGGAAAAAAAAAAAAAGACGGGGAAAAAAACAGCATTGGGCAACTTAAGAGGTGTTAAGACTCAATAAAAACTATGGCAAAAGTATCCACTGTTGATAAAGCCATTTTACTCAGATGCAGAGCTATCCGATGGAAATTTCTGTGATGGTAGAAGGAGTCTGTTTCTGTGTAGTCCAGTATGGTAGCCACGAGCCACATGTGTCTATTGAGTACTTTATATGTGTGTAGTGTGATGGAGGAACTGAACTGTTAGTGTTATTTAATGTTAGTTACTTTAAATAACCAAACATGGCTAATGGCTACTGAATTGGAGGGCATAGCTTTATGGTGTCCAGGCCATAACTGGAAGTGTAAATTATTCTGAAAAGAAAGCATCCCCTCAATCAACAGTTTTTAAAGATCAGTGGTATGCCCTGTACCAAGATGACTTCCCGCTAGGTAGCATTTGTGTATATCTTCAGCGTAATTCTTGGGACATGGTTTGCCAGCATTGAATAAGTATAGCCCTGTAAATTTGTTTTTTGGATGCGCTGTAGTTCAGTAGGACTGAGCACTCACCTGACTAGGGCAGCTTGGCTGCGAAACCTTCATTCTCCCCACCCCCACCTCCAAGAGCTGTTATAAACACTGGAAAAAAATTGTGGACCATCTGTAGCTGCAGATGGGGATTTGTGGACAGTGTACAAGTTGCAGTCATGGAATCAGCAGAGATGCCCAAAATATGTCATCCAAATTGACCAGTCAAAATGGTGAGGAGAACATTATCTTGTTCGAATACTTGGTCTCACAAACACACCCTGGCGAATGGGCCCCTCATGGGGTCACAGGCTCATTCCGTTTCCTCATTCTCTGATAATACTACTGGTTTAACTTTCAGCAGTCTGGACTCAGTCTCAGGGACAGTTTCACTGCATGACCATCTGAAGTACCACAAAATGCATCGCTATTGGCATTGTCTACTATTGATTTTTTCCTGCACAAAATAAGTTGTGAGCAAGTGATCTTTTGTCTTGTTTGAAGCAATGAATACTGTGGGCAATGGATTATGTTGATTTGATTATGCTGGTGAAGTAAAATTTTTTTTTTTTATTCATCATCTTTGAGTTTTTCTTGTGTGAAGCCTCTAACGTACATAATTTGGCCATGTCAAGCTTAAAGTCACATCGAGGTTAATAGATTAAACTGTTTGAATTTGCTGAGAAGGCCACGGTTAAATAGGCAGTTATCAGCACCAGACCATGAGGGCCACTTAAGGTAACTTGGTTTATTTGTGAAGCCAACAGCCCCTTTCTCTCAGACCTAGAATTTTATACTTCTCTAAGTTGTGATAGATTCATATATTGCATTTAAGATGCATTATAATGATATTGAACATGGGGCGGTTTGAGCCTATGTATCTGGTAGAATGATTCAATAGAGAATGCCAATGTGGAAGAAAATAAACCAGAGCACTATTAGCCTGGGTCTTTATTTGAGAATGCCAGGCTTCAGGAGACTCTCACAGGGCGTTTTAACTTGGAGAAAGATGTGGAATGTTTTATAGGGCTTTAGCAGGAGGGGTCTAGCAGAAGTTCAGCCAGTTTCTGGAACACTTGGTTAAGGACAGTTCTCAGAGGAGATAGAATTTATTCTGTGGATGAGCAATAATTATTGAGCAATTTGGATTTTACCAAGAGGGCTGGAGAGGAACAGTTAGGGGCTAAGCCCAAGTACAAGAGGGTGGGGAGAACAGGCTACAGGGGACAAGGAGCTGCAAGGACCACTGTGGAAAATTTGCAGTCCTTCAGCATCTCTCACAAGTTATGCAATTAAATTGTGTACTAGTGCTTTCTTTCAAGAAAGGAAAGTTAGGCTAATGAAGACCATAGTTCCATGGGTTTTTCAGACTGGGGAAATACATATTCTGAAGTGGGATATGAACCAAGCATTTTGGGGGCACAGTGGCTGTGGCCATGCTAGGTGGGCATTCTTACCCCCCACTCCTGTCTACAGGGAGGGGCTTGATCTGGATCTGTGGATCCCTACTGGCCCCTCTCTACCCCTGGAGAAGGAGGAGGGCTGGGCTTGAAAGGTGAGTTGGGAGGAGAAGCAAACAGCATGGCCCAGACCCTCCCAGGCCTGCACAGAGGGTGCAATCCAGGCAGCTCATCCCGCTTGGCAGTGAACTTGGAAGCACAGCTCTGCACTGTGCTGGTCCAGGTGACTGTACCCAGGTGTATGAGTCTGATTCAGGGTGTACCAGCCAGCTTTGTGGCTGAAAATCTCACCCATGTTCTCTAGACCAATTTTACCAGTAATACGAGTGATGTTTTGATCTCCATCTATCTGAATTATGCATCTATTTTTCCATTAGTTCCAAACTTAGAAGTGGGGGGACAGGGTGATTTAATTACTGACCTCCCAAAGGTAGGTCAGTGGGCCTTGGGATTCTTGGGATAAATTTTAAATTATACTGTTGGTACATGGAAAAAATACATGGGTGTGATCTGGGCCACTTTCAGAATTAATTTCAAACCAAATAATAATAATAATAGTAAAATGATCACTGCTATTCATTAAACACTTAATATGTGCCAGGTAATGGCCTAAGCACTTTCCGTATGTTGTCTCAGTTTTTACAATATATCTAATAAGTACACGTGATGATTAATCCCATATTTTTCAGGTGAGGAAGCTGAGGTTTAGAGAGGTCGAGTAGCTTGCTCAGGGTCACTCTGCTGTAAGTGGTCATTCATGCCACACAGTTTCTCATAGGCCTGAGCTCTGCGTCTGTCTCCTTGTGTTGGACCAGCTCACACCCTCACTGTTCCCTGATGACTTATACAAATGGCCACTCTAGGCTATGGCCTTGAAACTGCCTTCACCTTCCTCCTGATTCCCTAACACTTTTTCTTTGGCTTTTATCTTTCTCTGGTTCCATATCCAGACTTGGATAGATGCCTCTGATCCCATTCTGTTTTGCTGACCCTCTGAACTCTGCTTGTCTCTTTTTATACCTCGGCTTTCCCATGCAGTATTTTACTTTGCTCATATCCTTGGATTTGTGGTCCCAATTACCTTGGTTATAAATATCAGATACAATTTTAGTTAACTTAGTCTCTTTCTCTTTTCCTGCAAGAGGAATATGATTCAGAGGGACTGAAGGAGGGGATTTAGACAGTAAAATCTTATATATTCAATGCTCAAAACAGCTATGTTATCCTGTGGTCAGAAAAGAATGATTCCTCTGAAATAGCCTTGCAGTATTTGCGTTACTGCTAAGTGATGCCTTTTGGAGAAAAATGCCCCGCAGATGATCGTGAGTTGCTGTCAGTGCACACAGAAGAGTAGTCAAGGTGAGGCTGAGATATTTAAGCTTAAGAGTCAGGCTCTGGGAGAATGTAGAGGACACCAAACACCCAGTTCAGGGTTTAAGCAGATTAGACCCTGTGTTGGTCGATCCCCTAGAGAAGCCAGCTTCACGTGGTAAATGTGAGGACCAAGCTCCGGAAAATGTGAAGTCAAAGCCAACAGGAATACATGAATGGGAAGGTCTGGGGAGCTGGGAAGGCCCAAGGACTCTTGAGATCTGAGGTCCACTTTGTCTTGAAGGCACAGCCCTCTCACTATGCAGTCTTGACAACCATCTTCTAGGTACTAGGACTCACTGTTAATTGTAATCCATTTTGCTCATCTGGGCAATCGGTGAATATCTATCGAGCCGTTGTTAAGTGCACAGCACTTTCAGGAAGTACACGATATACTAGTGAACAAACTTTATATGCTGGTGAGGGAAATAGGGAGATTAGCAGTCATTGCGGGAAGGGCTGGAATTGTAGGGCCCTGCTGGAACGTCAAGGAGGGAGGGACATCCAACCAGCTGTCCTTGAGAGGTCAAGGAAAGCTTCCTGTCTCTAGGCAGCGTTGTCTAGTCTTGGATTTTCAGGATAAGTAGGAGTCAGCAAAGTTTGGGGAGAGGAGTAAGAGTATTCCAGGTAACATGCTTGAGAAACCGAGGGCAAGAGAGAGCACAGGACCCTGAAATTACCCAAGGATGTTCAGATTAGCACAATCTCTGAGTGTGATATGGGGAATATCAGGAATTGACTCTGGATAGGGCAGCAAGAGGCTTGTAGCTCATGTTAAGGGTTCTGGAAGCCACTGAAGGATTTTGAGCAGGAGAGTGATCTGGTCAGGAGTTTATTTTACAGAGATTGCTGTGGCTTGCTCAGAGAGCAGAGTGGAGAGATATAAGTTCAGACACTGGGAAAACCAGTGTGCAGGTTGTGGAAGAGTCAAGGTGAGACGTGACAGTGCTTTGAATTGGTGTTGTAGCTGCATGAATAGAGAAGCGGATGGACTACAGGAGCATTTAGGAGGTAAGATCTGCAGGGTTCTATTGTTCATTGGTGCAGGAGTTGAGGGTGAAGGCTAAGGAAGCATTAAGGATGACTTCTAGGGTGGTGCTTGGACACGGGTGGATGGTATGGCCGTTGATGGAGACAGAGAACACGGGAGGAGAGTCGGGTTGCTAGGGGCCTCTGATGACTGTCAGTTTAGTCTGGGCCATGCTGAGTGTGAGGTGCCTGTGGGATAAGCAAATGGACCTGTCCAGTAAGCAGTTGGATGTGGGGGTCTGAAGGCAGATCTGGCTGGAGAAGGGGTTGTGTAGTCCAGAGCATGCAGCTGGCAGCTGAGGCCACAGGAGTGGATAGGATGGAGAGCTAGTGTGTATGGAGGGATAAGACAATTTTTAGTGCCTTCAGTGATGAAAAGTGATAATCACTGTCTGAATAAAGCTTTAAACTTTTCTGTGCTTTACTTTGAACAAAAGATTTCCAAACTCATTACTTTATGCAGTTTCAAAAAGATCAGTACATCGATCAATTTCTTTTATTGCCTATGGATGACTAAGGTCTTGTTTTTCATTTGAATACTTTGAACATTCCTATTCTAATAAGAAGGGACCCTTTCAAATATGAGACAAGCTAAAACCTGCTGTGAATAAACTTTATGTTTTAGCATGATAAGACAATGATTATTATTATTATTATTATATTGGAGTTTATTTATTTATTTTATTTTTGGCTGTGTTGGGTCTTCGTTTCTGTGCGAGGGCTTTCTCTAGTTGCGGCAAGTGGGGGCCACTCTTCATCGCGGTGTGCGGGCCTCTCACTATCGCGGCCTCTCTTGTTGCGGAGCACAGGCTCCAGACGCGCAGGCTCAGTAGTTGTGGCTCACGGGCCCAGTTGCTCCGCGGCATGTGGGATTTTCCCAGACCAGGGCTCGAACCCATGTCCCCTGCATTGGCAGGCAGATTCTCAACCACTGCGCCACCAGGGAAGCCCGACAATGGTTATTAAGTATGTATTGGTTCTACCATGTGTGCTGACATAAGAGCACTTAACAGGAAGTATGTTTCTTGCCCTTTGGCTATCAATCTTAAACAGGCACATCTGTCATGGAACCTCGCAATGCAGATTTATCAGCAAGAAGATAGGAAAGCATGCAGCAGGGCCATATTTCTCCCTGCCTACTCTCTTGGACATCCCAGAGGCTGGTCTTGCCCTAGCATTCAAATGTTTCTGAACAACAGACAACGTTACATGCAGTGGTGTGTGCTGGTAAATGTTAAAAAACTGGCTTTCTGGGAAAAGATAAAAATAAAATAAAAAACAAGTCTTGATTCGTAACACTGCTGATTTCTGTGCTGTCAATATTCCTATGTTGGTCAGTTTCAAGCTTCCAGCCTGACCTCCCTGACCACAGAGCTGGGAAGAGATGTGTAAAACCAGCACCCACCAGCTGGTGGGGGTCAGCTCCTACATGCCTACACCCTCTTCCCATTTCTGCAGACAGCTTCAACCTGGCAGACAGTATTTTGTTAAGAGGTGCTATATTTTGTTATAGTTTTGACAAAAAATGTATTTTATTGTGTTTGCTACCAAATATGTTGGGAGTGGTTCCCAGACAGTTGGAAGGTACTTCCAAAAGAGTGTATGTGAAATCAAGGAGGACAAGAGTTGTGGAAGGGAGGAGGTCGAAAGAAGAGGGATTCAATAGAAAGATCAAGAGGCAGGAGGACAGTAGAGTTTTCCCCTTGGTTTTGTTCGTAGAGCCTTGCATTGCACCAGTGGGTGGGTGCTGGGCATTGTCGCCCCACTCACTGGTGGGTTAACTGCGCGGTGCTGCGGAGGCTGCAGGAACACTACTGCTGCTGTTGGAGCCCCATTCTCAGCCCAGAACATGAGGCATTGTCCAAACTGCCACTTACCAGCAAGTGTCGAGGCCTCAACAATCAGTGTCAGTGTTTCTGTTGTTGTTTTATTATTATTTTTAATGGAGGTATAACTGACAAACAACGGTTGGTGTTCTTTGAATCTTCAGGCTTTGACTTTCAAAATCTCGAGTTGTCTAGAATTCTCAAACTTTCCCTTTCTGGATATTGAGGTTTGGAAGAATAGCTACAAAACACCCCAAGCCAATCCACACACCCCCTAACAGAAAACAAAGAAAAAACTGTTTCAACGTAAAGGATGTTCAGGAAATAATTTTTAATTCTTATAATTAAGTTAAAAATCCAAAAAAGCTTTGATTTAAAGTCTACCAAATGAACAGTCTGAGGAACTGAATGGCTGTTTAGAATGAGCTTTGGTTTAAGATTATATTGAGAACTTTACATTCATGTTCTTCAAGCAACAATCCACATAAGGCTCTACTAAAACAATCTGGCTACAAACTATAAAAACATTTGTTAAACAAACAAATTCCAAAAGACTTTTTTTGTCAGTGCAATCTCAAGTACACAAAAAGAAAAGAGAGAAAATAGTTATTTGCTTTGTTTAGTGAAAGATTCTTTTTTTTTAAAATTAATTAATTAATTAATTTATTTTTGGCTGTGTTGGGTCTTCATTTCTGTGCCAGGGCTTTCTCTAGTAGCGGCAAGTGGGGGCCACTCTTCATCGCGGTGCGCGGGCCTCTCACTATCGTGGCCTCTCTTGTTGCGGAGCACAGGCTCCAGACGCGCAGGCTCAGTAGTTGTGGCTCACGGGCCTAGTTGCTCCGCGGCATGTGGGATCTTCCCGGACCAGGGCTCGAACCCGTGTCCCCTGCATTAGCAGGCAGACTCTCAACCACTGCGCCACCAGGGAAGCCCTAGTGAAAGATTCTTTGTGCCTGAATAGTCTATGGATTATTGTTTTTTAAAATATTATATTCTCTTTTACAGCCTAAATCCCCTAGGTAAGAGTTCTTGCCTGTTCGAGGTTTATGTGTTGAGTCATGAGTGTCTGTTTATATACGTATGAATCTCTGTGTGCTTAAATATAATACTCAAATAGATGCAAAACATAAATATACTCAGGGGCCGTAGTTAAGAACTGATTAAACAGCACACTGAAGAGGAATGTATGATGTTTTCCCTCTGCTTCCTCTCTTCTCGCCCCTCCATCTCTCTCTCTTTTCCTACTGCTCTTTCTCCCCACACCTCTCACCCTTACCATTGGTCCTGCCCTGCCCACTAAAGCCTCTGCACCTTCCTACTTGTAATTTGTCGCTAATCAGCTGTCACTGTCATAGCCATGATAAGAGGTTCATCTCTGGCTGAGGGTAATGGCCTTAAAAGTCACAGAGTCAATGTCAATGGGATGGCTCCAATTCAATCACTGAGCTGAATGAGGGATGGCACCTGCTGACATTAGCACTCATTTTGAGCTCAAGCATCTGGGCCCCAGTAAATAACCATCAGTGGGTGGGTCTGGGGGACAGGTCATTAGCCCCACGAAAAATAAATATCGCTTCCCTTGATGGCTGCGAGTAATTTAGCTCAGACGAGGAAATTTCACCCTAGATTAAGTATGATGAGCCAATATCAGTCAGAGGAGGCCAAACAGTGAGAGCTTGATGAGATAGAGGGAAATTTATATTCAGCTGGCTGCATGTGAGATGAGCTCAAAGAAACGACTTACCCTTCCGGCCCATCTTCCTGTGCACACTCGGTGGTGGGTTTAGCTCATTGCTTGCCTTTTCTTCTTTAATTTTTTGGAGGGTGTTCGAAGTAGCGACTAGAGGCTAGACCAGGGAGAAAAAGGAGGACAGGATTCAAATTTTTCCCCACTTTGCATTTGTGATTTTGTCCTCTAGCGTGTAATGTCACAGCTTTGCCCTTGTGCCAGCATTTGGCTAGTGGAAGGGCTTTGCCATGCCTGCCGGCTCTCACATGCAGACCTCCCCTCCTGAGAGAGCAGACTCAGCTTTAATTGTTTTGGAGGCCCTGGAGGCTCCTTTCCAACACTAGTAAATAAGCTGGAGAGGGAGATCAAGTAGGACTAGGTCCCTCCTTTTTGATGCTTGGGAAGGAAGAGCTACCACCCTTGATTCACAAGAACATCTTTTTATTTGTCCCTCCGATGTGATCCATCACATCCAGAAGGGTTATTAATAGAAGGTCCTTATTAGAAGCAGTTTAGCTCACTTTAGAATCACACTTGATATCTGTAGGGAGCTGCCCTTGGTCCACCCTCTCCCTCATTGAACCTGATATATCTGAAAGCTGGGTGGATCAGCTTCCCAAGCAGTCTCTTACATTAGAAACTGGAGACAAGATTATTCTTTTGCTGCCTGCTTTGATAACAGACCTTGGAAGGTGTTTCAATAGCATATATATCAGCCACTAAACTATTTTCTAAGTCATGCCCATCTGATAATTAGCCAAAAATTCTATAGCAGTTTTTAAAAGCAAGATTTTGTTACCTGACTTGTATATGTGAACTATGTTCTTATAGTTCTAGAAACAGTTTCATTACAGAGGAATGGGTCATAGCAGCAACAGTCATGGAGACCCAGAGGATGGTAAAGCATGGGTGCACGTGTAGTAAAAGGGAAATCTTGGACAGAGGCATGCAGTGCACATGCACTCTCATGTGGGAGATAAGATCAGTCCAGACTTCTGTGAAAGCTCTCACTCTCATAAGAGCTCAATAAATACTTCTTGATTGAATTCATAGAGACCTGCTGTGATAACTAAATGCGTCTCATCTATGAGCTCATGGTACCTGTGTATTCAGAACGATGATCACAGTTGTAAATGTAAAGGTATTTAGGTATTTATTTGTTCTTGATCTACAGTCAGTGCTCAATGAGTATTTGATGGATGAAGGTTAAACAAATATTTGCTTTAAGTCTCCCCTTATAGACTTTAAATTCCATAGGAGCAAAGCCTGTCTGTGTCTTCGACCATTATATTCCTGTGCAGAGCTCAGGGAATGCCATGCAATAGGTGCTCAATAAATATTTGACAGATGAATAAAAATTTTTTGAGCACTTCTTATATGTCAGGAACTGCGTGAGGGACTACAACGTATGGTATATATAAGATGGAGTTTATTATTTAATTGAAGAAAAAACCATATCCATATATAAGAAGTTCAAAAAAGAAGAAAGACGCACATGCGATACACAAATATTTTCTATGAGATAATCTGATGTTGCTTCTGTTTTTACCAACATGTGAAATGAATTAAAGAAGGGAGTACTACCATTGTACAACTAAAGCTCTTGAGGAATTCCTATAGGAAAGAAAATGTACTCCTTGATCTATGGAAATTCAAGTACAATGACTTTATGTTTGGTTCTTACCAGGTAAATGCCCCCAGGATATATTCTTGTTGAACATGTCAGACTCTTTTAGCTCTTCTGCTCCTTTAGCTGGTAGACTTTTTTCAGAGTGAGTTGTGAGATTCACAGCTTTGTGATGTATGTAGAGAAGGTATTTTATCAATTGTACAGATGAGAGAAGCAGAGGAATTAAAGAGACTTGCTCAATATCGCAGATAAAGCCGAACATAGATCCCAAGTCTTTATCACTAAACAAGTAAGGGAATAAGGAGGGCAGCATAAGTGTTAAAGTCTTTAATTTATCCGCACAGTACAATATTATCATTGTCCTCATTAAAAGACGCTCATGGACAGAAATGCAAAATGAATAAATGAATATAAAAGAATTCTTTTATTATGGATTTTATTATAGATACTTTTGTATGCGTCTATCAAGAAAAAATTAATAATTGGCCAATACGTTCTGGAATCACAGTGGATGAAGTTTTCTGAGTCAGGTTATTTTAAAATACTAGCTATGCTTCTGGAAGGCTAAGCAAAGAGGTAAAAAAATAATTATTCCCATACTCCCTATTTCAGTGATCTGAAATCAAAGAAAATTTTTTCTCTGCAGAATCTTTGGCATAAGCAGATTCTATTGATCAGATTACTTACGTTTTTACTTTTGAGGCAAATTAGATAACACTGATTCTACACTGTTGATTGTTTTGCAAAAAAAAACAAAACAAATAATTTTTAGAGTTGGTGTTTTTAAAATGTAGAATTCAAGTGTTCAATAAATTAAATTTAAAAAATAATGCTAATTTTAGGAATTAAATTATCTTCTTGTTATTGGACAGCATATTTATTTCCACAATGAAAATTCTGACTAATAATATTTATCCTAAGAATATTTATCTTATTCTAACATTTTAGAAGATGTATGTGTATAGATTCATACGTTTTATATATCAAAGTGGAGATTGTTTCAGAATCAGATGCTGCTGTTTGTGTGACTAGCAGGTTGTCTGTTTTCTCTGGTTGTTCTCTCTCATTCTAAGAAACTATGGTCAAATTTTACTGTCTTTCTATGTAGTATACACTGAAGTGAAATCTATAGAGGCCCAGGGATTTAATTTCTTGAATATTTATGTTTGGCTTTTAACACTTTGTATAATCACAACATGGTTAAGCCTCACTTAGTAGCTGAAAAGTGATTTTTCTTATTTGGTTTTCTTATTTTAAGGTTTTGTTGCTAAAGGTGAAAAGTAGTAGAGCCAAAGGTTTAAAGCTGCTGACAGGTGTACACGCAAAATTTGTGGCTCAGATTTGGTCACTTTGGTATATGGGCCAGTGTTGTAGCTAAAACAGTCTTATGCTGGTCAGAGTAATTTGAATGAATTAAAGTCAAGTATCGAGTGTGCATGAGTGTGTGTGTGCATGTGTGTGTGTGTATGTGTGTGATGGATGGAGGGAAGAGGAATGGGATATTAATGGGCTCTTCCTTCAAATTCTGAACATTTCCACCAACCTTCCTCATTGTCACCATATTCCTCTGCCTACTTTGACTTGGGAGAGAAAGATTTGAGAGTGGGTGGAAAAAATAAGGAAGAGAAGAAAAGAAGAAAAGTGGATGAGTGAAAGAAGAAAGAAGAAAAAGTAGAATTTAGTGTATATTTACATACATAGTAAATATAAATATACAGTAAATCAAAAAACCCAACAACAAACCAACCTGGTGCAAAGGCTCCTGTAGAGAATAGGATTACTCTGTTCTAGAGGTCAAGGAGCTAAATGCTAAACACTTTACATACATTATTCTATCTAATCTTCACAATGATAATTATTCCCATATTAGAAATGAGAAAAGTGAGGCTCAAAGAAGTAAAGTGAATTGTCTAAGCTCACACAATAATAAAAGGCCATGTCACACTTGGAACCCAGGTCTCTTTGATTCCAAAGCCCTGCTTTTAGCCACTGCATTTAGGAAATGCTTGTTCAGTTGAACTGAGTGTATAGAGATGCAGATTTTGTTTTAGATTGTTTGGTGTATGTGGCCACCAATACAGAGAATGGCTGGAATATGTGTGTCAGAATGACATTGGGAAATACATATATTAGGCCTCATCATTGGAAGGAGAGATAGGTGTTTTTTGTTTTTTGTTTTGGTTTTGCAGAAAAAGCAGGAGGATGTATTGTGTTTTGAGAGTTTGGCAGAGAAGCTGGTGCAAATGGTGACTGTTGTGATTTCAAACTATATGAAACAATACCATCATGGCGGAGGTGAAGACTTTTTCCTTTAGTCTTAGGTAATAAGGGACTTCCATTTTTCTTCTTTTTGAGAAAATGCACACCCTGTTTCTAAACCCCAAAATTGAAGGATGAGAATGCAATAGAACTGTGTTCCATAGAGCTTACTAAAATGTGGCCACCACTTGGTTAGTTAGGATTTTTGGATTATCCATGCTCCTTGGGCTTCTCCTTTTCACTCCTGCTCCAGCATTTAGGATGTGTCACTTTTGTTTCTGATTAGTCACCACAGAAGAAGGAGTAACATTTGGCTTTGCTGGTTGTTAGCAGGAATTAATAGGAGATAAAGGTCACATTCCATGGTTAAAATGAAGCTTAGGCATAAATTGTGTATAAAATATTCCATGTTTTTTCTCTTCCCTCTTAGCATAGTGACCTGAGAATTCTGTCCTTTGTAAGTTGGAAAATAAGCACTGGATGTTTGTCAGTCAACATTTGTAAGTACACACACACACACACACACACACACACACACACTCAATAACAACAGCCCTTTGTCCTTCAGACTCACTTTACAGGACAGAGCTCATTAAATTTTCAGAGCTTGTCTGTCTTTCCTTAATCAGGTAGACAGGGTTGCTATGATGTGGTGATGATGTGGTGAACAGGACCTAGCTCAGAGCTAAGTAAGCCTACAGATAATTGGACTAAATTGGGAATTTTAGTATTGTAGGTTTTAATAGTAAATATGTTTCCTAGAAAGTTATATTTAAAAAGTTTTTCAAGTTAAACCCTATACTAAATCCACTGGGGTGATTTTTCTAAGAAAAATAGTCCCCCAAACCAGTATATAAATATCATACTTTTAAAGGGTATAATCTCTAAATCCATTTGTTTTAGAAGTACCATTTCCATTTGTTTAGAGTTTCTTTCAGTGGCGCATCCTGTAAAGATGATGATGACGATGATGATGATGGTAGTGGTGGTGATAAAGAAGAAGATAAAGATTAACAGTATTAATACAAGATTCATCAGCAGGATAGTATTAGTAATAATAAATTACTAGAGCAATTTTGTTACAAGTTTTTGAAATGAGATTTTGGGGTTGTAGAATCTAAAGGACTTCATCGAAAGGAAAAGATAAAAAATCTTAATTTTCATATTTTTACATTTCTCTTTTGATTTGGAAGTCTTATTTACATTGTCCCTTTTATTCTGTAATAGCTGGCATTTATTATGACTTGATATCTGTCTGCAGTGTTTGTGCATGAGAAACTAATGAACAAACAGTTGACAAAGTCAACACAGTAAAGAGGTTGATGATGAATTGATTGCTATTACACAGGTATCCTGTGCATTCTACCAGTTTACATTTTGAACTTCTCCGCTAATGCAGGTTGCTTTCTCTCATCTAGGAAATAGATCAAAGGCAGGCATTCCCAATTAAGCCTGGTGAGGTCCTCTACCTCCTAATTACTGTGTCTAACTGTAACAGACATTTTGTTAGCAAATTGCTTTGAACACCCAAGTATGCCCACTAAAGCAAATAGTAAAATATTAGAGTTACTGGTGGAAGTGTTCAATGTGGTGAATTTTACTGCTGAATAGTCTATAGTAATATCTTGGAGTCACCTACTTTTTTCTTTTGCTTTTCTTTTTAGAGGATGTTGTAATTTGACCATTAATAGCAAGACTATGACTTAAAAGTCATAGGGAGAGAAAAAAACAATGACTGTTGTCAATTAAAGAACTTAGAAGAATTTGCAAGAATATTGTAGGAGGGAATTCAAGTTTGTAGTGATTACAATGTTGTGGGAGGAGATTGATAACATAAAAAAGCTCATATGAATTTAACCAAATTGTATAAGAAGAGATTGTTGCAAAGAGTGGATTGGAACCCGAGTTTGTGTGAGTAAGGAAAAAAGTTTTATTTTACTTTTTGAAACCCTTTGTTCTGTTGCAGTTTTTTTTTCTGTTTGAATTTTATGTTGATGGTAAGCCAAATTATTCAGATTTACATCATTGTAATACTGATATAATGGCAAAATGTGAGATTACAGAATGTAGAGCTCATAAATCAACTGTGTTCTAGATTTATTTTTAGACATTTTACAGAGACACAGATGAAGCAGTTGATAAACTAGAGAATGGCTGTTTTTTAGCCATCTAGTGTGCAATGTATCTTTTCTCTTACTTCTAAAATTTTTCATTAACTATTTTTTTCTTGAGTTCTCTTTACACTTCTTATTAAGATCAGGGATACCATACTATTATCCACTCCAGACATCTTTGGCAAGTTAAATTTACTGGCTTCTGACTCTAGAGATGGGGTTAAATCCTTCCTTTTGTTTTTTGGTTCAAAACTTGTCCAACAAACTCTTGGCAGTAAACCTGAGAGGGGTTTGTCAGTAGACTCATTGTTATTTGTATGACACCTTTGTTCTGCGTAACTCTTTGAACCCAAATCCTTTGGTTCATATAATTTAAATTTAACCAACATTCATTGAGCACTTATTCCTTCCCTTTCTGTTCTTTAGTTTACAATGCAGTATATACAGCCCTTTATAGTTTACCAGGAATATGGAGTCTTTGTAATTCTTTACAGTTTCTAAGGAATTTTTGTCCATATTTTCTCATATGACATTGGTTTTATGTATACATAGATTTATGACATGATTACTACTCTGAAGATGCTTTCAATCAAATTGAAAAGGTAAACATAAACCTAAATGACTTATTACTCCATTATGTAACTTCTAAATAATCTTCAGTAGAGATTTGAAACAGATATAATAAAATATAAGAACATATCAAATTTGACACTTTCTTACATAGAAACTCATGGCCTCACTTTTAGATATTTGGAAACTTTAAAGTGCTTTTTATTTTAGAATTTTTACATCAGATATTTGTATTAATAATGGAGAGAATAATACCTAACACTTGTAAAACGTGTAATACTTTTTGAGGAGCTTTTAAATCTTGGATTTCATTTTATCCTAATTAATTTGATAATCTGCTGAGGTTCTTTTCTATCCATTGATTTGATTATAATTGCTACATAGCAAAAAGAGAAATGGAATTACACTATATTAGATCTTGAAGGAAATATAAAGATAATCTAATCTAATGTCTTTACTTTAAAAGTGAAACTCAGGCCAAGGTTAAGTGACTCATCTTAGGTCACATTGCTAGTTAGAGCCAAATCTTCTGACATTAAATCAATCGTGTTTTCTACCAAATCACACTGATCATGTCCACTACGGGTTTTTCAAGGCTTGTGCTCCGGAAGACTGATGGGTTCAGGTGTGAATTATCCAGTTTGACTCCCTGTCCCACCCGAATGCACTGTTCACTGCTTGCTCTCTCTTTCCTTCCTGCCTTCTTTCCTTTTCGTTTCTATGTCTACCTCTTTCTGTTCTTTCTTTCTTCTGTTTATTCAGATATTCAGTCATTCATGTACACTAGACAATCATCTACTGCATCTGTTTCATCTTTGCTTGCTAGAGTACGTGGTGGCTGAAGTTATTTGATCCTGATACCATGGTATCAGATATGGTATTAGAATGCCTGTCCTGAGTATTTGAATATTAAAATGAGTCCATTTCTAGAACTAAAGAAAGTAGGCTTATGAAATAGAGATAGAATTTGTAACATTTCACTGAGTTCCCCAAGAATTTTTGTTGCTAGAAGAGCATGTTAACAACGTCTACCTAAGAGTGTAGATACTGAAATATTTCTGAGCCATGGTTAATCTAATGTGGTATTCTCTGTCTGTCAAGGACACCAATGAAGTTTGTTGTAGAGTCCCATTGTAACCTTCAAAAGGTAAATGTAGGCCAACTCTATCTCAGGGATGAGGTGGCGGCCCTCTGGGCTCAGATCTCATGCATGAAAGGCCCTGATTTAGATTTTTCAAGATCAGTTGTATACAGTCTCAGAGATGTGTTAACAGGATTGAAGGCTGTTTATCATAAACATGAGACCTTTTGTCTCATGACCACACCTCAACACCTATACTGCCCTATGTATTTTTAAAAAAAATTTATTTATTTAATGCATTTATTTTTGGCCGCAATGGGTCTTCGTTGTGGTGCGCAGGCTTCTCATTGAGGTGGCTTCTGTCGTTGAGGAGCACAGGCTCTAGGTACATGGGCTTCAGTAGTTGTGGTGCACGGGCTTAGTTGCTCTGCGGCATGTGGGATCTTCCCGGACCAGAGCTTGAACCCGTGTCCCCTGCATTGGCAGGCAGATTCTTCACCATTGCCCCACCAGGGAAGTCCCTGCCCTATGTATTTTTAAATCCTGTAATTATCTTATGACTAGCCCAGTCTACACTGTATGCTTTTCTGCAAAATGTGTTAATTTGTTGAATGTGTGCATTGCATATATACATACTACAATTTTAACTGTTTTGGCTTTTTTTTCTTTTATCTTTAAAAGCTCTGAGATCCTAGTAAGACATGGCAGAGACTGTTTTAAACTTTCAGAGTCCATTTATTTTGTATTTAACTTCTCTTATATCTTGTTACAGATTTATATGGAAGTCGATATGTTTTTTGTGCTTAGATTGAGTTCTCATATGTTCTGCCTAAACATAGCCTCAGTAATACAGGTTATAGTGCTACTAGCTCTTGTTTAATTTAAAAGTTTCTTCCTTTTGCCTTTGCTGAGATTCAGTGCTGGTTTTTCAGGGTATGGGACTGAATCAGTGGTCACCTACTTATACCTCTTGCGATTTTATAGACAAGTGATATGTCCTCTGTGCTTCTTAGTTACAGAATGGAATATGCCAGTGCCCCTGGCCCTTTAGGTGCCCACCCCTGAAATTTTAAAAATACCATTGGGTTTACTTTGATGTTTGTTGACCGATAGTCACAAACATTGTCCCAGAAATTAGCACACTATGGCTGAAGAGGAGAATATTTTTTGTTAATTATTCATTTTCATTGTGTGAAAGTAAATCAACTTGGTTTTGGAAATTTCTTTTTTTAACATCTTTATTGGAGTAAAATTGCTTTACAGTGTTGTGTTAGTTTCTGCTGTATAACAAAGTGAATCAGCTATATGTATACATATATCCCTATATACTCTCCCTCTTGTGTCTCCCTCCCACCCTCCCTATCCCACCCCTCTAGGTGGTCACAAAACACCGAGCTGATCTCCCTGTGCTATGCAGCTGATTCCCACTAGCTATCTATTTTAGATTTGATAGTGTATATAGGTCAATGCTACTCTCTTACTTCGTCCCACCTTACCCTTCCCCCTCCCTGTGTCCTCAAGTCCAATCTCTACGTCTGTGTCTTTATTCCTGTCCTGCCCCTAGGTTTGTCAAAACCATTTTTTTTTTTTTTTTTAGATTCCATATATATGTGTTAGCATACAGTATTTGTTTTTCTCTTTCTGACTTACTTCACTCTATACGACAGACTCTAGATCCATCCACCTCACTACAAATAACTCATTTTCATTTCTTTTTATGGCAGAGTACTATTCCACTGTATATATGTGCCACATCTTCTTTATCCATTCATCTGTCGATGGACACTTAGGTTGCTTCCATGTCCTGGCTATTGTAAATAGTGCTACAGTGAACATTGTGGTACATGACTCTTTTTGAATTATGGTTTCCTCAGGGTATATGCCCAGTAGTGGGATTGCTGGGTCGTATGGTAGTTCTATTTTTAGTTTTTTAAGGAACCTCCATACTGTTCTCCATAGTGGCTGTATCAATTTACATTCCCACCAGCAGTGCAAGAGGGTACCCTTTTCTCCATACCCTCTCCAGCATGTATTGTTTGTAGATTTTTTGATGATGATAGCCATTCTGACCTGTGTTAGGTGATACCTCATTGTAGTTTTGATTTGCATTTTTCTGATGACTAGTGATGTTGGGCAACCTTTCATGTGTTTGTTGGCAATCTGTATATCTTCTTTGGAGAACTGTCTATTTAGGTCTTCTGCCCATTTTTGGATTGGGTTGTTTGTTTTTTTGATATTGAGCTGCATGAGCTGCTTGTATATTTTGGAGAGTAATCCTTGGTCAGTTGCTTCGCTTGCAAATATTTTCTCCCATTCTGTGGTTGTCTTTTCATCTTTTTTATGGTTTCTTTTGCTGTGCAAAACCTTTTACGTTTCATTAGATCCCACTTGTTTATTTTTGTTTTTATTTCCATTTCTCTAGGAGGTGGGTCAAAAACGATCTTGCTGTGCTTTATGTTATAGAGTGTTTTGCCTGTGTTTTCCTCTAAGAGTTTTATAGTGTCTGGCCTTACATTTAGGTCTTTAATCCATTTTGAGTTTAATTTTGTGTATGGTGTTAGGAAGTGTTCTAATTTCATTCTTTTACATGTAGCTGTCCAGTTTTCCCAGCACCACTTATTGAAGAGGCTGTCTTGTCTCCATTGTATATTCTTGCCTCCTTTATCAAAGATAAGGTGGCCATAGGTGTGTGGGTTTATCTCTAGGCTTTCTATCCTGTTCCATTGATCTATATTTCTGTTTTTGTGCCAGTACCATACTGTCTTGATTATTGTAGCTTTGTAGTATAGTCTGAAGTCAGGGAGCCTGATTCCTCCAGCTCCGTTTTTCCTTCTCAAGATTGCTTTGGGTATTGGGATCTTTTGTGTTTCCATACAAATTGTGAAATTTTTTGTTCTAGTTCTGTAAAAAATTCCATTGGTAGTTTGATAGGGATTGCATTGAATCTGTAGATTGCTTTAGGTAGTATAGTCATTTTCACAATGTTGATTGTTCCAATCCAGAAACATGGTATACCTCTCCATCTGTTTGTATCATCTTTAATTTCTTTCATCAGCATCTTATAGTTTGCTGCATACAGGTCTTTTGTCTCCTTAGGTAGGTTTATATTCTTTTTGTTGCAATGGTAAATAGGAATGTTTCCTGAATTTCTCTTTCAGATTTTTCATTGTTAGTGTATAGGAATGCAAGAGATTTCTGTGTATTAATTTTGTATTCTGCTACTCTACCAAGTTCATTGATTAGCTCTAGTAGTTTTCTCGTAACATTTTTAGGATTCTCTATGTATAGTATCATGTCATCTGCAAACAGTGACAGTTTTACTTCTTCTTTTCTGATTTGGATTCCTTTTATTTCTTTTTCGTCTCTGATTGCTGTGGCTAAAACTTCCAAAACTATGTTTAATAATAGTGGTGAGATTGGGCAACCTTGTTTTGTTCCTGATCTTAGAGGAAATGGTTTCAGCTTTTCACCATTGAGAATGATGTTGCCTGTGTGTTTGTCATATATGGCCTTTATTATCTTGAGGTATGTTCCCTGCATGCCTACTTTCTGGAGAGTTTTTATCGTAAATGGGTGTTGAATTTTGTCAGAAGCTTTTATGCATCTATTGAGATGATCATATGGTTTTTCTCCTTCATTTTGTTAATATGGTTTATCACATTGATTGATCTGTGTATATTGAAGGATTCTTGTATTCCTGGGATAAACCCCACTTGATCATGGTGTATGATCCTTTTAATGTGCTGTTGGATTCTGTTTGCTAGTATTTTGTTGAGGATTTTTGCATCTATGTTCGGTTTTGGAAATTATTGAAAACAACTTAAAAAGTTTAAAAAGAGCAAAAAGTTTTTCAGAAGTCTAGTGTTTGAGTTTCAATGTTGACATAATTACAAAAGTAAGACCCAGATGTTACCCAGATGTTTGAAAAATATTCAAAGTAAAACATTCCCCCATATGACTTTTCCATTCCCCAATATGACTTTTCATCATCAGTAACTTGGTGGGTATCTTTCCACGTTTTTTCTACGTCATATAAAGACTTGACAGGTCTTACCATTAAGTTATACTTATTTGAAAATGGTCAAAATGAAATGTTGAATAAGGCAATATTTCATTACTTTACTTTTACTCTAAGTGAGTGAATTCTGTAATTTCTTCCTTCTAAACAGCCCTTGAAATTACTGACTACAATACCAATGATGGAAGCAGAAGTAACGTAGTAGAAATAGCCCCAAATCTTGCAAAAAAGTTATCTCAGATTCTGGCACTTACTAGCCTCACTAGTGGCATGACTTTGAGTAAATCATTTAATATTTTTTTGTTCTTTTCTGAGATTTTTTCGTAATTCTCTTATTCTCTTACCAGATAAAGAGCCTTTATACATGGGTTTTCTTTTAGAAAGAAATTATTTTATGAATAACAAAGAATGAAAAATTCAGAAAATTTTTACATAAAGGAATCACATGGCAAAGATAAAAGAGTAATTTCTAATGGGAGGAAGAGGTTAGTATTGACTATATTTTGGTATAGAGTAGATAGCTTTATATTATGATCCAAGGTAACACCCAGAATCATTAAACCACATTCTTAGCTTTTAATATAGTTTACCTTTCAAAAGAAAAGAAAAAAATGTTGCAAGAGATAAATCCAAACAAAATGGAAGAAATTTCATTATGATGTAATTCATTTTGCCTATATGCTTGTTTGTATTATGCCTCTCTTTGCAAAGCCATTACATAAACTCTAATGGACTAGATTATAAATTCAACTTGTATTTAGAATTCATCTGTGATACGAATATTAAGTTTCAGGCTGTTTTATATTGCTGTTGTTAGAAAATGAAATCAAGAAGCAGAAAATGTCTACAAATCTGAGGTCAAGTGGATATGTCCAAAGAATTCCAGGTAATGGAAAAGATAGATATGTTTTATCTAGTAAGCAGACATACCCATCCATATTTTACTGAAATGTGAAGATGGAAACTATATTATTTACTCTCAAATTTCTTTAGGAACAGTGTTACAATCTTCTTTAGAGGTAAGTATCAAACTTGATGTCTTTCAGGGTTGTGATAGAACATTGCCAATCTATTTTTTGGATATTGAAATTGGGCTGATAGAAACATGAATGATTCCATGATGTGTGGCAAGGCATTCTATCTTTATGGGCAGAAGAATAGCCTTGGAGAGTTGGGTTTTATTCTCCCTTCTGTCATGCTCCAGTTGTACAGCTCTCATAGTCGATATACTGTCCTTGGGTTTTCCTTAACCAATTTAAAGCAAAAAACCTGTAGGCATTTAGATACCTACTGGGGACATTCAGTGGTGTACTGCAGTACAGTTCTGATACTAACCACACAAAATTAGCATCAGACACCACAGTTTTAAAGGCATGGTCCCCAGTAAGACTGTCCTCCCTTTAGATGCCAGCTGAAAATTTGGGGGTCCCCAGACCACCTGCACATCTGAACAACTGGCTACAAATCTAGGGCATTCCCACAACCCCTCCCTCAGATTCAATAATTTGCTAGAATAACTCCCAGAACTCAGGAAAGAGCTACACTAATGATTAAGTTTTATTATCAAGGATATAAATCAGGATCAGCCAAATGTAGAGATACATAGGGCTGGCTCTGGGAGGGTCCTGAATGTAGAATTTCCATGCTCTCTTCCCATGGGATCAGGGTGCATGAAACTCCTCCCACACTAATGCATTCACCAATCAGGACGGTCCCTCAAGCTTTGGTGCTGATAGTTTTTATTGGGGTTTCATTATGTAGGCATGGCTGATTGAATGATTGTCCACATAATTGAACTCAATCTCCAGACCCTAGAGACTGGGATGTCAGGCAGATATCACAGATCAAAGCCCCAGTCATCTAATAACATAGTCAGCCTTCATCCTCAATCTATCTAGGATCCTAACGTGAGTCACTTAATTAGCATAAACTCAAGTATGAGTCAAAGAGTGTGTAAATAACAAAGACACTCCTTTTTCTCAGGAAATTCCAAGGATTTAGAGTCTCCCTCCCAGGAACAAGGACAAAAGCCAGTCAGATTCTTGGTTATACAGCAAATGGTGTGCTCCAAAGCCCTCTCTTTAAAAAGTTAGTAGTTTTTTTCAACTATATATGCACCATAAACTAGTCATAAAGTCAGACTTTCTGGTTGTTTTGTAACTCCCTTCTCTTCTAATCTGTTCTTTTCCTTTCCTGGTCTGGTGGAGTATGAAATAGTGTTCTAATGTTGGTAATTTTTTTTTTTCCCTGGGAAAACTATGTGAATCAACATGGATTCTTATTTTGAGGCAAGGTCTAAAAGGATTAAGGCTGGGAATAACTTCTAATTTTAATAAATATTAAAAATATGTCTCTTCTTGCTGACCCCATGCTTCTCAATATTCATTGATTTCAAATGCATAACTGTTGTGATTGATACTGTAAATCGTAGCAATATGATCAGTGGTCAGAGTTGATCTGATTTGGCTTTACCTATTCGCATGTCTTAGGATGAGACAGGTATGGAAATAATAGGCCCATCACTTTTATTTTTAAAGTGCATCAGAGGAACAGACTGCTAAAATCCAACAGTTGTTTATAGTTTGGCCTCAGCTCCGCCAATACGGCCTGTGGTATAGAATAACATTAAAAAAATTACTGACAAATTTGATTGACTATTGAATTCGATCTGATTGGCTCCCATGATCTGACTCATTTCACTAAATTTTGTTGCCTCAGGATTAGAGTTATTATTGTTCCTTTTTTCAGAGAAACTTGAAAGAGGGAGCAACATGAGAAAGCCTAAAAGTCCTAATTTCTCTTGGAATTTTTTAACCTTAATGGAACTAAATTAAGATTTTAAAATATGCAAACATCATTTCCTGTTTGTGAAAACCATTTCCTAACTACATGTTTCCTCTTGGTGGTGTTTGGATGGCAATAATGTATGCCTTTATGGTTTGTGAAGTTCTTAGAAGTAGGAAATATGCCACGTGGTGGGTGTTATACTAGATGAAAATACATCAATTTTGATGTTAGTCACAGGGTGTGTTAAATGCACTGATTATGAAAAGCTTTTTTAGATTGGGCAACAGATATTAGGTACCTATTATCCATCTAGGGCTTGTTAGAGGAGCAGGAGAAAGAGAGATACTATATAATGAAATAATTTATTTGTTGCCGGTAAGCAGCCTCATATCTGTTGTTTAGAGTCATGGTTTATTTTGGCCAGGAAATTCCAATGAATCTCAAGGAGAAAAAGAGCATAGAAAAAATATACAGTTATCTCAAGGTTTGAAAACCAGCTGATTCTTAATATTCACTTTCTGTTGTGGGTAAGAAATTAATATTTAGGTTGGAAAATGAGACTAAATATAGCAATTTAGGAGGAAGTACAGAACTGCATTTATTTTGTGTTTGCTGACTATATTACTGAACACTGTGAGCATGTTTTTTGGTATGAAAATGAATGTTTCTTTTGTGGGAGGGTGCCATTTTATGTGGTGTTGAAATTACTACCCTACAAACTGTATTTTATCTCAGGAAATGATTGGTGTCAAAAGCACTGCTTGTATCAAGATATATGTACAGAGTGGAGGTTGCTCAGTAATATATAGTGCCCTGATGGTTTATGTTGATGGTGTACTGGCACAATTTACATCAGCCATTCTTTTTTACCTTGAACTGTAAGGTACAATCACTTCTGGCTTTATATTTGTAAGACTTTTAACCATTTAAGGAGTTATTTTTAACCAATTCACACATATTTATGATATTCTTGTTCTGTCTGAGTTGGAAATAAATATAAAACAGCATTGCTTCTGAGAAAATTGAACGGATAAGGACCTCTTTGATAAGCAGCATTGTTGACACAAGTCATAACAAAAGCAACAATTATTACTTTTAACAGTATAGGGTGCCCTTTTGAAATAGGTTGGTGTAGTGATTTAGCACTGAGCCTCTGGAGTCAGACTGCCCAGGTTTCAATCTCAGATCTGCTTGGCATGTGACCTTGGCTAAGTTGTTTAATCTCTTTGTACCTCAGTTTCCTAACTTTTTAAATGGAGAAAAGAATTAGGATTGTTTTAACATTTACATGAGGTAATATACAGAAAATACATAGAATAGTAAACTATTACTTTAATGATGATGCTTTACAATATCTCTAGTCCTTACAGCAGTTCTGATAAGTTATTTTCCCCTCCAAATTATGGATATGGAACTGAGACTCAGAGAAGTTAAACGACTTGCCACGAGCACAGATTGGGGATTGAAATGTTAAGTGTGGGGTTTCCATTCTCTAATTCATTTCACTAAGTTTTGTTGCCTCAGGATTCAAGCTATTATTCTTCCTTTCTTAACAGAAACTTTAAAAAGGGGATGCTATAGAAATATCTAAGTCCTAATTTTTCATGGAATATTTTTTAACTCTAATGGAACCAAATATCATATAGTGTGCAAAAAGAAACCATTTTCCAGGCTACAAATAAGCGTTTTGGGGGAGGGAGCATTAATATTATCACTGAGTCATAAGTATACAATTTATGCAGTGGGTTAAGTTGGAATTTATTTATATTTTAGAGAAATTTGGAGGAATTTTTGAGCATGGATGTTACACACAAACACACACTCTCTACAACCAGTTTTAATTACATGCACATTGATTACCTAATTTGAGTATTACCGTGCTAAATCTTACTTTAAGTTCTCATTAATCTAAATACCTATTTTGCTTAATTAAATAATTTATGGATGGATAAACAACAAGGTTTTACTGCATAGCACAGGGAACTATATTCCGTATCCTGTGATAAACCATAATGGAAAAGAATATAAAGGAGAATGTATATATGTGTAACTGAATTGCTTTGCTGTATAGCAGAAATTAACACAACATTGTAAATCAACTATACTTTAATTTAAAAAAATTAGGTCAATAATTTATGGAGATTATGAAAAAAGTTTCTCTCTTTTTTAACTGTTGTTAAAAATATATTTATTACAAAAATTTAACATATAAAAATATTGCAGAATATATGGAAGACAGAGGAAGAAATCAATTATAAGCCAACAGGGTGAGCAGCTGGGTTGACTATGTGGAGGTAGTGGGAGGGTGGCATCCTGGAGAGAGCATGAAAGCTTCACACACCTTGCCCTGTGAATCTCTTCCATTTGGCTGACTGTTCCTGGGTTGTACCCTTGATAATAAACTAGTAGTCTGGAGCTGTGGAATCCAAGTGTGGCTGCCAAGAGGAATCCAGAAAAGCCAAAGAGCACAAGCATGTCACACCTTCCTGTAGCCACACACACGTCAAACCCCAAGGAAGTGAGAGAGGATCAGCAAGAAGAAGATGCAACCAGGTGATTGCTGGGTAGGTGATCTGCAGTCTGCATCTTGAAAAACAGTTCTTGGAATGTTTGCTTCTTTGTCCTTGCTCAGAAGATTCAAACTCTCACCCCTCTGAAAATTTTCATCCATGGTGCAGGTGCAGATTCTTCCTTGTGGTTTCCATGTGGCTGACAGGGTCTTGGTGCCTGGTGTCAGGCCTGAGCCTTCGAGGTGGGAGAGCTGAGTTCACGACACTGGGCCACCAGAGACTTCCTGGACCCACGTAATATGAAACGGCGAGAGCTCTCCCAGAGATCTCTATCTCAAGACTAAGACCCCACTCCACGCAAAGGCAAGCAAGCTCCAGTGCTGGACACCCCATGTCAAACAAATAGCAAGACAGGAACACAACCCCACCCATCAGCAGAGAGGCTGCCTAAAATCATACTAAGTTCACAGACATTCCAAAACACACCACCAGACAAGGCCCTGCCCACCACCACCAGCAAGACAAGATCCAGCCTCACCCACCAGAACACAGGCACCAGTCCCCTCCACCAGGAAGCCTACACAACCCACTGAACCAACCTCATCCACTAGGGGCAGGCACCAAAAACAATGGGAATGACGAACCTGCAACCTGTGAAAAGGAGACCCCAAACACAGTAAGTTAAACAAAATGAAAAGACAGAGAAATATGCAGCAGATGAAGGAGTAAGGTAAAAACCCATCACCAAACAAATGAAGAGGAAATAGGAGGTCTACCTCAGAAAGAATTCAGAATAATAATAGTCAAGATGGTCCAGAATCTTAGAAATAGAATGGAGAAAATACAAGAAACATTTAATAAGGACCTAGAAGAACTAAAGAGCAAACAAACAATGATGAACAACACAATAGATGACATTAAAAATTCTCTAGAAGGAATCAATAGCAGAATAACTGAGGAAGAAGAATGGATAAGTGACCTGGAAGATAAAATAGTGGAAATAACTACCACAGAGTTTAATAAAGGAAAAAGAATGAAAAGAATTGAAGACAGTCTCAGAGACCTCTGGGACAACATTAAATGCACCAACATTCGAATTATAAGGGTGCCTGGAGAAGAAGAGAAAAAGAAAGGGACTGAGAAAATATTTGAAGAGATTATAGTTGAAAACTTCCCTAACATGGGAAAGGAAATAATCAATCAAGTCCAGGAAGCACAGAGAGTCCCATACAGGATAAATCCAAGGAGAAATACACCAAGACACATATTATTCAAACTATCAAAAATTAATACAAAGAAAAAATATTAAAAGCACCAAGGGAAAAACAACAAACAACACAAAAGGGAATCTTCATAAGGTTAACAGCTGATCTTTCAGCAGAAACTCTGCAAGGTAGAAGGGAGTGGCAGGACATATTTAAAGTGATGAAAGGGAAAAACCTACAACCAAGATTACCCTACCCAGCAAGGATCTCATTCAGATTCGATGGACAAATCAAAAGCTTTACAGACAAGCAAAAGCTATGAGAATTCAGCACCACCAAACCAGCTTTACAACAAATGCTAAAGGAACTTCTCTAGGCAGGAAACACAAGAGAAGGAAAAGACCTACAAAAACAAACCCCCCAAAATTAAGAAAATGGTAATAAGAACATACATATAGATAATTACCTTAAATGTAAATGGATTAAATGCTCCAACCAGAATACATATACTGGCTGAATGGATACAAAAACAAGACCCATGTATATGGGTCTACAAGAGACCCACTTCAGACCTAGGGACACATACAGGCTGAAAGTGAGGGGAAAGAAAAAGATATTCTATGCAAATGGAATAAAAAGAAAGCTGGAGTAGCAGTTCTCATGTCAGACAAAATAGACTTTGAAAAAAGACTATTACAAGTGACAAAGAAGGACACTACATAATGATCAAGGGATCAATCCAAGAAGAAGATATAACAATTGTAAATATTTATGCACCCAACATAGGAGCACCTCAATAAATAAGGCAAATGCTAACAGCCATAAAAGGGGAAATTGACAGTAACACAATAATAGTAGGAGACTTTAACATCCCACTTTCAACAATGGACAGATCAACCAAAATGAATATAAATAAGGAAACACAAGCTTTAAATGACACATTAAACAAGATGGATTTAATTGATATTTAAAGGACATTGCATCCAAAAACAACAGAATACACTTTCTTCTCAAGTGCTCATGGAACATTCTCCAGGATAGATCATATCTTGGATCAGAAATCAAGCCTTGGTAAATTTAAGAAAATTGAAATCATATCATCACTATCATCAAATCAAATCATATCAACACTATGAGACTAGATATCAATTACAGGAAAAAATCTGTAAAAAATACAAACACATGGAGGCTAAACAATACACTACTTAGTAACCAAGAGATCACTGAAGAAATCGAAAAGAAAATAAAAAAATACCTAGAAAAAAATGACAGTGAAAACACGAGCACCCAAAACCTATGGGATGCAGCAAAAGCAGTTCTAAGAGGGATGTTTATAGCAATACAGTCCTACTTCAGGAAACAAGAGACATCTCAAATAAACAACCTAACCTTACACCTAAAGCAATTAGAGAAAGAAGAATACAAAAACCCCAAAGTTAGCAGAAGGAAAGAAATCATAAAGATCAGATCAGAAATAAATGAAAAAGAAATGAAGGAAACAATAGCAAAGATCAATAAAACTAAAAGCTCGTTCTTTGAGAACATAAACAAAATTGATCAACCATTAGCCAGACTCATCAAGAAAAAAAGGGAGAAGACTCGATTCAACAGAATTAGAAATGAAAAAGGCAAAGTAACAACTGACACTGCAAAAATACAAACGATCATAAGAGATTACTACAAGCAACTATACGCCAATAAAATGGCAACCTGGAAGAAATGCACAAATTTTTAGAAAAGCACAACCTTCCAAGACTGAACCAGGAAGAAACGGAAAATATAAACAGACCAATAACAAGAACTGAAATTGAAACTGTGATTAAAAATCTTCCAACAAACAAAAGCCCAGGCCCAGAAGGCTTCACAGGCAAATTCTATCAAACTTTTAGAGAAGAACTAACACCTATCCTTCTCAAAGTCTTCCAAAATATAACAGAGGGAGGAACACTCCCAAACTCATTCTATGAGGCCACCATCACCCTGATACCAAAACCAGACAAAGATGTCACAAGAAAGGAAACTACAGGCCAATATCACTGATGAACATAGATGCAAAAATCTTAAACAAAATACTAGAAACCAATAGCACATTAAAAGGATCATACACCATCATCAAGTGGGGTTTATCCCAGGAATGCAAGGATTCTTCAATATACACAAATTAATCAATGTGATACACCACATTAAAAAACTGAAGGATAAAAACCATATGATAATCTCAGTAGATGCAGAAAAAGCTTTTGAGAAAATTCAATACCCATTTATGATAAAAATTCTCGAGAAAGTAGGCATAGAGGGAACCTACCTCAACATAATAAAGGCCATATATGACAAACCCACAGCCACCATCATTCTTAGTGGTGAAAAACTGAAACCATTTCCTCTAAGATCAGGAACAAGACAAGGTTGCCCATTCTCACCGCTATTATTCAACATACTTTTGGAAGTTTTAGCCACAGCAGTCAGAGACGAAAAAGAAATAAAAGGAATCCAAATCAGAAAAGAAGAAGTAAAACTGTCACTGTTTGCAGATGACATGATACTATACGTAGAGAATCCTAAAGATGCTCTGAGAAAACTACTGGAGCTAATCAATGAATTTGGTAAAGTAGCAATATACAAAATTAATACACAGAAATCTTTTGCATTCCTATACACTAACAACGAAATATCTGAAAGAGAAATTACGGAACAAATTACCATTGCAACAAAAAGAATAAAATGCCTAGGAATAAACTTACCTAAGGAGACAAAAGACCTGTATGCAGAAAACTATAAGACACTGATGAAAGAAATTAAAGATGATACAAACAGATGGAGAGGTATACCATATTCTTGGATTGGAAGAATCAACATTGTGAATATGAGCATACTACCCAAAGCAGTCTACATATTTAATGCAATCACTATCAAATTACCAATGGCATTTTTCAGAGAACTAGAACCAAAATATTTCACAATTTGTATGGAAACACAAAAGACACCAATAGCCAAAGCAATCTTGAGAAAGAAAAATGGAGCTGGAGGAATCAGGCTCCTGGACTTCAGACTATACTACAAAGCTACAGTAATCAACAGAGTATGGTAATGGCACAAAAATAGACATATAGATCAATGGAACAGGATAGAAAGCCGAGAGATAAACCACACACATATGGTCAAAGTATCTTTGATAAAGGAGGCAAGAATATACAATGGAGAAAAGACAGTCTCTTCAATAAGTGGTGCTGGGAAAACTGGACAGCTACATGTAAAAGAATGCAATTAGAACATTTCCTAACACCATACACAAAGATAAACTCAAAATAGATTAAGACCTAAATGTAAAGTCAGAGACTATAAAACAGTTAGAGGAAAACATAGGCAGAACACTCTACGACATAAGCCACAGCAAGATGCTTTTTGACCCACCTCCTAGAGAAATGGAAATAAAAACAAAAATAAACAAATGGGACCTAATGAAACTTAAAAGCTTTTGCACAGCAAAGGAAACTATAAAGAAGACAAAAAGACTACCCTCAGAATGGGAGAAAATATTTGCAAACGAAGCAACTGACAAAGGATTAATCTCCAAACTTTACAAGCAGCTCATGCAGCTCAATATCAAAAAATCAAACAAACCAATCCAAAAATGAGCAGAAGACCTAAATCGACATTTCTCCAAAGAAGATATACAGATTGCCAACAAACACATGAAAGGATGCTCAACATCACTAGTCATCAGAGAAATGCAAATCAAAACTGCAATGAGGTATCACCTCACACCAGTCAGAATGGCCATCACCAAAAAAATGTAAAAACAGTAAATGCTGGAGAGGGTGTGGAGAAACGGGTACCCTCTTGCCCTGCTGGTGGGAATGTAAATTGATACAGCCACTATGGAGAACAGTATGGAGGTTCCTTAAAAAACTAAAAATTGAACTACCATATGATCCAGCAATCCCACTACTGGGCATATACCCTGAGGAAACCATAAGTCAAAAAAAGTCATGTGCCACAATGTTCACTGCAGTACTATAGGCAGGACATGGAAGCAACCTAAGTGTCCATCGACAGACGAATGGAGAAAGAAGATGTGGCACGTATATACAATGGAATATTACTCAGCCATAAAAGGAAATGAAATTGAGTTATTTGTAGTGAGATAGATGGACCTAGAGTGTGTCATACAGTTAAGTCAGAAAGAGAAAAGGAAATACCATATGCTAACACATATATATGGAATCTAAAATTAAAAGAAAGGTTCTGAAGAACCTAGGGGCAGGACAGGAATAAAGACGCAGACATAGAGAATGGACTTGAGGACACAGGGAGGGGGAAGTGTATGCTTGGATGAAGTGAGAGAGTAGCATTGACATATGTACACTACCAAATGTAAAACAGATAGCTAGTGGGAAGCAGCTGCATAGCACAGGGAGATCAGCTCGGTGCTTTGTGACCACCTAGAGGGGTGGTATAGGGAGGGCGGGAAGGAGACGCAAGAGGGAGGGAATATGAGGATATATGTATACATATAGCTGATTCACTTTGTTATACAGCAGAAACTAACACACCATTTTAAAGCCATTATACTCCAATAAAGATGTTAAAAATTATAAGCCAACACCCCTAATACAGTTATTAAGTCCAACTGTCTTTTAAGTTCTTTATCATATTTCTTATGCATATCTACTTTAATGTAGTTAAAATTGTAATTTACACAATTTTGTTTCCTATTTTTGGTAATGTAAAGCATTTTCTAAGCTGCTACATTGTCTTTTTTTTTAAACTGAGGTACAGTTTATTTACAATATTATATTAGTTTCAGGTGTACAGCATAGTGATTCAAAATTTTTATAGATTATACTCCATTTAAAGTTCCTACAAAATATTGACTATATTCCCTGTACAGTACAATATATCCTTGTAGCTTACTTATTTTGTACATATTAGTTTGTACCTCTTAGTCCTCTATCTATATCTTGCCCCTCCCCTTTTCCATCTCCCAATTGGTAACCACTAGTTTATTCTCTATATCTGTGAGCCTGTTTTTTTTATTGTTGTTGTTATACTCACTAGTTTGTTTTATTTTTTAGACTGCACATAGAAGTGATAACAAGAGGTATTTGTTTTTCTCTGTCTGACTAATTTTACTAAGTTTCTCTCTCTTTCAAGCTATTCCTCATACTCTCGAGATCCTTCGTGGTGAAAGCCTTTGAAATATAAGCTGTCACTGTTTGCAGGTGACATGATACTATACAGGGAGAATCCTAGAGAAGCTACCAGAAAACTACTAGAGCTAATCAATGAATTTGGTAAAGTAACAGGTTGCAAAATTAATGCACAGACATCTCTTGCATTCCTATACACTAATGATGAAAAATCTGAAAGAGAAATTAAGGAAACACTCCCATTTACCATTGCAACAAAAAGAATAAAATACCTAGGAATAAACCTACCTAAGGACACAAAAGACTTGTATGCAGAAAACTATAAGACACTAATGAAAGAAATTAAAGATGATACAAGCAGATGGAGAGATACACCATGTTCTTGGATTGGAAGAATCAACATTGTGAAAATGACTCTACTACCCAAAGCAATCTACAGATTCAGTGCAATCCCTATCAAACTACCAATGGAATTTTTCACAGAACTAGAACAAAAAATTTCACAATTTGTATGGAAACACAAAAGACCCCGAATAGCCAAAGCAATCTTGAGATAGAAAAACAGAGCTGTAGGAATCAGGCTCCCTGACTTCAGACTATACTACAAAGCTACAATAATCAAGACAGTATGGTACTGTCACAAAAACAGAAATAAAGATCAATGGAACAGGATAGAAAGCCCAGAGATAAACCGACACACATATGGTCACGTTATCTTTGATAAAGGAGGCAAGAATATACAATGGAGAAAAGACAGTCTCTTCAATAAGTGGTGCTTGGAAAACTGGACAGCTACATGTAAAAGAATGAAATTAGAACACCCCCTAACACCATACACAAAAAGAAACTCAAAATGGATTAAGGACCTAAATGTAAGGCCAGACACTATCAAACTCTTAGAGGAAAACATAGGCAGAACACTCTGTGACATAAATCACAGCAAGATCCTTTTTGACCTACCTCCTAGAGAAATGGAAATAAAAACTAAAATAAACAAATGGGACCTAATGAAACTTAAAAGCTTTTGCACACCAAAGGAAACCATAAACAAGACGAAAAGACAACCCTCAGAATGGGAGTAAATATTTGCAAATGAAGCAACTGACAAAGGATTAATCTACAAAATTTACAAGCAGCTTATGCAGCTCAATATCAAAAAAACAAACAACCCAATCCAAAAATGGGCAGAAGACCTAAATAGACATTTCTCCAAAGAAGATATACAGATTGCCAACAAACACATGAAAGAATGCTCAATATCATTAATCATTAGAGAAGTACAAATCAAAACTACAATTAGATATCATCTCACACCAGTCAGAATGGCCATCATCAAAACATCTATAAACAATAAATGCTGGAGAGGGTGTGGAGAAGAGGGAAACCTCTTGCACTGTTGGTGGGAATGTAAATTGATACAGCCACTATGGAGAACAGTATGGAGGTTCCTTAAAAAACTAAAAATAGAACTAATATACAACTCAACAATCCCACTACTGGGCATATACCCTAAGAAAACCATAATCCAAAAAGAGTCATGTGCCACAACGTCCACTGCAGGACTATTTACAATAGCCAGGACATGGAAGCAACCTAAGTGTCCATCAATAGATGAATGGAGAAAGATGATGTGGCACATATATACTATGGAATATTACTCAGCTCTAAAAAGAAACGAAATTGAGTTATTTATAGTGAGGTGGATGAACCTAGAGTCTGTCATTCAGAGTGAAGTAAGTCAGAAAGAGAAAAACAAATACCGTATGCTAGCACATATATATGGAATCTAAAAAAAAAAAGAGGGTCATGAAGAACCTAGGGACAGAATGGGAATAAAGACGCAGACCTACTAGAGAATGGACTTGAGGACACGGGGAGGGGGGAGGGGTAAGCTGCGACAAAATGAGCGAGTGGCATGGACATATATACACTACCAAATGTAAAACTGATAGCTAGTGGGAAGCAGCCGCATAGCATAGGGAGATCAGCTCGGTGCTCTGTGACCACCTAGAGGGGAGGGATAGGGAGGGTGGGTGGGAGGGAGACGCAAGAGGGAAGAGATATGGGGATATATGTATATGTATAGCTGATTCACTTTGTTATAAAGCAGAAACTAAGACACCATTGTAAAGCAATTATACTCCAATAAAGATGTTAAAATAAATAAATAAAATAAAGTTTTGTCAATTCAGTAGATAAAAATGTTATCATGATGTCATTTTAATTGGTGATTTTGAATACTAGTGAGGTAGAACTTTTTTGTTTTTTGCGTGTGTGTGACTTGAATCTAATTTTTTTAGTTTGTGATGTTTGAATAGACATTTTACATTTTAATATAGTAAAATCTATTTTTCCATCATAATTTTGCAGGTTTTATACTGATAAAATACTTTCATAAGTTAAATATTTATCTCTATTTTCCTCCTGTTTTATAGAATTTAAAAAATCATTTAACTCTGTAATTCATCTGAAATACATTTCGGTGTACTTTGTACAATGAGTATCAAATTTAATTTTTTCAAATATATAATTTTTCCTCTGATTATTTAATGTTTTCTTCACTGTATATGTTATAGTCTGTTTCATGGCCAATTAATTCGTTCCATTGATCTGTCTGTTGATTTTTGCACAGGTTCTCAATTTGTTTTAAATAAGTTTTAAACTACATTTTGATGTTTGATGGAGTGAGTGCCCTTTCATTGTTTTTATTTTTCCAAAAACCTTTTGTGTTTGTATAGTTTGCTCATCCAGAGGAGTTTTAGAATAGTTTTATCATGCTTTTTTCCCCAAAATATCCCACTGGAAAGAACTCACACATTTAAAATATTTTGTATCTCTTTGTTTAGTTAGATCTTATTTTACATTTTCAGTAAAGTTGTATAGTTTTAGTCTATGTTTCACACTTTTTTGTCATAGTTATTTGTAGGCATTTTATATTCTTATTTGCTACTCTGAATGGGATTTTTTTCTATGATATTTTCCAGCTCAATTTATTGGTGTACTACTTTTAAATAGTTTTTCTATAGTTGTTTATAATAGTTCCCACTGTCAATTTTGGCACCAGAGGGAGCTGTGGTGTAGTGGAAAGAGACCTCGTTAACGATAAGGCCTGACTGAGTCCTGGCTCTGTAAATTATTTCTGCTGTAGCCTTTGCCAGATCATCTATAAAATGGGAACATTCCTCCCACCTCTCACAGGGTGTTAGGAAAATTCACTGAGAAACGTTAATGTACACGAGTCCCTTGGCAGATGATCTGGAGGGGTTGAGATTGAGATTGAGAACTCTTGGGGGGTGAGTAGGCACTCACATAATGTGGGCAGCTATTACTCTACCTAGATGTGAGATAGCGCTTAATGGGAAATGTGGTCCTATCTCTAGATGAGGAAAAGAAAAGATCATTAACAGCATTTCTAGGATTTGATATTAAAGTCAGCTTCTGATTTTTGTGCATTATAAATATCGCATGAATTGAGAGGATAGATTATTAAAATGGCAGCATGTTGTTGTGGAACAAATAGTGATACGGAAGCCAGGGAATGTGGGTTCTGTTCCCCACTGTGCCACGTTGTTGGGTGATCCTGAGTGGTTCAGTCTTTTGGAACCTCAGTTTGCTAATATGTAAAGCAGAGGTTCAAGTGTGAGACAAGACAGTACAGACAAATTGAAGATTGTTTCTGCAAATGAAATGAGGGTACTAAGTGGAATGCCTGATTTATTCTGCATGTGCTTGATGGTTCTCTAGATTGGGTTCCAGTGGCTTTGGTAGATAGACGATACCTGATTTGGGTAGGTTTCATGCACTCTCTAAAATTATCATCATTGTTGGATCAAAAACCATGGATCTTCCAGGAAAGCAGGGAAGTTCCTTTTTTTTTTTTTTTTTAAATAACAGTGGTAAAAATGCTGCAGGTTTTTTTAAAAAAATTAAAATACGTTTTAAAAAGTCTTCAAACTATTTATGTGGTTTTTTTTAGACTATTAAAGTGTTGACAGACTCTTAACTAGAGCCTTGGGGGGAGCAACGCTGTAATCCAATGAATAACATTCACGAATTCAGGATCATGTTGGATATTATCACTCATTACCACTGTGAGAGAAGGATGATTAAACTAATAGTTACTGGGAGACGTTTCTGGTGACAGGAGGCAATGATGAAAATAAACTGACTTCAATATACATTTAGAATCGGGAATAATGGGACGTGGCAGGAAGCCAATAAATGAACATGGCCCTCCGCTCTGATCAATGAATTACTTTCCTCTCTTTCTCCCTCCTCTTGAGAGCCGCACAGGAACCTTAATGAAAAATCAATAGCCCTCTGTAATTCGAAACTGGAATCAATCGTTTGACCTGACTGTTTTATTTTTTTATTTTTTCCTTCCTAAGAGAATCAGCTCAAGACAGAGTTCAGTTGTAAAGATCAGTTCTTCAAAAAGCCTACAGAAGAAACCTGACATCAGTCCACAACAATTTATGCCTGTTATGGCCAAGGATTTTCTTCCTTGGCATTGCAAGGAGGATTGGGACTTTAGATTTACTTTCCACATCAGTTCTTACTTTTAATCCTTATCTTAAAACTTATTTTGCAACCATCATTAGTTTTGTTTTCTTACTGGTTCTATGGCAGTTACTGCTCTCAGTGCTGCGATGTTTAAAACATAGGTTTGTAGCTTGGGATACTGTCTTTAGACTCCCCTGGGATCGAATGGGAACGAGTTTTTCCAGCAGCCCTCTGTGAATACCTTCTTCAGCAACTGTTAGCTGTGAAGTCTGTGCTCAAAACAAGTCAGGCCCCACATATCCTTGTCCTAGAAGCAATTAGTACAGGCTGAAAGGAAACTGGGATGTGGTTTTAAATTGTGTTTTCTGCTTTTCATTTCAAATCTACATAATACAGGACAGAGGTTTTCAGGGTCTCTACTAGCCCATATGCAGTGATATGCCAGTAAATCTTCAACAACTGGCTCTCTTGTTGGGGACAGCTTTTCTTTGTAGAGTTTACTAGTTTCCTTGGTGTAAATATTCACATCATGGCTGATTTCAAGCTCTCAACATGACTGTCACTGAACATGGAGTTGGGAGGAGACACACACAAAGGGCTCAGCTTGACAGCTGGTGCGAGCTGGTCCCAGGACAGTGCTGTGACTATTTGGCATCTTTGCACAAATTAGAACACAGCACCCACTCTGGGCAGATACAACATGGCTTAGTCAGTGGTATGGGGATTGGAGTTCAGTCCCTACTTCACCCCTTGGCCAAGCATAGCTGTGCAGTGTATGCTGTGTATTAACCTGTACAACAAGATGTGAGCTCTGGGAGTTCTCACCTTGGGGGTCCATAAACCCTGAGGGGCCCGTGGATGGGCTTCTTATTGTACAGTCCTGTGTGTGTGTGTGTGTGTGTGTGTGTGTGTGTGTGTGTGTGCCCCTTTATCTAAGGAAAGGATCCATGGCTTTTATCAGATTTTTAAGAGTTCCTAATTCAAAAAGTTAAATCCATAAAAATTCTAACTACATTGGTAGAAATCTGACGATTTTGGAACTACTTTTAAATGCAGTTTCAAAGGATATGGAGCCACAAGATCTAGTAAGAGTCCTGACTTTGCGGCTTTCTAGGAAGAAAGGTGGAATAATTTTGCAAGTAGAGGCAAGAACAGAATTTTGATAGGTCTATGTATTTTTGAATACCTCATAGATTTATACAATATTCACATTCTGTATAATGATGCAGTCAGAAGGCAATAGGATTTGATTTTCCTGCATTCATCACATGCCAATCTCAACAACACGCATTAAGAAAATAGGGAAATATTCATCCCTTTCTGCCCTTTGTTAGTGGCACAGAGCACTTAAAGAATCACCGATTCCTTTTCTGTCTTTGCCCTGGTGCTGGCCTTACACCCAATTTATGGTCGTTTTGCTCAGGCTCATCCTGCACAATTTCTAGCATTCGGAGAATGTTTCTCATGGCAGCATCTAGTATCTGTGGCTGCTGATTGAGGACAAGGAGTGATAAAGGGGAAACACTGATCTCCATTTCAGCGGTTGAGGCTGCGTAAACCCGAGTTATAATCTGAGTGTTGCATATATAGAGGTTTAAAAAGTGCATTCCTGCTTCATATTTTCATTGAGTCATCTGGCAGGTCTCTTTGCCATTATTTTGTAGGGATTCAGAGGGCTTAAGAACATGCCCAAGGAAACTGAGAATTAGAAGCAGAGTCAAGTCCAAAACCCAACTCTTTTCAACTTTTGTCTAATGCTCTTTGCACTACTCCTATTGCTGCATTGTCGTCATATTCCTGCTTTTTCAAAGGGTTGAAGGCTGAAGCAGTCACATGTGCCAGTGAGCCAAGGGTGTGCTGATGGTAAACCTCAGGGCTGCTGGTTGGAGTGTAGTTACTGTAATATTCCTGGTGACATTTCTAAAGGCAACATCTTTTGCGAGCAAGGACTTTGGAGAAACACAAACCTGGAGTGGACTCCTGGCTTTGCTCCTGTAACCACTATAAGTCTCAGTTTTCTTTTCTGTAAAATAGGGGCAACAGCACTTCCCTCAAGATTGTTGTGAGGATTAAAGCACTTAGCCCATGCCCAAAAAGCACGTGGAGGCATTCACTGAATGGTAACTATGCTGATTATTTATACCATACTCAACATTCTGATCCATTTACCACAAAAAATCACTATCTAGAAGTTCAGAGTCATAATTTATTTGACAAGCTTTAGTGGCAAATACCTGTACTAAGATATCTGGCAAAGGTTCCAAATAAGGCCACCTGGCCTATTAAATCTTTGTTTCTACTCTCTAAACACCCCGGGAGGCTACCCAAAGGGGGTTAATGTATCAAAGAAAAAAAAAAATAAAGAAAAGAAAATAGAACAAACCCTCATCTCCTTCAAACCACAAAACTCTCAGGCATAAGGTTTCTGATGACCTTCATTTCTAGCTCTGCGTAAGTCCAAAAAACAGACTGGCATCTCTGCTTATTTTTGTGGGCTGCTCCTCCAAGCATTCAGTAAGTGACATATCATTACATGATATTTCTGTTTCCACTTAATATGGTCCACATTACTGCTGAGTTACAAGTACTTTCTCTCATCACAAATATCCCGCTGCTACCGTCAGTGATAATCTATTCTTCTTATCTTCTGCATTTTTTCCGTGAATGTGTGGAAGATTTCTCCCCTGCTGGACAGATCCCTTCTGCTTCTGTGCCCCTGCTTCTGCTGTGTTGTCTGTTTGCTTAATGTCTGGGCTGCTGGCAAGAAAGCAGGCTCCATTCGTTGGCATGAAGCTAAGTACACCCCACCATTGCCAAGTGACCATGCATCACTACGCCTGTATTTTAGGTTTCCGGGTGTCTTATCCCTTGACATCTTCTTAAGTCCAAGTGGGGAGGAGCAGTGTTTGAAATGTTCAGGATGCTGGGGCAGATGGATGCATTCCTGGAAGGGAGGCCCTGAGATCTGGCACAGAAGGACTGAATCTGCAGTCATTTCTCCTCCACCAAGGTCATAGCGGGGTTCAATTGGCATCTGACTCCCACCCCCACTTCCTCCTTCCTTTCAAAAAAACCTGTTCCAGTTGTCAAAAAAGACTTCCTTTAATTCCTCAAGAGAATTTTTTCAAATTTTCCCATTGCCTTATAAAGGCAAATTAATCCTCCCTCTCTTTTTCTTTTGACTCAATTTTTTAAAGATTTCTATTCTTCTCCCTCCCTTCCCTCCCCCCTTCCTTCCCTTCTCTCCCTCTCTTTCTTTTCCTTCCTTCCTTCCTCTTCCCTCCTTTTTCCTTCTTTCTCTCCCTGCCTCTGTAGAGTTAGCTTTATTTGTAAATTTTAGTTTAAGAGCATGGACTTGGGAGCCAGACAGCCTGGTTTTGAATTCCAGCTCTGCTGCTTATCAACTGGATGTTGTAAGGCAGGTTATTTAATCTCTCTGTGACTCAGTTTACTCATCTGTAAAATCTGGATAATAATAGAACTTAATTTATAGGGTATTCTGATGATTAAATGAGTTAGTATATGCATGATTGTCACATAGTGAGTCATAAGTGTTGGCTATTACTCATCTATTTATTTATTTATTATTTTACAATCCAGATTTGTACCACATTGACTAGAGACATTTTAGGATGCACTATGATGAGTTTTAAACTTAGAAATGAGAAATATAAATACAGTGCCTTTTAAAAATTTCTGTGAGCATTCACCCTATAAAATACAGAAAAAATAAAGAAAACATATTTAACGAAAAAGGCATTTCCTAGAACATACTTTGGTGTTGCCATTTTTAGGAGCAAGAAAGAACAATTATCCAGCCCTGAGTACTGTTGGCTTTGGTTGCATGCACCAAATTAAAATATGTACGTAACTAAATACAACTGTAAGTTTTCATTGCAATCTGCTGTATGTATTTTTTTGGGTTTTAGTCCCAGCTGTTCCATGTATATTTAGTTAAATAATGTACCTCTATAAGAACAAGTGTTATGCCTATTTTTAAAGGCACGTTTTAATCAACTGCACATTTATGTTTTGTTTTACTTTTATAGAAAGTCCTCAGACTCAGGATTCGTTTTGCATGGCTACCTCCAGAACACGTGAGCACCACTGGATGCCAGAAAGTGGATTTTCTCTCAGGCTTTCCCCAGAGACAAAGCTGTTGGTAAGACCTTGAACTCAGGTCATTTTTCTTTGCACCATCTTATAAGTCTTCTTGGCATTATAACCAGTAGTTCTTTTGCATTCCAGACAGTGGCGCCCCACATGTAAGAGCTTTATAAACATTGTTTGATGATATTTCTCTATCCTTGACCTGTCAACACGTCAGTGTCTTGTCTATAAAACTGAGATAGTATACCTATTCTTCCTGCCTCACCAAAATTTGTTAAGGCATAACAAACCATCTGTCATATATTTGAAACAATTTTCAGGATTTTGTTTTAGAGGATACTTTCAAATGCTGTTTGTCACCATACCTAGATTTCTAGGTAAGGTCCGTTTTTGTTGATTTGCTGGGGGAAATGCGTATTTAGATTCAAAATCAAATTATCAGGTGGAATATAAATAGAGAAAACAACAAAGTGTGTTTTTAATACTTTGGCATTTTCACATGAGTTCTTGCCAATCAGTTTCTTTTTTATGGCTATAAGCTGAATTTCCTCCCCTGTTAAGAACAAATGCCCTTTATTTTAATCAGTTTCTACTTGCTGACAGCCTTCTTTTTATATGAATTTCAAGTGCAGTAAATTATGTGGAGTTCCTGGTTGCCAAACTGTGCCCATGTAAAATCATATTGGTCCTGTCAACTGATAGACATAACTTACAAAAAGAAACTCTGGTTTGGAAAGCTCAAAAGCTGAAAGTTGGCTATCATTAAGATTTCATTTGCTTCCAAATCTGATTTCTGTTTTATATAGAAGAATAAAGGTTATGATTTCTGTTAAAATTCTTTTTTATGAGTACCAAAACATACACTGCATGCTTCATTAACATGCTGCTCCAAAGAGTAAAATTCCCAATGCCATTTGGTAACTGGGAATGAGGAAGGGGAGATGACTAGATGGCCCTGGACATGGATATCAAGTGGAACAATTAAACCACCTGGAGAACTATAGACATGGAAATGGGACAAGGGGTCTTTCACTGCCAGTTTGCTGATTAAAATCTGGGCCGAGTCAGAAGCGATCTCAAGCCATTAGCATCCTACCCTTGGCCAAGGGCCTACGGAGAATAAAATAAGTATGAAATGGGCTTGTTCAGCTCCCTAGGGCCCCAGCCCATTCAGATATTCCTCAGTGCTATACTCATTAGCAGTATCTTAAGAAAGGAACTTAAGCAAACCAAGTTCTGCCCATCCCCTTTAATTCTGAATGGACTGAATTGGCGGGGTGAACCTTGTCTCTTGCTTCGATTGACGGTCACTCAATGGAGGGTCCCAATGTCTAGGCTTGTCAATCCATCACCTATGCTGAGCACCGTAAAACAAACAGTATGGGCTTAGCAAGGCTGTTGACCTTTTGTGAACTGGAATGACATGTGCTTGCAATTGGAGGGTGAGATGGGGAAAAGGAGTAATAAAGGTCTCATTAATATACTAGATTTGGGTAACAATTACAGTGAGTGTTATGGAGACAAAGGGAAGGCAACCAGCCTATGCTGGAATCTCAGAGGACTGGAGCTGTTAAGTGGTGGTAAGAGCCAGGCCCATTTGCATGGATGCATGCACTGGGTTACTTGTGTGTGATATCTCTGCAGACACATATGTGTACTATATAAAGTAAAATACTATTCTTCTATGATATGGATGTAGTTTACAAAAGTGTGACTGTATTGAGGATGATTCCACAAGTTCTGATCAAAGGTCTCATTCTTTTATGATCTTATCTTCTATCAGGCTATAGGAGGTAAAATATTAGTTAAAACAGTCCCTGTCTGAGTTGAGATTTTGGTATTGGAGGGCTGGCTGGTGGAATGCAAAGAGCTCTGAACGGGTTAGCAGAGGACTTTTCTTTTAGACTCAGCTGTCCCACCCAAAAAACCGTGTAGTAGGAAGAAGCTTCTAAACCTGTCTGGGCTTCCTTTGCTTATAGGCAAATCCGAAGATTAGATAGATGATCTCTGGTCTCCTTTTCTAAAATTCTTGCTTCGGTGGTAATGTTGGTGGGAATCTTTGCCTTGGTTTTTACTGAGTTGGGGTAATTTCCGATAGCCTTTCTTTGTCTTTCCCCTCCTAGGAAATCCTCTCACTTTTTGTTCCTTTGAGTTTTTGGAAGAAAGGAAAAAGTGAGGAAAGTGGTAGAAAGAGGTGAGAGAGAAGCAGAGCACTGGCCAGGGTGCCAAGCTGGCATTCAGCATCCCCAGCCGGTGCTCTGCCCCGCCGTGCCTGCCTGGCAGCTAGACAGGAGCGCCTCTCCACCTGGGCGGATACTGTGCCTCACAGTCAGGGAACAGCCTAGGGTTATAGCTTCACTTTATTTGTTAAACAAAAGGAGATAATTAAAGGAGCTATAAAAATTCCCTCTGGAGCCTGTACTTGATCTGCACACTGGCTTGGTTTATTAATTGATACAGATTTCTGGTTCAGTTCACCGTGTGCCCATCATTGAACAGTGATCTGTGTGGTCAGGGTCTGTGACTGCAGTGGTGTGGGGGCTCAGGGCTGCACACTGTGTGAGGTATGGCTCCCCTTTCTGAGCAAGTCAGTCACGGCAGGCAGCCAAAGACACGGATCCAGATATTCAGGTCACACAGGAGAGAGCAAGGAAGGAAGCCAGTGTCACTCATCCCATCTAATGTCCCCCTCTTGCCCTCCTTCTTCTTCTTCATGTTCCTGTTTTCCTGGTACATTTTATTCCCCCATTTTCTTCTCCCCCTTTCCCTTAAGTAGAGGTGACACAGATCAATACCTTTGATGGAAAGTAATAATCAGGCCTATTAAGTGACAAAGGTTTACTCTGTAACAGCTGTGCTGGCGGGAGAGGAGAGCTTGTCTGACTAATGAATCATGAAACAATCAGGCAGTAGCCATTTGTGTTTAGATCTGTAAATATGGTGTGGTTCAAGTGCCAGACCATTGCCGGTGCTCCAGCTGGGGGCACAGATGGTCCGCATTCAGAGCAGCACGAGTGTGAAGAAAGGGTTTTTTCCCTTTCTCTGTCCCACACTGCACCTCTCTGAGCCTCCCCTCAGCTCTGTCAAAGAGTAACTTCAGAGAAAGAAAAGAGACTCCTTTCAGCGGAGGACACACCTCCAAAGTGCATTTCACTGTAGGTTACCAAGTACTAGTGGTTCCTAAGTGCTCCACCTGGGTGGAAAAAAATTGCTAATGGAAAATGTCACTGTTTTATATTCCCCTAAGAAGAATTGATATGTATGTGACTCTAAATATCTGCTTGATTTGTCACTGTGAAAAATATTCCTTTATACTTTTCTTATCCATTACTATACTTGACCTCCTGTTTTGTTCTTAGCTGTAAACTGAACAAATTGAGAGAAAAATGTATGTTCTAAGATGAGAAAGTCACATTTATATACAAAACTAAAGTTGTGCTTAAAAAATATGCTAACAATGTCTGTTGGGATTCTCTTTCTCTTAGTTCTTGAGGTAAGGATCTTCGTCTTCAAGAAACCAGAATTTCAAGAGCTAGTCATCCTGACCTTAATTAAATATGGTTTTGTGGGGTTTTTGGTTACTGTTGTTTACCTTAGCCAGGAAAGCATTTTTTTTTTTTTTTTTTTACTAGAAATGGAAGCTGAGCCTCCATTTGAAAAAAATCAACACTTAAAGTCATTATTGGTTGAATTATTTATTTATCTATTAATTTATTTGGTGGATCCATTTTTAATTGTTTTATTTTGTAATTTCTCGTGGTGCTCAAAATCTTTGTTACTGAGGAGTTTCTGGTGAGTTCCTAGTAGAGCTTGCATTGTGGCATCCTTTCAACCATGGGAAACACATTCTTCATCATTTTTTTTTTTTCTCACCTTTAAAACATGTAAAATATAGTAGGGGGAAATTTTATAAATGTTTAGGAATAGTTAGGAAAGACAGATATTTGAAAGTATATTCTGGAATTTACATTTTTCCCTTGAATTGGCCTCTCCTTTTGGGATACCCATTTTCTTTTGCTTCTCTGTTTAGAGAAATTAACAAAGAAAATCTTTTTCAGGATGAGCTACAATTATTGAAATAACTGCTATTGATTTTTCAGCTGAAGTGCTAAACTCTAAGTTTGCTTTTAGAATTACAGATATTTATGAAATATTTATGAGAGTACTAAGTTGTGATAAAATAGGTCGAGTGCAGTCTCCAAATAGCTGCTTGGGGCTGGCTGACTCTGTTCCCTAAGGATGGGCTAGTGTGAAGATGGCTTAGATTTGGCTTAAGGTTGCTGGTAATTTCAGTTTATTATTGAACCAGGAAAGAAGCAGTGCAAAGGGAGCAATGAGATTAGGTGGATGAGTGCCTGAATATACTTCCCCTTGGTCTCCCCATTTCCTTCAGAGGTACATCCAAGAGTTTGGTGGTCAAGGCCACCTGGTGGAGGCAGGATCTCAGAAGGGCATGCTCACTGCCATCTCTAATGCTTACAATGTCACTATTCAAGGATCAATGTCATTGTCATCTAAGGAAAATCTTGCCATGCTATAGCTACATGTTTTCATATACTGATTGCTTCTCTGTGCATCAGGCCTAGAGCAGGTCTGGCCATAGCTTAACAGAAATCCACTTTGGAAAATAATGGTGATGGATCTGGGACTTGCCAATTATGGGTTCAGCTCAACACTTGGCCCCTCTTCCCCAGACTATTTAAATATAACACCATTCCAATACTTGGCAAACTTGGAATAGCACCTATATAGAACGACAGCTTCCAGATGTTTTCAGTTGACTAACTGATCTAGCTCAGTCAGAAATACTTAAAAATTTGAGGCCACAAATCTCTGGAAATCTGATGGGAGACATGGACCCTCTATTTAGAAAAATGCTTGCTCCTATACTTGCATACATAATATTTCACCACCCAGTTTCAGCGGTTTCAGGGGTCTCCCAGAGCCCACCATGGTCTCCAGGTCAAGACCCCCTGCTTCTCTTCTTTGCTTAGCAACCTGATGAGTCGAGCCTCACCTTGGGTCCTTCAACTCCATCTCAAAATCATGCCACCATCTTGTTTTCTACAGTACCTGACTCCCAGTTTTATTCCTATCTCCCTAGTTTCTTCTTTTTTTTTTTTAAATTTTTATTTATTTTTTTGGCTGCATTGGGTCTTTGTTGCTGCACGCGGGCTTTCTCTAGTTGCAGCGAGCGGGGGCTACTCTTTGTTGCAGTGCACGGACTTCTCATTGTGGTGGCTTCTCTTGTTGCAGAGCATGGGCTCTAGGCACGTGCGCTTCAGTAGTTGCGGCACGTGGGCTCAGTATTTGTGGCACGCGGGCCCTAAAGCGTGCAGGCTTCAGTAGTTGCGGTGCATGGGCTCAGTAGTTGTGGCACTCAGGCCCTAGGGCACACGGGCTTCAGTAGTTGGCAGTGCGTGGACTTAGTAGTTGCAGCCCACGGGCTCTAGGGTGTGCAGGCTTCAGAAGTTGTGATGCGTGGGCTCAGTAGTTGTGGCTCACCCGCTCCAGAGCGCAGGCTCAGTAGTTGTGGTGCACGGGCTTAGTTGCTCCGTGGCATGTGGAATCTTCCTGGACCAGGGATCGAACCCGTGTCCACTGCATTAGCAGGCAGATTCTTAACCACTGAACCACCAGGGAAGTCCCACCCTAATTTCTTCTAATCAACTTTTTATTTTCTAACTTCAGTTTTTGCTTTAATTCACTATCATTAATGACCACCTCACTCTTTTCTTTCTGCTTATCTTGTAATATAATTGTTTCTCCAGATTTGTTTTGCCTTTATTTTTTTACTTTTCTATGTTTCCATTAATAAAATAAGTTTTATTACACTTGGCACATGCTAGGTACTTAAAATATTAATAGTAATAATATTTGTTAATTATTATTGAGAGCCTGCCAGGTATACCCTTATTGCTAGTTATCATAGCAATCTTGAAAGACAGGTTATATCCCATTGTATTGGTGAGAGATCTGGGGATTCTGGAGATTAAGAACTTAGTATATTTTTTCCCTTAAACTGATTTCTTATTTTTTCCTTGAATACATTTTTTAAAATAGGAAATGTTATCTCACTCCTAGAAGTGTAAAACAAAAATAATCAATTTAATTGCCAAAAGATAACTATAAAATACATAATACATAAATATTTTTCAGAATCTACATACCACCAAAAATCACCTACTGTATACCCTGTGACATAACCTTGCCCTTAAGCCATACTCTTTTCTGAAATTAGTGCTGGTTTTCTTTTCTGTTCTTCCCTTCTCCTCTCTCTTGCCTCTTTTCTTCCCTTCAAAACTATCCTTCTCTTCCTACTCCTACTTGTCTCTCTGAGGCCTTTGAGTCCATCTTCTTCAAACAGAACATCTGATCTAGCCTTTCACCTAGGAATCACCAGACTCTCTTGGGTCAAGAAACCCAAGCATGTATTCCCTGTCCATGGTGTCTCTTCAGTGCAAATATTAGCACTGGAAAAGCATTATCCATGCCATTCTTGCTTCAGCTCCACACAGATGAGAAGGGGGCTTTTGTTTCATAGGCAGCATCTAGGTATGGAGGCTTCTCCTACGTGAGGTATTAGGTTCATTGGCTTGAGAGCCATGGTGTCAGACAAATCGCAACTGCTTCCTCTTTCAGACCTTTATACATTCACAGGTTCTGTTCTCAGCCCTCCTTTGTACTCAATGTATTCTTTTTCTTGAGGTGGTCTCAGGCAGTCCCATGACTTTAAATGCATTTTTATTTTTATTTATTTAAAAAAATTTTTTTATTGAAGTATAGTTGATTTACAATGCTGTGTGAATTTCTCTTGCACAGCAAAGTGATTTAGTTATACATATATATACATTCTTTTTTTGTATAAATATATTTTAACTGTGATGTTTCTCAAACTTCTATTTCCGACCTGGACCTCTTCCTGTCTCTACTCTTGTACCACTCCTCTCATGCAGCAGAATGATTTTTCTCAAGTGGAAATAAGATCACATTATTTGCTGCCTAAAGGTATCCGGTGAGTTCTTTTACTGCTTAAAAAAGAATCCAAGCTTATTAACACATAGGGCACACTGGTCCCTATGTGTTCTGGTCCATCCTACCTCTCTCATGTCATCTCCCTCTATGTCTGCCTTGTCTGTGAAGCTGCAGCCATCCTTACCACCCAATGAGTCCCAATTTCCCTTCTCTGTTTTTTTTCCCAAGGTACTTATCACCACATGACCTATTCAAGATTTTCTTGTTTAGTGTCTGTTTACCCCAACTAGAATGTAATTCAGTGATGATAGTGATATTTACCTATTTTATTCACTGGTGTATCTTCAGTGCCCAGAATAATGCCTGGCATAGAGTAGATGTTCAAAAAAAAAAATCTGTTGAATGAATGAATCCTAATATTAGTAGATGGAGGATGGTGAGATGATATTCCATTTCCTTTTAGGAAATACCATTTCTTTTCTCTAGTTGCATAGGTTAAGTCAAGGTTCAGATTAGAAGATATACACTCCTCATTTCCCACATTGCAGCAAGGTGTATACAATTTTTTCATCTCCATCTCTGCACCTCATTTGTGCTATTGATTAATAAAGTGATAGTGTATTTGAATTGGGTCACTCAAGGTGAGAACTAGTGTGCCCCTTCAGATCTTCCTTCTTTTTTCTTTAAAAATTATTTTATTTTATTGTGATTTTATTATAAAAGAAAACATAATCTTCATTTAAAAACCAAACACTTCAAAATTATATAACATAGCTCTCCTCCCCTGACTACATTTCTGCAAAAAAAAAAAAAAAAAAAATGACCACGTTAAGAAGTTGTTCTATAGCCTTCTTAGATCTTATTTCTTCTTTATAAACTGTCGATTATTTTTATTAAACATTCACATTGAATAGAGAAAAGCTTGCTTTGGGGAAATGCCAAAAGTCGATAAAGACCTGATCCTTGATGTTGGGAAATCTAAAACTTAAATGTGGAGATAGGGCAAATATATGAAAAAGACAATACTTCTGAAGAAATATACAGGCAATTACTAATTAATCCTGTGAAAATGAGAAACATAAGTGCTAGAGGACAAAGAGCCATAGAGCAAATGTGGCCAAATGAGATGAATCGAGGAAGAGTACCTGCTGGTCCCAAATGATGTCACAATGGAAATAAGCAGTTCTTTATCTTTCTATAGTGCTTTTCTTCCCATGGTTTAAAACAACCCGCTAGCCCGAAGGAGAAAAAGTGTACTTAAAGGATGTTCTCATATATATATAGTTAAAAAAAGTAGGTTATCCCTCCTTAAAAAAATGGCCGCCATTGTTTTAAGCTGGAAAATCCCTGGAATAACTGTGCATTTCCGTGACATAAATGAATACACTGATATAATTCTATGTAAGATGTGAATGAAATTCTATCTATTCCTATGTAACCAGGGAAAGAAAAAAGAAATCCTTATGGGTGGCATGGGTAAAATTTACTTGCATGTAAATTATAATTTAAAATTGACTTCGGAATTTGTCAAGCCTTTTGACCTGTATTCAGAGCACTTTGAGAGGGCTCATGCCAGCAAGTTACAATACTGTATTTATCAGCGGCCACCTGCAGGGCTTTAGTCTCCAGCTGCTGCTTTTTTTCAATCCATTGAAACTTTTTATTTAAAATGGCTGTAGACCAAATAGCACTGACTGAGAAAAGAAAGCCAAAGGGTAGCATTTCCTGAAAGCCATTATTTTATTGGGACAAAAGGGCAAGGTTTCCTGAATCCACCTTCAGAAGTACAGATATTGAACATGTGAACAATACTAGTGTTTTTCCAAAAAACCACATTACACCCCACCTCACTGGGTCTATTGATTGGAATGTTGTGCAAATGAAAGGAAATAAAGAAACCCAAACTGCTTCTTCTAACAAGGTGCCATCAATAATGCCCACATGGGCGAGCATTCCCTGATTTAAGATCTTGTCTCCTTCATGCATCCACTTAAAGCTCTTGGATAGGGGAAAAACACCCTCCCTGCCCCAAACAGAATGTTAGATTAAGAAAGGTTCGTCCTACTCTTCTGCCTTATTTCTTATCCTGCCGGTTTTCTTGGGCACTCTCTCTCCTGTAGCATTCTTTCTCTTGATCATTTGTACTACTGACTTGCTGATACACATTTGTTCTCCTAAACTTAGACCCTGTGTGTGTGTGTTTACATATAATAGGAGCTCTGTTCTGATTTTTGAATGGGAAAAAATTTGCTTTTTGAAGGCATCTTCTTAGGAAGAACCATTGGGACAGCACAGCTGGCTTTTGAAAATGGAGTTTCTACTGAAAGTTTCCTGCTATTATCTTGACAACCTTATTATTATCAAAGCATTTGAATATTAGGTATGACAATGAACACTCACTGCAGGGAAGAGAGGAGCAAGGCCATAAGTGGGAGGGGACCACTAACAATTGTGCCCCCTGTTGCAGCCATAATAATTTAATATTCTCACACTGGGAGGCTCCATTTTGCTTGGCCTGTATTGAGCTACTCGACATGTTGTTTCCCTTTGGCCAAACCATCAGGGTTGTCCCTTGAACAGCCTGTAAGACTTCAAATAAAGGATCATGCTGATAATGGCCTAAGGGCAGGATTTTTGTTTTGCATGGGAGTCAGTAATTTAACTATTGCACGGAGGGAGGCTTCTGGGTTTTGAACAGAATTTATTTCAAGATTGTATTAAACTTGTTGATAGATCAATAGTTTTTCTTCTTATTGACTCCTTGTCTCTTCCTGAAAATTAGGGATGACATACCCTCTAAGTGATGGAGACTAGATATATTGGAGTTGCCACATGCTGATGCCCTGTTTGTTTTGTACTTTGTGGCTGGATACATTTTTTTCTTTTTCTTTTTTTTTTTTTCTTCAGTGGATTTAACTTTTTTTCTGAATTTCTGCTCAGTATCAGGATGTGAAGCTGTCATGTTAAAGATGCTAAGTAGAAGAGACAGATTATTCTTTCATGTAACTCCTACTCTTGTATTTTTCCTGCTATCAATGCAGGAGATAACCTTCCTGAGGTCTTTAAGACATTATCATTTGAAAATAGACTCATGAGCTCAGCTATATCTTGGCATAGTATGGTACAGAATATACTATAAGGAGGATTTGTCTTAGTCTGTATTACATGAAAGATTTTGTTATATTTTTATACCGTAACATCATACTATAACAAACATTTGGAGGATAGTTGTTATGGTGAGCTCTAGGGTATTTCTGAGAGAGAAAAGGAAAGAAAAAGATTAATACACTTTCTTCTTTGTAAAACTGATTTAGACTGTGAAATTGGGCTTATCCAAGGTTATGGATGTAGTGGAGTGTAGTGTCAAATTAGGGCAACCTGACCACCATGTGGTTTTTGATTATCATGGGTTGTCTCCAAGACCTACTTTTGAAAAGAACAAGAAATATTAGTAGAGCTGTTAAGCATTTGGTCCTTTGTTTTTATTCATTACGATCCAAACAGTGGGAAGCTCTCACAGAAAAATGTCTGGCTTAAAATACCACATCACCTCGGGAAAGTGGATATTTCAGTTACTTATTTTTTTTCAGTTGCTGAATTTATTTTAGGAACTTGAAGCCTTTACCAGTTGATAAAGGGATGGTTTTCTTTTGACCATACCCTGGAGCAGAGTTTAAGCAATGTGAGCTCATTAAGAAATGCCAGGTTATGGTTTGAAATGTCGCTTTAAGATTCCCATGACCACAAGGGTCTTATTTCTTGTTTTGGAGTCCTGTGACCTCACGCATGAAGGTCAGAGGGCACTGTGGTACTCTGTGCACTTCTATTGTTTCCATTTGTACTCAGAATGGTGAAAAGAGTTATCATTACCAACTTTCATTTCCAAGTTGGGGTGATAGAGCATTTGACCATGAATTATTATTATTGGTATATTTATGCTGAGTCCCCATGGAGAACAAAGGCTCTTTAGGAAATGTGTCCTGAACAATGATATAATTGTTATCATGATGACAGAGAATGTAGTTTAGGTTAAGGAGCAGACCATCAAGGGAAACACCCTACTCTTTTCTTGTATGTGTGTATGTGTGTGTATAAAGTGCTGGACAAGCAAACAGCTGAAGGAAAGCTTAAGGGAAATGCTTCCTTTTTAATAAGAGCTATAAATGCTGATATATACATGTGTCTGGATGGCCGCATCTCTCTATGAACACCCAAAATTATCTAATCATCAATTTTAAAAGTGAGATGTGAAATAGACAAATAGACTATCCCATGTAATATTTGCATTTTTAATTTTTAAAGGCACAGTGGTCCAAACTTGGGTCTCAGGGAAGTAAGAAGGAAGGAAAAACAAAACAAAACAAAACAAAACACAAATGCAGAGAGACATTAATACTTGAATTAATTCAGGCTCAAGGTAATTTAAAAGTTCTAGTAGAGAATTTGATGGAGAAAGTATAAGATAAAATTTCCATAAGTTACATTTGCTAAGTCCTTGGTGGTAAGGATATTAAAATTGTCATCTAATGATTGATGCTGAATGTATATAGCAGGGCCACTGGTTTCTCCTGAGGAGCTCACGATTTCTGTAAGGTCTCACTTGGCATCATCGTATTTTACAGTGCTGACTTGGCCCAGGCATTACAGCTAAAGGAGGCAGAATGACATGGCCTCCAGGGGTGTGGACTCTGAAGCTGATTGCCCTGGACTCAGTCCCAGCTCCACCAATTAGTAGTTGTGACAGAAGCAACTTATACCTCCCTATGCCTCAGTTACGTTATTTTTAAAATAAGACTGTTATGTAGATTAAATAGGATGTTGCAGTGCATGGCACATGGTAAGTTGTTTTATCTCTCTGTGCCTCAGTTTCCAGTTTTAGGGATAGTAACTGTACTTCTCTCATAGGGCTATTGTTAGGATTTAATGAATTAATATTTATACGCAAAATGCTTAAAACAGAGCCTGGCACTGTGTAAATTTTAGCAATTATTATTATTCTACAGAATAAAGATAAGATTTTCTGAACTCCAGTTCTTTTACAAAACAACATACATGACTGTATATAAAGTAGATAACCAACAAGGACCTACAGTATAGCACAGGGAACTCTACTCAATATTTTGTAATAACCTATAAGGGAAAAGAATCTGAAAAAGAATACACACACACACACACATATATACATATATATAATTGAATCACTGTGCTGTACACCTGAAACTAACACAACATTGTAAATCAACTATATTTCAATTAAAAAAAAAAAAGAAAACATACACAGCTAACTTCATGAGGAATGTTGTTCCCTTCACATACAGTTCTTTAAAAAAAAATCAAAAGTGCTAGTCAGAAATTCTGGCACATTACTACACTTGTATCTAAAGATTTTGTAATCCTCTGTTGGAAGTCACATTAGGGTAAGAAGAAATCAATTTCCATGAAAACAACAATTAATATCATTAGGGACGTGCTCTCAACTTATTTTATCTTAATTATATTTTATTCAGAAAAAATAATTTGGATTCCAGAAAATGAAAAAGTAAATTGTAAGGACTCTCCTCTTACCTCCAGTAAATGACCTTTTTGAGAAAACTTTGTCCACTTTTAGAAGTGACTGACATTGATTTCTGTTAAATTCCGAGTACATTCTGTCCACTAGCAATGATCTGAAGATCATGCAGTTATTAGAGTTTTGTTTTGGAATTGAAATGCCTAATTTGAAGTCTTCAGACTTGGAGCCTTGTAAATAAGTTCTAATTATTTTCATTCATTCATTCATTCATTCATGCATTCATTCAACAAACAATATTAGGATGCCTGTGTGCCTGGCACTGGGCTAGGTGTTGGGTACCTTAAAAAGAACACTTTTTTTTTTTTAAACTAGACTACATGACCCTGCTTCAGTGTTCTCCCCACTGTGGGTGTGACCTGTTAATAGGTTAAAAGATAAATTAAATTAATTGTGACCAGAATTTCTTAAAAGATGAAGTAGAATTGAAAAGAGCAGAGTATACTGCACATAATATTGTTTCCTGAAACTTTAAAAATATCTGTATTTCATTCAGTCTCTCTCTCTAAAACACATATATTTGTCACTATGTAAAATGTATTATTTAAGATTATGATTCAAAACCTTTGAAAAGCCCCGCACGCAGTAGTAATCTGCACCTCTCTGCATTACACCCCTCTTCCCCAACCTTCTCTTCTCCAAACTGGCCCCTTTGCTTTCCTTTCAGCTTGCCAAGTGCACTCTCCTTGCAGGATCTTTCCTTGTGTGATCGGCTCTGCTTTAAAAGCAATCCCCTCAAATACGTTTCCTTTAGGTCTTTGCTCAAATATCACCATCTCAGGGAGTCCTTGCCTTGACTGTTCTATGTAAAACAGCCCACCATACTCTGCATTCCCTCACCTCACATCCCTATCCTCTTTATTCAGCCTTACTTTATTTTTAGAGACTAGAGTTTAAGTAGGCTTTGAGGGACTTCCCTGGCAGTCCAGTGGTTAAGACTCCACGCTTCCAATGCCGGGGGCATGGGTTTGATCTGTGGTCGGGGAACTAAGATCCCATATGCCATGTAGTGCCGCCAAAAGAAAAATACTATTAAATAGGCTTTGACGTGTTACCACTGTCTGACATAATTTGTTGTTTTTGTTGTTGTTTTGTGTCTTTCTCTCCCCATCAGAATGAACACACCAGGAGTCCAGGACGTGGTTCTGTTCCCCACTGTACCACTGGCACCTAGAACAGTGCCTGGCGTGTAATAAATGCTAAAAAAAAGTTGTTGACTAACTAAAAGAAAGAGCAAATAGATAATGGAATTGAGGGTCATGTTGGTTGTTACTTTATTGCATGTAAATGATCTTGGAAGGACTCTTAATTTAAGTTTCTTACACAGCCCCCAGAGATTTGAACTTGCCCAGGTTTCCAGTTTCATCAATTGCCTTTTCCTTCCCTTTCTCATCCCCCGTGATTATGATTGCTGTGCTCTGACAACCTGGAGATCCCAGCAGTTCTGTGAATACACAAAACTGTGTCACACATCTGTGCCTTTGCTCACACTATTCCCTTTGCCTGCAGTGCCCTTCCCCCGACTCTTGCTTCTTCACCTGGGTAACTGTGCTGGCCCTTCAAGGTTCGGTATGATCACCCTAGCTGGGGAAGATGCTTCTTCTCTGTGCTTTAATATTACTCTGTCAATTTTAAACATCTATTTTCGTGACTTCTTCCTTATGAGCTACATGAGAGCTGAAATGAGTCGTTCATATTTTTGTGTTACCAGAATTTCCCATAGTGCCTGGCATGCGATAAGAACTCAATAAATATTTGTTTAACTGAAAGGAAACATGTTTGCATTTTTAGAAAGTTTATTTCTTATCTGTCTGAACTGTATTTCCTTGAAATTGACAACCGACCTTTGTTTGGCAAGTTTTATAAGATCTTTAATCCATTAACAAAGGCAGATATGTTCATGGCTATTTTGTTGTTTTTCATTTCTCAAAAGCAAACATTTCTTACACATTTCTTTGAATGAGAGGAGAGCTTATGTGGCATGGATGAAAGAAAGGTGGAAAGGCCCAGATGCGAACTGCACCCTCCATCATGTTTTTCCGTTGCACACATCAATTGTCTGGGGATGTTTTCTTCTTGCTTTGGCTTTTGCTTCATCTGGCTACTTCCTGAGAACTGACCCCTGGAGATGAGAAAGGGATTTGAGTGAAATGTGAAGTTGTCTTTTTAGATCCTGAGAATACCCTGGTAAAATATTTAGCCAAAATGAAGATTTTGGATTATGTGTGGTTTTCATTTACATTTGGTACTTTAGTTCCCTTTTACTGTGGATAATTGAGAGTTTTCTGAATATGTCAACTAACCAACTAAATATAACCCTCTGAGGAAAATTTATTCTTTGCACTCCTTTGCTTTTTTATTGTGATGAAAAGAGGAAAAAAAAAAAAAAAAAAACAGAGACTCAACGGGCTGTAACTTTAATAGGTCATTCCAGCCAGTGCTTGCCTTCAGAAAATTCCGATAATACAGGGAAGACAATACAGAGATCAAAAGCAGTGATGAGATTTTTTAGCAGCATTAACCGTCATGACCTAGCAAAATGAAAGAAAATAGTTTAACAGAACTGTCAGCTTCAATACAGCTAATAAAGTCATGGATAAATGTTTATTACATACCAGAGACAGATCATTTCTGTACAGAAATTGAGGATGACCTTTACTGATAACTCTTATCTGCCTGATATCCTGAGAGAAAGGGAGAGGGAGAGGGGAGAGAAGCATATTTGCTGATATTTATGAAAGGAGAAATTATCATGTGCAAATAAAACATTTTAGCAATGATTATCTCAAGTCACCCTCTTGCCCTCTCTTCCATCCCCACAGACATGCCTCATGGAGGTATAATATAGATTCCTCTCTAGGAGATCAAATGTGCCTGAAAGTGGCATTGGTAAATTCAGGGAAATTCTACCTAAACTCACCGCGTCTCAAAAAGCAAAGAATAGGAGCACGTGGATATGAATACTTACATCAATAATGTTGACTTTTAATTTCTTCTAAGATATTACAAAGATATTGCAGTTAGTTAACATCCTTTTAATAAGATGGTCTCAATTATAACTAGGAATTTCAGAGAAATTCATAATAACCAATCCACTTCCATTCTGTCATGATATCCATAACATGTTTAGAATTTTTGAAGGACATTGATCTTAAATACCATTACTTACTGATATTAGTATTTTTGTTCTTCTTACGAAACTGTTGGAGGTGGTGATGGTGTAGCTAATGGTAGAGGTTTTTTATGTTTATTCATTTGTTTTTCTTTTTTTATTCCAAAAGGAGATTTCCTGGTACCCTAGTTCAAACTGTACAATTCGAGTTGTCATCACAAATATAAGTGAACAGTTGATGTGATAATTGGGGTAATTTAGGGAAGAAAAAGTAGAAGATTTACCTGAAATATTTAAACCCTATGCTTGTTTTTTGTTTGGAGACACATGTCAAATCTCATTACATTGTTCCTGGAATAGTTCTATGTGTCTGGTGGCTGCCCAGTACGTTATAATTAATGACAGTATTTAGGAAATCTTAGACACTTGGGTATTTTCCTACCTATTCTTATTTTGACATATGTTTACATATAGGGCTAGTTTCACGCTAAACTTAAAGTTTTCTTCAGAAGGCATAAAACCCAACATCCATAATAGATTCAAAGTGGGAAAAACAAACCTGTAGTGAATGGAACTCTTTTGACGTTGAAATTGACAATTCTCATTTTAACATTAAATTTGATTTAGCAATAGAGGTGGAACTGGAAACCTCTTATTTCCTTAGCTCTATGACTTAATTAAATATCTTTTTTTTTTTTCTTCCCTTCAGAGACTCACTTAATTTTTCCTTCAGTTTTTTTCTTAAATAAGCCTACAGGCAACTGTTTTACACACCTTATATGCAGAAGCGCTGCCAGAAGGGTTGGTTGTGTTTAGGAGCCATTGCTGGCTCTTTGCACTTAGAGAAAGGAAGTGCCTCCCCTCTCTCTGTCTTTCTCCCTCTCTTTTGCAGCTGCAGCTGTCATGCATTACCTTGGCCCATTTGGGCTTCTCTGAGCCACTGATTCTGCCACTATTGAGATAGGATGAGTTTTCCACAATGTCATAGGGGGCTTGTTTGGCATTTAATCTTGAATATAGACTCCACTGAGGCTGGAAAGACAAACAAAATCTTGCAGGTTAGGTAAAACAACAGTTTGTGCCTTGTCATAAACATGTCATTTTGTGCCTCTGACCCAGTCTCCATACCAGGTTTTCCTCTAAACACTGTTGCTCTATTGACAAACAGGAACCGTTGGTCACACACACACACACACACACATACACAAACATGAACCCACAGAGAAGGAGGCAGAGTGGGTGCAAGCATCAGACGTGGAAATCTGTCACCTCTCTTTGATCTTTATAGTTGAATGAATTTAGAAATTATAAGTTTGCCAATACATGGTAGAAGAAAGGAACTAGAAAGAGGTCTTTAACTGTTTATGTCTACAATCTTAAACTGTCATTTGTTGGAGTTATGGAACTGAAAAGAATAGTAAAGTTGTAGTTTGATGAAGTCGTACTTCGATGAAGAATGATTAGATGTTAACTGTAAAAGTCTCTCATTGGAATAACATCTATTTATAGTTTTCTGTGTTGTTCAGATTTGGCGTCTAAAGCAAGTTACAACAAGAATGAGGTTGACTTTTTAGTGCTTATGTGAAAACTGAAAGCCTCGAAAATCTATGTGGATTAATTTCTTAAATATGCTTTTTCAATGAATGATTATGAATACTTTGTCAAGACAGGCTAGTCAACCATACACATGTCTGACAAAGGACTCACTGATTCTGGTGTCATGTCTGCAATAGATATTAACCAAAAAGTATATCTGCTATGTGTCCTGGGTAATACAGTCTTTATGTTTTCACTTTACCAGCACCATATGTAACCCTTTATTATAGGCTGCCACACGTAGTAACTCATTGAATCCTAATAACAACCTTATTATATTGGGTTGGCTGAAAAGTTCGTTCGGGTTTTTCTGTAAGAACTTTTTGGCCAACCCAATACATGGGGAAACAGGCACAGAGAACTTAAGCAATTCGTTCGAGGTTATATAGCTAATAAGAGGTGGAGCCAGCGTTTGCCCCAGAAAGTCTGACCCCAAAGAGCTTCTTCTTTATCATTGTACTTTGCTGCCTCTTACTATCAAGGGATTAGAATTGGTGTAGTTAAATATAATAGAGTCCATGTGGCTGTGAGAGGTGTGGTCTGAGTACCAGTGTTATAAGTAGCACTAAGTGACTGGGAAACATAACTGGCTCTTATTTTTATACAGGTGGAGGGAGAAAAAGAAGGCAAACATAATATATGTTTATAATTACCTATGCTTATGGGGGTAAGGGGGGTAAAAATGTACTTCTCCTACCCCAACTCTCTTCTAGTACCCCTCTTCATTTCCTGCATTGACTTTTGTCTTTTCTGCCGGTCTGTTTCAGCACTCAATGGGGTGCCTCAGTGCACAGGTCACAGCCCTTTCCCTCACAGAGTTCTCAACCTAGATGGGGAGACAGATTTGTGTCCTGCCCAGGGTGTGAGGGGAAGCAGATGGAGGGGACATCACAAACTGGCTGGGGCCAGGAAGGATGCTTGGTGCAATCTTTTGACTAAAAGGAAGAGAAAAATTACTTTTATAATCATACAAAATAATTTCTGTTTATAAAAGTAATTCTTTAGTATAAAAAATTTAAGAAGTGTTGGAAAAGTGAGAAGAAAAGTACAGTCACCTTTAGGCTTAGCACACAGAAAGAAATACATACAATTTTGGTGGATGTCAAGGCTTTTTTTTTTTCTTTTTGCCCCAGGCATATATCTTCATAATTTTGGAATCATACCAAATATAGTATTCAGTATAATATTTGAATATTTTCATGAGCATATGCTCTTCTGCAACATGACTTCTTTTGGTCTGCAAGTATTTATCATATTAGTGTACTATGATCTAGGGTATCTAGGTTGTTTCCACTTAGTCACTACTATAAACACAGGGATAATGAACATCCATAAACAAAAATGTGCAAGTCTGATGGAGCTAGAAGAATATGAAATTATTTATATCTTGTAGTTTATGTTGCTCTATTGGAATCTTGAAAGAATATGTCAGTATATATTCCCACCAGCAGAGTATAAAAATTGATACTCTTACTAGTACTGGTATTATTATTTAAATTTTTTGCCATTGTGATAGGAGACAAATGTTATCCAACTGGGAAGACAAATATTGTCAATTTGATGTTTTATTTCACTCATCAGTAATAAGTTTAAATATTTTTATATTTTTTGTCTACTTGGATTTCTTTTTGAAATGGAATATTCTCCTTTTTCATCCTCTCAGTGTGAATGTATTTGTTAATTAACTTGTAAAAGCTAAGTAATATGTTAACCCTTTATTCATGATGTGTACTAGAGTATTTATTAAATTGTTACTTTCCTTTATATTTTGGTTTAGGTAACTTTGACATGTAGAAGTTTTCAATTTTTACTTGGTCACAACTATCCATTTTTCCAACTGGAAATCAGGTAAATGTCTACCTACATATTTTTCTGGTAATATTATGTTTACATTATTACATTTACTTCTTTAGTGCATGTAAAATTAATTGCTCTAACTTTATTTTATCCAAATAGCAGATAAAACCAGAACTATTTCTTGACTGCTTATCTATGTGGTACTCACCTTTCCCTCCTGACAACGTAAACTTCTACCTTTTTAATTTATTAAGTGCATGTGTATTTTCATCTGTTTCTGGGCTTTTTGTTTCATTAATTTGTCTATTATCATATGAAAAAAATATCTAATTTAAATTATTGTTTTCCATCACTGAACATATTCATTATTATTACTCTTTTTTAAAAAAAATTTAGCTAGTTTTGAAAGTTTATTACTTCATATGATCTTTAGAATAATTTTTTCAAGTTCCAAAAAACAAAACAAAATACAGTGTGCAAAGCAAAAATAAGACCACATGGAGATTTTTAAAAATTAATTATATTTACAATTTAATATGGAAAAATTTGAACACTGTAAAAATCCAGCCTTGCTATCCATGTATATTTAATTAATTATTTTAATATTTTCCTCAGGAAACTTTTAAACTTTTATGAGTTCCACATATATCTTGTTAAGGTTATTTCTAGGTAGTTAATATTTTTCATTACTACTGAAAATAGGATATTTTAAAGTGGTTTCTGTTGATATGTTGGAAAACCGTTGAATGTTTGTATATGTAGTTGATAAGTGACCATCTTATTGAACTCTTTTGTTGCTTTCATACATTTTTCTAGTGACTCTCTTGGTGTTTTCTTTAACACATGTTATACTCCAAAAAGGTTTGTTTGTTTCTGCCTTTCTGGTATTCATACCTCTTACTTACTTTTCTTGTAGCATTGCACTGATTAGAATTTCCATGACAGTGTTTATAAGCTGTATCCTTATATGTTCTTAACTTGAATGGGAACATTTTTACTGTTTTTCCATTATGTAAAATGACATCTTTAATTTGCAAGTTACTTCTTCAACATATTAATAAATAAGCTGTTTAATTTTAATTTAAAATGTTTAAGTCAGAACTTTATCTCTTTATCAAACGCTTTTTTGGCCATTGATTTAGGAGAATATATAGTTTTTCTATTTTTGCTTATTTGTGGATGAAACAATATAATATATTGAACCATCTTTGAATTCTTTTAAGTCATCTTATTTGGTCAGTGTAGAGTTTTGTTCCATAGTTTTACATGGATTTGATATCTTATCAGTTTTAATTTTATCACTCTTATGGACATCATTAAATGAATTCTGTTTTCCTCTGCTATGGAACAGACATGATCAGTTCCTCAAAAGATTGAAAGAATTTAACCATAAAACTGTCTGTGGAAATTAAATCTTTGGAAACCTAAAAATATCTTTTTTTCTGATTTTCTAAAATTCTTTGTCCTCCATTTTGATCATTTACAATATTTTCTTGTAAAGTTTTCAGTATCTTAAAGGTTTCAATTTCATAAAATTGTTCACAGATTTAATTTCTTCCATAGTAATTACTTTATTCAAGTTTTCTACATCTTTAATTTTGGTAGTGTATATTTTCCTAGAAAATAGTTGATTTGTGAAAATTATTTTAAAATCAATTTTATTGAAGCATAACTTAGATACAATAAATTCACCCTTTTTAAATTGTGATGGGTTTTGACAAACATATGCATGACCACATCAGGGCTGAGATATCAAACAGCTCCATCACACCAGTAAGTTCCCTTTTACCCTCTTTTAGACGAGACCTACATCCCTGGCTGCAAGCAACTGCTGATCTACTTTACATCACTATAAACTAGTTTTGCTTGTTCCAGAATTTCATAAAGTGGTGTCATTCAGTATGTACTATTTTTGGTTTGGTTTCCTTCATGTGGCATAATTTTTTAGAGATTCTAACATGTCATTGTGCCTGTAAGTAGCTAGTTCCATTTTATTGCTGAGTAATATTACATTTTATGGTATACCATAATTTCTTTATCCATTCCCATGTTGATGTGCATTTGGGATGTTTGTAGTTTGAGGCTATTTCAAATAAGGTTTCTATGAATATTTGAGAAGAAGTCTTTGTGTAAACACTCATTTCCACATATGAGTGTAATTCCTAGGTCACATGATAGGTGTACGTTTACCTTTTTAAAGAAATTGTCAAACGGGTTTCTAAAGTGAGTGTAACATTTTAGGTTCTCAGAGCAATATATGATGGTTCTAGTGGCTACATATCATCACCAACACTTGGTACTCTTATACTTATTTAGACATTCTAGTGAGTGTGTAGTGATACCTCGTTCTGGTTTTAAAGTGTATTTCTCTGATGATTACGGAGGTTGAATATTTTTAAACCAACTTTTCTGAGGCTTAATTGGTATAATAAACTATACATATTGCAAGGGTACAGTTTGGTAGGTTTTAACATATGTATACATTTGTGAAACCATCATGTAATCAAGATAATGTACATATCCATATCCAAAAAGTTTCATTGTGCCCCTTTGAAATTCCTCTCTTTTTTCCTCCCAACCCCCATCTATTTTCTGTTATTATAAGTAGTGTGAAAATTCTAGAATTTTATATAAATAGAACCATATATTATGTACTCTTGTTTATCTTCTTTCACTTAGCATAATTATTTCAATTTTCATCAGTGTTGTTGTGTGTATAATAGTTTATCCCCTTTTTATCACTGAGCAGCATTCCACTGTGTAGATATACCACATTGTATTTCTCCATTCACGTATTGATTGGCATATGGACTATTTCTACTCTTTAGCTGTACAAATAAAATTGCTATGGACGTTTGTATTTAAATCTTTGAATAGACATATTCCTTCATTTTGGTAAATACATAGGAGCACAATGGCTAGGTATGAATTACGTATATGTTTAACATTTTAAGAAACTGCATACAGTTTTCCAAAGTGGTTACTATTATACATTCCTATCAACAGTAAATGAAAATTCCAATTGCTTTGCCTCCTCACCAAGACTTGGAAAGATTAGTCTCTTTAATTTCAGTATTCAAATAGATGTAGAGTGGTATCATATGGTAGTTTTGCTTTGCATTTCCCTGGTGACTAATGATATTGAGCATCTATTCATGTACTTATTTGCAATTTGTATCTCTTCGGTGAGCTGGTTGTTCAAATTTTTTGTCCGTTAAAAAAATCGCTTGCTTGTTTTCTTAGTATGGAGTGTTGTGAGTTATGTTTATATTTCGAGTATAATTGTATGATTTGCAAATATTTTCTCTTTGTCTGTGGTCTGTCTTTTCACTCTCTTAATGCTGTCTTAGGCAGAGCAGAAATTTTAAATTTTCTTGAAATCTAATTTATCAATTTTTCTCATATGGATTGTGCTTTTAGTGTCATAGCTAAAAATTCTTTGCATAACTCAAGCTTACAAAGATATTCTCTTATTTTCCTCTAGAAGTTTTGTAGTTTTAAGTTTTATGTTGATATCTATGATCCATTGTGAACTAATTTTCGTACACGTTCCAAGATTTGGATGCATGTTCTTTTGTTTTTTTGCATATGGATATTAAATTGTTTCAGCATCATTTGTTGAAAAGATTATCCTTTCCACTGAATTGCCTCTGTGTCTTTGTCAAAAATTATAGAACCATATATATGTGGGTCTATTTCTGGACTCTGTATTCCCTTGCGTTTATCTGTTTGTCTATAATCACTTTCTTCATTGTTATCACATTATGATAAGTTTCAGGTAGTATCAGTCCTTTGTACTTGGTCTTTTTCAATGTTGTTTTGACTGTCTTAGGTCTTTTGTATTTCTAAATGAATTTGAACTGAGCTGGTCAATTTTTACAAGACACTTTGCTAGGATTTTGATTGGGATTGTGTTATAAATAAATTTTGGCAGAATTGACATCTTAATGATATTGAATCTTTTGATCCATGAATACAGTGAATTTTTCCACTTATTTAAGTCTTCTTTAATTTCTCTCAGAAATATTTTGTGTTCAGTATACAGGTTATATACATCTTTTTTCAGATTTCCCTTAAGTATTTATATTTTTGATGCTTTTGTAAATTATATTATGTATTTATATTAATTTCCCTTTGATCATTGTGACTGGACATAAATACAGTTGTTTTTTGTGTATCAATCTTGTATCCTTCAACCTTTAATACTAAACTCACTTAATTTTATTATTAAAGATTCCATTGACTTTCTACATGGTTGATCATATTGTCTGTGAATAAAGACAGTGCTTCTTCCTTTACAATCTATGCTTTTAATTTATTTTTATTGCCTTATTTCACTGGCTAGACCCTCTAATACAGTTTTGTACAGTGGACTTCTTGCCTTGATCTTGATCTTAGAGGGAAACCATTAAGTCTTTCACCATTATTTAAAGTTTTAGCTACAGGTTTTTCATAGATGCCCTTTGTCAGATTGAGGTAGTTCCCTTTTACACTTGTTTGCTGAGAGTTTTTGTCAGGAATAAATGTTAGAGCTTGTCAAATAGTTTTTCTGCATTTATTGAAACGTGATATAATTTTTCTGTTTTATTCTATTAATATTATGAATTACATTGATTTTCAAAGTTTAAAACAAACTTGCTTTACTAGGATAAACTCTAGTGTCTCATGATGTATTTATATATTGCTGGATTTTATTTGCTAAAATTTTATTAAGGATTTTTGGGTCTTTGTTCATGAAGGATATTGGTCTATATTATTCTTTTCTTGAAGTACATTTTTTTGGTTTTGGTATTAATGAAATGCTGGCCTTACACAATATGTTTAGGAATATGTATTCCTCTTCAGTTTTCTGGAAGAGTTTATATAGAATTGGTATTATTTCCTTTTAAAATATTTGTTAAAATTCCTCAGTGAAGCCATCTGGATGGGGAATATTTTAGTGTCAAGGTTTTTAACTAAAAATTCCATTCTTAATTGATATTGTAATATTGGGATTATCTGTTTTTTCTTGAGGGAGCTTTAGTAGGTTGTGCCTTTCAAGGAATTTATCCATTTAATCTAAGATGTCAAATCCACTGGAATAAAGTTATTATACTATTCCCTTATTATCCTTTTAATATGTGCAGAATCTGCAGTGAAGTTGCTTCTATCATTCCTGATACTAGCAATTTGTGGTACCTCTTTTTTGTTTCCCATTAGTCTTGATAGAGATTTATTAATTTTATTGGTCTTCCTAAAGAAGCACTTTGAAAAGCATTGATTTTCTCTATTGATTTTCTGTTTTCTTTTCAGTTGATATCTGCTCTGATTTTTATTATTTATTTTAAATTACTTTGGTTTTAATTTGCTCTTCCTTTACTGAGGAACTTGAGGTCATTGATTTGAAACCTTCTATTTTAATAGACATTTAGTGCTATATATTTCCCTCCAAGTACTGCCTTAGAAACATCCCATAGATTTTGATATTGTATTTTTCATTCTCATTCAATTCAAAATACTTTCTAATTTCTCTTTTGATTTCTTCTTTGACCCATAATGTTTGTTATTTGTTTTTCAGATATTTTTCTGTTATACATTTCTAATTTAATCTGTTTGTGATTAGACAGTATATCTTATATGACTTGTAAATGATCCACGTGCACTTGAAAAGAATGCATATTCTGCTGTTTTTGGGTGGAGTGCTCTATTAATGCTAAGTACACCAATTTTTTTGATAGTGTTCATCTTCTATATCCTTAATGATTTTCTGTCTACTTGTTCTATCAATTATTGAAAGAGGAGAGTTGAAATCTCCTTCTGTAATTGTAGAATTGCCTATTTTTCCTTGCAGTTCTATCAGTTTTTGTGTTTGCAACTCTGTAATTAGGTTAATAAATGTTTAGGATAGGTGTGTCCTTTGAATGAATAGACTTCTTTGTCATTGTAGAATGATCCTTTTTTATCCCTGGTGATATTGTTTGCTCTGGAATTTACTTTGATATTAATAGAGCCACTTCAGCATGCCTTTGATTAGTGTTATCCTGGTATATTTTTTCTCATCCTTTTACTTTCAACCTAGTGTATCTTTATATATACAAGGTATTTCTTGTGGGAAGTATGTAGTTGGGTCTTTTTCTATCTAATTTGCTAATCTTCGCTATTGTAATGTTTAGGTCCAAGTCATTTGCATTGATATGGTTAGGGTTAATTCTGCTATCTTGCTTTTTTTTTCCCCTGTTCGTTATTTTTTTTCCCTTTCCCCGTCTCCTCTACTTTCTTTTACTTTAATAGAGATTATTTAATGATTCAAATTTATTGCTTTTGTTTTATTGTCACTTATAACTCTTTGTTGTGTTATTTTCATGGTTGCATTGGTGTTTATAGTATATATTTTTAGCTTATCCCAGTCTATCTTCAAGTGATATGATTTACTTCATGTTTAGTATGAGTAATGTTTAGTTCTAGTACTAGTACTTTTGGATAGCTTTTTCTTTTCTTGGCTATGTCTTCAAGCTCACTACTCTCTTCTTTGGCAATATCTACTCTGTTAATACCACCAATTATATTTTCATTTCAGACATTGCTTTCACCTCTAGAAATGCAATTTGGGTCCTTTTAAAGAATTTATCTTCCATATCTCTACTTAACATGTCAATTTTTTCTCTAGCTTCTTGAACATATTGAATACAGTTATAATAATTTTAATATGTTTGTATATGCTATTATTTGCGTCATATTTGTTTTGGATTCAATTTATTGAGTTTTCTCATTATGATCATTTCTTTGCATGACTTTTAATTTTTAATTTGATGCCAGACGTTGTGAATTTTAACTTGTTGGATTCTGGATGTTTTGCAATCCTATAAATATTTCCAAATATTTGTGCATTTATGTTGTGGTACCTGAAAACAGCTTGATTCTTTCAGTTCTTGCTCTTAAGCTTTGACAAACATGACAATAACACAATTTAGTCAGTGGCTAACTTGCCCCACTACTGAGGGAAAACATTTCTGGGTACTCTACCAAATCACCATGAAGTATGAGGCTTTACACTCTCAGATTTGAACAAACATTAATTCTGGCTCTGTGTGTGCCTAAGGGATTGTTCTTTCTAATGCTTCTTGGTGTTTTCTCTCCAGTTTTTAGTAGTTTCTTCTAATAATTTCTGAATATTCAGGGGAGACCTTCTTCAGATTTCTAGAATACTCTGTCTTCACAGTTCTCTTCTCTTTGATACTCTGCCCTACAAAGTGTGACTGTACTGACCTCCACAGACTTAACAACTTTTTTTTCAACTCAGGGAGACTTTTGCATTCCAGCTGATTCCTCCTGCAATGTACCATGGCCTGGACATTTTCTTCCTACGTTGGGGCCATCATCAGGTTAAACTCGTTAGGTTAGCTGACCTCTCATTGCTTGATTTCCAGTGTCTTGAGAACCATTGTTTTACGTACCTGTCCAATTTTTTAGTTTTTCAGGCATGAGGAAAGATTTGTTCTCTGAAACTCCATTTTGACCAGAAGCATAAGTACTATTGAGCATCTTTTCATGTCCTTATTAACCATTCATATATCTACTTTATGACATGTCTTGTCAATTTTTTTCCCATTTAAAAAAATTGGTTAATTCATTTTCTTAGTGTTGTGTTTTAAAAATTCTTTTATATCTTGGAAAACTTTTAATGCCAAAAGTTTTAATATTGATGTAGTCCAGTTTATCAAGTTTTTATTTAATAATACTTTGTGTCCTATCTAAGAAAACCTGACCATAAAGATCATGAAGAGTTTCTCCTATATTTTCTTTTAGAAGTTTTATACCTTTAACTTTTATGTTTAAGTTTAAAATACATTTTAGGTTAAAATTTGTATCACATAATAGATGTGGTTCACTTTTCCACCTTTTGATATTAAGTTGTTCTAGCAATATTTGTTGAATGGACTATCCCTTTCAATCAAATTACTTAGACACTGATAAAATCAATTCAGGTGTGGCTGTTTTTCTAGGCTAACTATTCTGTTCCATTGTACATTATGTCAGTATCGCTGTATTGATTCTTGATAGCTTTACAGTGAATCTTGAAATGAGGTAGTATATGTCTTTCACCTCTGTTCTTTTTCAAAATTGTGTTGAGTGTTCTAGATTCTTTGTCTTTTTATAATTTTTAGAATAAATATGTAAATTTCCACAGAATAGGCCTGATGGAATTTTGTCTGGGATTCTGTCAAATACGTAGATCAATTTGGGGATGATTTACATCTTAAAATATTGAATATGTAATCCACGATCATAGTATATTTTCCCCCTTTAAAATTTTTCTTTATATTTTCATTAATTTCTCTTAGCAATGTTTCTGTTGTTGTCACTGTACAAGTAGTTCATATATTTTGTTAAATTTACCATTAAGTAATTCATATTTTAATGCTATTATAAATTGAATTTTTAAAATCATATTTTCCAATTGTTTGCTGCAAGTATTTAGATATACAGGTGATTTTTGCATACAGACCTTCTATATTGTGACTGTTAAAATCACTTATTAGTTCTGTTAGTTTTCTCCAGATTCTGTAGGGTTGTCTATGTGCACAATCACATGTAGAGACAATTTTACTTCTTCCTTGCCACTCTGCATGCTTTTTGTGTTGTTTTACTTTGTTTTCCTATGTCAGTGCAGTTGGTAGGGTAGGGAAAGTATTAAACAGGAGTAGTGAGAGGGAATATCCATGACTTCTTTCCCATTTTAGGGAGAAAGTGTTCAATCTTTCTCTACTATGATATTACTTATAGGTTTTTTATATGTATTCTTTATCAGGTTGAAGAAGTTTCTTCTATTCCCAGTTTGTTGATAGTTTTTAACATAATTGGGTATAGATTTTTGTCAAATTGATTTTCTTTATCTATTGAGATGACTATATCATTTTTCTCCTTAATGCCCTAGTTTGGTTAAGTAAATTGATTTTCAAATGTTAAACCATCTTTACATTCTTTGGATAAACCCTACTTGGTTATTATGCATTAACTTTTTCAATGTTGCTGGATTTCATTTGTTAATATTATATTAAGATTCTTTTTTGCATCTATGTTCATGAGAGTTACTGGTGACCTATTTTTGTTATGTCTTTGTCTGGTTTGGTATCAAAGTAATGCTGGCCATTTAGAATGAGTTTGGAAGTGTTCCCTCCTTCTTTATTTTCTAAGATATTTTTTGTAGCTTTAGAATTATTTCTTCCTTAACTATTTGCTAGATTTCAACTAGTAAAGCTATTTGGGCTTACAGTTTTCTTTGTGAGAAAGTTTTTATTTCCAAATTTAATTTCCATACTAGATGGATGGTTTGTGTCAGTGTTAGTAATTTCTGTCTTTCAAGTAATTTGCTCTTTTCACATAAATTGCTGAATTTACTTGTTTGTTCTCTCCTTTTTTCCTTGATTAGTCTAATTAGAGGTTTTTCAATTTTTTTTTCAGAGAACCAGCTTTTGTTTTCTATTATTTGTCTATTGTTTTTCACTTATATGTTAATTGACTTAACATATCAATATTATTTCCTTTATTCTAATATTTTATAGTTAATATTCTGTTTGATTGTAGCTTCTTAAGGTGGAACTTTCAGATCATTTATTTTATGTTGGAAACTCTTCTTTTTCAACATAAGCAATTAAACCAATAAATTTCCTTTAAACACAGCTTTAATTGCATCCCACAAATTTTGATGTATTGTATATTTTTTTCTATCAGGTCAAATAGTTTTTAATTTTACTTTTTGCTTTCTTTTTTTTTTTATTTTTTTATTTTTTTTTTTTATTTTATCTTTTTGGCAGTTTCTCTTTTTTTTTATTTTTAATTTTTTTTTTATTTTTGATTTTTTAAATTAATTAATTAATTAATTTATGGCTGTGTTGGGTCTTCGTTTCTGCGCGAGGGCTTTCTCTAGTTGCGGCAAGCGGGGGCCACTCTTCATCACGGTGCTCGGGCCTCTCACTATCGCGGCCTCTCTTGTTGTGGAGCACAGGCTCCAGACGCGCAGGCTCAGCAGTTGTGGCTCACGGGCCCAGTCGCTCCGCAGCATGTGGGATCTTCCCGGACCAGGGCTCGAACCCATGTCCCCTGCATTGGCAGGCAGATTCTCAACCACTGCGCCACCAGGGAAGCCCACTTTTTGCTTTCTTATTTGATCCATGGGTTTTTCAGAGAAGTGTTTTTTAATTTCAAAATATTGGGGCATTTCCAGATATTTTTTTATTGATTTCTAATTTAATACCATTATGATTGGGTTGTTTGTTTTTTTTTGTTTTTATATTGAGCTATATGAGCTGTTTGTATATTTTGGAGATTAATCCCTTGTCAGTCTCATCATTTGCAAATATTTTCTCCCATTCTGTAGGTTGTCTTTTCATTTTGTTTATGTTTTCCTTTGCTGTTCAAAAGCTTTTAAGTTTAATGAGGCCCCATTTTAAAATTTTTGTTTTTATTTCCATTACTCCAGGAGACAGATCCAAAAGGATATTGCTGCAATTTATATCAAAGGGTGTTCTGCCTATGTTTTCCTCTAGGAGTTTTATAGTATCCAGTCTTACATTTAGGTCTTTAATCCATTTTAGTTTATTTTTGTGTATGGTTTTATAGAATGTTCTAATTTCATTCTTTTACATGTAGATGTCCAGTTTTCCCAGCACCACTTATTGAGAAGACTATCTTTTCTCCATTGTATATTCTTTCCTCATTTGTTGTAGATTAATTGACCATAGGTGTGTGGGTTTATTTCTGGGCTTTCTATCCTGTTCCATCGAGCTATATTTCTGTTTTTGTGCCAGTACCACACTGTTTTGATGACTGTATCTTTTTAGTATAGTCTGAAGTCAGAGAGTCTGATTCCTCCAGCTCCGTTTTTCTTTCTCAAGATTGCTTTGGCTATTCAGGGTCTTTTGTGTTTCCATACAGATTGGAGTGGGTGTGGAGAAAAAGGAACCCTCCTACACCATTGTGGGGAATGTGAGTTGGTACAGTCATTGTGGAGAATAGTATGAAGGTTCCTTAAAAAACTAAAACTAGAACTACCATATGATCCTGCAATCCCACTCCTAGGCATATATCTGGAGAAAACACATGCACTCCAATGTTCATTGCAGCACTATTTATAATAGCCAAGATATGGAAGCAACCTAAATGTCCACTGACAGATGAATGGATAAAGAATATGTGGTATATATTTACAATGGAATATTACTCAGCCATAATAAAGAATGAAATAATGCCATTTGCAGCAACATGGATGGACCTGGAAATCATCATACTAAGTGAAGTAAGCCAGACAGAGAAAGACAAATATCATATGACATTGCTTATATATGGAATCTTAAAAAATGATACAAATGAACTTATATACAAGACAGAAATAGACCCACAGATATAGAAAACAGACTTCTAGTTACCAAAGAGGAAAGTGGGTGGAGGGATAAATTAGGAGTTTGGGATTAAAGTATACACACTACTATATATAAAATAGATAACCAACAAGGATCTACTGTATAGCACAGGGAACTATACTCAATATTTTGTAATAACCTATAAGGGAAAATAATCTGAAAAAGAATATGTATATACATAAATAACTGAATCATTTTGCTGTATACCTGAAACTAACACAATTTTGTAAATCAACTATACTTCAATAGAAAATACCATTATCATCAGATTACAAACTCTGTATGATTTCAATCCTTTTAAGCTTATTCAGGCTTGCTTCATTGGAACAAGTGTTCTATAATGTCACTTATGTCAAGTTGGTTGATTGTGTTCTTCAAGTCTTATCTACCATCATTTTTTGTGTGTCTGTGTTCTATCAGTTTATTTTTAAGTGTTGAAATCTCCAACTATCATTGTGGATTTGCCTCTTTTTCTTTTCCATTCTTTCAGCTTTTGCTTTAAATATTTTGAAGCACTGTTATTTACAGTATACACACTTATTATTTCTCTTTCTTCTTGGCTAACTGACACTTTTGCCATTTTAAAATATCTATTTTATATTCTGTCATATCCTTTTGCTGCAGTGTACTTTTCCTGATATTGATATAGCTGCTTCAGTTTTCTTTTAATTAGTGTGTGTATGTTTTTTGTTTTTCTATTCTTTTACTTTTAATCTGTGTCTTTATATTATAAGTTCATTTTTGGTAAATAGTATATGGTTTAGTTGTGATTTTTTGTTCAGTTTGAAAATCTTTGCTTTTTTACTGGAAATTTCAGACAGTTTATAGATAACATAATTATTAACATGGTTGAGGTTAGTTTTACCATTATCCTATTTGTTTTCTTTTGGTTAGTTTTACCATTATCCTATTTGTTTTCTTTTGTCCTATATATACTTTTTCTCTTTTTCTGTCTCCATTTGAATTAGTTTGAGTATTTTGTAGTGTTTGTTCTTAGATATATATTTGTATTATTAGCAATGTATGTTTTATTTCACTTAGTTTATGCATAATTTACCTTATTATAATTTATATTCAGATAATATTTTGCCATTTTATGCATACTGTAACAATCTTAGAGCTGTATACTTCCATTTCTGTCCTCCAATCCTTTGTTATATTGTTGTGATAATTTTTTCCCATGTTATAAACTTCAAAATACTGTTATTATTATTTTAAAATACTTATTTATTTCTTAAGGAAACTTTAAAAATGACTAAAATATTTACTAGATTTACCACATATTTACCATATTGGCATGCATAGGTTTCCTTGTGTATGTTGAATTTCTATGTGGTTTTATTTTTCTTTAGCCTGAAGAATTAATTACTTTAACATTTCTTTAATAGAAGTCTGATGCAAAAATTTCTCTGAGGTTTAGTTTTTCCTAAAATATACTTTTTCCTTCTTTTTTTTCTTGTATTTTATTTATTTATTTATTTATTGAGGTATAGTTGATGTACAATATTACATAAGTTACAGGTGTACAATATAGTGATTCATAATTTTAAAGGTTATACTGCATTTATAGCTGTTATAAAATATTGGCTATATTCCCTGTGTTGTACAATATATCCTTGTAGCATATTTTTTAACCCTCTTTTTTGAAGAAGTTATTCCCAGATATAGAATTCTATTTTTACATGTTTTTTCTTTCAGCACTTTAAAAATGTCATTGCATTGTCTTTTGTACTGCATTGTTTTTGACATTTGAAGTTATTCTTATCTTTGTTCCCTGTTTTACATAACATGTTCTTTTTCAGTGGCTGCATTTATAATTTTCTCTTTAATATTAGTTTTCAGCAATTTAATTATGGTATGCCTTGATATGGTTTTTGTGTTTATTTTCCTTGTGTTTAACTGAATCTCTTAGAATGGAAGGTATAAATTTTCATCAAATTTTAAAAAATTTTGACCATTATTTCTTCAAATATTTTATCCATCCTCTACTGATGGTTACTAGATTAGACCCAAAGAAATATCTATGACATGTTGTGATATATTGCTTGCTTTGAGAAATAATAATAGCAAAACAACTCCAATTTTAATATTGCTTTATAATTTTGCAAATTGCTTTTATCTACATTTAAGGTATTATTCCAACAATTATGAAAATTAGTATATTTACTCTATTACCTCATAATGTAATTGAAGGTGACAGACACAAAGAAAATATCAAAGAACATTTGTATAATATGTTGTGATAAGTGATTGCAGTGGAGGCTTGCATTCTTCACTATGGGAAAGAAAAAAAAAAAAGAAAAAACTAACTGCCCTGTATTGGAATGGCTAGTCAGCCAAGGACAGTGACATTTCAGCTGGGTATTAAAAAATGACTATAAGTGTACTAGCTAGAGGAAAAGGGAAGAGAAATAAGTCATAGAGAAAAGAACATTTGAAAAGGTTTGGAGGTTTAAACAAGCCTTCTTCTTCTTTTTTTTTTTTTTTTTTTTTTTTTAAGCCTTCTTCTTTGAATTACAATGAGCCATTTGTTGTGGCAGAAGCTGGAGTACAAGGGCTTGTGAAAAAAAGAGGCGCTGAACAAATAGGTTGGCTCCAGATTGTGAAGGCCCTTGAGTGCTATGTTAACAAGTTTGGAGTTTGAAATAGAGATAGTATATTGTGCTTCCTTTTTACACTGATTTATTTTAAAGATATCAGGGGAATTGGTGATTTAACCAAAGCAAAGAGTAAGTGAGAAACTGTGACAGATAAGCTAGAAAACTGCCCTCATTTTACTCGCATGGGGCAGAACTCTTTCCTGGTCTTTTGAGTTTGGGATGTTTGTGATGTTGGTGACGTTTTTTAGTTCAATGATTTAATTGACTAAGCTAAGAAGGAAATATCTGAAACTGACATGGACTCTTGCAAGAAGATTAGCTAGGGAAATATTAGATTTCCCAAATTTAGTCTCTATCCCTTTAAAACAGATAATTTAGCAGAGAATAAAAAAATCTTGAAAATTAATGGCAATTTTGAAACGGAATATTTTGTCAAAATCAAATTCATTTCATTAAATGCTTGAGAAGAATGCAGTGAGTAAATGAGGTATGAATAACTGTAAGATGGGACAATTACCACCTCAGAAACAATGTATTTGTAAAGTTAATTCCTCTTGAACATGAACAATCCCCTTACACTTGACCCCTTTCTATTGCCTCTTCCATGCTTGAACTCTCCTTGAACTTTTAAGATCCATCTTGAGAGTATGATATGGCCATCTCTTTTGCATCTGGTTATTTTAACTCCAATTTGCAGCCCTAAAATGGCAATTATGGTGATATATTGCTCAAGTCACCCGACATGGATTAGTATCGGGATCAGCACATTTATGCACAGGAGTAGTGAATGGAGACTGCAGCTATGATTTTAAATGACTTGATTAATTCTGAAACAACATTTCAGAGTCCATTAGGTCCAGCAGGTGTTGGGGTGCAGACTGCTTTTTCCTTAAGCAGCATATTCGATTAAAGTGCCGAAGTATTTTGGATTCAGATATTATTTTTCCCAGAATAGTTCCCTTTCACTCTGTTAAATCCCCTTAACACTTAGCACTCCTGAAAGAGATCCTCTCCCTGTTCTGCCTCTACCTAAGTTCCCTTGTGTCAGTTACTGACCCACCAGCTCTGTTCGAGCAACTTGAACAGTGTGTTCTGTTCTTGTTCCAGAGGACATTTACGGGATAGAACTCCTGCTAAAAGCTCCTGCTGACTCAGGTCAAAATAAGGCCAATTTTGCTGTTTATCCTAAGGACCATTTCATTAGCAACTCATGTCAAGGTTAGAAATGTGTCTGGTTAATGCCTTGGTTCAGTGCTTTCTTTTACCACTGAAAATACATGCACACGATGTTACGTGTCTTCCTTCTGCCCTCCACCCCATCTGGATGTCACTGCTTTAATAAAAACATGTAAGGCTGGGCTTTTCATTTAAGTTCTTTGGGGTTTCAAATTCCTAGATTCTTTGTTGATTTTCATGGATTCTAAGGTATCTTTCTTTGAAAAATTCTGACAATGGGCCTTTCATGCTTCATTACTTCCAATTCTCTTCTTTGCCACATAAAGAACATTTCAATGGGTCTATGGTGCAACAGTTGTAGAATAATCTCAAAACATGGCACAATGATTTGTTCTGTCTTCTGTTCTCCTAGAACAATGTACTTGTCTTTGTTATAGCACGTATCAACATGAATTCTAACTATGTGTGTATTACTACATCTGTCCTCCTTAGGGGTTAAAACTTGTTCTTTTATTTTTGTGCTAATTGCATATTTACCCATCCTTTAATTCATCCATCCAGCTATCCATTCATTCTCCTATCCTAACACATTTAGAGCTTTCCATTACTATTATTGTTGTTGGAGTTATTTGCTAAACCATGTGCTAGATACTCAATAAATATTTTCAATTACATTGAATTAATATGCTCTTAGAAGCCAAACAAAGAACAAATCGTACCATTTTAGTCACCTGCAATTAATACTGCCCTTATAAGTTTGTAATATAATGACAATATAATAAATACACAAAAATTGTGTAGGAATAGGAGACAGGACACTTGGGTACTAGTATCAGCTTTTTTTTACTACTGGTTGAGTAACTTCAAGAAGTCACATAATCTCTCTGTGAATTTTTTCATTAAAATATAGATAAAACTATTTGCACTACTCAACTTATGGTGCTGTTGAAAGGGTTGAATAGAAGAATATAAGTGAAAATATCTTAAAGCCATCCAAAAATACTATTTGATATGATGATTAAGTATATGGTTATGTTTCAGATGTGGTGTATCTGGGAATAATGTCACCCACAGCAAGAGAAATAGTGTTCATTATGAGGCTAGCATAAATAAACTGATAAGATAATTCTACTGTCCAAAGCCCCAAATTGTAAGTTTATATATACAATTAATATACTCACAAATATAAATTTCCTTCACAAGAAATGGATACCAAGTTTTGCTATAACAGTTCAAATTTTTCTGTTTTACTAAAAGGAACAGTATAAAAATTGAATACAGATTATTTTAATATTGAAAACTTGGAGGCTATCTAATAATTTTCCATGTTGGCTTTAAAATCATGATAATTTCAAAGGATAGCTTATAAATATAGTTCTTTAATGCATGAGCTTAAAAATTGAGACTTTTTCTCTTCTGTTATCTTTTTTCTTGCAAATACTGAAACAACTGTGAGATAGAACATGGGAGTCAGACAAATAGAAATCCTTATTACTTCTAACAACTGAATTAGTGAATATTACTTTAGATTTATGGCCAGAGAGGTCTTGCTAATATATCACTCGATTTTAACCTTTCTTCTCTCCTTAGAACTATAGGCTCCTCCTTGCAGGGGTAAGTCTTGAGCTGCTAAACTATCACATGGGAGAAGAGGCCCAAAAGCTTGCATCCTGCAGTCAAGCAAGATCTGAAAGAGAGGGACCCAGAAGATGCTGAGCTGAATGGACTTCATTACTTCTCCCAAATTTATCAATTAGATCAGTCATTCTTCCATGAGAGGAGTGAGTTGAGGGAGAGCCTGAGTACCTCTTCCATGGCTTGCTCCCTGGGGAATAGAGTGAAAGTTTCCTCTTCTAGATGGAAACGAGAGAATTGGTAGTAAGTGTCCTCCATAAATCATTATTATCTCTTACCCACTAAGCAAACTCCACCACAGCAGAACTCTGGCTATGCCAAGGGGGACTGTCAACATTTACTGGACTCTCTGAGAAACAGAAGAAAGGCCTTGCCCTTTTATACCTCTTCCCCAACCTCTAAACCCCCATCTCACCTTTGCTTTTTAAAAATCTAGCCAAGAGTTTGATCCTCTTGTTTAACAACAAAACAAATCATTTCCCTAACGTATAATAGTCTATCTTTCACTTCAGGAAGTTGGACTTGTTAGTTGCTAAGTCTTTGTTTTGTTGAAAATATTTAGTGACTCAGTGATATAGTGTTCATATAGGGAAATCATGAAATTGCTCAAAAACTGATTTTACTCTTTTCACTCCAATTTTCTTCCTCTTTCACTCTGGAAAACTAAGGTTGTTGATTTTATATTGTAGAAGATCAGGTACTTCAAATCTCTTAATAGAAGTCAATAGTATATTGGTCAATTACTGTTGAAATGAATGAAAAGTATCAAAAGATTATTTCAGTGTATGATATTTTATAAATGTCATCAATTCAGCATTGTTTTACTTTTTCAGGCAACACTTTCTTGGGCAGGAAACAAAAAACATCTATTGTGTGCAAGGCATTATGCCAAATGCAATGGAAAATACAAAAAGACAAAAATATGAAGGGTTCCTACCTACCATATAGGAGCAATTTCATCTATAAGCATTTATATTCTAGTAGAAATGTACTGAAAAAAAAACCCAATACTGGAGGCCAAGGACATAATACTGTCCAAAACAAAATAGAACAAACCCCGAATGGCCTGGATTAAAAATAATGGAAAAGAGACTGTAATGCTAAAGGCATGTATTCCAGCTGGTGGGAGGTGTATTAGAACAGACTGAACCAAGACTTCACCAGAACATTATACAGCTGGACAATAGCACAAAGCTCTAAGTGCCTGGGAGGGATCTTTGAATAGCTCACTTAGTCTTTCAGTTTGAATAGATGGTATTGGGCAGAAGCTTCTCATGTCTTGGAAGCGTGTGGGAGGAAAGAGAAGGATATATTATGAACATCTTATCCCTGAGCTTTAAAATGAGAACAGTGAGCTTCTCTCATCCAAACTGAAGTGAGGTGATCAAACTATTCAAACGCCAAGAAACTGTGTAACTTAAACCTGGACATCTTAATGCCACAGGGAGTTTCCATAGATGGAATCACTTTACAGAATAGTACACTGTCATTTCTTGATTTTTCTTCAAGTTTCTTTAAGTAAAATTAGTTAATTTTCATGCAGTTAAGGTTCATATCATCTTACTAGTTAAGAGAGATGTGTGCCCTCCTGAGAATGCCAAACGGGACTCAAGTCTGCCTTGAAGATGATATAAGGGTAGTAAATAATGCTAGTTGTGTTTTTTATTTGTTGGTTTACTTCACAAACTTTCTTAGCTGCTGCCTCATCATTGAGTTATAGAATTCTTAAAGTTTGAAGTATTTTTAAAAATCATCTAGGGCTTCCCTGGTGGCGCAGTGGTTGAGAATCTGCCTGCCAATGCAGGGGACACGGGTTCGAGCCCTGGTCTGGGAGGATCCCACATGCCGCGGAGCGACTGGGCCCGTGAGCCACAATTACTGAGCCTGCGCGTCTGGAGCCTGTGCTCCGCAACAAGAGAGGCCGCGATAGTGAGAGGCCCGCGCACTGCGATGAAGAATGGCCCCCACTTGCCGCAACTGGAGAAAGCCCTCACACAGAAACGAAGACCCAACACAGCCATAAATAAATAAATAAATAAATAAAATATTAAAAAAAAAAAATCATCTAAGAATAATCTCTCACCCATTCCAGTAATGTCTCCTAAAGCATCTCTCATAAATAGGCATAGGGAGTACGTGACCTCCTGAGCAAGCCATAGTTTGGTAGTTTTAGTGATTCAAAAGTTCTTTTTTTTAGGTTGAAACAAAATCTCCTTCTTGACAACTTTCACCCATTAATCCCATTTCTGACCTTCAGATAAACACAGGGCAAATCTCCATGCCCCATCTGCAGATAAACTTCAAATGTTTGAATGTAACTCTAAAGTCTTCCCTTAGTTTTTCCTTTGAGCCAATCATATTCATGTCCTTCAGTTATTCTTTGTGTGGCATCTTTTTTCAGTAGGGTATCTTGGGAATATTATTCCTCTGTACTTTTAATTTCATTACCACTGAAATTACCAAACCACCTCCTTCTCTACTTTTTTTTGGACCTTTTCCACGTTTCCCTTCCCATACAAAATTGTTGCAAGGTGACTTGGGGGCATAAATAAGTGCTGGGCTTTGAATGAGCAGACAGACTCGTACAGTTTTAAAAGTTTGAGAGGGATTCAGAAGGGAAAGCTGTTTGCTTGCAAAGAGGGCTGCTCTGCAGACCACTGCTGTGTGCAAGTTGCTCACCAGTCAACTTCTGAATGGGCATGAAAACTTCATGGTCTATTTCCTTAGCATTTAGTAGTGAGTTGGAACAAAACAACTAGTCTTATTAGGTTCTACACGGCCATGTACGTATACCTCCGACCTTAGGTCTACTTTTTATGGGTCAAAACAGGAAAAACTATTTCCAAACACTTGCGGACAAAAATCTTTCTGTGGAAAGGTGTTTTGTTTGGAGCCTAATTTATCTAAGTTTTGTGACTGTGTTTATTCATCGCACAGAATAATTTCTCATTTGTCCATTGTTTTTCTTTTTTTTTAATTGAAATGTAATTGGCATTATGTTAGTTTCAGCTATGCAACATAATGATTCGATATATGTGTATATTGCAAAATGATCACCGCAATAAGTCTAGTTAACATTTGTCACCATACATAGTAACAAAAATTTGAGAACTTCGAAGATCTACTCTCTTAACAACTTTCAAATATGCAATACGGTATTATTAACTATAGTTACCATGCTGTATGTTACCTCCCCATCACTTATTTATTTTATAATTGGAAGTTTATACCTTTTGGCTACCTTTACTCATTTCACCCACTCCCTAATCCCCACCTCTGGCAACCAGCATTCTGTTCTCTGTATCTTTTTTGTGTGTGTGAGATTTTACATATAAGTGAGATTGTACAATATTTGTCTTTCTCTGACTTATTTCATTTAGCATAATGTCTTCAAGGTCCATCCATGTTGTTGTAAATGGCATTCATTATTTTTTATGGCTGAATAATATTCCATTTTATATATATACTACCTTTTCTTTATTCATTCATCTATTGATGGACACTTAGGTTGCTTCCATATCTTGCTATTGTAAATAATGCTGCAGTGAACATGAGGGTGCATGTAACTTTTCGAGTTAATGTTTTTATTTTCTTTGGAAAAATACCCAGAAGTGGAATTGCTGAATCATTGGTAGTTCTATTTTCAATTTTTAAAGGAACCTCCATACTCTTTTCCATAGTGGCTGCACCAATTTACATTCCCACCAACAGTGCACAAGGGTTCCCTTGTTCTCATTTTTCTTGAATTGGTATTGCCTAAGAGTTGAAGTGCAAATACCAGTTATTATGCAGAAATAGCCATTTAGTTGATTGTAAAGGAACCCAGACTTTGACTATGATTATTTTGACGTTCAAAACCGCATTCCCCTATGAGTTTTAAATCATAGCAGGTTATTCAAGCAGAAAAAAAAAAAAAATTAAGGATGTCCTGAAATCCTGGTTTTACGTTAAGGAGAGGACTATGAAAAAAGGTGAATGGGTGTTCTAAACAGTTAGGGAAACTAATATATGTACTGAGGGGACGTGGGAGTGATGCCAAAGGTGTGTAGTGGAGTGGGAGTTCCTGGGAGGAGCATGAGTAAGAAGGTGATACACAGGGGACTGTGTCTTAGATGACCACCTCTTATTAGAACTTCTATAGCTGACACTTTCCCCAAACAACAGTGACTTGTTAACATATTTTGCCTGAGAAAGCGAGTAATCCAAACTTCACACCCTTCCAGAGACTAGAAAGTGTACAGACTTCATCATGCCTCAATGCACCACAGAGGGACCCTCTTTTCAAGTCCACGCTGCACTCCTCTGGAGCTCCCCCCACCTCCAAACCTTTGAGACACCAGCCTAACACTAGTTGTATCTGTAATGAATGAGGAGGAGTGGCAACACCCCATTCCCTGTCACAGAAAATTCCATTGAAATATTTCCTCTGAAGCAGAATCTGACCTCAGGCACACAGCATCCTTTGTTCACATTTCTCACCCTGCTCCCCACTAAAGAGGTGGATTTTAACACCAGAAGCTCAAGAAAGATGTGCAAAATAGAGCACAGGGATATACAAATCTTTATTTTATTAACACTGTGAATTCCATTTTCTCAGAATGGCCAATTCTTCCCTACCTAGCAGCAAAAAGACAGTTAAAGGGACTTTTGGTGACATTCCCTTTGTTTAATGAAGCTTGGCGTTATGGGCAAGTGCCTTGAACTGCCGTTATTATCCGCATGACTGAATAAGGGCTGAGGGTCCAGATCTGTGCAAAGAGTTTTATTGCAAATAGGCACATTGATCATTCATAATCAGACCTACCAGGTCAGCAGTGCTGAGGTGCCAGCAAGCCCTGAAAAAGCGGACCAAGGGAGCAGTGGTGTTCATAGGTTAGTGTAATATTCAAGCAGAATGAGATCTTTCCTTTTGTATATGCTTGTCTCTTGGCGTTCTTCTGACAGAGTGGGAATGAGAACCCAAACGATTTGAACTGTATCCCATATAACCAATCACCAAATCATCCTCTCTGTTCATCTCAGGGCTCCACAAGTTTCCAGAGCCTGGCCTTCTTTTAGAGGTGCATTCCCTCTATGTAAAGGTTTTGCTTTGGATTTCCTTTACCATACTATATAAGGTATTATGGAACTGCTTCATGTAAATACATTGCCTTCTGATTCCCAATATTTAGTCACATTCAAAAGGGCGCATTTCAGTGAGATCACTATTTGAAGATTCAGAGTGAGTGTCAAACCACATGTTTGTTTCTTCATTTCTTTGGCTAGTAAGCTTTTAAAATATACTTTTGAACACATGAACATCCTACTTGAAAATTCAGCTTTATGGAAGTTATTGGACTTGTGAAAATGTGATGGACATATTACTATTATGATCAGTCAAAAGTATTTATCTCACAGCAGTGTCTTTGTGTATTGCATTGCCGACACCACAACACAGGGATGATTGAAAAGGTGAGTGCCTTCTCCTAGGTTACAAATGTGAGAGAACTAGAAGCACATGCACTTTAGATATTTTGCCTCCCAATTCTGCTCAAAAAAGCAACAAAGCTAAGGAGGTGTTTATCTCTAAAAGGCACAACGGTATTGGCAGGGATTTAAAATTTGAGCCGATTATGAAGTCAAAGAGGAGGAGTTTGAGATTAATAGCCTATGGTAAAAGCACCAGAAACTTAATTTGATCTTCTGTGTTCATACAGAAAAATGATGTCACTAGCCCACTGCGGATTGGATGTGCTTTGTGAATTATTTTTCTATTGGTGATGAATTTGCAATGATAAATCCATACGTGATCACTCAATTGACCTTGTGACTAATGATGAGCATATGTCAGATGGCTGGCAAGGGTGAGAGGTTTACTGAGTCATCTGGATGATGAACCCGTGAGTTTGTTAGTGTAATTTCCTGATCGGCTATGCTAATTGAACACAAAGTGCACTAAAGGGTTAGGAGGGAAAATGTGACCAATTTGATAATCACTTCTCCAGATACTTGATTCAGGCAGTTATTGGAATTCAACTCAGGCCATGATTCTTCTATCATATGTTAAGAAATGGTGGGCTTCCCTGGTGGTGCAGTGGTTGAGAATCTGCCTGCTAATGCAGGGGACACGGGTTCGAGCCCTGGTCTGGGAAGATCCCACATGCCGCGGAGCAACTAGGCCCGTGAGCCACAACTACTGAGCCTGCGTGTCTGGAGCCTGTGCTCCGCAACAGGAGAGGCCGCGATAGTGAGAGGCCTGCGCACTGCAATGAAGAGTGGCCCCCGCTTGCCACAACTAGAGAAAGCCCTTGCACAGAAACGAAGACCCAACACAACCAAAAAAAAAAAAAAAAAAAATTAAAAAAAAAAAAATAGCTCTTTAAAAAAAAAAAAAAGAAATGGTGAAGAATTTTTAATCTAAAACAACCAAATATATACATTTGCATATGAAAGTGTTTTTAGATTTTTCCCCATATTATCAAATAAATTCAAGATCACCTGAAAATAGTAGTCCGACAAACTTTATCATTGATTTGTGCTTAGTCAAATATTTAGTTGATATTTAAGTCATAGTAATTTGATTTAAACCATTAATTGGAGGAAGCTGAATCATAGAATTTTAGAAATAAAAGGGACTTTATGGTTTAATCACTCACTTTATAAGTAAGTAAGCTGGAGGCTCAGGAAAGTAAACAACTATCCTGAGGCACTAGGCTGGAGATTGTCAGAGATATAAACCTCAGGGCTCCTAATTTCTAGCTCAGTGTTCTTCGCCTTACACTTTGTAATAATTTGTATTCTTTAGTTTTTCACAGGAGTATTCATTTCTGGTGCTCCCAAAAACTTGAAGAATATAACCATTGTGGTAAAAATGGTAATTTTGTATGAGACCCCTATTCTGTTTTCTATGGCTTGTCATTTATTTGGCTAGTAAGCTTTTACAATATATTTTTCAATGCATTCAGTACGTACTCTGTCCTTTTAAAAATGTTTTATTTGGAAATTATTTCCAACTTGTAGAAAAGTTGCAAGAAAAGCACAACGAACTCAACTTCCACAATATTAACATTTTATCATATTTCCCTCATTCTCTAATATGTATCCTTATCATTGTTTCTTTCTGGACCATTTGGAATTGTTGCAGATATAACCTCAGTATTTCAGTGTTTATTTCCTAAAAACAAGGGCATTTCCCCACATGAACACAGTATAACCATCAAAAATCAGGAAATTAGCATTACTATAATCCCACCATCTAATCCACATACCCCATTCAAATTCCACCTTTTGTTTCAGTTATATTCTTTAGAGGTTCAGGATCCAGTTGAGAATCATGTGTTGCAGTTAGTTTTCATGTCTCTTAAGTCTCCTTCAGTCTGGAACAGTTCCTTAGGCTTTTCCTGTGTTTTATGACCTTGACATGTTTGAAAAGTATGGGCCAGTTACTTTGTAGAATGCCCCTCATTTAGGTTAGTCTGAGATTTCTTCTTGATTAAATTTAGGTTATGAATATTAAGCAGGGATACAACAAAAATGATTGTTCTATTATTTTTAGTTTATAATACCAAGAGGTACACTCTGCTAAGATTTACCATTACTGGTGATGCACACTTTGATTACTTGATTAAGGTGATTTCTGCCAAGCTTTTCCTTTGTAAAAGTATTTTGTACTTATTAAAAAATAAGTAACTAATGAGTATTTGTGGAGAGATATTTGAGACCATGTAAGTATCCTGTTCCTCACCAAACTTTCCTCCATTAATATTAGCATCTATCGATGATACTTTTCTGAAACAATTATTTTTTCGTAGTTGCCAAATAACTACTTTCTTTTTTTTTAAAGTTTTTCATTTTATTTTTTAATACAGCAGGTTCTTATTAGTCATCCATTTTATACACATCGGTGTATACATGTCAATCCCAATCGCCCAATTCATCACACCACTACCCCCACCCCCCCACGGCTTTCCCCCCTTGGTGTCCATACGTTTGTTCTCTACATCTGTGTCTCAATTTCTGCCCTGCAAACCGGTTCATCTGTACCATTTTTCTAGGTTCCACATATATGCGTTAATATACGATATTTGTTTTTCTCTTTCTGACTTACTTCACTCTGGATGACAGTCTCTAGATCCATCCACATCTCAACAAATGACCCAATTTCGTTCCTTTTTATGGCTGAGTAATATTCCATTGTATATATGTACCACATCTTCTTAATTCATTCGTCTGTTGATGGGCATTTAGGTTGCTTCCATGACGTGGCTATTGTAAATAGCACTGCAATGAACATTGGGGTGCATGTGTCTTTTTGAATTATGGTTTTCTCTGGGTATATGCCCAGTAGTGGGATTGCTGGGTAATATGGTTGTTCTATTTTTAGTTTTTTAAGGAACCTCCATACTGTTCTCCATAGTGTCTGTATCAATTTACATTCCCTCCCACCAACAGTGCAAGAGGGTTCCCTTTTCTCTACAACTTCTCCAGCATTTGTTTTTTGTAGAGTTTCTGATGATGCCCATTCTAACTGGTGTGAGGTGATACCTCATTGTAGTTTTGATTTGCATTTCTTTAATAATTGGTGATGTTGAGCAGCTTTTCATGTGCTTCTTGGCCATCTGTATATCTTCTTTGGAGAAATGTCTATTTAGGTCTTCTGCCCATTTTTGGATTGGGTTGTTTGTTTTTTTAATATTGAGCTGCATGAGCTGTTTTTATATTTCAGAGATTAATCCTTTGTCCGTTGATTCGTTTGCAAATCTTTTCTCCCATTCTGAGGGTTGCCTTTTCATCTTATTTATGGTTTCCTTTGCTGTGCAAAAGCTTTGAAGTTTCATTAGGTCCCATTTGTTTATTTTTCTTTTTATTTCCATTAATCTAGGAGGTGGATCAAAAAAGATCTTGCTGTGGTTTATCTCAAAGAGTATTCTTCTTTTGTTTTCCTCTAAGAGTTTTATAGTGTCCAGTCTTACATTTAGGTCTCTAATCTATTTTGAGTTTATTTTTGTGTATGGTGTTAGGGAGTGTTCTAATTTCATTCTTTTACATGTAGATGTCCAGTTTTCCCAGCACCACTTATTGAAGAGACTGTCTTTTCTCCATTGTATATCCTTGCCTCCTTTGTCATAGATTAGTTGACCATAGGTGTGTGGGTTTATCTCTGGGCTTTCTATCTTGTTCCATTGATCTATATTTCTTTTTTTGTGCCAGTACCATATTGTCTTGATTACTGAAGCTTTGTAGTATAGTCTGAAGTCAGGGAGTCTGATTCCTCCAGCTCCGTTGTTTTCCCTCAAGACTGCTTTGGCTATTCCGGGTCTTTTGTGTCTCCATACAAATTTTAAGATTTTTTGTTCTAGTTCTGTAAAAAATGCCATTGGTAATTTGATAAGGATTGCATTGAATTTGTAGATTGCTTTGGGTAGTATAGTCATTTTCACCATATTGATTCTTCCAATCCAAGAACATGGTATATCTTTCCATCTGTTGGTATCATCTTTAATGTCTTTCATCAGTGTCTTATAGTTTTCTGCATACAGGTCTTTTGTCTCCCTAGGTAGGTTTATTCCTAGGTATTTTATTCTTTTTGTTGCAATGGTAAATGGGAGTGTTTCCTTAATTTCTCTTTCAGATTTTTCATCATTAGTGTATAGGAATGCAAGAGATGTCTGTGCATTAATTTTGTATCCTGCAACTTTACCAAATTCATTGATTAGCTCTAGTAGTTTTCTGGTGGCATCTTTAGGATTCTCTATGTATAGTATCATGTCATTTGCAAACAGTGACAGTTTTACATCTTCTTTTCCAACTTGTATTCCTTTTATTTCTTTTTCTTCTCTGATTGCTGTGACTAGGAATTCCAAAACTATGTTGAATAATAGTGGCGAGAGTGGACATCCTTGTCTTGTTCCCAATCTTAGAGGAAATGCTTTCAGTTTTTCACCATTGAGAATGATGTTTGCTGTGGGTTTGTCATATATGGCCTTTATTATGTTGAGGTAGGTTCCCTCTATGCCCACTTTCTGGAGAGTTTTTATCATAAATGGGTGTCGAATTTTGGCAAAAGCTTTTCCTGCATATATTGAGATGATCATATGGTTTTTACTCTTCAATTTGTTAATATGGTGTATCACATTGATTGATTTGTGTATATTGAAGAATCCTTGCATTCCTGGAATAAACCCCACTTGATCGTGGTGTATGATCCTTTTAATGTGCTGTTGGATTCTGTTTGCTAGTATTTTGTTGAGGATTTTTGCATCTATATTCATCAGTGATATTGGTCTGTAATTTTCTTTTTTTGTAGTATCTTTGTCTGGTTTTGGTATCAGGGTGATGGTGGCCTCATAGAATGAGTTTGGGAGTGTTCCTTCTTCTGCAATTTTTTGGAAGAGTTTGAGAAGGATGGGTGTTAGCTCTTCTCTAAATGTTTGATAGAATTCACCTGTGAAGCCATCTGGTCCTGGACTTTTGTTTGTTGGGAGATTTTTAATCACAGTTTCAATTTCATTACTTGTGATTGGTCTGTTCATATTTTCTGTTTCCTCCTGGTTCAGTCTTGGAAGGTTATACCTTTCTAAGAATTTGTCCATTTCTTCCAGGTTGTCCATTTTATTGACATAGAGTTGCTTGTAGTAGTCTCTTGGGATGCTTTGTATTTCTGTAGTCTCTGCTATAACTTCTCCTGTTTCATTTCTAATTTTATTGATTTGAGTCCTCTCCCTCTTTTTCTTGATGAGTCTGGCTAATGGTTTATCGATTTTGTTTATCTTCTCAAAAACAAGGCTTTTAGTTTTATTGATCTTTGTTATTGTTTTCCTTGTTTCTATTTCATTTATTTCTGCTCTGATCTTTATGATTTCTTTCCTTCTGCTAACTTTGGGTTTTGGTTGTTCTTCTTTCTCTAGTTTCTTTAGGTGTAAGATTAGATTGTTTATTTGAGATTTTTTTCTTGTTTCTTGAGGTAGGCTTGTACAGCTATAAACTTCCCTCTTAGAACTGCTTTTGCTGCATCCCATAGGTTTGGATCATCGTGTTTTCATTGTCATTTGTCTCTGGGTATTTTTTGATTTCCTCTTTGATTTCTTCAGTGATCTCTTGGTTATTTAGTAGCATATTGTTTAGCCTCCATGTGTTTGTGTTTTTTATGTTTTTTTCCCTGTAACTGATTTCTAATCTCATAGTGCTGTGGTCAGAAAAGATGCTTGATATGATTTCAATTTTCTTAAATTTACTGAGGCTTGGTTTGTGACCCAAGATATGATCTATCCTGGAGAATGCTCCGTGCACACTTGAGAAGAAAGTGTAATCTGCTATTTTTGGATAGAATGTCCTATAAATATCAATTAAACCTAACTAGTCTATTGTGTCATTTAAAGCTTCTGTTTCCTTATTTATTTTCATTTTGGATGATCTGTCCATTGGTGTAAGTGAGGTGTTAAAGTCCCCCACTATTATTGTTTTACCATCGATTTCCTTTTTTATAGCTGTTAGCAGTTGCCTTATGTATTGAGGTGCTCCTATATTGGGTGCATATATATTTATAATTGTTATATCTTCTTCTTGGATTGATCCCTTGATCATTATGTAGTGTCCTTCCTTGTCTCTTGTGACATTCTTTATTTTAAAGTCTATTTTATCTGATATGAGAATTCCTACTCCAGCTTTCTTCTGATTTTCATTTGCATGGAATATCTTTTTCCATCCCCTCACTTTCAGTCTGTATGTGTCCCTAAGTCTGAAGTGGGTCTCTTGTAAACAGCATATATATGGGTGTTGTTTTTGTATCCATTCAGCAAGCCTGTGTCTTTTGGTTGGAGCATTTAATCCATTCACGTTTAAGGTAATTATCCATATGTATATTCCTATGAACATTTTCTTAATTGTTTTGGGTTTGTTTTTTTAGGTCCTTTTCTTCTCTTGTGTTTCCCACTTAGAGAAGTTCCTTTAACATTTGTTGTAGAGCTGGTTTGGTGGTGCTGAATTCTCTTAGCTTTTGCTTGATTGTAAAGCTTTTGATTTCTCCATCAAATCTGAATGAGATCCTTGCCGGGTAGAGTAATCTTGGTTGTAGGTTCTTCCCTTTCATCACTTTAAGTATATCATGCCACTCCCTTCTGGCTTGTAGAGTTTCTGCTGAGAAATCAGCTGTTAACCTTATGAGAGTTCCCTTGTATGTTATTTGTCATGTTTCCCTTGCTGCTTTCAATTATTTTTCTTTGTCTTTACATTTTGCCAATTTGATTACTGTGTGTCTCGGAATGTTCCTCCTTGGGTTTATCCTGTATGGGACTCTGTGTGCTTCCTGGACTTGGGTGGCTATTTCCTTTCCCATGTTAGGGAAGTTTTCGACTATAATCTCTTCAAATATTTTCTCTGGTCCTTTCTCTCTCTCTTCTCCTTCTGGGACCCCTATAATGCGAATGTTGTTGCGTGTAATGTTGTCCCAGAGGTCTGTTAGGCTGTCTTCATTTCTTTTCATTCTTTTTTCTTTATTCTGTTCCACAGCAGTGAATTCCACCATTCTGTCTTCCAGGTCACTTATCCGTTCTTCTGCCTCAGTTATTCTGCTATTGATTCCTTCTAGTGTAGTTTTCATTTCAGTTATTGTATTGTTCATCTCTGTTTGTTTGTTCTTTAATTCTTCTAGGTCTTTGTTAAACATTTCTTGTATCTTCTCGATCTTTGCCTCCATTCTTTTTCCGAGGTCCTGGGTCATCTTCACTATCATTATTCTGAATTCTTTTTCTGGAAGGTTGCCTATCCCCACTTTATTTAGTTGTTTTTCTGGGGTTTTATCTTGTTCTTTCATCAGGTACATAGCCCTCTGACTTTTCTTCTTGTCTCTCTTTCTGTGAATGTGGTTTTTTTCCACAGGCTGCAGGATTGTAGTTCTTCTTTCTTCTTCTGTCTGCCCTCTGGTTGATGAGGCTATCTCTGTCTCATACGATTTTTAAGAAGATGGCTTAAGTTTCTTTGTGACTCTCAGAGGCACTTACAAGAAATAACCCTAAGTTAAGTTTCACTTGTGTTCATGTAATAAGCTAGATTTAGTTTTGCTTATGTGGCTTAAATGTTTTTTTCTGCTCAGGGAATTCTCAAGTCTGGTCTCCATTTTGTGTTTAATTTTAACACTAATAAGTAGCTTTTTGTACATTCCTTAAGATTTTCTCCATTGATGATCAGGTTGTCTGAGCAGGGACAAATTTTATTTTCTTCTTTTCTAATTCATATGCCTTTTATGTCTTTTCCTTTCCTTATTGTACTAGCTAGCATCTCTAAAACAATGTTGAATAGAAAGGATGAGAGCAAACATCTTTGCTTTGTTCCTTGGGGAAGTTAATTTTGACATTGTAGGTTTTTGTAGAATCCCCTTATATCTTCTTTTCCTAGTTTGCTGAGAGTTTTTAATCGTGAGTAGGTGTTCACTTTTATCAGATGCTTTTTATTCATCCCTTTTTAAACCTGGAAATATATTGAATTAAGTTAATAGATTTTTAAATGCTAAACCAACCTTGTTTTCTTGGGATAAAACCCACTCAGTCATGATATATTATTCATTTCATATATTTCTGTATTTGATTTGCTAAATCTTTAAAAGAATTTTTACATCTATTTTCATGAAGAATATTTGTATTTTTTTAAATAATGTCTTTATCTGATTTAGTTATCAGGATAATTCTGACTTCATAAAATGAATTGGGAAATGTTCTTCCCCTACCCTCCTTCTATTTTCTGGAAGCATTTTGTGTATGTTTACTTATTTTCCTTAAGTGTTAAGTAGAATTCATCCAGGAAGGTATAAATATATATGGGCCTGTTGTTTTTATTGTGGAAAGCTTATTCAGAATTTTCATAAATCCAGGTGTTTCAGGTTACATATTTTTGGGTGAAGTTTAATAGTTAGTGTCTTTCAAACTATGTGTCCATTTTATCTAAGTTGAATTAAGATAAAGTTGACCTTAAAGTTCCCTCATTCTTTTAATATTGATAAAATATTTAGTTATGACCCATTGTTTATTTTTGATATCTGTAATTTGAATGTTGTCTCTTTTTCCTGATAAATCTGGATAGAATTATTCAATTGTATTGATCTTTTGAAAGATCAGCTTTTGGCTTCATTGATATTTATCTAATTCTGTTTTATATTTAATTGACTTCTACTCCTAATTATTCCCTAAACTCATCACATTGGGTTAAATTTCCTTTTTTTTCTAGTTTCTTAGTGCAGTAGCTGAATCCTTGATCTAAAATTTGATGAAACCTTTTCTTTTTTCTAATACTTAAGCATGTTATGTATAAATTTCTCTCTGAACGCTGCTTTACCTGCATTTCTCAAATATTGATTTGTTGCACATTCATATTATCCACTTCAAAATATTTTCTAATGTCCTTTGTGATTTCTTCCTTGATTTGAGGTTTACTTAGAAGTAAGATATTTAACTTGAAAATATTTTGGTGTTTCTAGATGTTTTATTTTTGCTGATTTCTAATTTAAGTTTTGGCCAGAGAAAATAGTCTAAGATTTCCATCTTTTAAACTATATTGAGACTAATTTTATGGTCCAGCATATGATCCATCTTGGTTACTATTCCATGTGCATTGAAAAGACTATGTAATCTGAAGTTGTGGCATTATAGTGTTCTTTAAATGTCATGTAGATTAAGATGATTGACAGTGTTGTTCAGATCTACATTATTATAGGTGGTTTTGCTGGTTGTTCTATTAATTGCTGAGAAATGTGTGTTAAAGTCCCCAACTGAGATTGTAGTTTTTCCTTTTTTTTTTTTTTTCCAGTTTTTGCTTCCTACATTTTAAAGCTCTTTAATTGTGTCAAGTATATTTATAATTGTTTTTTCTTCTTTTTTTAGTAGTTATTTTATTTATTTATTTATTTTTGGCTGCGCTGGGTCTTAGTTGCAGCACATGGGATCTTTGTTGCTACATGCAGGATCTTTAGTTGTGGCATGTGAACTCTTAGTTGCAGCATGTGGGATCTAGTTCCCTGACCAGAGATTGAACCCAGGCCCACTGCATTGGGAGCGCAGAGTCTTAGCCACTGGACCGCCAGGGAAGTCCTTGTTTTATCTTCTTGATATGTTGACTTTTATAATGATGAAATATTCCTCTCTATCTCTAAAAATACCACCAGTCTTCAAGTTTATTTCTTATATCAATATTGTTGTTTTTGTTTTTTACAGATAAACATTTAGACAGCTTTCACTTTCAGTATTTGTGGGGTTTTTTTAAGGTTTTATATGTAGAAGACAGTTCATTTATATCCATGTGGCAGTCTTTGCCTATTGATTCAAGTCCTTTACATTTCATATAATTGTTGATATGACTGCATTTAGATCTGCTTTTTACTATACATTTGAAATTTTTCTTATTGAAGTTTTTCTTCTTTCATTTTTTTTGCCTTTTAAAAATTAATCAAATAAATTTTAAAATTCTATTTTCATACCTCTGCTAGCTTTCTATTTATATTTCTGCATTTTTTAGTGATTGCTGCAAAGGATAAATATATAGTTTGTACCTATTCAGTCTACTTAGAGATAATTTTGAATTACTTCTTTTAAAATATGGGTGCCTTATAACAGTATATATTTCCATTTTCTCCCCCTTCTTAAGACAATTGTCATGAACATATCTATTTACCCAATAAAGTAACAAATAACATGTAATAATTTTTTCTCTTATATACACATATAGCTTACAAAAAAAATAAAGAGAAAAGAAAAAATAGTTTTATATTTACCCATACTTTTACTATTTCTGATGCTCTTCATTCTTTCTTATAGATCTGAGTTGTCATCTACTGTCATTTACTTTCAAGTTGAAGGACTCCCTTTAGCATTTCTTATACTGCATATCTGTTCCTGACAGTTTCTCTAATTTTTTATGTTAAAATGTTCTTAATTTGCTTTCATTTTTGAAGTATAGCTTTGCTGTAAATAATTTTTTATCCTTTAGTGCTTTGAACATGCAATCCCAATGTCTTCTGACTTTCATAGCTTCTGATGAGAAGTCAGTCATCAAATTTTGCAGTACTCTCACTTTCTCCAAACCTCTTGAAATGTTTTGCTCTGGTTTCTTTCAAGATTGTCTCTTTATCCTTTGCTCATAACAGTTTGTCTCTGATGTGTCTAGGTATATATTTCTTTTTATTTACCTTGATTGTTATTTGTTGACCTTTCTGGATCTGTAAATTAGTATTTTCTACCAAATTTGTAAATTTCTAGTTAATATTCTTTCAAATTTCTTCTGCCTCTCTGTCTCTCTCCTTTCTTTCTGGAATTCCAAATATGTGCACGTTAGACTATTTCAGAGGTTCTGTTCTTTTTTCCTCTGTTCTTTGGATTAGAGAATTTTTATTGATCTATTTTAAGTTCACTGATTCTCTTTTTCAGCCCTGTAAATATCTGCTAATGAACTCATCTAGCTAATTTTATGGATTCCTCCTTAAATTCCAGATGCTTTGCTATCTTTGGGCTTTGTATTCTGACACTTTGACCTTTCTGTGACCAAACTATACATAGTTGGGGAATGTACTTTGCTGGGAAAAGCATTAGGCTCAGATTCTGTATAGTTTTACCTTTCAAGAGGTTATTTTTCTTTGGTCTCTTCCTGTGTTTTATCATAGTGTCATCCAGATATTTGGACAATTTATACTCTGAATTTTGATCTATTTCCTTGATTCTCTTAGCGTCAGGATTTCCCCTTTACATTTCTAGCTGCTTTCCCTGCACTGAACTCTGGTATCTGGCACTTTTACTCAGTGTGCCTATGGTTTTTCTCTACATCATTTTCTGTAGCTGGGGGGGTTATTAGTACGTTTGGACCAAAAAGTCATAAAGTCAAATTCATTTTCCTTTCAGTTACAGTTTTAAAAAATCTAAACTCTCTTCCTGCTCTGGCTGCTTTTGAATGTTTTATGGCATATCTAAATAATTGTTCTTTATTTTATCCAATTCTTGTAAATATTATCTGTGGAATGTTTACCTGACAATGTCACTCCACAACCATTTACCCTCTCCAGCATTGTCATAAATGGTGGTGTTCTATGGTGTTATTTCTCTGTTAATTCAGGAATATCTTCTTTCTATCTTCAAAATGTTCAGTATTTCTTTCTCTTTTGACATCTTTTTTTGTTTTCCAGAAATTTTTTATTTATCCTTTTTTTCCTGTTATTTCATAAAATTTGGAATGGAGTAGAGATACAATGTATCCCACATTCATCCAGTCTTCTCAAAAGTGATTACTTAAATATCATGTGTCTCTTTTAAATTTCATATTTGTAAATCAGCTAAGTCTATGCAATTAAAAATATTTTGAATTACAGTTCTTTCCAAAAATAAGTTAGAGTAAAAAGCTAGAAATTGAAGTAAAAGTTTATTTGAATTTAGTTACTCAGAACAGAGTTTAGAGTTCGGATTAATTGCCAAATTCCCCACTTTATTTTCAGGTACATAATGTCTAATATCTTTGGTCTTCCTCTAAAAATTATTCTATAATATTTGGTTTTTCTATTCTTTATTTCAAATATATTTCTAAGCAGCATCTTATTCTTATTTTTATTCTTGGTTGCATTTTCGGGTCTCATTTACTCATCTAGACATAAACTTCTTGTGGGCAGGGCCTTTACTTTTCATGTCCAGAGAACTAACTCCAAGGCCTTGGGAATGTTGACTAAAAAGTCTATGTTTGTTTTATCTTTCTTCAATTTACTCTAATTACAATAGATGAAGAGAGGCCAATTCACTTAAGAGTCCTAAACCTGAGCACTTCATTTGACATAAATTTTTTAAGGAGACTGCTTAAAAAGGTATAGATATTTTATTTCTTCCCCACCAGCTGGCTAAATATATAATATCCATTTTTTATTTTTGTTGTTTTTGAAGAAAATTAACTACTATTGCTTGAAATTTTCCCCTGCTTAAATATTTTTTTCTTTTTATATAAAACCTTTCAAAATTTAAGATATAGATGTTCTGCTCTTTAATTTTAATTTGTTAGAATTTTAAGATATTTTTTCAAGCAAGACTTATAAGATATGGTAATGTAAGATTTTAAAAATAATTTTAAGTATTTGTTTGCTCCATGTAGCTATAGTATGCCTATTGTTTTCAAGTCCAATAGTTCAAATAAGTAAAGAATTTATTGCCACTATATCTATTAAAAATGACACAGTGAGGAGCCCTCAAAAATTTGAGATTAGTTAGTTGCACATTACTTTGTCTGTGAATTATTATCTTCAGAGAAATAGATAAAAGATATATACAAGCAATTACTACCCTGTACAGTATATTATTTATGAAAACACTAAAGAATATGCTTATATATTTGTAATTAAGTTACTGATTGAATGCTGTGTAAATCATAATATATTATCTGAAGTTGTTCTAAATAGTAAGTATTTGAAAGAATTATATAGAAACAATCTACCTCATCTTTGTTCAGTAAATGATTTGATATATTTTATTCTTCCACATCATTGACTATCATTATGTTTTAGACAGAGATGTGGGGGTATATTAATAATTCAAAAAAAAAAGAACCCTTGTGATTAAGTTTTTTGTTTATTGTTCTGAACTTGTGATTTGATTTGACAATTCAAGTTAATAACGAGCATCTTATACTGGAGGAATTCAGTATTGTTTTATTATTTCACTTCTTTCATATTTACATAATTTGTAAGTATTGCATTGACAAAATTACAATAATAATCACAAGAAGCAAACAGTTATTTAATGCTGCCCTTCTCTTTCAGATACCCATGGAAGTTACTATTGTGGATCACCAAATATTTCTAGCTCTCTTCTTTCTGCATGCATAGTAAGACAGCGTTTACCTGTCCTCTTGATAATAGGTGTAATCACGTAACTTGCTCTAGGCTAGTGATAGGTATCATTTCCTTGTGAAAATCTTAAGAACCTGTGCATGGTTTGCCATGTTACTTTTCCCCTGTGGCAGAAATCTTAAATGTTGTCTGTCAAATTTAAATCTCTATTATTTTGGGTCCTTGAGAGACTGTGATGAACAGAGCTATTGCTGAATCTCCCTGAACATGAAATGGACTTTTATGTGATAAGCCATATGCTTTTTGTTTGTTACTGCAGTGTATTCTAGCCTTTTCTGACAGATGCAAAAATTGTTACCCAAGGGAGATGTCATCATAAATCTGAAATATGTAACTCTGGCTTAGCTTTCTGGTGGAAGCCAATGAATAAACTATTTTTGGATTCTGGAAGCATGGCAGTCTGTGTTATGTGGTGGCAAAAGATTTAGTAAAGTTGTTTATGAAGATGTGAAAACAAGATAATGTACCTAATGAACTTGTAGCTCTAGGGCAAGTTGTTAAAAACCAAAGCTTTAGTAGTGTGGTTTCCTTGATGGTGGCTGCATTTGATAAGGAATTATATGAAATAGACAGGACAGAAAAGACTTAGCTTGAAAGTAGAAATGAATGGAAATAGAGTACATGAATTCAAGATCCTATAGAATTGAAGAGGCAATTGTTTATGAACTCCAACCAGTAAAACATAAAACTGGGAAGGATTTTAAGTTACAAGGGATGATTAAAATTCAGCCTAGTAACAACAATCAAATTAAGGTATATGGCTGTTTAAATTGCTTACAACCTCTGAATGGATTAAGATGTCTCAAAGTAAACTTCTAATTGGGGGTGTGATACCCTTTAACCATTAGAAATGGACAAAGTGATTCAGGGGTATGGCTTTCCACCCAAAGCTTGATAGACTCAAGATACCAATAATTAAGTTGAAAGAATATGGCAAAGCAAAAAAGTATAGCAATTTTAAGAAATAAGACTAAAAAGAACTGTGAGTATGGCTATTGGCACATGAGGCTGACGGAAATACAATAGATAAAAAGCTAACTAATCTTTTTCCTCTGAATTTTATTAAAAGTGGAAAGTCATGACTTGTTGATACCAAAGAAACCTTGTGGATTCAATCTAATGAGCAAATCTGATTTATTAGCAATTCATACAATTCAACATCACTCATCTTGAATTTACAAAAAGATTCATGGTAAAATCCTTTACAATTAGGAATTTTTTACTGACAATATTTCTACCTGTGTTGCATTTGTAGGTATTTTATAACAGAGTTTAAATAATGACATAAGTCCTTTCTTCACATTGTAAAGTTTTATAAATAATTTACCAAGTTTATCAGGCTATTTTTTAAAAGCACATAAAATCTATATACTGGATATTTTCTCTATACATGTCAATAATAATTACTTTCAACGCTTTCAAAGCGTCCAGTGTTCTACCAATAATGACTAATAAAATTTTCAACCCATATAAAAATTATATTTAATACAAACACTTGATTTTTAGGTATTATTTACATGTTTCCTTACTCGTATTAAAAAAAGAAACTCTTAACACTATAACCCATTTTATTCTTATTTCAAGATTCACACAGCAGCTAATCTGGAACTTTGACTTGCTGTACTGGTCCTAGAAATTATGTCCTCTAAGTGTTCTCTCTTTGAGAGTTTCTATTATAAAAGTTTTTAAGACCCACATTGAACCAAATGAAAGGTAGTGGGTATGTTTACTCATGTTTATTTATTTCCTTCCTTCTGTTCCTCCCTATCCATCTTTTCTTCTCCTCTTCCTCATACTTCTTCATTGATAAAAAAATATCAGACAGCATTTGCAAATACAATAATGGCACTAATTACATAATTACTGAAAACAAGTCTACTATCTTTTAAAATTATGATCAGAGATGTTAAAACATAGAAGAAGATCATAATAATTCTGTAATAACAACAGTTCCTCCATGAAGAATAAATCAGTGTGTGAACAAACATTGAAACGCCATATGAAGAAAAAGTAAAGTTGGTTATAGACCGAGAGACTTTTCCTGTGATACATCTAAGTTTTTATGACTCTATGACCCTAGAAACATGAAAGGTACCCCCAAAGAATGATTGACTGGAATTCCTGTAGACTTTAGAGGGTGAAAACATAGATTTGGAAAACAAAAAGAAATGGCAAGTTTCTTTCACCCAAGCATCATACCTTTCTATAAGTAAAATATGGACATACATTTTTTAAACAGGCTATAAGAATCAAATTGTATAGCAGTTGCCTGAACAGATAAGTTGAATTCTACTTGAACTCTCATTTGACTTTCTCCAAAAAAATGTTATTTCTAAGTTACTCGAATCCTTCCTTAAGCTTCTTGCTCAGTGGGAAGTGTAACGCAAATATTTTCAGATGAGTCACCTCCCTTTATAACTGATTTCTTAATATTTTGACTTTCTGGTTGGGAGCCTGCCAAAATAAGGCATGTCTCATGGATTGCGAGAGGATGGAGAGGGTACAAATAGGACACAAAGGATATCTTTTCTATAAGATAGTCAGATACCCAACTCTAGCTGAAAGTGTCAAGAATCCCATTATTCCCATAATCTATTTTTAGTTTTATTATGTAAATTTTTAATGAAAAAGTTTTATTTCATTTTAGTCAAAGATACTTAAAATTTTTTTAAAATTTTTATTTGGGAGCATTTATTTCCCATTACACTGCCAAATATCTGTTGTTATATTCACAGTGTATTGCTCTTTTTGACAGTGGAGGTTCAAAGTCTAGCTTGTTATTCGTGCCATATAGCTTTTTACATAAAATTTCAAATATACCCCTTAGGAAAGACATATATCTAAACCATCCAGGAGCCCTGACATTCCATGGGCAACTCTGTAGCAGGGACATATAAGCTTGTGAAAGCTGTGTAATTCTCTCCACTTGTTTGATTTACCTCTTTGGGGCAAGAGTGTAACCTTCATGTATTCCACCATCTATACAAACTATTTAATGACACATGAGAGCAGTCAATTTATTTAAAAATAAGTTTGGTTACTCTCTCTCATCACTATGAAAAATCATGTTCTCTTAAAAGGGGGTTTTGACATTAGATTTGATTTCTCACCACAACACAGAGATTCAGCCTTCTAAGTGAAAATGCTGCTAAACACGCACCAGCCTTTACTTCCATATTGCACTCTGAATTTATCTTGTTATTTAGAAAACATCTAATGCAGCATATGAAATATGGAGACATTTTTAGGTAATCCTGTAATCTAAATGTAAGGAGGTAATACTCATTGAGCAGGGACTGATTCTGAAATAGTACTGTTTGGGGGACGTTACAGAGAAAATCCTTCGTCCACAATTTCAAATTGACCAAATTACACTAGAGATTGATTGTGTTTGTTTCAAAACCTATCTTTTCTTGCCAGATATACTGTATTTTAATGGATGTGGTTTGAAACAGACCGAGAAGAATGTTTGAAAGTTTCACTGACTTTTATCCCCTCGCAACTTCACCCACGTGAAACTGAGTCACCCATACAAAACAGGTCTTTTCTCCAATACAAATAATTCTTGCAAATAGATACCTGTGAATCATTAGCATAAGTGGGAATTAGCCAGGTTAGGAGGACGCAGGAGAGTGTATATGCAGCTAAAATAACATTTATGAAAGCTGAATATGAGAGGGAAGAACACCAGAAGCACAAATTCCACACTTTTAAGAAGCACAAATTCCACACTTCTTCAAAGGCTCATTTGAAAAATCTTTTATGAAGGAAATCAGGAATCAGTTCAATACAGTGGTAAAAAGAAACAATTAGAACAATTAGAAGAAACACTTTTCAGTTCTAATACCACTCATGATTCATTTAGTTAATAATTTTGTAATGAACATGTAGTATATGTCAGATATTGTGCCAAATTCTAGGAACCCCATAGTGAACAAGGCACAGTACCTACTCGCAAGAAATCACAGTATTGTAGGGGATATAGAAAGACTCCTACAAAAATCTCCAGACTTACCATCTCTTAGATGAAAATGAAGTTGCATTAGCCTTAATGCCTGAACTTGGCATGAGGCTTTTTGCTTCAAACCTACATAACTTGGAGACCTCAGTTCTCCTTCTAAGCCTCCTGAGTTACCTGAGAATTCCCAAGGGTGTCTCATATGTGCTCACAGGATCCTTTTGTGTTCTCCTTTGGGTTACTGCAAAGGCACTTCTGTCTGGTGCCTATGCGGTCACTGTTAGGTGCCTGGTGTCTATGCAGTTACTGAATGCCACCTGACCGGTGTTCAGTTTCTCATATTCTCAACCCTGCAGAATCCTTGAGCTACCACCATGTTGCCCTTAGGCTGGTATGACACACTGTTCTTCAACAAAATATAAAACGTGATCTAAGCCCTACCTGTATGTTGTGCTTTGTCACGTGAACTCCCAAGAAGAGCGGCCTGTGCCCCAAGGCTCACAAAGTTCTGTCAGATCCAGCGCCTGGGCACAGGCTGGAGAAGAGATACACATTCTGTTCTTCATTTCCCACTTTCCTCTTCCTGCTAAAAAAAATTTCTTCTCAGAAGTCTTTTTCCCCCCAATACAAATAATTCACACAGATAGACCGGCAAATCTCTAGCTAACAATTTAGCATACACAGAAGCATTCCATTTTGTAAATAAACAGTTAATTTTTATATAAAATAGACTATGATAAAAGTTATAACAGAGTTCACTTACCAGATTTTGGGGTGCACACATAAGAAAGGTGCTGAACCCAGGCTCAGGGAAGTAAAGGTGTGGGGCTGGATGGAAGTCTCCCTGAAAGACATGACAACAAAGCTGAGAATCTAAGGATGAGTGAGAGTTAGGCTAAGAGGATGCATAAGAGTGTACGTGCAGTTAAAATAGTGTTTATGAAGGCCCAGAGGAGAGAGAGAGAAAAACACATTTATTTAAGAAGTCCCAATTCTTCCCTTCCTCAAAGGATCAGTTGGAAATCTTTATTACGCTTTCTCCTCTCACTCCCTATTCATCTGTTTATACCCTCTTTTTGCATTGATTACAACCAATCTTCTATTTTAATTATTTGTAAGCATATCTACAACCCATTGTTAGAAAATAAGCCCATTGTGGGTTCTGCTAAATTATTTTTTACACCCTTCACATTAATAACCATTTGCATGTAACAAGTGCTTCATTAAAAGCAATGTGCTTCATTAAAAGCAACATGCTTGAAGTGGCTAAGGATGCTTGGGATAAACAGATACACTTTTTATGAACTAACTAACAGTGGCATTGAATGAGTGATGTGATAGAAAGCTCACTGGTTCTACGTAAAAAGGAAAGGCTGGGCAAGATCCGTCTTATCTGTTGTAATAATTTCTTAGTAGTTAGTGTTACCAGAGCATTTATGAAACAGTGATCAAAAGAATAATCACTTAGTTCTTTATATTCTACTTCTCAATTTACTAACACTAAATATCTACCTGAGCCAGGCACTCATTTTTTATTTAAAAAAATTAATGAAATAGATGATTCATACAAAGTAATATATGACATACACATAAAGCCTAAAGGCTAGTAATAAAACAAAACTCATGTACCTGCACATAGCTTAAGAAATGGAACATGTCTAAATAGTGTAATGAAAAATTTCTTCTCCTAACAAAATGGCAAACCAACATGGGCTGCTGGATTCCTCCCTCAGCTCTGGGGAAATTTTAGAACTTAGAACTAAAATTGTAGGAAAAATTAACATAATATGCTGGAGGAGACCAAATGAACGTGCCAGCATGCTGTAGCACTTGTTTTATTAGGAAGAAAGTTAAATTGGTCCTAAGTTAAATCCATCCATCATAAGAGCACATATAGGAAATATGACATAAACGGAATAAGAACACTCAATCTGATGGAAAGCAAGAATGGAGAAAAGCAAAGCAAAGAAAAATACAGAAAATGGAAAATATTTTTTTAAATAGTAGCAGTATTATGTTCTAAAATAATAGAACTTATCATAAAAACAAATGGGTTAACTTGGCCAATTAAAGGTAGAGACTCTAAGATTTGATTTAAAATATTTAACAACATTCTCTACCAGAGTACCAATTTTAAACAATGTCAAGATAATGTTGAAAATAAAAGCATGGGAAAGGATATGTAGGTCAGTATGAACCAAGGGAAAGCTGGGGTAACAATTTTAAGTTTGATAAAATAGAATTTGAGGCTAAAATATAGTTGACTAGAAACATATTGTATACTTAAGAAAGGAAGGATAGACTATCTGTAAAGCCCAGGGGGTATGCATATATAAAAAGAGGAAAGAGCATATGAACAATATCTTTGAGGTCCACACTGTGACGTTCATTGATTACATCTCCTATCCCACCTCCCCCAGAGGTAACCACTATTCCAAGTTTGGGGTTTATTATTTCTTTGTTAGATTTCTATTACTCCATAACAAATTACCAAACTTTGTGGCTTAAAACAGCACACTTTTATTATCTTACAGTTTGTGTGTTCCAGAGGTGCAGGCATTGGCTTAGCTGGGTCCTCTGCTCAGTCTCCCAAGGCTGCAATTAAGGTGTCAGTTGCACTGCATTCATCAGAGGCTCACCTGGGGAAATATCCCTTCTAGCTCCCTCAGGTTGTTGGCAGAATTCATCTTTTTGTGGTTATAGGACTGAGGCTCTTGTTTCCTTGCTGACTGTTGGCTTGGAGTTGCTCTCAGCTCTTGAATGTTGCTTACCATGCAAACTTTATCATGGGCCTTCCCACAGCATGTCAGCTTACCTCAGGGCCAGTGGGAGAATGTCTTACTTTAGTTGGCTAATATGGAGTCTTACATAATGTAGTGTGATTACAGGAGTGACATCGCATCACCTTTGCCCATACTCATAGGTTCCGCTCATACTACAGGGGAGGATTATACAATGGTGTGACTCATTAGGGGTCACCTTAGGGTGTGTCTGCAGTTTGCCTTGACTTTATTTTTTCATCATATATATATGTATCCTAAAAATAGTTGTTTAGTTTGTATATGCTTTTGAATTCTACGTAAATGGAATAATTCTATATATCATATTCTCTAATTTGCTTTTCCACTCATAATTATTTTTTGATTCATGCATGTTGATATGTCTCACTGTAGTCCAGTCTTTTCCATTACTATGTATATAGCAATCTATGGTAAAACTGTCACAAAATCGATTTATTTTTCTACTTCTGAAGAAAATTAGGCCTATTTCCAATTTTTGCTATTCCGAACAGTCTTGCTATGAGCAGTCTTGTTCATGTTCTTGCTGCAAATGTGTAAGAATTTCTCAGGGATTATAATCCATTCTTTATACAGGGGCCAGAGTAAGTAGTCTTTTAAAAACAAATCAATTTAAACCCCTCCAGTGACATCTCATTGTACTTTTTAAAAAAAAATTTTTTATTGGAGTATAGTTGCTTTACAATATTGTGTTAGTTTCTACTGTACAGCAAAGTGAATCAACAATACATATACATATATCCCCTCTTTTTTGGATTTCCTTCCCATTTAGGTCACCACAGAGCACTGAGTAGAGTTCCCTGTGCTATACAGTAGGTTCTCATTAGTAACCTATTTTATACATAGTATCGATAGTGTATATATGCCAATCCCAATCTCCCAATTCATCCCACCTCCCCCTTACCCCCTTGTTATCCATACGTTTGTTCTCTACGTCTGTGTCTCTTATTTCTGCTTTGTAAATAAGATCATCTATACCAGTTTTTTCAGATTCCACATATATGCATTAATATATGATATTTGTTTTTCTCTTTCTGACTTACTTCACTCTGTATGACAGTCTCTAGGTCCATCCACGTCTCTACAAATGACCCAATTTCGTTCCATTTTATGGCTGAGTAAGTCTATGGCCATACCACCCTGAACACCTGATCTTGTCTCATTGTACTTTGAATAAAATCCAAACTCGTTACCGTGGTTTACAAAGCCATACATGCTTTGGCCTTTGTCCATGTCTGTGACCTCTCCTTGGACTAGCCTTACCCTTGCTCATGTTCCACAATGGCCTTTTCCTTTTCCTCAAACATGTAAAGTTTTTCATTCATTCTTGCCCTTAGGCTTTTGTACCCTCTTACTAGAATAGTCTTCTTTGTAGCCTTTGGATGTTGATTCCATCCCATCATGCATGATTTATCTCAAATAGTATCAGAGTGGCCTTTCCTAGCTACCAAATCCAAAGTAGCTTCCCACTCACTCTCAATCCCATGACTCTATTCTAATTCATGTCCTAAAATCTATCACTATGATAGTTTTCTTTGATCTATTAATTGCCTGCTAATCTGTTTATCTCCCCATTTTGAATGGAGTGGCTTTCTGTCTTACAGCAGGAATCTTTTTATACTACTCATCTGTATATCCCCAATACCTGGCCAAGTGTCTGGCACATATAAAGTTCTCAAAATTGTTATAGTACAATAAATGAGCAAAAAAATAACTACAGTATCAGAATTTGCAAAAGCTGGTTGTATAGAAATAAAAGTAAAAAGGATTATGAAACAACTTTTCTACAGACTGCAGGTGGGCTCAGAGGATCTGTCTGTCCAATGTTCTCCTTTCTTGTTAAGGAATGTTGCCAAAAGCCAAAATAAAGAGTTTTCTTTCAGACAGAAGTTTGAACTAGGAAGATATGACATAACAATGCTGGATGAGTGAGTCTGGGGAAGGGTTGGGAAATGCTGTCTTTGCAGGCCAATCATGGGGCATTTATTTGTTGACAGCCTTACTGGCTCACTAATTAGAACTGTAAAATTTCAGGTGGGTGACAGTAGCTTATACACTAATTCTGCTTTTTGCCGCTGCAACTGCTGGGCAGCTAATGCTATAATTGATGGACACTGCCAGTTGCTGAAATGGATGGGAATTAATATTCAAATTACCATTGTTAGAGGTCATAATCACATTCTCAGTTGCATCTAAAAAGGAGTGTATTTATATTGCCTCTATCAATAAAACAATAATATAATTTTGGGGAACAAACATGCCATATTTACCATGGGTGTTGAATATTATAAATATAAATATAAGTAGGTACATTAACTTTTAACTTTCTATCAATAATGTATTCAAGTTCTATCCCACCCTCAACTAACAGCCTTTTAAGAAAAACACAGGAAAAATAAAATAGCTAAAGAGATAGATCCTCAAGAAGAATAGTGTTTGTTCCAAAATTATCTCAGAGCTCTTATAATTATTGAACATACCTGATCAATTAAAATAATATGTGCATCATCATGCTTTAAAGGAAATGAAACTTTTGGGAACACATTTTTTGTAATGGGGCATAGCCAGTTAATTGATTCTATATTGGTGAAATAGAACGTGAACTCTTGAAGTAGGATGCTCTTATGGTGGTCAAGGATTTTTGAAATGATAGTATATCACAATATTTATTTTTAAAACAATGGTTATGTCATATTCATTCTGTTGTAGTGAATACAATTGGGAGTAAGAGAGTAGTGACAGATTTTCTTTTTTCTGGTTCTCTTCATGTGCTTGCTGCTGACCATTTCTTTTTGGTTTTCCTCATGGGGTTGCAGCCTTGGGCCCACCTTTATTTTTCACTTACACAGTAATTCCAGACTCTAGCTACACTTCCATAAATTCTGATTTAAGTGGTCTGAGGTATGCTTGGGCATGAGTACCTTTTCAGTTGCTTCTAATATGCAGCTAGCATTGAGAACAAGCATTTTATGCTGTCTCCTTGGGTATTTCATTCACTCTTATAATTTGATCTACTATGCTGATGATTCACATAGGTATATCATCAGCTCTAATTTAACCTGAATTTCACTTGAATAGGAAAATGCATGCTTGTCCTCTCTCCTTGGATGGTTTCAACATGCCAATACTGGACTCATCACCCACCAAGTCTCCTTCACTTCTTCCTTGATCTATTTCCTGCCTAGAATCCTAGAAACAATTATAGTCTTTGCTTTGCCTCTCCTACTATATTCAAGTGTTCAGCAATCCTGACACTTTGTCTTGTAACTGTTTCTCAAGTCTTTCCCTTTCTCCTCACCTGACTTTCTTATGTTTATCTAAGATCTTCTCATCTTAGCTTTCTTAATAGTTTCCACAGATTTCCCTTGTTCAGGTCATCTTCCCTACCTTTCAAACCCACTCACCATATCTATTTGGAATGATATATTTAAAACACAAATGTAACCACACTACTCTCAGTTAAAATTCTTCAATGGCTTCTCATCATTTATTGGATCCAGCTCAGGCTTCATAGCAAAGGTAGTTAAGTTAATTCCATGACTGACTTATGTTTCCTTTCTCATTGCCTGATTGTACATGATTCACACTTTAGTATCCAGGATATGGAGCGACTTATAGTTGTCCCTACACATCAAGTTCTCCTAATCCTTCATGTTTTTGTTCATGTTCTTATTTCTGCCTAAAATTACGTTTCCCTGAGACTCACTTTGCGATGAAAGACACACATAGATTGAAAGTGAGGGGATGGAAAAAGATATTTCATGCAAATGGAAAATATGAGAAAGCAGGGTAACAATACTCATATCAGACAAAATAGACTTTAAAACAAAGTTCATAAAGAAAGACAAAGAAGGACACTATATAATGATAAGGAGATCACTATAAGAAGAGGATATTATACTCGTTATGATATATGTACCCAATATAGGAGCACCTAAATATATAAAACAAATACATACATAAAGGGAGAAATTGAGAATACAATACAATAATAATAGGAGACTTTAACACCCCACTGACATCAATTGACAGACCTTCCAGACAGAAAATCAGTAAGGCAACAGAGATCCTAAATGACACAGTAGACCATTTAGACTTAATTGATACTACATCCAAAAAACCCAGAATATACATTCTTTTCAAGAACTCACAGAACTTTCTCTAGGATAGATCACATACTAGGAAACAAAACAATCCTCAACAAATTTAAGAGGACAGAAATTATTTCAAGCATCTTTTCTGACCACAACAGTAAGAAACTAGAAATCAAACATGGAAAGAAAAATGGGGAAAAAAAAATCACATGGGGACTAAATAACATGCTACTAAAAAAAATCCCAATGGCTCAGTAAATTAAAGAAGAAATCAGAAAATACCTGACAAACAACAATGAAAATTCAACCTCACAAAATCTATGGGATGCAGCAAAAGCAGTTATAAGAGGGAAGTTCTTAGAAATACAGGCCTTCCTCAAGAAACAAGAAATATCTCAGACAACCTAAACCACCAAAAGAATTACATAAAGAAGAACAAACAAAACCTAAAGTCAGCAGAAGGAAGGAAATAATAAAGATCAGAGAGGAAATAAATAAAATAGAGATAAAAAACAATGGAAAAGATCAATAAAACCAAGCACTGTTTTTTTAAAGATAAACAAAATTGACAAACCTCTAGCCAAGCTCACCAAGAAGAAAAGATAGAGGGCCCAAATAAACAAAATGTGAAAGAGGAGAAATCACATCCAATACTGCAAAAATACAAAAAAATCCTAAAAGAATACTATAAACAGTTATGTGCCAACATATTGGACAACCTAGAAGAAATGGACAAGTTTCTAGAAACATACAGCCTGCCAAAACTGAGTCAAGAAGAAAGAGATGATTTGAACACTAAAAGTGAAATAAAATCCATAATAAAAAAAACCAAATACTTATTTATTTGTCTCACCACTAAAATATAAGTGGGAGCTGTGTCTTACCGTCTTCATATCCTCAGTGCCTGCCTGGAACTATATCTGGAATTTAGCAGGCTTTAATTACACACTTTTTGAATGGAATGATTCCTGACATCTCCACTAAATCACCATATGTCCTTTAAGCAAAGCACCTCAGTGAGTGTGTTTCCCTACTGTGAAATGGTTTGATGAATTATGGCTATAAATTTTTTGTGATCATTTCTCTTAAGACATTTCAGAAAGCATCAGGTAACATTTTTTTTTTTAAAGGAATTCCTTTATTTTTTATTTATTTATTTATTTATTTTTGGCTGTGTTGGGTCTTCGTTTCTGTGTAAGGGCTTTCTCTAGTTGCGGCAAGCGGGGGCCACTCTTCATCGCGGTGTGCGGGCCTCTCACTATCACGGCCTCTCTTGTTGCGGAGCACAGGCTCCAGACGCGCAGGCTCAGTAGTTGTGGCTCACGGGCCTAGTTGCTCCGCGGCATGTGGGATCTTCCCAGACCAGGGCTCGAACCCATGCCCCCTGTATTGGCAGGCAGATTCTCAATCACTGCACCACCAGGGAAGCCCAGCATCAGGTAACATTAACAAGAAAATGTCATCTTATTTCACAGTTGCTCCTCCTTACTTGATACTCCCTGTAAGGCATTTCTAGCGCTTTTATGCACGAAGCTGTCCTTACCTAATGCCTAAGTGCATTCTCTCCTTTTTGCACAGTCAATTCTTGATTATCCATGGTCCTGGTAGAAAGGGAGAGTGTAGAGAATCTAAAAATCTCATTTGCATCAACTGCCTCTTTCACCAAATCTTTTTCCAGGGACCATAATGAATGTAGAAAAGTTGGTGGAGGTACAAATGATCTATGAAATGGCAAAAACTCATGTTGTCAGAAAAAAAGAAAATGAAAAGCTCTGAATAATACACATCTAAATAGTCAGTCACAGAATAACATAGAATTGACCATATTTTAAAAATGAGAATTTAGTGTTTATGATAGATGAAGACTGATGAGTTCCGTTTCTAGGGTATGTAGAAAGGATACCTAGACTTGTTTTAATCATAGGCAAAGTGAATTGTTGCATACATGCTATTGTGCCAGGTGTTCTGGGTTGATCCTGTTTCTCCAAATGTCACATTCACTCTCTTGCCTCAGTGCCTGCATTTCTGTCATTAAAATATACAAAGTATACTGAAAACGGGGGAAACCAAAAATAAAAATAAACCCCACCTACACCTAATATTTTTAGGTCTGGCTATCCTTATGCAATATAAATATATGTTTTTATATTCTGATCACATAGATTTGTAGGGACCATTGTATTCCATTCTCAACTTTAGAAGACAGTTATAAGGTAGGTGAGTCAATGTAAGTATTATTTCTTTAGGCACTTATCAAATACTATCTTTTCTCAGTGGAATTGATAAGGTCAGTTGGAACTTTGAAAATGCTCTGGAAGCACCTGCAGCTTTTAATACCCATATCGTTTCAAAGGCTGATATTGCTGGAGATGGAAGATACCTTAGATCTTTAAGGCATATTTTTTTGTATTAGGTTTCTCCAGAGAAACAGAACAAATAGGGCATGTGTTTGTGTGTGTGTATGTATGTTTATGTATGTGCAAAGAGATTTATATGAAGGAATTGGCCCATGTGATTATGGAGAATGACAAGTCCAAAATCTGCAGAGTGGGCTGGCAGGCTAGAGACCCAGGAAGAGCCATTACTGGCTCTTGAACTTTCAGTTAAAGTCCAAAGGACATATGCTGGCAGAATTTCCTCTTGTTTGAGGAAGGTCACGGTTTTGCTCTATTCAGACCTTCAAATAGTTGGATGAGGTCTACCCATATTATGGAGGGAAGTCTGCTTTACTCAGAGTTTACTGATTTAAATGTTAATCTCATCCAAAAATGCCCTTACAGAAATATCCAGGATAATGTTTGACCACATAACTGGTCACTGTGGCCCAGACAAGTTGACAGATAACAGTAACCATTACATCCTTCATCTGTTAGATAATGAAAGGGGCCCAGGGAAGTGAAATTACTTGCCTGGTAGTTAAGCTCAGACTAGTATCCAAATCTTTTGGTTTCCTTATTGGTACCTTTTCTACCATAGAACACTGACTTTTCATAACTGTGATAATAAGAAAAAAAAAGCAGTATTTAGGTCTGAAAGAAATGACTCAGAAATAAATGCCAATAGTGTTTCATTAAAAAAAATCTATTGAACAGGACTCTCATGATATTTCAGAATGTCTAGCATACTTGATCCCTGCCTAAATTGCCAGTAGTAGATTTGTATTATTTAAAAAAATACAGCTTTATTGAGATTCACATACTATAAACATCACCCATTTAAAGTGTACAATTCAGTGTTTTTATTGATAGTATATTCACAAAGTTTTGCAACCATCACAACTACCTATTTCCAGAATATTTTCATCACTCCCCATTTCTTCTCCCTCCCTTCCCTAGAATCCACTAATCTGCTATCTCTATAGATATGCCTTTTTCTGGACATTTCATATAAGTGTAACCATATAATATGTGGCATTTTGTGACTGGCTTCTTTCACTTAGCATGTTTTCAAGGTTCATCCATGTTGCAACATGTATCAGTACTTCATTCCTTTTGACTGCCAAATATTATTCCATTGTATGGATATACCACATTTTGTTTGTTCATTTGTCAGTTGATGGATATTTGGGTAGTTTCTACTTTTTAGCTATTAGAAATACTGCTGATATGAACATTTGTGTACAATTTTTTATGGGGACACATGTTTTCATTTCTCTAGGGTATATACTTAGGAGCGAAATTACTGGGTTATATGGTAACTCTATATTTAACTTTATGAGATGCTATCAGACTCTTTCTATGGTGGCTGCACCATTTTACACCATTAGCAATGTATGTGGTTCCAGTTTCTCCACATCCTCACCAACACTTGTTATTACCTATTTTTTCTTTTAAAACCATCTTAGGGGGTGTGAAGTGGTATCTAATTATAGATTTGATTTGTATTTCCCTAATGACTAATGATTTTTAACATCTTTTCACATGCTTATTGCTGTTTGTATATCTTCTTTGGAAAAATGTCTATTCAGATCTTCTACCCATCTCTCAATTGCGTTATTATTATTTTTTACTTTTGAGCTGTAAGAGTTCTTTATATATTATGGCTACAAGCCCATTTATCAGATATATAATCAACAAATATTTTCTCCCATTCTGTGGGACTTATCAAGGACACTTTCTTGATTGTTCATGAAGTATAAAAGTTTTTAATCTTGATGAAGTTTGATTTACATTTTCTTTTTTTTTTTTGCTTGTGTGTTTGGTGTCATACCTAAGAGATAACTGTTTAATCCAAGGTTACAAAGATTTACTCTTATGTTTTATTCTAAGAGTTTTATACTTTTAGGTCTTACATTTAGTTCTATGATCCATTTGAGGTTTTGTTTGTTTGTTTGTTTTATATATTGTGAGGTAGGGATCTAACTTTATTTTTTTAATACAGATACCCAGGTGTCCCAACATCATTTTGAGAAGACTATTCTTTCTCATTCAAGGGTCCTGACACCCTTGTTAAAAATCTATTAACCTTAAATTTAAGGCGTTATGTCTGGATCTAAATTCTATTCCACTGATCTATATGGCTATTTTTATGTCAGTAGCACACTGTCTTGATTACCGTGGCTTTGTAGTAAGTTTTGAAATCAGGAAGTATGAGTCCTCCAAATTCATTCTTTTTAAAAGTTATTTTGGCTATTCTGGGTTCCTTGCATTTCCATGTGAATTTTAGGGTCAGCATGTCCATGTCTGCAAAACAGGAGGTTGAAATGTTGATAGGGATTGTGTTGAATCTGTATATCATGTTGAGGAATATTTTCATCTTAAAAATATTGTCTTTCAATTCATGAACATGTAATATCTTCCCTTTTACTTAGTTCTTCTTTAGTTTCCTTCAGTGGTGTTTTGTAGTTTTTTAGTACGTATGTCTTGCATGTCCTTTGCTAAATTTTTTCCTAAGTATTCTACTCTTTTTGATGCTATCATAAATGGAATTGTTTTCCTTATTTTATTTTCAGAATGTTTATTGCTACTATGTGGAAATACAATTGATTTTTGTATATTGATGTTGTATCCTGCTCTCTTGCTGAGCTTGGCTCCTGTCATTTTGACAACTAGAAATTACTCCCATGTACAGTTGACCCTTAAACAACACAGGCTTGAACTGGGCAGGTACACTTATACACAAAATTGTTTTCAATAGTAAACACTAGAATACTATATTGTCCTTGTTTAGTTGAATCTGCAGATGTGGAACCACAGATATGGAAGATCTGCATATAAGGAGCAACCACATATATGGAGGGTTGACTATAAGTTACACACAGATTTTCAACTGCATGGAGAGTCAGTACTCCTAACCCCCACATTGTTCAAGGTTCAACTGTATTTCCAAAAGCTTGTGGATGGGGGAAGGTGGTAATTTGCCCAAATGAGAATCCCAAATGAAGGGAGCCTGAGTATGGTCTGAAAGGTGAGGGTTGAAACTGTTGACCTGAAACAAATAGACTGTTATTTCCCCAGCAAAAAGAATCATTATTTGGGATCAGCAGAGATTTGCAGGTCTGGGTCTGCAACCTTGGTGCATGCACCACATGCAAGTTCCTGCTCAGTAAGGGAAGGAGAACACTTTTATAGAGAGGAAAAGGAAGTTGAGAGTCTGTGGCTTTTCATTGGCTGAGTCCTTGCCAAGAAAGAAAAGGAGTCTTTCTTCTTCCTATAGGGCTGGGCTATTGTCACTGAGCATGAGAGGTCCCCCTACTGGTCTCCCAAATCTACTTAATTGAGGTTTCTGTTTATTAATTTTTTTTTTTTTTTTATAAATCCCAGAGAACTAAATGGTTTCCCTGCTTAATAAAAAACTGGATTTCTTAGAATTGTCAACTGTCAATGCTGGAAATTGGGATTACTAAACCTCTTGACATGGAAGAAGAGAGATGAATGACAAGGATGCACCTGAGAAAGAAAACCTATAGCTCTCATGGTGATAAACGAGTACTAAAGAGAAGAAAAGTCAGAGAGAAATTCCTTGTGGTTGGGATGTCAGAAGAATTGTAAAATATCTTATGTTGTATTTTTATTTTATACTGTGCAAAATATCCCTTGATCTTAACTAATCCTTTAGTCAAAGCCTATAACACCTTTGTGTATGTTCATCTGGCATGGCAAGGGAATGAAACACTCTGGTTAATTTTATTCTACTTAAAAGGAGAGTCACCATTATATTATATAGTTTGCTGATTTCCTAAGAGCTAGAATATTGCAAAACATATTTACATTAAACTTTTCCTAGACTAAAGAGGCAACATGGTAAAGTATTTATATCATAGAAGGGGAGGGGAAAGACAGAGAATGAAATGCTCTAGGAAGTGTTTTTCTTTCTTTCTTCCTTCCTTTTCTTTCTTTCTTTCCTTCCTTCTTTCTTTCTTTCTTTCTTTCTTTCTTTCTTTCTTTCTTTCTTTCTTTCTTTCTTTCTTTCAATTCCTTTTTGTTCTAATACTTAGTTGACAACACTTAGGTTTTTTTAAAAAATATTTATTTATTTATTTATTTGGTTGTGCAGGGTCTTAGTTGTGGCAGGCAGGCTCCTTAGTTGTGGCATGTGAACTCTTAGTTGTGGTATGCATGTGGGATCTAGTTCCCTGACCAGGGATCGAGCCTGGGCCCCCTGCATTGTGAGCGTGGAGTCTTATCCACTGTGCCACCAGGGAAGTCCCGGAAGTGTTTTTCATAATTTGTCATATATAATACAATATATTTATGCTGTGGGGATTGTTATTATCATCGCTCCATTTCACAGATGAGGAAACTAAAATTCACAGAAATTTAAAAATTATCTGGGGTAGTGCAGCTAGTAAATGGCAAAATCAGGTCCTTGATTCCAAAGCCCTTTCTATTTCCACTATATCATGCTGCTTTTTTAGGGCAGCTTTGTCACCCATCTGCAGGAGTGCTGTTAACATAGAAGACGATGTGAATGGTGCCTGCTAGAGTTGGGAACACAGTGGCCCTGAAGAGGAAGGAAGACTCTGGTCCTAGCTACGTGAGCTGGGAAAGTCACTTGCCCTTTGTGAGTCTTAGTTTCTATAGCTGTACAATAGGGATACTAATATCATATCTCTCTCTTTTTTTTTCCTGAAGTATAGTTGATTTACAATGTTGTGTTAGTTTCCAGTGTACAGCAAAGTGATTCAGTTACACACACACACACACACACACACACACACACACATACACACATATGTATATATATATGAATGTATATATATGTATATATATTCTTTTTCATATTTTTTTCCATTATGGTTTACTACAGAATATTGAATGTAATTCCCTGTGCTATATAGTAAGACCTCATTTTTTATCTATTTTATATACAGTAGTTTGTGTCTGCTAATCCCAAACTCCTAATTTACCCCTCCCCTCTTCCCCTTTGGTAACCATAAGTTTGTTTTCTATGTCTGTGAGTCTGTTTCTGTTTTATAAATAAGTTCATTTGTATCACATTTTAGATTCCACATGTAAGTGATATCATATGATGTTTGTCCTTGTCTGATTTACTTTACTTTGTATGATAATCTCTAGACCCATCCATGTTGCTGCAAATGGCATTATTTCATTCTTTTTTATGGCTGAGTAGTAATCCAGTGTGTGTGTATATACATATACCCCACATCTTCTTTATGCATTCATCTGCTGATGGACTTTTAGGTTGCTTCCATGTCTTGGCTATTGAAAATAATGTTGCTGTGAACATTGGGATACAAGTGTATTTTCGAATTAACATTTTCTCTGGATGTGAGCCCAGGAGTGGGATTGCTGGATCATATGACAACTCTATTTTCGGTTTTTTGAGGAACCTCCATACTGTTTTCCATAGTGGCTGCACCAATTTACATTCCCACCAACATTGTAGGAGGGTTCCCTTTTCTCCACACCTCTCCAGCATTTATTATTTGTAGACTTTTTGATGATGCATTCTGACTGGTGTGAGGTGATACCTTGTTGTAGTTTTGATTTGCATTTCTCTAATAATTAGTGAAGTTGATCACCTTTTCATGTGCCTATTGGCCATTTGTATGTCTTCTTTGGAGAAATGTGTATTTAGGTCTTCTGCCCATTTTTGGTTGCATTGTTTTTGTTGTTGTTGTTATTGAGTTGTATGAGCTGTTTGTGTATTTTGGAAATTAAGTCCTTCTTGGTCACATCGTTTGCAAATATCAATATTTTCTCCAAGTCCATAGGTTGTCTTTTTGTTTTGTTGATGTTTTCCTTTGCTGTGCAAAAGCTTATAAGTTTGATTAGATCCCATTTTGTTATTTTTGCTTTTATTTCTATTGTCTTGGGAGAGTGACCTAAGAAAACATTTATGTCAGAGAGTGTTTTGTCTATGTTCTCTTCTAGGAGTTTTATGGTGTCATGTCTTATATTTAAATCTTTAAACCATTTTGAGTTTGTTTTTGTGTAGAGTTTGTTTTTGTGAAGAAGTGTTCTCAGATCATTGCTTTACATGCCGATATCATCTCTTGATGACTGCCCTGGACTTTGTTGTGAATCATAAAAGATAATGTAAGAGGGCTTGGTAAAAATGTAAAGGTGGATAGAAATAAGGAATGTTGAAGAAGAGGTAGAATTCACATCAATCTCTTTATCTGTCTCCAGCTCATCATGAGAAACATTATTTATCATTATACTAGAGGTGTGTGCTGGTGCCAGCACCTGGAGAGTTTTAGTTAATAGAATGCTGACTGACAGAGGCTCTGCCCCCAGGTATTTCTGTGGAATGAAGGCCTCCATGAGTGCAAGGCTGCCCAGCTATATCCAGAATCTGTATTTAAAGGTGGATGCTTGGAAGACAGCTGGAGAGGCTGTGCTTGACTGGGAGTCTGGCAAGCTGCTTAGTATCCTGAAGAGGAAATGAAAAGATCCTGTAGCATGTTCTGTCAGGGGTCTGCAGGAAATGGGAAAGATTGCCCTATTATATTTATTGGAGATATTATTATTTGTTTTATGCTGTGTGGAAGGAGGGCCAGAGCTATAATCTATTGATCATTTAGTTTTATGAAGTTCTCAAATGGGTGATCTGGTATTTTTCTGACAGAGAGGCTATGGTTCCTGAACACCAGTAATAAGACTGTCATGTCATTTTCTTCTCATTGGTCTTTTTATTGCTTTTTATCTTTGCTGATATTACCTCTCTCCAACCTCACCTCCCCGTTTGCAACTGTCTTTTTATCTCCCCCCCCCACCCCGACCCAGGGCCACGTTTAGGACCAGCTTGATTCATTTCATAGAATCTGCCCTGTGTTTCTGAGAGATTATTCATCTTTGCTTTTCATGTTTCATCCTGTGAACCAGTCTGCCCGCTGCAGTCACTGTTGCAAAGTCTTCAGAGTAAACACTGGAATGTAACTTGGGAAGAAATAGGTCAGAGCAGCAGAGACCAAATGTTCATTTCGCAGCCACAGTGTGAGTAGAGGGGTAACAGAATGAGGTGGCTCTCTTTGTGGGCCTCAGTTTTCTGTGAACTCTTTCCGGATCTCCTGGGATGCCTGCTCCTTCAAGATCCCTGAGAGTCTGCGTGGATGCACATTGAGAATCTTCCTCATATCAGACACCATGGTTATTATGCTCCTTTTGCTCTATTATCATACAGAGAACAAAATTGAACAGATACATTCTTTCTCCCCCTCGTCACCTAGGAGTGCACTAAAGAACACAAAATCTCCTTAGAAAAAACTGCAAAACAGCTTGGCTCTCAACTGGTGACAAATGAGGAGCAGCGCCCCCGGGTGGTCGCCAGTGACCGCAACATGGATGAAACACCATCCTGCCCTCACGCCAGGCAGTCAACCAGATGAGGCAGTTTCAAGCCATTCACAGGCTGGCTGTGCCTTTGCTCCCCAGGAACACAGAGTTAAGAAAGAGGAGCTTTACAAAAACAAAACAAAAACAAAGAGTATACCTTTAATGAATAGGTTGGCATGCATGCAATGAGAACAGAAAGACCAGCAAGGCAGGCAGTCGGTGCCCAGGCTAGTGAAGAGTTAAGCTCCGAATGACTGTGGGATGCTGGTGTGATGGCTGGGGAACAACTGCCTAATGTCTTTTAACTGGACTGTTTAGCAAAGCATCATTATGAATGTAATTGTGTGCTTGTGCAGGCCCACCGCACAGAGGGAACGCTCACAGTAAAGGTATGATTGTATTGCCCGCTGCCATGCCAATTACTGGATATAAATGGCAGGGTGGCATGCATATGCCGGAGCTGGGAAGCAGAAGGTTAATAGACGAACAGCACCAGAAGAGCCCATTTATCAGTTTCTATTTATCTCTCCTTGGGAGGTGGCAGGTTTACAGTAAATACCTTCTGTCCTCCTAATTTTCTAATGATGGGGATAATGATGGAGAATGGTGAAGTCATTAACTGGGACAGGCTCTGTGCATCACTCTGTCAACCATATCTCCCCAAGACCTGCAATGAGAAGTGATAGGCCCCAGCTGTTCACCAGAATCCCCTCCTCCCATCCCCTCCACCCTAAACTGCAGGCTTGGGAAATTGCTCCCCAAATGAAGAAGACGGAGGCCCTGGGTGGGTGGAGAAGCATGAGAGAAGGGGAGCGAAGCTCTTCAGACAAAAGTACAGCTCTTCCTGCTATCTGCCCTTTGCATAGAACTTGGAGGAAGCACTGTTGTTACAATGCTGGAATGCTTCTCCAGTGATGCCAAAGCTACTGTGAATTATAGGTAGAATTGGATAATGACTCAGTAATTGAAGTGAGTCTGCTGGGGGAGGGCAGAGAAGCAGATTTCACCAAATGTTTTTCTTTTCAAAAACTGGGAGAAATTTAAATTATATATAATTCATTTTCTCACCTCACCTCTAAATGAACTGGAGATACTGGAGGAAAATCCCTCTTGAAGGGGTAAAGCTTTTTCTTTAAAATTCTGAAGGTAGACTAAAACAGCTTAGATTGATTGGCTTGAATGTGCTTTTTTTCCCCTAATAGTGGTCATGAGGTGTCTATTTCATCTTACTGTTATACATAGAATCTTTCAGCTTTTACTTATTCCCTAAACAGCATAACTTAGATTTGCCTCCATAGTTTATAGAGCCCTTGAAAAACTATAATCTTATTTTTTATCTTTTTATGTGGTAAGCCCATTGGCTATTTCTAGAATTTGCCCTCTATTAGTTGAGGCAAGCTGGTATTTTACCTGTATGGGTTAGGGTTATTTTGCTATCAAATAATGAAGAACTGCTTAGGCCAACAATAGCAAAACATGAAAGTGTATCCTAATGACATGTTGTTATCTCAGGATCAGGATCTTGGGACCTCAAGAATAGTCTGAGAAAATTGATATGTGTACTGTTAGTACTATCACTCTCTCACAGGTCTTGCTGCTCTCTACTCACTTACTTCTTTTCTTTTTCTATAAATCTACTCTATTTTCCTCAGAACACACGATGGAAAATAGAGCTGCACATAGTGCCCCGCTTTGTATATTTCAGGTGCAGACCTTGAAGATAGACCAAGTCAACTGATCTTTATCTGTCTTTCTCTCTTTCTTCCCGCCTCCCTTCTAGGGGTGGAACTCTGCCTCAGTTATTTTCCCATATAGCCAGGACATTGGAATCAGTCATATGAACACATGCATTATGAGGGTGGAGTGACAGAGAGTCACCAGAGATAGGGAAGCTGTGAGCTATGAAGACAACCTATTAGGTGCCCACTATAGCTAACCCTTATAGAATCATCTGGTGGTAGGAAACAGGGGAAGAGCATAGTCCTGTCAGGATTTGCCTCTTGGGAAATTAACTTCAACGACACTGAAGAGTGATTAGCTCTCTTGGCATCAGACCGGGATCAATTCCCTGTTCTGCTACTTATTCACTGTATGATCTTTCCACCTCCCTGTGATATCAGCTCTGCAACAGGGATGCTAATAGCATTGTATGTATTAAGTGGGGAGTCGGGAGGATTAAACGAGGTGATGTCTCTGAAGTGCTCAGTCAGCACCCCACGTAGAAGAAGCTCCCTAAATATGTGGTGGCCATTATGGTCGTCACTGTGAATTTTCCAAGTCTGATATGTTTCCATTCTCCAACGCTGAGCCAGTCTTTTATAGAAAACTTGTGGTGGACTGTATTTTCAGAAATGGCCACTTTTCCAACCCTACATGCTCTTCCAGATCATGGTCACTCCCAACAAGATGTGGAGTTATTTCTCTTTCTCTTGAACTTGGGTGGGCCTTTGTGACTGCCTCAGTGAACAGAACGCAGCAGAAGTGGTGCTGAGGGATGCTGGATAATGAAATACAATATGGCTTCTATCACGGCCAGCTTCATGGGCATGTGACCTATGCAGTTGCACAGGGCCCTGCACTCAGAAAAGCCCCACGTTTGGTTTAATGCTCTATTGTTCCTGTCTTGAAATTTTTAGTATTTTTTGAATAAGGGGACCTGCATTTTTCAATCTGTACTGGGCCTCAAAAATTACATTGCCAGTCCTGCTTCCAAATGGCTCTCTCTCAGGACATATACCTTGGTATCCCTAAACCAAAGTGTAAGTAAGAAGACCAGCTACGCTGAAGATGTCATGCTGGAGAGGCCATGAGGAGATTACCTTGGGTTGGAGAGAGATGACTGAGGAACTCCATTCCTCCAGCCTCAAGCTATGGAGTCTTCTCAGCCCAGGTGGCAGATAAGTGAATGAACAAGTCTTCAGATGATTCTAGACCCAGCCTTTAAGTCACTCAGCTGAAACTGAGTGGGGCACAGACAATCTGTCCTGGTCTCACCCTGCTCAGATTGTAGATTTGTGAGAAAAATAAATGTTGTTGTCTTAAGCTACTAGGTTTTGGGGTGGTTTGTTATATAGCCATAGATAATAGGAACCAAACCATTTCTGAGAATAACATTGAGAATGGAGTGTCTTAGTTCTGAAAGAGGTACAGATATAAATGATCAGTTTTTCTAATTTAGAGCACATTAACACTTACTGGTGTTAATACTACATGAAACATCGTTTTCATTTTCAGCTTAAAAAGTTTTCAGGATATTTTGTATCACAATGTTATCATTATTACTGTCATTAGTTTATATTGTTCTATGAATATGAAGGTGTAATCTAGCAAAGGCAATATAGAATATGAAAAGCTGAAATCACAAATGCTTAGAATCACAGAAATAAGTATAATACAAATAATATTAAATATAGCTATCATTTTTTTTTAAACTTAATTCAAGCATTTTTGAGTGTTTACTGTGTATTGGGTATTGCACTGGGTGTTGGGGGTCCACAGACAAGTGAGACAAATGTGGCCCTGTCGTCATGGAAGTTACAGTCAGATGTGGGTGAGGAACAGATAGTAAACAAAAATACACATGAGAGAATTTATAATCATAAATAATATTATGTGCTATGAAAAGAAAAATCCACGAGGAACCACTGAGAGAGAACATCCAGGAAGGGCCTCTTTAAGGAGACACATTTAAGCTGAGACATGAAGAATGAAGAAGAGCCGGGAGAGGAGTGTTGGGGCACAGACTAGTGTGTTTAGAGACTCTGAGATCTGACAGGACTTGGCATTTGGCCCAGTGCCAGGGACTGGCTGTATGAAGGAAGTCTTTTTGTAACTGGTAGAAAGTTTGGATGTGAAGGCCCAGAAAAACATCAGGAAAATTGAGGAAATTTGTCTTTTCAAGAAAATAAAGCACAGAACTTTTGCTTCATAATTACAAGGCTCTCCTTTTCCTGTTCTTCCCTCTCAGTATTTTACAGCTGTGATCTATGAGACTTCTAGTAGGAGTATTTTTTTTTTTTTTTTAATTCTGAATTTTTTTTAAAACAAGTAATCTTATTCAGGAAAAAGAACCCACCATTACTTTGGGTAAATACAAGAAAAACATTTCACTGACTAATTGAGATTGTTCTGTAAAGTAATATTTAAATAGTATAGCATTCACTGAAACCTAAGCTGCGAAACATTCTTTTAGAGTTGATTCATTCATTCAGTCTATAAATATCTGTTATGTTCCTATTATGTGACTGGTGTAATGCTTGGCACTGGAAATAGTCTCTGTATTCTTGATATCTAAACATCTAGATATTTACAGTCTAGAATCTAGACTGTAGATAAAATGTGAGCAAATAGACAAACAGTAGTTTTATAGTTATCGTATAGTAAAATCTATGAAAGGGGAGGTACAGGTACTGAAGCATTTAATATGAATTTGGAATGAAAACAAGGATTATTTTAATGTAAACATAGCACCATTATTAGATGAGGTAACGTAGATCTTGTACTTTTAGTGAAAATGTTACTATCCATTCATGGATTATTACTTTGTGCCTTATCCATGATCAATGTTTAATCTTAGATTGCCTCTTTCCTGGTTCTGGAATGTGTATTTAGGAATACTTAGCAAATGATGATTAAAAAGTCAAATCTACTATAAAATGCTATTAGCCGAAATGAATTACAAAAAGTAATATAAATAACATTTGGTTGATCTACTGCTTGGACATTCTATGTGAGACTAGCACATAGAATGTCTAGTAAATATGCATTCATTATTTGTTTCCTCATTTATTTCTATTGTTTTCTCTTTATGGGTGTAGAAAGTTGATCAGGTTCAGAAATTTAGGACACTGAGAAGAATGTGAACACTATCAAATTTAGAAAGTAATATAATTGGCAGAAAAAGGTATGAAATTAGGAGCTTGGAAGTTTTGCCTTGAGTTTAAATTCCTTCATTCTGAGTCATAATCTATGGTTCTATCATTTGAACATTGGGAGAGTAGTGTTTTTAATGATTTCATGACTGCTCTATAGAGTATGAAATGACATTAATTAGTGAGAAAATGCTATCTCTTAATAATACAGTTTCCCTCACAAGATCCATTGCCTCACATTGGAACAATTTCCTTGAATCACTCTTGAAGCTATATACATTTTTTAATCTAATAAGACAGCTTGTGTTGCAAAACTATATATTAACCTATTTTAGGGGAAAAAAGTAGTTTTATCTTAGAATACATTTGGCAGTTTAATTACATGCTTTAAACACTTTCCTACAGAGGCCGAGGAGCTACTTATTTTGTGGCTTTTTTTCCAAGTGTCTGGTTGTCCACACAGATGAGCTCTATTTTATTTTGTTTCTTTTATTTTTTGGCTGTTCCACTCAGCTTTCGAGATCTTAGTTCCCCGACCAGGGATCGATCCTGTGCCACCTGCAATGCAAGCACAGAGTCCTAACCACTGGACTGACAGGGAATTCCCCAGATGAGCTCTACTTTAAACACATGACTGAAATCAACAACACTCAAAGCTTATTTCCAGAATGTTCCCTTGACATCTTCTCCTTCATCTACACAAGGTATTCTCAGCTCTGGTAGGAACAAAGGTTATTAGAATTACCCACGGCAGCTTTTTCCAGCCACACATGTCCTTTGCCCTACCCTAGATTTAGAAGCACTGATACACACTAGTGAAGAATGACCCTGGTTCTTCTAGCCTCCCCCAAAGACCCTTATTTAACTTCAGGATGAAAGACTAGAGATGTCTCTATGCAGCTACTTCTCAGATATTCCTAAATAGTGGTAAGGGACATGAATTCTAAGTCAAACTGCCTGCCTGGGCTCCAAACTCAGGTTATCATTCACTAGCACTGTAATCTTAAGTGTTGAAAGTGATATTATGATGGACCACACAGATCCTCCTTTGGCTGAAGGACTGCTTCTCCCAGAAGGGCTATTGGCAGAGAGCTTTCAGAAGTAAAAAGGCTGTGTGCGCATGCTAGAGTAGATAGCTTATGTAAGACTGGAAACCCAGCAGAAGACTGTGACCCATGAGAGAGACTGATGGTATACTAATGAGAAGGGTAGTAGCATCACTTAGAAGTTCAGTGGTGACTGCCCTCTGTAGCACAGGGCTGGAAGGAGGAGATGCCCTTGTGAACCGGACTCACTGACAGCAGTGGGGATAATAGGACTCCAGAACAACAGAGGCCAGGTGGTAGCACATAATCATCAGAACATGAATGGACATAATTACTGCCATGGATGGCAAAGTTAAAGGATGCCTGAAGTCTGCCCACTGACTTAACTCAGGAGCTGGAACAACAGGTCCTTCTTTAAAGGGGATCTAAGAGGTATCTCCACATTCACCATGGTGTCCATAAAGGTAGAATAAGTGGGCAGATAACAAGGGTACTAAATTTACATAATCAAAAGATATGAGGTAGAATAAGTGGGCAGATAACAAGGTTATCTGTGTCCATAAAGGTAGAATAAGTGGGCAGATAACAAGGGTACAAAAATTTACATGGTCAAAAGATATGAGTAATGCATGACCAAGAGGCTGAGGGCAGTTACCCCAATAAAAATGTACAATCCCTTACCCAGTTCTAGATCTGAGCCTGTTGACAGACCCAGAATGCACTGACTGAAGGAGATGCTATATCCCCAGAGTGAAGCATGGTAATGACTCCCACAGTCCTTCTCGAAAGAGATGGGTGGCAATTTACTTGAGTAGCTCTATACTGGGTAAATAGGAGGGAGTAAGTACCCAGACATCTTAGGCACTGTTGCTCACAGAGTTTCAGTTGACATTGATACCTGGAAACCTGAAGCATCATTGTAAGCCAACTGTTAGACTGAGGGCAACTTTTGTGAGCCAAAAACTAGACGGGCAGAGGAGTGACATGATAGGACTTATACTTTTAAAGGGTAACTGTCTGTGGTATTGAGACCAGACCCTAGGGGTATAAGACTGGAGGTAAGGCAAGGAGGGTATTGCAAAAATCCAGGGGAGAGATTACTGTGGCTTGAATCATGGTGGCAACTGTGGAAGTGGTGAGATGTGGTCAGACGATGTGTGGAAGATAGAACCATCAGAATTTGCTGACAGATTGAGTATGGGGTAGAGAGAAAGAGGAATCAAACATGATTCCCAAGTTCTACCTATTTGGCCTTCATGCGTAACAGTTTGCTCTGTACTGATTTAGAAAGTTCCAGTCCAAGTTATTAAACATCTTCAGTATTCTGAAGAAGTGGTAATAGAAGTCTTTCTGGGGTATACTTTTGAAGAGCTTTTAAAAATGAGGAGGTTGAAAGTCTAATATTTTTCACTCTTTTAGGAAGAGTGCTCCTTACCCCAAATGCCAAGCTTAGGACATTGATTAATGTCACTTATTCAGACCAAATAAATCTCTAAGTACCGATGAATCTAAGCATATGAACTAATGCAAACACAGTAATTGTGATGGTTAGTTTTATGTGTCAACTTGACTGGGTTAAGGGATGTCCAGATAGCTGGCAAAACATTATTTTGGAATGTGTCTGTGAGGGTGTTTCCAGAAGAGATTAGCATTTTAACTGGTAGACTGAACAAAGAAGATCATCCTCACCAATGTGGATGGGCATGATCTAATCTGTTGAGGGCCTGAGTAGAACAAAAAGGCAGAGAAAGGGTAATTTGCCCTCTTTGCTTGAGCTGGGATGTCCACCTTCTCCTGCTTTCGGACATCAGTGCTCCTGGTTCTCGGGCCTTTGGACTCTGAATTACATCACTGGATTTCCTCATTCTCCAGCTTGCAGACAGCAGATTGTGGGACTTCTCAGTCTCTATGACCCTATAATCTATCTACCTATCTATCATCCATCCATGACTTTGTGCCCAAAGTCATGACAGAATTATGTGCAAGAAATAAGGGTTTCAGAGAAACTTAATGTGGAAGCAGGGAGAGAATGGGCATACATCTATCTATCCATCATGTTGTTCCTTTTTTTCTGAGAACCTTGACAAACATAATCATCAACTTTATTACTAGTTGATATTCATTACATTTTTATTTGGAAATAGTATTCAATTAATTATTTAGGAAGGATACTTAAAGGTATATAAAACCACACCAAACAAAACCAAGAAAAAAACCCACCCTGATTCACTCTTGTTTCCTGAGACTGAAAACCATAAATCAGAATGAGTTGGGCAGTTTCATAATAATCGTAGAGAAATAGACTAGCAGTCATAGAGTAATTATAGTACTAGTAGATTTGGAAGGGACATTGGGGGCAATCCTGTTCAACCCTTATTTTACAGTTAAGAAAGCTGAGGCACAAGGAGCTTAAATAACTCAAGTTTGGCAGGACTTCAACCAGAACTGCTGTCTCCTGATTTTGCATTCCATTCTTCTTCATGCACACGACCACACTTCCTGCTCTCTTAGCTCCCATTAGATGTGCGAAGTATACCAATATAGAAACTTTAGCAAGCCGGGTGGATATACTTTTGTGGGTGAAAAGAATAGGAGATTTTGAAGAGAGTTGGCGTCTTTTTTTTCTCCAGTAGGAGACAGAACAATGTATTATTGTATTTTTGGTTGGTGTAATTATGAAACAGGAGGGAAGTAACAACTGACACTGCAGAAATACAAAGATCATGAGAGATTACTACAAGCAACTACATGCCAATAAAATGGACAACCTGGAAGAAATGGACAAATTCTTAGAAAAGCACAACCTTCTGAGACTGAACCAGGAAGAAATACAAAGTATAAACAGACCAATCACAAGCACTGAAATTGAGACTGTGATTAAAAATCTTCCTACAAACAAAAGCCCAGGACCAGATGGCTTCACAGGTGAATTCTATCAAACATTTAGAGAAGAGCTAACACCTATCCTTCTCAAACTCTTCCAAAATAGAGCAGAGGGAGGAACACTCCCAAACTCATTCTACAAGGCCACCATCACCCTGATACCAAAACCAGACAAAGATGTCACAAGAAAGAAAACTACAGGCCAATATCATGGATGAACATAGATGCAAAAATTCTCAACAAAATACTAGCAAACAGAATCCAACAGCACATTAAAAGGATCAAACACCATGGTCAAGTTGGGTTTATCCCAGGAATACAAGGATTCTTCAATATACGCAAATCAATCAATGTGATAAACCATATTAACAAAATGAAGGAGAAAAACTATATGATCATCTCAACAGACGCAGAAAAAGCTTTTGGCACAATTCAACACCCATTTATGATAAAAACCCTCCAGAAAGTAGGCATAGAGGGAACTTACCTCAACATAATAAAGGCCATATGTGACAAACCCACAGCCAACATCGTTCTCAATGGTGAAGAACTGAAACCATTTCCTCTAAGATCAGGAACAAGACAAGGTTGTCCACTCTCACCACTATTATTCAACATAGTTTTGGAAGTTTTAGCCACAGCAATCAGAGAAGAAAAAGAAATAAAAGGAATCCAAATTGGAAAAGAAGAAGTAAAGCTGTCACTGTTTGCAGATGACGTGATACTATACGCAGAGAATCCTAAAGATGCTACCAGAAAACTACTAGAGCTAATCAATGAATTTGGTAAAGTAGCAGGATACAAAATTAATGCACAGAAATCTCTTGCATTCCTATACACTAATGATGAAAAATCTGAAAGAGAAATTAAGGAAACACTCCCATTTACCATTGCAACAAAAGGAACAAAATACCTAGGAATAAACCTACCTAAGGTTTATTCATGTTTACTTGGAATAATAAGAACTGTGTTATTTATATGATCAAGTGAGATTTTTGCTAGGCCTTGATGCCTAGGCTTCCCCTGGAGCTAGAAAGAGCTGTTGAAGTTTAGGATGTTGGAAATGACAGTAGTGCCCTAGAACTACACTGGAGCTGGTGGTCTGGGGTCACAGCACTTACAGGAGGTAGGAGGGTAAAGGAGACCCAAGACATGCAGGAGGAGGAAGGCTCCTCATCCCCTGACCTGTCTGGCCAGTCCTGGGGGCTTGTGCTTCACACCTCTTGTTCTCTCTGATTCCTTCTTAGCATTTAGTCAGGGACTCAAAAGCTTGTGTGGATAACAGATTCTTTAGAAATAGAGGGAATCTCTAATGAACACTGTAGATTGGGTAGAAAATGATTTTGAGATAAAATCATAAGGTTTTAAAGAAAAGTTAGTTGAAATCTTCTCAAAGAAAATGAAGAACTGGGGAATTTTCTCATATCTGCTTACATGTTCCTTAAATGCAACACATTCCTGATGCTAAGGTATTTGTTACGAGGGTGACGTGAGAAAAGGTGGCAAAACAGTTTCCTAATGCTATTCGTACATTCCCTGGGTCCTCACATCTTTGAGGGCCCTTGTAAGGATCCTGTGTGTGGATCACTGGGAACAATTGAAATTCTCAGGTAGAGAGGACGAAGGTTGGTCCCTGTGGTTCATTTTCCTTACAATTTACCAGCCAATGCTACATAAAGACCAGAAGAAGGAATGTAAATGTTTGTATTTAAAAACTCCAGACTGCTTTAGGGGCAAAATTTACCATGAACTGAATTACAACTGATGTATCAGCTCATTTAGCTCTTGCCTCCTTAGCTTTGAAACATCAAGTATGACATAAATCAAGATGTACATTAACAAAAATGGTATAAAACATCTGTGGATTCTAAATAAGGGAAAAATCACGTTAGTCACCACGTAAACAATGTGTGTGTGATGATTGCCATAAAAACAGAAGGTATCCAGGAACTCAAACAGGCAGAAGAGCTGAAATAAACCTTTTATCCCAATGCAAATAATGTAAAAAAGGAACCATCTATTGTCTCTCCCTGCCCCCCCACCGCCCAGCACGTAAGGAGCATTAAAACAAATAGAATGACTCAATTTCTTTAAATTAAGACAAATAGATTCTTCTTGAAAGAAAGGGAAAAATAATTTCTTGTTGAAGCACGTAATTGCTGGCAAATGATCCTCTGGGTATTAAGAAGTCACACACTGCCCATTAGGGTTTGCTGGGACAGTTTGCTGCTTAATTCTGGACAGAAATTCTGCCTTTAAAATTATTGACTATGGTCAGTTTTGAAGAAAGGTGAGCCCTGAATACCCCATAACAAAAATACATGTGCGTTCTTATCTTGTTCTTATGGTCATTGTAAATACCTTTTGGCATCAAATAATTTAGGCGCCAAATTACGTTATGTTCTCAACTGATACATTTCTACTGGCAGCAAAAGGAACCAAAGATGGTTGATTGTGTGCATCAAGAGGCATTAAGAGAAATTCCCAAGTTATCATGCTCTTTCCTTTTCCCTTAATAATGACACATTAATCAAGTAGCCTTAGAAATCACAGATGTGGAGAGTTGTGGGGATAAGAGACAGGTCTTTTTCTTCCTTTGTCCTTAAAATCGTAAAACTTCTTATTTCAACAACCATTGTACCTGAAGTTAGCAGTTTGTTTCATTTGTGCTGTATAACAAAGAGAATGATATTTTCATTATTTGCGGTATATCAGTCTGTTCCTTTCCTTGCCCCCATTAACAATAAAAACCCATGCAGTTTTCAGCCATTATCATTTTTCTCCTGATAAACCATCTGTGACATGGAGACCTTGAAGCTGGGAGTTCTGACCACAATGCTCAATAGACTGTGCATGCAGCTTTTTCAGAGGTAACTGCTGTAAAAAATCAGCTCCACTGTTATTCCCCTCTGTTATGATTTTTCTCTCGCTCCTTTTTATATATGGAATGTAATGTGAGTTCACATGAATTCAGCCAATGACATTTTGCCTGACAATAGAAACTACATCTAAGGCTCTTACTGGATGCTAGAGTTGTCCTTTCCCTTAATTCCAGCTGCTTTTGCTGCTGTATTTAATTGAGGAGCTAGAAGGAAAATGTTCTCACTACAGAGCTGCTTTGTCCATCCTTTATGGAGTCTTTCCTTACAAGGTGCAGGAGCCGTCTGCCTTTTGGATAGATTAGGTCCACATGAACTGAGTTTACCACAGATAAAATGAAAAGGAATTAGATGAAAAGTCTTGTCCCCACCAACTGGTTTCATAAATAAATAAACTCATGTAGCTCTCCAGAGCCTCCTGATTTTTACTTCAAGTCTTTGTGAAGCTGAAGTGATATTAAATGGTAATATGGAGATAATGTCAAACATCAGTTATAAAAATAGATCTAAAAATAAATGTTAATGGATCTCTTTTTGTGTTTGTGTATGTATTATTCATGGTTCTCCAAAGAAACAGAACCAATAGGATATGTGCCTATAAAGAGATTTATTTTAAGGAATTGGTACATGTGATCGTGGTGAGTCCCAAATCTGGTGGGGAGGCTGGCAGCCTAGAGACTCAGGGAAGAGTTGAGTCCAAAAGCTCTGCTGGCAGAATCCCTTCTTTCTAGGGAGAGGTCAGTCTTTGTTCTATTAAAGCCTTCAACTGCTTGGATGAGGCCCACTCCAATAACGGGGACTAATCTATTTGACCCAAAAGCCACCATTTTAAATGTTCATCTCATGCAGAAACACCTTCACAGAAACATCTGAATAATGTTTGACCAAATATCTGGGTACTGTGGCACAGCCAAGTTGACACATATAATTAACCATCATAGTGCACATATTAATGTTATATAAGCAACACTCATAGTAAGATATCACTTGGGAAGTTTACAAAAGCTCAGAAAGTTTCTGAGCAGGACAATTATTTTATTTCCCATACACATACCAAGGGTAAGAGTTTACATTTTAGTTTTGATTATAGACTGTTACTATACATGTATGATCAGGAAGTTTGCACAGTCAGGATGTTCTCTGTTGAGTTCTCCTAGGTTGTAGTACCTGGTATTCTATTGTACTTTGGGGGGAGTCTTCCTGTATCAATGGACATCTGTAAGGCCCATTATATAGTCACTCAAATAGTAATTTTAATCTCTATCTTCAATTAAGAAATTAGGCTGTTGCAAAGATAGAGCTTATTTTAATTTTTTTGAATTACAAAATATTAACACTGTGTGTGTGTGTGAATTTTTATTTTTTTAGCAAGTCGTTTCATAGAGTGTCTATAATTGGAATAAACTTTGTCTTCAGCTCATAATGCTTTGAGGGTGAACGACATTTTATTTGAATGTTGAATTTTAGTTGAATTTTATTTTTCCTTTGGGAGTATCTGAGCCAGTGATGGAACTGGGTCCAGATGAGGGTCCCTCACCTGTTACTTCCTGGGCCCCTCCTTTGTTCTTTCTTTACTGAGCTGTGAGACCCTCTTCCTTTTCTACTTTACCCCAAGAAGGATGACACAAACATGAAAAGAAATAATCAAGCTGAAGAAGGGAATGTGTATTTGGGGGGAAGAAAATGTTTTTTCACATGTAAGTTGATAATGGAAGCCCAGTGTTCTACTGTTCTTAGAGAGTGTACAGTCATGAGCTCATTTGAGGAGTACAGTTAATATTAATAGTATGAAATTTAAAGTTAACATAATTGTTTCTCTAAAGTGGGTTTGTACCAAGACTACTTCTGTTTTATATCCCATGATACTTTTATATTTTTTAGTAATAATAAGAACAGGTCAGATTATACTGTAGAAAGTTGAGATTTAGGGTGTATCTTCTTGGTAGTAATTGTTCCTTTGAAGTAAATTATCTCTATAGGCGGTTTAGCTTCCTGGGAAAAATAAGTTCCCACAAATGAGATAAGAAGAAAAGTTTACTCCTTGTCTTATTCTACCTGAGACCAGGTTTCATAATAACTGTGCTAATAACCAGATAAAAGCACTACAGATATAGTTGTTAATATCATACGGGGAGGATTAATAACTTTTGGAAACATTTCTCATCTACTCTGATCTGATTGTCCTTATAGATGGGAGATATTATCAGCATTTGAGTTAAACATGAGAAGTAAAATTGAGCGAAACTAGAGACAAATGGATTAATACATCTTTTGAACAATAATATTTAGAGATATTTCTAATTCAAAGTTTCCAGTGAATTTTAAACCCCCTTTGCTAGTTGTCACGGCCCAGAAAGTTGACTGTACTTAAAACTTATTTTATTCTTAGTTTTGTCCCTATTTAATGGTTAGGCATATCTTTGAATCACAGACATTTTTCGCTTGCAAAATGGATGATACGAGTCAGATATATGTTTTAGGGAAGTGGCAAGTACTATTTATCAATTGTGTGGTTTTGGAAAACATGATGATACAGATGTTAAATTCAGGATATTTAACTTCTTCACAGAATATGAGTATTACTAAATTAGTTATTGGATATTTTCAAATGTTCATTTTACTAATTTGATAAAAGGTCTAGAGAATAGTTCAAATGATGACCTATCTCAAATATTCTGGAGAAATATATTACGAAGGATAATCATAGGTCATGGAGAGCTTCTATTCATCCAACAAGTATTTATGGAGTGCTTCCCGTGCATTTTATGTATTGTGCTAGGTACTGGGCATATTGTTTTATACACAGAAGCATGGTCCCTGCTCTCATGGGACTTCAAGTCCAGTGGGGAAGATGCACAATAAACAATACCCACAAACACACACATGCGTATACTTTGTAATGAGTGCTATGAAACAAAAGAATGAAGTGCTGAGAGAGAGAAAAACTTTAGGGTAGTTGTGGGGTTTACTTTAGATTGGCAGATCAGGAAAGGTCTTTCTGATTTGACGTTTATGCTGCAGTGTGAAGGCTGAGGAGACTGCCATGCAAAGGATGAAAGAAATCATTCCAGGAAGAAAGCTGAGTGTGTGTGAAAGCCCTCAGCAGGAACGACCTTGGGGAATTCCTGAAACTGAAAGAAGGCTGATGAGATTGGAGCATAGAGAGCTAGAGGGAGAGAGTGGAATGAGTTTGGGCTTTCAGTGTTCAGATCATCATGACTGTGGCAGGCATTAGGGTTTTACTCTAAATGCAAGTGGAAACCACTAACAGGTTTTATACAGAGATATGTATGATATGATCATTCAAACAAATTTAAAAACTCATGATATTTATTTCATGGTTTTAAAAGTACAGGATTTTGATTTTTTTTCACATGTAATATTGCATATTCTTAGTGTTTGGTTGTTTTTTGTTTTTTTTTGCCTTAGAGTCATTTTTGGTAGAGAAATAGCAGTCATCTATAACAATTACTTAGGAGAAGAGAAAAATTCTCCAGCTTGACATTGGGAAAGTTGTTCAGCCACTCTTTTCGATGCCAGAACCCTGAATGTTAAAAATAAAATTTGGTAAAGTAATTTTAAGGCAGTGATCCAAGAATATTTGCCTTGAAGTGTATTTACATTTTGTCATGTTACTGACTACATTCAGTAATCAGTAATATATTCTTTCTAAAGCTGTATTACATTCTTTGTAGAGCTCTAGTAAGGGGTGTTATTCTTCAAAGGTAGTCCAGAAATATACACAATGGTTTCAAATACCATATTAGCAAAGCCAAGCCATTGTTTACTGTTCTCTGTATGACCCCGCAGTGGTCTAAATCCTTTAGAGTCTCCTGGGTAAGGTAGGAGAATGAGAGAAAATACTGAGGTTTTCATAATTAAAAAATGCTTCCCAGGAAATGGAAGGAAACAGTTGTTTTGTTTTGTACCAAGCAGAAACCCAGGACAAATGCAATAACAAGAACATACTACTTCCCCATAAAAGATGATGAGGTATTTCATAATAATTTTGAGTGGGTATATGTTCTTTAACTTGTTGAAAATGAAAGAATGGAGTTTGTTGCTTCAGGCAAAAGAATAAAAATATAAACGTGACCCTTTAAAAAAAGTGAGGTGTGCTATACTAGTAAAAGAATTATAAAATGTGATAAAGGGTTAGATATGGACCTCATATGTTTTCTCTAAAGGTATAACATATTATGAGTTCAGAAATTTACAGTTTATATAACCTGCTTTACCCCATATTACAGGTGAATGAAATCAGAATTCTTTGCTGCTTGCCTGGAAGGTATTCCTTCTTGCTATGGAGGATGTGCCCTTGTGTCCAGATTCTGTCCCTGACAACCTGCGCCCGCTTCTCTGGTCCTCAGTTTTCTCCTAGGTAAAAATGAAGACCAGGTGGCCGGGGAGGTACCTACTATGCCTCACATCGGGACTTTCCTGCAGTCTGAGCACTGGCCCTGAGCAGGCAGTGTGGGTGGGCGGCCCCGTGGTCCGGCGGCTGGTGGACCCTGTGCCCTCGCCTGAAGGCTTGCAGTAGAAAGTTAAGTCCGCTTCTGAGTGATTTCCTTTCACTTGTTAGAAAGTTCCAGGAAGAAATTACACATGCTGTGGTCATGATTGACTACAGTGAACAGGAAGGAGACTGAAAGACCATAAGGTGGTTTCCATTAAGGGGGAATTTTACTCCAGGGGCACATTATAGTTACGTTTCTTGGTTAACAGTCCTGTAGTTTATTAGTCTCTGACCTTGTGCTTCTGATTTGAAGCTATGTAACTTGCTCCTGATTCTGTGTCCTCTTGTCTTGCCTACTTTTGAAGAGGAAAAAGGTTAAAACACTTAGGATGTTACTAATTTTACTATAAAATGTGGAGTTGAAGTTGGTGTGAGTGATTTGGCCACTTCAGTCTGTGCCTAGAATAGGATTCATTTTCTAAAATGTACTTCTTTTGTTAAAGCTCATCTACTGATACACTCATCATTTTGCCACATACTCCAAAATCTCTGGATGGAAATACTTAAACATATCTTCAGTGAGGTAATTTCATATATTTTCTGAATTAATTCTTAAAGAAATTCCATGAGCTAGGTAATATCCCATTTTTAGAGATAAAATCAAGGATCAGAGAAGTTAAGTGATGTATCCAAAGTCATAACTGCTGGGACAGAAATTGTCCTACTGGTAAAGGAGATTAGCAATCACAGACCTATTGGTTTTCCCTTGCTTCACCAGCATGTTAAATTCATCATTTCTGCAATATTAAATATAAGGATAATGAGGGCACAACACAATCAGACGAGTAGCATAAATTTTTATTTTTAAGGTATTAAAAAAATCTCCATCATGCATTCATGGCAACAATTAAGCTCGTGGTAAGGCCAAAGGGTGAGAATGTTTAAATGAGTCTTTTTCTGCCATCCATTATCAACTTGGAAAATCAATACTAATAGGGAAGCACAAGAGCAAAGACTAAGTTTGTTACACGTGATCAGAAAATGAAACAGATCTACCATGTTAGTGTTGCTTTCAATTTATGGTGACATTTACTGAAAATATTCTGCAGTATTTGGCAAAGTTAAAAGAGAGATTATTCCCCAATTAAACAGAGGATCAAAGAGGGAAGATTAGGGAGGGAAATGTTGTCTATTTTTTTTTTTTAAGAAGCAAAATGTTTGGAAAGGTCAGGCTTTGAGTGAGGTAACCTCCACCACTTTTAGTATTCAGGTTGACTAATGAGCACTTCACGCATCATTCTAATGGTTACATTTATGCTGAGACAGAATAATAAAGCACTTTTCAATAACTGGTGCCAATAGCAACTCTATAGACAGAAGCTAAATAATTTCTCTATTATCTACTTAACTGCCAAAACATCTTAGGACCAAATATAAACTATGATTTTGTAGTATAATATTTTTATTAAATCCTTTGGATTCATTTATTTAATCAATATTCAACAAATATTTATTGAGCTTCTACTATGTGCCAAGCCCTGTTCTAGACTCTGTAGAAACAGTGGTGTACAAAGTTTTGACATTCACAGCTTAAAATCTTCTCTACCTGGACACCAACACTTACTTCTAAGCGTCCAAAGTACTGGCTTTCACATTCTCTGTATCATCTACATTTCTATTAAGAGCCACGTCAAACAGAGATGCCTTCTTCCAGTTAAAGACCTCATGTTTCTTTAACATAAAGACTTGATGCTTCTTTAACAATCAAAACATATCCAAGGTCTGCCTTTCCTGGCAAACTAATGTCTGCAGAACACTTTTCAAATAGGAAGTGAAATACTGCAACTTATTTTGATGAAGTCCATATTGTATTGAGAGAAATGCTAATTTTCGGGTAGTCCTGTGGTGATTTCCTTAAATGGTAAGTAAATATTGAAGAAAGAGCCCTTTTTTAATGGCAGAGAAGTTTTTAAACTGTGACAAGTAGCCACAAAGATGCTTCCTGGGATTCATATGGGAAGTAGCCTAGAGGAAATAAAGTCACTTAAAAAGAATTTCTAAAATAAAAGATCATCAGATGAAAAACAGGGAATATCAGATAACAAGGCCAGTTTTCTCCTCAAAGAAATTGAAGTCACAGGTGAATCCTTCAGTGAATAATATAGAACTAGGGATTCAGTCTGTTCCGTTCACTTAGATCTCTGTGAGTATGAAACACTTGAGAACCCCTGGCTTTAATTGCTGAATGCCAAGTAGTGAAAAAAGATCCACTGTGTTTTTTTAGGGTCTTAATTTATGCATTGGTTGGCTTGCTCAGGCTCCATGAGTCTGGGAGAGCAGAGTGGTCTTCTGGAAGAAGATCAGCTGTTTCTAGCAAATGTTGTACATAGTTTTTTGTTAAGAATTCTTCTCCCCTCACCTTTGGCAGTGAAAAACATCTTTTGTGGAAATAACTACATATATTTCTAGAAGAGAAGTAGAAGCTGATATGTAAGTTTACTTCCTGTATACATACATTGTAGACACTTAGATTTACCTGAAATTAGCAAGTTAATTATATTAAGTCAAATCAGTTAATTGGCAAAAAATGAAAACAATTTCTTTTGTATTTTGTAGACCCAATTATTTTATTGATTACGTCTTTTTTAAATTTACTTTGAGACTTCTGAGTAGGTATTTATTACATTGAAAAAACTGTAGGTAAAATTTCTTTGTAGAGTTTAGTTTTTGTACAATAAGTCCCTTACATGTGAACAAGTTCTGTTCTGAGAGCACATTTGTAAGTCCAATTTGTTCGCAAGTCCAACAAAGTTAGCCTAGGTACCCAACTAACACAATCGGCTATATATTGATAGTACTGTACTGTAATAGGTTTATAATACTTTTCACACAAATAATACATAAAAAACAAACACAAAAAATAAAGAAAACATTTTTAATCTCACGGTACAGTACCTTGAAAAGTACAATATTAAGTACAACAGCTGGCATCCAGAGGCTGGCATCAAGTGAACAGGCAAGAAGAGTTACCGACTGGAGGAGGGAGAGGAGGTGGGAGATGGTAGAGCTGAAGGATCGTCAGCAATAGGGAGGGCAAGCTGCAATTTCACTCATGCCTGACGTTGATGGCACAGGTTCTGGTTTCTTGCTGGATTCAATTCTATCTACTCTCTTGAGAAAACGACCCAGTGATGTCTGGGTAGTAGCTCTTTTTTTCTTGTCATAGATGACATGGTAGCACTGGATTGCATTCTGAATGGCTGCTGCAGGCTTCATGTACCAGTCTACATTCTGATCCTGTGCCTCAAAAACTAACAGTGCCTCTTCACATAAAGAAAATCCCCTCGCCATTTCCTGCATCGTGAATCTCTTCGGTTCTTCAGTTACTTCTTCTTCCTCTTGTCACTCCACTCTCTCAATTATTTTCACATTTGTTTCCGTTTCCATCTTTATCACTTGGAGCTTCTTAGCAGTACCAGCTACATCACTGCTTCTTTTACGCTTGCTTCCATACATCCTGGGCTTGAAATAAAGATACTGTACTACTGTATGCTATACAGTACTGTACAGTAAAGTACACAAAAGCACAAGCACTTGTAGAGGATGCACACAGGTGACAGTGTACGCCAGGCACATGAACTATATTATGTGATTGGAGATACGAACACACGTTTGCATCTTTGAAAGTTCTCAACTTGAAGGTTCGTATGTAGGGGACTTACTGTAATTGAATTTTACATGCCTAAGTTTGTTTTTTAATTGGAAGATCGGGGAACATATTCCATTTGTCATAGTTTTTTCCTTCATTTTGGGTTCTCTCTTTTTCTTTTCTTTTTTCTCCAATGAGCAGTACTGTACACATTTCATGCTTTTGTACATGGGCCACCATGTTTCGCAAAGCATCAGTTCTATTTCATTTCCTCATTCAAGGAGCCAGCTAAATACTCTAACAAAGTTGCAGATCTTTCACAGAATGCACAATGCCAAGACACCTGTCCTCCTCTACACTTCCTCTCAGACAGCACCTTTCTTCCCATAATTCACATGCAGGAGTCTTTCTCTGGGGTTTTGAAATTTAATGACTAGTGAAGTCATGATGGGAAGACTATATATATTTAGAAGGCAGCTGAAGTGGCAAACTGATATTTTTCAAAGAACTGGTTGAGAGGATGCTGACATGTTTGGAGATTGGGTTTGGAATCAGGAATTTTTTAAACGATCCTCAAACTCTTTGGGGGTGGTTGCTATTTTAATGGATAAATAATTCTACTCGTTTAAAAAACAGACTTGCTATTTCTTTAAAAAGATGTTTCTACTCTCTCCTCCCCAATTAAAAATCTCCCATTTTGTAGATGTGGCTTTCATTTGAAGCAATATGGTATTCTTCTTTTTCCCCCCATTCTAACTAAACAAACTCTGTAAGAATTAGCTTTGAGTTATTCCATCTGTGGACTTTTAATTTTGTCATAAAAACACAGAAGCCTGGCAGGGAACTCTTTCCAACTGGCTACGTGTATCATCTTGTCTGAAAGCTGGTTAAGTAAGTATGGCATTTAAAATGAAATAAAAAACTTCATTTATGGAACTAGTTCACTCGAAGTGTTTGCCCACTTCTTTGACCATCTGTTTATGTTGACAACCACTGCCCCACATTGTGCCAAAGTGCCCTTGGCTATTAAAAACAGTGTTTTGTGTGTGAGTGGTGTGTGTGTCCTCACACATGTATGTGTTTCTGGGGTGCCATTTTCTTGAGAAATGTCTTGTTAAAGGTTTCATATGATCCATGTGGAGATATTTCAGGTCATTTGCTGTTCAGGAAACATTGAACTGAAAATGCTACAAGCCCACGCATTTTTAAAGACGCTCTCTTTCCTCCCCCTCCCCCTTGAAATTTCTTTTAAAAGACTATGAATATACTATCAAAATACCTGTTGAGTTTGACCAGCATGGTAGTGACATTGTGTGTTGAAGGTGAATCCAAATAGGAATCTAAATATTTCTGAGCACAGAAATACTTTAGAATGACTCCGGAGTTCTAAGCTGTTGGCAAGATTCTTTCTGTTAACAGAAATATTGATATTTAATTCAGCAGATGACAGGGTAACCCTTTTACATTTCACAGTGTAAATAAAGTCTTTGGGGGCAAGATGGCCTCCTTGTAGACGAAGAACTGTGGACACCAGGATTGCCAATCTGGCATCATCATTGTTTTTCATACTTTGAACAACTACTTATTAAAAACCAATCATCTGTGCACAACACTATTTTAAGCACTGAACCAGAGAAATAAAGAGGCACATTCTCATTTGTACCAAAATTGTAATTCTAGTGGGGAGGAGGAAATACAAATGATAAGAAAGATAAGATGACTAAGTGACAGATTTTGTCAAGTGCAGATAAAATTTTTATAGGACTTCCAAGGATGGAGAGGTCTTGGTGGGCTGCTGAGTGCCAGTGACAAGTCAGCTTCTATTATGTAAGGCTGTACCTTCTCTTTCCTCAAAGCCCCTAAATTATCTGGAATACCTGTGAGTATCTGAGAGGCCCCTAACTTCCCCTGAGCATTGAAATACATAAAATAATGCCAGAGGAGCGTAATGAGAGCAGGGATATTTATATACTTGAGTAACTCATGGGGATCCAGTGCAGGCTTAGAAACAAATTAAATGTACGATTTGGGGGCTAGTATAATATACTGTCACAGAACTCTTTTAGGTAAGTTGAATGCGTTTCCTTTGTCTGGCTCTGATCTGTAATTATTATTTTTATTATTACATTTTAATCCTCTAAGAAGTAATGATATTTATTTATTTATTTATACTGTTTGGTTTGTCAGCTTTTCAAATAGGTTTGCTTTTTCTCAAATCATTTTGCATGTTTTACCATCAATTGCCGTAGAATTCTTTCTCAGAGCCTGGGTCGGGCTGAATAACAGATATCATTTCTGACAGCTGTAAAGTGAGGCTAATGAACATCCCAATGAGGGTGTCCTATGCCAGGCTTATCCATCCAGCTGAATTTGCATTGTGAGTGTCATGGCCCACTGCTGCCCAGGGCTGCAGTCATTTATTTAATGACTCAGTTCACAGGCATTACAGGGTAACTGCAGCATTTCATATTATTCAAGACAAATAAGGAATACAAAAATGCTGCTTGGAGAAAAGTAACATTTTAGTTCTTCTTCTCACTGACTGTGGCTTGTTGAAATGCTGAGCGTGATAGTTATTCTTGAGGTGTAAAACGTTAACAATTTCTATTAAGTGTAGAAGGTCTATATTTCCAGCTGTGTCATTGATGGCATGCAGTTTTTCTTTGTGTTTATTGGGAAGGATTTTTAAGATGTGTTTATTTTCCTAACCTCCAGTATTTAAAGTGCAGACCATTCATGCATTTAGCAAATTGAACTGGCTTCTAGTAGTTGATACTGAGAAATACTTGTGAGAAAATGCGTTAACCAAAAAGAACTCAGTGTTAAATATGGATTATGTTTCACTTGTAATGAATTTTCTCCCCTTTCTTTGGATCTGTTTCCCTCCCCCCCTTTTGTTCATCTAAAATTAGTCTCGGTATTCAGTCTTATTTTGAATGCTACAAACTTGTTATTAAAACAGCAAGCTACATATAAAACAAAGAAAATGAATTGTCCTTAAGGGGAGGCAAAAAGAGTGTTAAAATAGCAATACAAAGGCACAAACTTCTGTTGAAAACATACAGTCATTAATAATGAAAACTTTTACCCTTTAAGATCTAAAAGTGGTGAAAACATAACTTACTATTGTTCCTATGATTAGTCTCTTGGCACATTTTATTTTGCATAGATTCTCAAGAAATGTTTAATGAATGAATGTATAAATGATTTTCCTTTGTGATGAAATCAAACTGATGGAAATAAACACAGAAAAAAAGTCTAGATTCATAAAATGAGCCTTAGAAAATAACCATAAACATCATAGTCAAGACAACCAAGTCCTTCGATTTGTTCTTCCTGAATAAAGATATTTTCTTCTGAAGAGGGGATTTTTGACTACTTAAGAGAAAGTCAAAATTGGAAAAGTCCAACATGAGGTACAATTTGGGAAAGTAAAGTCTGCTGGCCACAAGTCCTCTCTGCCTACTATGAACTCCTACAACTGTGTAACTATATATCTCGTTTATAAAATGAATAGCTCTACACCTGGGTTTAAAGTTGTCTGTATTCATACTGATGGGCAGCAGAATATGTCACCCCTGAATGTGCCACTTTGGCACATGTGGATTATATCAAGCTGAAGAAAATCAAGGCCCAGCAGATTCAGGAAGAGCTTTTTACCTCCCCTTAACTGCCTAAAATAATTTAGATAGGGGACGTGTACCAGAGACAGCTTTTACCAGAGGTAACTTTTGTATATCAGAAAGACTTCTCCGCGTGGCATGGCGAACACTTGTTTACCATACATCTACCCTTCTCATCTTCCTATGAACTGCCTTCCTCCCATTTGAAGCCCCAGTCCCCTCCCCTCTTCTCCTTAACGTAGGATGGTACATAGACCTCAATTACCAGACTGCTGGGGGAAGTATCATATTTTTATGGGGCTTCTGTAAGTGGGAAATTTGTTTTTCTCCTGTTAATCTATGTTAAATTAATTTTTAGACCAGCTAAAGAACGTAAAAGGGAAGAAGGGAAAATTTTTCTGCCCCCCAAATACTTCCCTTTCAAAATAAAAACTCTTTGAGACAGGTCTGTGTCTTCTTCATCCCTGTAGTTTTGCACTTGTGGTAGTTCAGTAATTGTTAAATGAAAGCTTGTTTTCATGTGGTCTTTCACAATATTGACGTTGGGAGATATATAACACATAGACCTGCGATAAACAATGACAATACGATGAGCTTGGGTTTAGGCATGAAAGTGTGGTGGGGGCTGGTCATAAGTTGGCCTGAAGACGTTTGAAGAAGTAGGGGAAATAAAAGAGTGACATGAACTTGGAAATTTATATAATGGAGTCCACTTGTAGGGGTCGGGAGGAGATAAGAGCACAAACAAATGGTGGTATAAGAATGCATGGCTTATTAGAGAGCTTCCATATAGCTTGATGAGGAAATAGCAGGACACACACCTGGAAAGACAGGCAGAGGCAGGTTAGGAAGGGTCTTTCAGATCAGCTTGACTTATACCTGGTAGGTGATGGGAAGCATGGAGGATTTTATGCAGGAGATGATTAAATATTTTAGAAAGATTATTCTGGTAGCAGTGAGAGCAGTGGATGGGAGGGGCCCAAGACCAGAAGCAGGAAGACCAATCATCGTCTGCACTATAAAAAGGGTCATATTGCCATTCCCCTCCCTGTTTCCTGGGATTGCCTCCCCAATAAAATACTTGCAGTTGACTCCTTGTCTAAGGGTCTGCTTCTAAGGGTCCCAAACTTAGACAAAATTTGTTGAGAGGCAGGAGTTAATGGAAAGGGTAAGTCTGAAGATACAGAAAAGAGGAGAAATAATCAATGGAGCGAGGACTTTATGAGTTGAAGAGAGGAGTGGTGGTGATACAGGAGTCTAGATGAGAGCAGTGGAGGTAGCTATAACTGGGTAAAGTGTGGAAGACTTGCAGAGAATTATAAAAGGTTTCAAGCGAGCCAGATGCTGTAATTGATATGGGTAGCAAAAAGACACACTTAAATTATCATACATGAAGCACATCAAAGTACTTAATAAGCATACTTAAACATAAATTATCATTTGTCCTGTTGATATTGGTATTTCATAATTTTGGGTAAAAACCAGTTTCAAACATAAAAGAAATTTGAAAGCTATTCCTCTCTGAATTGCAAAACTAAAGAACAAAATTGAATGTGTTTATTACAAGGAAAGAAGTTTTTACTCTTTTTGGATTACAAAGATGAGACTTTGCAAAATTATTTTAAATTAAACATCTTATTTGTACTTGGCCTAACATATTAGATCATTAAAAAAAAAAAAACCCACAACAACCAGTACTTGAAGAGACTTTCAAATACAAGAATAAAATTTCAGATAACAAATGGGGTATGGCAGTTTAAAACATTCACCGCATTCTGCTTTCTTCACATTTTTTACTCTAAAAGCACAGATTAACCTGTTAATAACTTAACCTTAATGGCCTGATGGCAAGAATCAGAATAGTGATGGCTTCATCCATTCAACATTTACCCATAAATTAATCATGCTGCTGCAGTTCTCTGCCAGACATTGGAGATAAGCCCCAAAGACTCCATTCTTCTCTTGGAGGAATTAGCACTTTAGTAAGAGGACCATACCTATAAAGAAATAATTACAACATAGTGTGATGAGTGAGTTAAGAAAGTCTTTCTACGTGATGTGACACTGAAGGTTCAGAGTGGGTCTCTAAGGATGAATGCGCGATTTAATAATGTGACTCTGGAAGCTTAGGCGGAGGGAGTGGAGAGAGGGATGAGGAATGAGGTTAGAAACCAAGTAAAGGGCCAGTTTTTGAAAGGCCTTAGGTGGCACATATATCAATTAAGATTATGTTCTGCTGCAAGGATCAGAAAATCTTACTCCAGAGGCTTAAGGAAGTCTGGAGTTAGTCTTTCTCACATACCTGACGATCTGGAGTATCTATTTGATAAACACTTACATGATGCCTGTTTTCTAAGTACTTTACAGATAGTAACTCACCAGATGCTTATAACAACCCTTTGTAATGTGTATTATTTTTATCCCTATTGTACAGACGGAGAAACTAAGACATAGAGTAGTGAAGGAACTTAATATTGCACAAGTAAGTGATGGAATCAGGTTTGAATCCAGACTGTTTGTCTCAAGAGTGTCCTGAGTGACTCCATCATGGATTCCACTCTGACGTCAGGTGAGAGAGACTCACCACGAGAAACAGCAGGGTGAACCCTCCTCCCCCCGCCGCCCGAGGTAGGAGCAAGATTGGCACATTGGAAAACTACAAGGAAGCAGAAACAGGGAAGAAAAGACTCCTGTCTTACCTGAACACTTATTTGGTAGATAAAAGTAAGAACTTTAATAGGAATAATACATTCTAATCATTCAAGATCTCTGTGCTTCTGATCAGGATAAGATAATGTTAATTAAATTGTCAATTAAATATCCTAGAGCTTTGGGCTCTGCTAACTTACTAAATAGCAAGAAATAAATAAGAACCTACAGGATTAGACTCTCAAGAAAGATTTGTCAATAAGAGGTTAGTAAATACAGCCAGTGGTCACTTTGAGTGGGGTTGAAAGTTTATTTAATTCTCTAAACCTTATTTATGTGGGTAATCTTACTCAGTTTATATAATTCTATTTTTAAATAGAGTTTGAAATATGTTTTTATTCTAAACAAATGGATGTTTTTACACATGAAAAACAATAGTAAGCTTAGATTAAAGAACGCTTTATTCTTTCTCTCTCTCTCTCTTTTTTTTTTTTTTTTTTGGCTTTTTAGATCTTTAAGTAAATCATTATTCCGGCATTATCTTTATAAAACATACAAAACCTATTATGTCATTCCTTTGCTGAATAAAAAAAAAAGAAGTTACTGTTGTCTCCTTTGCCTACAGAAGGCACCGCAATTTGGCCTGACTCTATACTTCCAGCCTCTTGTCCTGCACCTTTATGCTCTGTCCACATGGAATTTCTCTCCATTCTCTACACGCCCCATATCTTACATAGCCGATGCCCTTTCAATCCCTGTGCCCTCTACATTGGTTTCTATGCCCAGAATGCCTTTGTTCTTACACCCCAGGGGCATATAAGCTCAGATTTCATCTCCTCCATGAAGCCCCCTATAGCCACCCAGAGAGAATTATTAATGACTCTCCTCTGTGTTCCCATAACACTGCTAAGCTTTTACCTCTTTTTTTTTTTTATGATGATGAATTAAGCTTTAATCTCTTCTAACACTCAGGTTTAATTAGATGTACTATATTCATAGAATCAAGGGAATTTGAGTTTGAAGGAGCCTTAGAGATCAGCTAGGACAACTTTTCATTTCATCAGAAATGATTGAAATTTGAAGGGACTTGTCCAATTTACTATTTCTGGCTAGTCCTAGGACTCAAACTAAACCTATTTCCTGGATCTGTGCTTTTTCTATTATAATATGTTGTAGCCATGTGGTAGATAAAATAGCTGTTCTCATCTCCTCCCCTCCCCCTACCTTAAGATGTCCACATTCTACTCCTTGGAACTTTTGAATGTGTTGGGTTATCTGACAAAGGGAAATGAAGGTTGTAGATTGAATTAAGGTTGCTAATTAGCTGAATTTAAAATAAGGAGATTATTCTGTATTTTCTGACTGAGCCAATGTAATCAAAAGAGTCCTTTAAAAGTGGAAGAGGAAGGCAGAAAAGCATCAGAGTGATGTGATGAGAAAAAGACTTGATTAAAGATGGAAGGGGACCATGAGCCAAGGAATGTGGGCAGCCTTTAGAAGCTGAAAAGGCAAGAAAATGAATTCTCTCCCAGAGTCTCCGAAAGGAATATAATCTTTCCAACACTTTGATTGTAGCCCAGTGAGACCCATTTCAGACTTCTGATCTTCAGATAACTGTGAGATAATAATTATGTGTTAAGCCACTAAATTTGTGGCAATTATTACAGCCTCAATAGGAAACTAATATAGGTACTTAGGTCCAAATAAGGTTAAATGGATAACTCAAAGCTTAGTAAGGAGGATTTAAACAGCAGGAGATATATATATATATATATATATATTTTAATTGGGGTATAGTTGCTTCACGATGTTGTGCTGTTTCTGCTGTACAGCGAAGTGAATCAGCCATATGTATACACATATTACACATATCCCCTCCCTTTTGGATTTCCCTCCCATCCAGGTCACCACAGAGCATCGAGTAGAGTTCCCCGTGCTATATAGTAGGCTCTCACTAGTTATCTATTCCATACATAGCAGTGTATACATGTCAATCCCAATCTCCCAATTCATCCCACCCCCCTCTTTCCCCCCTTGGTGTCCATATGTTTGTTCTTTACGTCTGTGTCTTTATTTCTGCTTTGCAAATAGGTTCATCTGTACAATTTTTCTAGATTCCACATATAAGCAATATTATACAATATTTGTTTTTCTCTTTCTGACTTACTTCACTCTATATGACAGTCTCTAGGTCCATCCACAACTCTGCAAATGACCCAATTTCGTTCCTTTTAATAGCTGAGTAATATTTCATTGTGTATATGTACCACATCATTTTTATCCGCTCGTCTGTTGATGGACATTTAGTTTGCTTCCCTATCCTGGCTATTGTAAATAGTGCTGCAGTGAACATTGGGGTGCATGTGTCTTTTTGAATTATGGTTTTCTCAGGGTATATGCCCAGTAGTGAGACTGCTGTGTCATATGGTAATTCTAGTTATTTTAAAGGTATATTTTATTTTGACAACTTTGGATTTATTCTGAATATTTTCAGTTTATTCATTCATTCATCCAACAAATCAATATTGAATGTGTGACATTTGCCGTACTAGCACTGTGGTAGATTGAATTATTGGCCCTAATGTTTTCACTCCCTCCCTGCATCCACATCCTTACCATGGCCTCATAATGCGTGAATTGTATGCCTCTTTTGACTTTGGACTTGGCCACGTGACTTGCTTTGCCAATGATATATGGAAAAAAGTGATAGTTTTGAGCCAAGGCTTAAGAGGCCTCACACAATTCTGCTTGCTCTCTTATGCCTTTGTCATTCCATTACCTTAAGAAGAGCTTCCACTTATCTTCTGCTACCTAGCCTGGACAATACATGAAACACTTGGAACAGAGTACCCAGCTGACCCATGGGTCTGTGAGTAAAATAAATGCTATTGTTCTATGCCACTGCTATTGTTGGGTTTGTTATATTGCCTTGTTATGGCAGCAGTTGGCTGGCATTGTTTTGCAAGCCAATGATCTAAACACACTTTCATAAGGACTATGATAGAGGAATATGCAGTATAAAACAGGTATTTCAGAGTACAAAGAAGAGCTGTATCAAAGCACCTAATATGGGAGAGTCAAGGAAGACTTCACAGATGAAGTGATATTTGAGCTGAGTCATAAAAGATGAATTTAATGTCTGTAGGCTGATAAAGAGTGTAGGTGGTTAGATAGGAGAGATTATGCAGGGTAATTACAACACCTTTAAGCAAATTTAAAGGGAATTTAGAGTTTCAGCTGAAGGAACTGGTATATATGCTGCTGGTTTACTTTGGTTTTGGTTTTTAAATAATTTTTCCATAGACGTGCAAAGTAATATTTATCAGGCACTTTGTTAAATGGATGTCATGTCTGCTTTCTGTAATGATAATCACAAGATTATGGTATACCTCTTTAAGAGAGTAAGAGAGCAGAGAAGCGAGAAATGAAAATGGACTAGTTTTAAGAGGCTCCTCATGGTCCAGGTAGAATCTATTCCTCCTTCACAGGTAAGGGGAGGGGAGGATCAATTTCCTGTCTCTCCTCTTATGCCCCAGAGAACACTACCAAAGTCATGCTTCTTTTTCTGAGATTATTTTTAATGCAGAATTATCCTTTCCAGCTGAATTGCTCCTGGCTCACTTGAATTGTCAAGTGGTCTTAATTGAGCATGGAAATCAATAACTAGTAAGAAGAATGAACAGATTATGAAAAGATCACGACTGTTATTTGTTAACTGTGTCGTGAGTGGTGCTAATAGGACCAAATCCATTGTTTTATTTTCTCAATGTCTTGGTCTCTACTGAGCTCTGGGGCATCCTACTGTACCCTAACACTAGTCAGTTATTTCCCAAATGCACAATTTAAGCCACAAGGGGAAGAGAAGAAAGTACAGCATAATTTTCCAAATGATCCTGGGCCAGCAGTATTTTGTCCAGTAAGATACGTATATGTCATAATCACCATTTCAACAGAGTTTTAAAATTCGTTCAAGAGCACTCTTGGGAATACTTGAAAGCCTATGCACATTGTGATGTCTGTTGAACTTCCCTCTAACATATCTGAAATTTACAATTTTAATTAATATGTAATGTATTTTTGCTACTTAAAAAATTTCAGATTCACATACCCAGATTCTATGCAACCTGCGGGAGAACATGCATATTCTTTCTCTGAGGGAAATGGCATGCAATTCTAGCCTAAGCAGGGTTGAAGGTGTTAATGAAGAGGGATCTGCAAGTGTAACTAATATGATCTTATATTTAAACAATTCACAAATAAGTACCATGGCTGAATTTAGATACCAGATGTCAAACCACATAGTAATGTAGATACAGTTGCTTGCCTCCCTGTCACCGGTAGCCAGAAAGAAACAGATGGTTAAAAAGATATGTAGCTGAGGCAAAGCATGGAAATAGGAAACCACAGAGCAGAAATTCTGCCATTTAAGCAACAGTAATTTTCTAGTCTGGAAAACCTGGCTGTTTTATACCTCTACTTATACACTTAAGCAGTTTAAATGTGAAACATAGCAAAAATAGTCGAAGCAAGGTTGGCAACTTGCAAATTTTGCAATGCATAATTACATCTCAAAAATCTCGGCGGCAGACGCACAACAGTAAAAAGTAAACACTTGTATGCAGTTGAACACAATTATGTGGTGGTTATTACCTAAGCTCATTATAGCTTCAGAAGGGGCTCTGTGAACTTGCACTCTAACTAGAGGGCCAGGCAAAATGCAAATAAGAACCAAATTTGAAAGCAAGTGACAAAAAAAAAAAAAACAAAAACAGATACAATTTAGACTGGGATCTATAATTTGGCTTTTAAAAATAATCCTCAGCAAGAATCATCCTCATTATAATAATGGCTTGTTTATTCTGCACAACTTGTTTGCAATTACAGACCCTCTTTCAAAGCTGATTTCAACAGGAAATAAGAGCATGCAAAAAAAGGAGAGCTTTTTGGTGGGTCAGTTGTTATAATTAGAGTGGATGCATATATGTATCATAAAACCATTTATGCCTTTACTCCAAATCTTTTAATTTCAGATTCCTATCATTGAAATTGAAAGCCTCAAATAGTCTAATATTCTAAAAAATCATTATAATTGAATTTCTAATGAGGATGTCTATGGAGCTTTGTTCTTGGTATTTCCATTATAGGATTGGAGTCCAATGCATCTATTATGGTCAGGTGACCATGAAATGATGTGCTACAGCTGTTACAGGACATGTCTCTGTGGTGCTTAATTCACAGCAAATACACTTTTTATTGCTAATGTATTCCCTCATTCATTTCTCTAAATATTCATTCGAATATTCATGGGGTACCTGAACTAGGAGGCTTAGGTCATGGTTAAGGGTGCTAGGCTACCTGAGTTTGAATCCTGGCCCCATCACTTACTAGTTGTATGACCTTGGGACTTTCTGCCTCAGTTTCCTCCTCTTTAGATGAGGATGATTTTAGTATCTCCCTCATAGGATTGTTGTGAAGATAAACTGAGTTAATACACTTAAAATGCTAGAGGGTAACTGGCACATTGTAATATGCTACCTATTACTTGCTGGGCCTTGGGGACAGAGTGGTGAACAAGATGGAGCTGGTCCCTACACTCATAGAACTTATGTTCTGAGGAAGAAGGAAGAAGGCATTAAGCAACCAATCATCTACTTAATTGTTTAACTACATTTGTGATAAGGGCAACAACAAAGCGCAAAAGTGTGATGATATTGTATAAACAGGGGACTTGGCCTGCTCAGGACAGATTTTTGGCTTTCAGAAGGAAGTGATTTTAAAGACCTGAAGCATAAGCAGGAGTTATTTGGGAGAACAGATATTAGGAGAATATTCAGGGAAGTTTTTCTACATATAAGAGCCATAGGAGAAATCAAATGTTTCATGCGAGGAAGTGCATAGAACTCATAATTAGAGACCCTAAGGCTGAGAGCAACTCAAACAATTACAAAAATGGCTTGCCCATAAATTGAGTTTTCTTATCGATTCCTCCTGTTCTTGCAGTTAGTCTTCCATCCTTCATAAACCTTTTATCCATGCAACTCACTGTGAAATCCTTGGTTTCATTTTCTTTCTAGTTCATGACAAAGTTGTTTTCCACTGTACCTTGTGGTTTTCAGCAAGTCAAAGTCCCAATTCACAAATACATGTAAATAGATCTGTAATAAGTGTATGTAATAAATATATGTACATTTGTATGTATGTGTATAGAATTTTATATTAAATTTGAAACTTTTGTTTTACAAATTGGCTTCAGACCATTTGTAGAATTTCATATTCTTTTAAGATTTCTTTAGCTTTTTTCTAAGTTTCATGATATTCCTTGAAAATAAGGTTTTTAAATGTTTTAAAAAATAATGCATCACTGTTCTTTAATTCATTTACCCATTAGACATTTACATTGTTCCCAAATTTTAACCATTACAAGTAGTGCTGTAAAAATACCTTTCTAGAACAATTTGGGCAAATCTTAGATTCTTAGGAATAGTATTAATATATCAAAGACCACGGACTTCTTTTAAAGGTTCTTTGTACATGAAATAAAACTGCTTTGTAGAAATATCACATCAAATTTATCAGCAGTGAATGAAATAGCCGATTTCAATTATTTTTCAACAATATTGAGTATTGATAAATAAAACATGGAATCTTGTTTTAATTTACAATTACTTGAATTACCATTGTTTGCCTGTTCATATTTATTTTACTTTCCCCATGAATCATCAAATTTTGTCTTTTGACAGTTTTTCTACTAGGATACTAATGTTTTTACACTATTTGTTAGAGCCGTTTTTTATATTAAAGTTAATAATCCTTTACCTGGTATATATGTGGAAGATTTTTTTTTTTAGTTCCCCCTGTTATTTTGGACGTTGTTTACATTTTTAGTGTTTAGGACTTTTTAATTTTTATGTGGTTGAATCTATAGATGATTCTAGTTAGTTTTTTTTTTCTTTTATTTGCTTTTGTAGTTAAAATCCTTCTCACCAGCCCTCCTCAGCTAATTCATGTAAATAGTCCATTTGAGACTTTCAGTTCTCTAAAATATTACTCCTAAATTTAGGCTCAATTTCATAGACATAGAATAAATGATGAATATTTAAACCACTTTCAAGTGGTTATTGAGTTATTTAGACATGTTTCCTAATGTCCACTACTGCAAGCTTATTAAAGTAATAATTTCAACCTATTGTGTCCTTTCTACTATCTTTGTTCTTACTACATTTCAAACAGGTGAATCCTGTGATGTGTTGGTAGTATTTGCCCTTCCCTGAGTTCTGTAATGTTTTCCTCAACTGGACTTCCGGTTTTTGGTTTTATGTGAACATAAAATGGAATTCATCTTCACAAAATCTCTTTACTGGCTATTAGGTTAACATAAAGAAAACAAAAATCATCCAGAATTACAATGTGAACTGGTAAACAACTGGACTTGTTTATTAATATGTAGGAATATTTCTAAGAGATTTAGGTTTATAGAAGTTTATATATATATATTGGTCGTCATCTATATACATTGCAGGGTTGCATTTAAAACGGTTGAAAACTGAAACTGATTTCTATGGCTAAGTTTTTCTTAGAGCCATACAATCATCTAGTGTGCTATTTAATATAGCCTCTTATTAGTTAAATCAACTTAAGAATTTCTCTATTCAACTTCATTGGACTTTTTATGCATGTAGAATGTAGGTATGTTGAAAACATTCGTATATGTTTTGCAAGACAAATTTATTTGTTGATGTATAATATTTTAAACAAGTATTTTAAAAGTTGTATCTATTGGGGCTAATTTTGAGGGGGAGCTTCTAACTATTCCAATGATGTTAGCATTGACAATTTTAGAGCTTTGCTTCCAGAATTATCTTCAAACCAGTTTATAAACCATGGAAAAATATCCAGGTCTCAAAAAAGAAAAGAAAAAGATGCACAACTAAAGTTGATTTACTCTCTTATTTATTGTATTTCAACAAATGATGACTATTTGACTCAATTATTAAAGGTAGTCAAATGAATGTATTCTAAACTTTGAAGTCATTTGAAGCATCTTGCAGCACACATACTATAAAAGTATCATAAACAGTTGAGGAAACTTTGATGAATGGAAATAAATATAAGGAAATAGTAAAGGGCTATATTAACCTATAGAAGTGCACCCACTTCATATTTTCCATAGTTGTTAGAGGTAGGTTATATGTTTGTTTCTAACCTTACTTGTAGTCAGAGGAAAGAAAAACAAAATCAATTACATAATGTATAGTGTCCATAAGACAAAATCACTGTTATCTTGGAGAAGTAAACGTTTTCTGATAGTGTGATTGAAATATTTAAAATATCAGAAAACACTACACATAAAATAAAAAGCAACCAAACTGGGAAAATGAAATAGATGTGATACTAAAAGGGTTAATAGTTCTCATGTATTTTAATGACAAAAAGATGAAAAAGAGGTAAGGGACATGAACAGGCAATCCTTAAAAGAAGAAATACAAATGATTAAAAACATTTTAAAAACCCCGATCTTATTAGAAATAATAGAAATGTAGATTGAAACATCAAGCAGAAGTCAGTTTTTTTATATATCAAATTGCAAAAAGTTAAAATAATATACTTTTTTGTGAGGATTCAGGAAACCAACAGTCTCAAGCACTGCTGTTTAGTATGTAAACGGATATAATTTTTCTGAAAGGCATTTTTGCAATACATAAAGAAAGTTTTAATAGTTCACTTACCATCTGACTCAGCAATTCTTCTACTAGAAATGTATCATCAGGAAATCCAAGATGTAGTCAAAGATTTGGTAGCTGCAAAAAAGCTCACAGCAATATTGTTTATAATAAGGAAAATTCAAGTATTCTCAAGACTCAACAATGAAGGTTTTCTTTTAATAAATTATGGGACATCTCATATATCGGAATAACAATGAAACTATAGATAGATATTTCTTGACGTGCTAAGATGTTCACATTATACTGATTAGAGAAAAATCAGGTTGCAAAACAATATGTAAAGTATTGTTTTATACCTAATGTTATGGATTCAATTGTATGGCCCCCGTGCAATTTATAAGTCAAAGCCCTAATCCCCAATGTGACTACATTTGAAGATAGGGCCTTTAAGGAGGTAATTAAGGTTAAATGAAGTGATGAGTGTGAGACCCTAATCCAATAGGATGGGTGTGGTATATTAATAAGAGAAAGAGATGCCAGAGATGTGTCCCATCCACACCCCTAGCTCTGCACTGCAGTGTGTGCACACAGAGGAAAAGGCCATGTGGGGACACAGCAAGGAAGCCGTCTGAAAGCCAGTAAGATTGGCCTCACCAGAAAACAACCTTGCTAGCACCTTGATCTGGGACTTCCAGCCTGAAAAAGTGTGAGAAAATAAATTTCTGTTGTTTAAGCCACCAGTCTGTGGCATTTTCTTATAGCAGCCCAAGTAGACCACTATACCTAACATGCTTTTTAATATATTAGCATAGAAAATTAGCCAAAAAAGTCATACTCAAAGAGTTATCACTGACCACTGAATGGTGGGGATTTATGAGGGTTTTAAATAGGTTTCTTCATTTTTCATACTATCTTCCAATTTTTCTACAATGACATATTGTTTTGTAAAGTAATAAAAAACATAACTTTCCATTTAAAAAACAAAAAAGGATTCTGTTTTGGTGGGGCAGATGATGTTTTCAACAACTTCTCTATAATGCAATAATGAATTTTATATGCCTGCTTCTAATAAGGATCCTCAGTGTAGGTTGGTGTCAACCATTGAAGCGTAATTCCTTTTCAAGTAATTGTACAAAGGTAAAATTATGGCTTTTAAGCATAATATACTGATTGAGTTTGAAATCAGAATATTTAAAGAAATAAAAGAACTGCATGACCGGTCCTTCAGGAAGCTTCAATAAATAAATTTTGCAAAACTTGGCTTCCAGTAAGAATCGGACAGGAGTGGCAGAATATCAAGGTGATCAAAAGCTTCAGTTTTGGAATTAGACATCCTGGTTTTTCTTCCTGCTTGGCCTCTTACTGAGCCATTTCCAGAAAGCTATTTAAACTCTCTTAAGCCTCAGTTTCCTCATCTGAAAAATAGAATAGTATTAGCTCTCTCATAAGATTGTTGTAAGAATTAAATGTAGTAATATTTAAAAAGAAACTACCGTAGGACTTAGCTGCTAGGGTGGAACATAGTAAATAATAAATGTTAGTTTTAAAAATAATATTATTTGAGAGTTCAAAGTTCTATTTTCTGTGAAGGAAATATTCTGTGAATGGCTTAAAGTAGAGCTATTCTGCATTTCTGGCTGAAGCAGATACCCATGACTTTCACATCTGTTGTTTTTAGCTCATATGTAAAATTAAAGCCTCTAAAACCAAACTTGGTCTTGATGAGATGTCACCTTGCCTCCATAAAAAAAGAGATTAAGCCCAGGAAGTAATTCTAGACTATTTTTTTTAAACTCAGTTTTGTTCCTAAATCAATATCCATAGTTTTACAACTTAATATTTTATAATAACTAAAGTAATAGTCACATCTGCATAAGGTTATACATATTTCACATGTTAAGTATGCTATGTAGGGTTATACCTCTTTATAGAAATTCCTTCTAGATTGTGAGCTTTAAAAAACTAAGGAATCATAGATAAAACTAATAATTTGGATTTTATGTAACAACAATAACAAACCCCGCAAATCTAGGGATCAGTAAATTGTAGTGACCTTAACAAATTATCTATATAACCTCTGCAAAACTGTCCTTTGCTTCTGGAACATAATTTTCAGGCTTGCATAAATTTTTCCTGATAATACTGTACAATTGTATAATTGCAAGGATAATGTACTAAATGGCTATATGCCTTATTCCCGCAGTTTGTAAATGGACAGACAGGCTGGTGAGAAGTTTGCAGGCTGAACAATTTTTTGAAAATGTTGCCTAAATGGCACCATTTCCTGAAATATATTTTACAAGTCTTAACAGTACCAGGTAGCTTAAATGAGTTAGGATCCCTCCCTAAACTGTTAAATTAATATCAGGAAGCAATTTAGACACCAAGGAGAACTGAGCTCAATGTGTTAGTGAGATGAATAACTGAAGCCTTTGAAGTGGGTGATAGATCTTACTAAGTGACTGCTCTCTTATAAATTCCTAAACAAGAAGTCTTCATTGAGAAATGGTTGGGATAGCTGCCATTTGTCACTTGGCCTATGCATGCTTAATCACCTGCATTTTCAGACCACTGAAAGCATATTCAGTGTATTGTACATTGATACATCCACTGAATACGCAACCCAACTCCCCTGAGACTGACACAAGCCCTAGGAAGAAATTTGGCTTATTGTTGTTTTTCTGAGCCAATAAACCATTATTGTAAAAGTTAAGATATCATTAGGAAAAAATAGGGATTTTACTGTTTCAATGCTCATTTAAGATTGCATACTTGGAATTATATTTTTATTTAAGTTAAAATTTTATATCAGACTTATTGTTACTGAACCCCCAATAACCCAGTTTAGGTTACATTGGCTGGTCAAACAGTGAGTCATGAATTTTATCAGTTACTACAGTAAAGGAATGATACAAGAGAATCTAAAAGGAGGTTCTAACTTCCACTACCCAGACCAGTATCATAAACTTTTCAATTCCTATATGCATAACATATGCTTGTATATATGTGAGATGTTTTAATTTACCCTGGGCAAGAGGCAGCCCAAAGTGATAGTTAAAGAAAACAGGCTCTGGAGACAGACACTGGCGGGATCCTGGCCGCTCAGGTCAGTTACTTAATCTCTCTAAGCTCCACTTTCCATCTGTAAAATGGTGAGAGTAATGGTGCCAAGCACACAGGGCCATGCTGAGGATTAAATGACACAGTGTGTGCCAGGGGCTTCGATCCAGTGACTTGCACGTAGTCATCATTACATACAGTTGTCTATTATTGAATCCTCTCATCTGTTTCCCTGCTCACACTATCCTGTGCTTTTTGCTCATTCCATCATACAAACCATCATATAAAGCATTAGGTGTTTATTGTGCTTTTTAAAACCTCTTGACTACATTAGTTGTCAGTCCAGAACCAGCACAATGACGTTGGCTGAGCAGTTAAAACATGAGATTTAGGAAAAGAAAGTCTTTTGATATGCATGCAATATGCAGTGCTAGATACTTTCTTAAACTGTGTAAGCATGTTTTAATAAAGGCAGCAGCAGATGAGAAGAATTTATAATAGCTAAGTTCCATATATTCTTGTTTCGGCTTGATAATTTGTCTTTGGTAAGTATGTAATTTTTTTTTCACAGTAGTTATTCCCAGCTGCATATGTGTGCTGCAGAAAGAAAGAGCATATGGAATATATACTGTGTATATATACATATAGATATTCTGGCACTGGGCGTGTGGATTCACATGCATATACATGCACACACTCGCACTATCAGGCTATAGATGTCTATGTATAGAGAGACAAATATATGGATAGATATATACCCTTCTGCTCTTTTCACTGTGCTACGCATGTCTGAGGCAGCAAGAGTTCTGTTCTCCTCTCTATTCCCCACCCGCCACAAGCTGGAGGGCCAGAAGGTGGGGCGGTACCTCAGGATAATGGCAGCAGAAGGCAAAGGGAGCAGACAGCTGGCAAGCTCTGCCCCAATATGCTTCCCTGAAAGAGGCAAGGAAATTTCAGAAGATGCAATGCCTGAATGGCTCACTTTGCAGAAAAAAAGAAGCAAGGTAAAAATTCCTTAGAATGCAGTCCATTTTAATGGGTCTAGAATTGACCGTCTTCTTATCACCACTTGGTAAACATCACCAAAGGTGTGAGTTTATAAACACTTCATCCTGAAAAATATTCCAAAAAGAAATGTCAACTTTTTTTTTTTTTTCCCACTCATGAGAGCTGTTCTCATAAGCTTAAAAAGACTGCCAATGCCAGGTGTCTCCCTGGAATTTTCTAGAACAAAAATGTACTGTGAAACCTCTGCTATCTTAAAAGTGGGAGCATAAGAAATTCTGGATAGCAGATCATAAGCACTACAACTTAGCTATTTTGAATGAAACATTTTCAAAGGTAATTTTATATGCCTCCTTGCCTTCTTAGGCAGATGACTCTAATTTCACACTTTCTTGATGACTCAGGGTCATCATTATGAACAATAATTTTTATTAGTAAAACATAATGCTCTTAGGTGCCACTGAAATGTGTAGGAGTATTCCCCTGTTATTAAAGCGTTTCTTTTTCTTTTTTTGCTCTGGGCCATTATTTATCCCAAGGTCTATTTTGTCACTCTTAAATCAATTGTCTGCTTGAATTATGTAGTCTAATTTGTTAGGACATTATAAAAATCGGAAATAATCTCCAATGAGGGCTCAAAGCTTCCCCTCTTGTAAAGTCCTTTAAATGTACAATGTGATAAAAGCTTTTTGTGCTTGGTCCCTGGGTTGTAAGAGGTGAGGTTGATTATAGACTGAAGTCTAGGCAGACAAGGAATTTCTGTCTTTCTTGAATATTATGATTTGTATAGTACCTTATAATGTTTTATTTTGTCCATAAATCTTAATCTTATCTTCACAATTAAATTATAAACTTCTTGGGACAGAGACTACATTGTATGCTGTTTTCTTCATTCTTTATAACACCATATACAGTACTCTACACAAAAACTAGACATTCACTTACTTATACGTAGATTCCAGGGTATTTTAAAAAGTATACTGGTTAATTATTATCACAATTACAGAGGTATAAGATGGGGTTATCACGCTAACTAATTTTGGCAACTGCCAAAAGCACAGGGAGACGACTGTATTTTGTGGGACACATAGGAGTATTGATGAAGTAAGAGCTTTGGCGTTCGGTCATTCAGCTCTGTGCTGAAAATGTTCATAGGCAGGCAGTGTGTATGGGCCAGAAATGTATCAATAGATGGCAAAAGCGATCAGTATATGTGATTCGTGGCAGATTTAGCTTTCGTTAGGATACCAATGATCAGTGCTAATCTAGTGATTTGAGACTACGGTGTGGTCTGACTGCCATTTTGAAATTACAGTTGACCCTTGAACAACATGAGTTTGAACTGCATGGGTCCACTTATACGTGGATTTTTTTTCAGTAAATGCGTACTGTGGGACTATGTGATCCTCCGTTGAATCTGCGAATGTGGAACCACAAATATGGCTGGCCAACTGTAAAGTTATAGGCGGAATTTTGACTCCTTGGAGGGTCAGCGCTCCTAACCCCTGCATTGTCCAAGGGTCAAGTGTATTTGTAAATTCATAATTGCAAAGCCCTTTTCCTTAAAATTAACATTTGAAGTTTCAACAGCATAAACTATCCCATTACATGCATACTATGGTAGGAAAGCAAGCTTTTGTTTTAGATTTTATATGGCGTGATTTTATGTACCAGAACTTCATAAGATTAAAGCCTAGTTAAACTCTGATTTATTTTTATGTTTTTAATATAGTTGAATATTGTACAGCTTATATGCTGAGATATAGTGTGAGAGAGGAGGTCATTTTTCTGCTGATCTTTCTAAACATGATCCAGCTATTTATTTTCTACGTTATGTTGGTTTTAAATTAGGGAAGGGTCAGTGCATAGAACTCCTTTTATTCTTCACTTCCCCACTTGTTTTTGATATGCTTGCAATAACTAGCTCTACCCAGTTCCAACTGTACACCTTCTCAGGCAGTATTTCTTATGCAAGCATTAGCTTCCCACCATCCCTTAGCATTGTTTTCCTCCTTTAAAAGTATTTTCACATTCATTCTCCTCTATGTGACTCTCCTTGACTGAGTGCAAGGAAGATAATGCTGTTTTTCTTACACCTCTACCTCCTTTACCACTCTCCTCACAAGACCCATTGACACCAAAACCAGAAAATGTAAAATTTGTAGAAAGCTTTTAGGTTTTATATACAGATAGGTAAGCCTGGCTTGAGCTTATGAACTAGGTGCATCATACAGTTTATTGTATGTAGGTAAGTTTAAGCCTGTATTAGTTTAGATGCTTTTCGCATCAATTAAAAGAAAGCTCCAGCTCCACCTGCTTGGATAGTGATGGCATTGATAATCTCACATGAGATTTGGTATAGATGAGTGACCCGAAGATGGTATCAAGGGCTCCTATTGTCTTGTTTCTCTTAGCCTCCCTCAGCCTCAGCTTCATCCTAAATATCATTCCACTCCTGGTTTCAAGATGCCTTGGCTTTAGCCATCAGACAAGTCATTACATGCTTTTCTATTCACAAGCAACAGGAGTGTTAGAAATATGCTTCTCAAAGTGTGGAGTATCTATTCTTTTGTTTTTAACTGAAGTATAGTTGATTTACAATATTGTGTTAGTTTCAGGTGCACAGCAAAGTGATTCAGATATGTACATTTTTTCAGATTATTTTTCATTATAGGTTATTATAAGATATTGAATATAGTTCCCTGTGCTATTCAGTAAATCATTGTTGCTTAACTATTTTATGTATAGTAGTTTGTATCTGTTAATCTCATACTCCTAATTTATCCCTCCCCCTTTCCCCTTTGATATCCATAATTTTTCTTATCCATGTTTTCCATGTCTGTGATTCTATTTCTGTTTTGTATATAAGTTCATTTGTATCATTTTTTTTTAGATTCCACATACAAGCAATATCATATGATATTTTTCTTTCTCTGTCTGACTTACTTCACTTAGTATGATAATCTCTAGGTCCATCCATGTTGCCACAAATGGTATTATTTCATTCTTTTTTATGGCTGAGTAATATTCCATTGTATATATATACCACACCACATCATCTTTATCCATTTATCTATCGATGGACATTTAGGTTGCTTCCATGTCTTGCCTATTGTATATAGTGCTGCAAGGAACATTGGGGTGCACGTATCTTTTCTCCTGATATATGTCCAGGAGTGGGGTTGTAGGCTTATATGGTAGCTCTATTTTTAGTTTAAGGAACCTCCATACTGTTCTCCATAATGGCTGCACCAATTTACATTCCCACCAGCAGTGCAGGAGGGTTCCCTTTTCTCCACATCCTCTCCAGCATTTATTATTTGCACACTTTTTGATGATGGGCATTCTGACCAGTGTGAGGAGATACTTCATTGTAGTTTTGATTTTCATTTCTTCAATAATTAGCAACATTGAGCATCTTTTCATGTGCCTTTTGACCATCTATATATCTTCTTTGGAGAAATGTCTATTTAGATCTTCTGCCCATTTTTTGATTGGGGTTTTTTTTTTTTTTCTATAGTTAGCTGTATGAGCTGTTGGTATATTTTGGAGGTTAATCCCTTGTTGGTCACACTGTTTGTAAATATTTTCTCCCATTATGTAAGGTGACTTTTCGTTTTGTTGACGGTTTCCTATGCTGTGCAAAAGCTTTTAACTATGATTAGGTCCCATTTGTTTATTTTTGCTTATTTGTTTTGCCTTGGGAGATTGATCTAAGAAAATATTGCTAAGATTTATGTCCGAGAATATTTTTCCTATGTTCTCTTCTAGGAGTTTTATGGTGTTATGTTATAGTCTTCTCTTTAGTCTGTTTAGGCCAGCTTAAGTCACATACCCATTTTTGACTAATAACAGCATCAGGCAAGGGCTGAACTCTCTCTGGCTTTGAAACATCAGGATGTCCCCTCTGGGGTGGGAGAAGGATCAGACATCACACACAATCAAGTTCTTTTAGGAAGAAGAAATGAGAAAAAAATATAGAGGCTGGATATTGGGAGATAATCACTGGTGTCTGCCACAACACGATGACATCATTTTAGAAACAGAGCTGTTGATGTTTCCGCTGTTTATGGAGTGCCCACTCTGCAAAACATGGAGATAGGCCTTTAATAAACAGTAATGTGCAGGAACTGACTTGTACTGGTTTTCTTGAGCTGATTGTTACATTTTCAGGAATTTTGCAACCTGGTTGACAAGTCATTGATAGCTTTAGATTAACCATGTTGGGATTATTTATAATTACAGCCCTTACTTCATAGGATTATTGAGCGAGGATTAAAGGAGTGAATATGTATAAAATAGTTACAACAATACTTGCTAAAGAACAAGTGCTATACACATTAGCTATTGGTATCATTCAAAAAATTCACTTTAAGAAGAAAAATATCACTAACTTTGATAAACAATAAGTATTATTCAGTCAGAGTCATCAAAGGGAAATAAATATACACGAATCACATGTTCTTAACCACTCTGCTTTACTACTTCTTTATAGTCATTTATATACACAGAATACGACACCTATTAATGCAATTTTTTTTGTTGTTGTTGTTTTTTTTTGTTTTTTTTTTGCAATTATTTTTTCTATTTAAGCTATGTCCAATCTTTTAGGGAGCAAGGTAAGAGATAAATGAATAAATAATTGTATAATACAGAAAAGTTGAAAATATGAATAGGAATAGTAAAGGAAAAAAATTCATCCAGAATCCTATTATCTAGAATATTCATTAATACAATTTTAGTTTATTTATTTCTAATATTTTCCTTGAGTTTGTTTTTTATATATTTGAGATCATAGTGTATCTTCTTTATTCATTTAATATTGCATTGTAAACATGTAACCTAGAAAATTTCCTACAATATTTTAAGAAGTTGGTGAATTTTTTGGAGGCATAGTTTATTTATTTATTTTTTAAAATTTATTTATTTATTTATTTATTTTTCGCTGTGTTGGGTCTTTGTTTCTGTGCGAGGGCTTTCTCTAGTTGTGGCGAGCGGGGGCCACTCTTCATCGCGGTGCGCGGGCCTCTCACTGTCGCGGCCTCTCTTGTTGCGGAGCACGGGCTCCAGACGCGCAGGCTCAGTAGTTGTGGCTCACGGGCCCAGCTGCCCCGCGGCACGTGGGATCCTCCCAGACCAGGACTCGAACCCGTGTCCCCCGCACTGACAGGCAGATTCTCAACCACTGCGCCACCAGGGAAACCCTAGTTTATTTTTTAATTAATGCTATCAATTAGAAAACTCTTCCATCTTAGATAATCAATTTGGTATTTTCTAGATTTATCCTCTTAAATTATGTTACCAATCATTGAAAGCTACTATTATTATATTGGAAGCAAAACGGAGAAAAAAAAATCTATGTCTGTTGTCACTTGTTTTTTGGTAACTGCTGTGTTTCTTACCAGACCTTATTAGCTTCATGTATTTCATATTCACCTAAGTCCTGGTGGATGGCTGGTAAAATTGAGTATATGCCCATGCCAGTATTGATGGAACAAAAATGACTTCAAAACAAGGCTTTTAATAACATGTATTCTGTTTTCCTTGCAATTTGTGGATTTTTTCCTCCAAACATATGCATATCTGAAATTCAAATCGAGTGCTCCTTACCTCATGCTCCCCTCCATAACTCTAATGAGGTGGAAAAATGTACGTTAATGATGGAAAGTTATTTAGTGCTGAGCAGAGTTAATTGCTTCTAATCACTGCTTACATCCATCTGGTTTTATGGTAGACAACAAACCTCTTCATTGGGCTTGCACATTGACATATTGTAAATCACAGAGATGCACTGGCATCTTGCATATTGTGCTTCTATTAGTGAGGCTGCATTTTCATAGAGCCCCAATGGCAGACATTGGGATACAGATCAACTTGTACATGTTCTGTTAGAACTGCAGGGAGCCCTAGTGAACTGGCTTCCCCGGGTTCACTTGGAAGGCGGTGGAAAGCTGCTGCCTATCAAACTCTGGATGAAAAGCTGTGGAAGAGCACCTGAGATTGAATAGCATGGTCCCTTTGCCATAGAATTGGAGTTGAGGTGTTAATATTGGCAATTGTCTAATTTTTTTCCCAAAAGCATAGGGTTAAGGCTTTCATCTACTACTATCATTTGACAGAGTAAACAGGGAAAGTACTGCATGAACAAAATACCAAGGTTTAGAACTAAGCTTTATAACCTTTTATCTTCCCTTTTATTTTGTGTCCAACAATAACAGCTTCTTAAGGTTCAAAGATTTAAGCAATATTTTATCAGAACTTTAGGATGGTCAAAGGAAACCCATAAGCACATGAATTATGATAAGGGAAAGCTTTATTATAGCATAATTACACTTAAGCTAGAACTAATTAGGGTGTTATTAGTACAATGATGTCATTGGTCGATATCTATTGATAATAAGAAACTTAGGAAATTAACATGTGAAATATGACCTGCAATTCTGTGACAATCTAGAAAATTTGATAGGATAGTGTAATTACCATAATATCCTACATTGTAGGTGATGTTATTAGTTAAATTAGGCCATGGCGTGTAAGTCTTAAAAAAGAGAAGCAAGGAAGGAGAAGGGAAGAAGGGATGCGTATAAGAATCTGATACCACTTTTGCCTTCTTTGGCACCTGCTTATCTAATTCCTTCCTGTTAAGGGTGAATGATTTTAGGGAGAGGTAACTAAGTCATAAAAGGTACGAAATTTAAAGCTGACTAGTGATTTAGGTATTATTTGGTAATATGTACTATCTTCATTTCATAAATAATAAAACGGAGGCCCAGAAAGATTAAGTGACTTGTGCAAGACAAGTCAAAGAGTTACTTACATGGCAGCACCAGTGTCAGAGAACAGATCAATGTCACGTGTCTTCACTCAGATAGAAACTCATTAATTTGCAATCCAGACTACCAATGAAACCTAAATAAACGCAATGTGCTCCTGACCTCCACATTCCCCATTTTTATATCCTATTTTATGAAAGAAAAAAATGACAAGTTCTCATCAATTTTTGTGTTGCAAAAACAACTTAGACACTATCGTGTATGATAACTATATATTTAGCTCAATCTCTATATGTGCGATAAAACTCTGAAGTGTCCTTCAAGCTTTCTGAATCATGAAAGGAGGATTTGTGTAGTTTGGAGTAATAATTAAGTCTAATTTAAATATTAATAAGACTAAGATTTATTAAAAATTGGTAATCCATGTATGTTATACATGATAACTGTTGGTCCAAACCCCTCATTACCTATCAGGGTATATAACTGTTATTTCACCGTAGTTCAGTTTTTTGGACTAATTATCCTAAACTCACTCCTGGTATTTTCTAATATTTTAGTGCTTAGACTAAATTGGATTTTTGTGTCTTCCATGCTTCCTCTGTTCCCTTTACAACTGAGCTGAAATTGAATAAAATAAACCTGACTTAAATTTTTTGGAAAGATTTTCAACACAGCCACAATTTTGGTCTCAAGATTTTGCTTAGATTCTTCAAGGCTGAGGGGAGCTATATGCTCAATTGAACTCGTGTGCTTAAAATGTTTGTTTTAGAATTCTAGACTACCTAAGCAAAATTTTTGCACTCTAGTAAAATATTCACAGGCTCATCTTTATTTCCCCTTATTCTCTTTCTTTCTTTTTCTTGGTTGAGAATTATGTGTATATACATACACACACATACATACACATGATGTATAACATACACATATGTATAGAGTTAAATCATTAGGGAACGGATTTACAAATGAACTGTGCCCCTTTTAAAGTCTCTGCAATGATATTTCAGTGTATTTTATTTGTAACTCATCACCTCACTAATGATTTGATTTGATTTTATGGTTGAAATGAGATTTTTAAAACTGTTTTGGCAGTATCTTTTCCCTCCTTCCACATCTTTAGCATTCAACATGAGTGGATGGCCAATATGGCCTTGGTTGATTGGATGAGGGTTAAATGAAGAGTAGCCATTACTTCCATTGCTTTAATTACGCCATCCTCACGCCATGATGGACCTTGCCCCATTTCCCTCCGGTAGACCTGACAGACTCTAACTGACCTAATTGATACCAGATGACAGCTCAAATAAGGCCTAATAAAGAAGTAATCACACTAATCTAATGAGCAAGCTGTTATGATACTGACTTATAGGAAGCTGTTTTTTAATCCCTCCGTTTTTCTTTTATTCTCTATAACTACTACTCCCAATCTCCTTTTCTCTTATTGTAGAATCAGAGGACTTAAATGGACCTTAGGGGAGTGTCAGCTCCATTTCCTGTTCTTTGCTCTATAAGATATGCATTGACATAATTTTTTCCATCTTTTAAATATGGAAATGTCAAACATACTGAAAAGTTGGAAGATTAGTACAATGATCACACATATAACCACCATTCACTTTCAATAACTGTAAATATTATTTTTTGCCATGTATGTTTTATCTGTACATTATTATGTATATATATATTTTTCTGAATCATTTGAAAATGTCACATGCATTATAACATTCCATCCCTGAATAGTTCATCCTGTATTTTGAAAAATAAGGTATTCTCCTAAATATGCATATCATTAACAAATGAATAATGATATCCATTCTGTTTTCAAATTTTTCCAGTTGTTCAAAGTAACTTTTTTTTTTAAAAACGTTTTGTTTTCAAACCATATCTAATCAAAGTCCCATTAGTTTATGAACATTTCCTTGCTTTCTGGCATAATAAAATAGTCTTAGGCTCACCTTGTACTTTCCTTGTCCTAGATCTGAAATCAACCATTGTTCCAAGGAGCCTAAGATCAAGATATGGGCTGTTACGCTCATTGCTACAGGAATGTCATTACTTCTATGACTTTTCAGTGGAATAGCTGAGGTGTACATGTGTGTGTGTGTGCACACATGTGTTGAATTCCAAATAATATTTCCTCTTCAATTTTACTATTATAGTGTGTCTTAGCTTTTTAGATTATCATATATATGATATACATATATATAATATTTATGCTGAAAGTATTGTTACCTAATAGCATTAACATATTTAATTGCCTTTTTGTATAATATACATAAAATGGTTTTAATATATATAAAATGGTTTTTAATATGCATACAATGGTTTCTAAATTATAATACCAATATTGCATCTAAATCGAGTTAAAGATTTCCCTATGAGTTGCTGTTTTCTTTTTAGATTGTATCCCACTTACTCGGTATAGCCAGAGTATTACACTCAAAAGTTGCTTGGAATAATATTCTGCATGATTAGGTTATTCATTTGAGTACATGAACAGTAAGATTTATTTGCTTCCAGTTTGGGGGATTGCTTTTTTATTCAAATTTATGTTTTGACTGTGTAAAAAGATTTACATGGGTCAGAAGTCTATATATAAAATAGTATTCATAGAATTCTCACTTCTATCCTTATATATCTATATTTCTCCCAACTCCACCCAATTCAGATAACAATTTTAGTTTCTGTTTTATTCTTACAGTGTTTTCTTTTGTAAAAATAAGCAAACAGCTGATCACGGGGTGTCAATTCTCCTGCACTTGGAGGTTGCACATGCATGTATGAGAGGCAGGGTTCCATATCTGGAAGTCTAGAAAAATCACAGGACAGTAGTCAAGCAGTACCTGGTACAGGTGTGAAATGAGAGGCAAGACTGAAAGAATGTGCCTCCAGGGGACATGAGGCCTGTGTCAGCCCTGCTGTAGACCAGCTAGTGCTAGTGTTGCTTTGGTCAAAAGACAGGTCACACAACTCAGTCCACTACCAATCTCAGAAATCTTCAGTATAGACAACATAAGCTCTTTTTCTGTTCATTTGTTTGTTTCTTCATTCAGATCCCTTTATTTTTATTCATACAGTGACTATCCTGAACATTTGAGCCTCATCGTGGACATTATTCTTCTCAAGTTTGAAGATCTCTTACTTCCCAATAAATATAATTTTTCAAATCTAATATTACTATCATTTGAATCTTTTCCCTATTTCTTGTCCCTTGAAAAGCTAAATTGATATACTCTTAGTAAGTACCTAACCTACTCATTTTTAATATCTTTCTATTCTAACTTTTGAAGAAAGCATACTTATTCCTGATTCATGTTTAACACATGTGGAATAACTCCCAAATCCCTTTTAGTTCTGCTCTAAGAAATCAGATATTTGTGCAATTTTTGTTTATTCTATAAATTACTACCTTTATGCTTCTGAACTTTCTTTGTTCTTTAATTTTGTCCCCACTTTAAAAAAACCTTTTATTACACAAATACTACATATCACTTGTGTAAGTCAAAAAAAAAAAGATGTAAAAAGGAGGGGAGTCTGTCTCCCCTTTGCAACCTTGTCCTTCTGAGACGTATGACATAAACTCTTTGCTGTTTATGCTACCATATTTTTATCTGCTTATAGAAACATATACACACATATGTAGGTATTTTACCTACCTTATTCCTAAAAAATGGAATCATATTTACACATCCCCTGGTAATTTCTTTTCTTTTTTTCTTTTTTCTTTTTTTTCCACTTGATAGTAACATCTTCCTTGGTCTATAAGTTCAGATCTAACTTACCGTTTTTAAATAGCTGTATGACATTCATTATTCTGGCTACACAGGTTTTTTTTCAAACATTCTCCTCTTTTTGTATGTACAGGTTGTTTCCAGGTTTTGTGATTTTAAATAATTTTACAAGAACTTCTACATATATCCTACATTCTCATGCTTTTATTTCCACGAGATGGATTCCTAAGTTTGGGAATGCTGGGTCCAAGGATATACATGTTTAGTATTTTAATAGATATTCCCAGGTTACCTTTTGTTTTGATTTCTACGATGACCTGGACACATGGATGTTGTCTTAGTTCCTCTGAAAAGACACCTGAGATTACGATTTGGGTGCAAGTAGTTTGTTTGTGATGTCAACCCAGGAAACTAAAGTGAGGGAGACATTAACTCAATCTACTTCAAGAGAAAATCTCTGTGTGACGGTTATATACTGCTCTCTCCATCAGTTCCAGGTATGGCTCCTCAAGGTACAGCAAGGATGCATCGTACTTGCACCACAACTGCATTAAAATCAGTAGGGCTATGGATCTATGATGTGGTACATCATAAATGCCTGCTGTAGATGTTAACTGGAAACTTATTAAATATTTCTTCTATTATTATTTCAATCCAAATATTTTTAAATGTTGTCTTGTTTCATTAATATTTTATTCAACAACTATTTCTTGGGCATCCACTCTGAGCCAAGCACTGCATTAATTATCGGGATACTCAATTGAGTATAAACAAACCAACCAGCCAAAACACAGTCCTTCCTCACATGGAGTTTCTAGCTTAGTGACAAATAAGTGCAGTAAAGGAAAGGAACATGATTCTACAAAAGTGTAAGACCAGCAAGCCCCCAAACCCTGTCTTGGACTGGGAATCTCTGAGAAGTATTTGCTGAGAAAGTGCCTTGAGCAAAGATCCGAAGTATGAGTGGGTGCTAATCATGTGAAAGTGGAAGGTGAAAGTGAGAAGTGAGTATTCCAGACAGAGGGAGTGGCATTTTTAAGGGGACTATGGTGAGTCTGAAGAACTTACGGAAGGCCAGTGTGGCTAGAATTTGAGAGTGCGAGAGTGAGATAAAGAATGGAACAAAATAATGCTGGGACCAGTTGATCAAGGTCAACATCAACAACCATACGTCATGTTGCTAGTATGTACCCTTGATGTTATGTGATGACAGTGACACTTTACCTTCATGGTCTTCCTCTCCAAAACTCGTAACCCCAGACTGATCATGAGAAAAACATCAGATAATCCAAATTGAGAGACATTCTACAAAATACCTGACCAGTACACCTCAAAACTGTCAAGATCATCAGAAACAAGGGAAGTCTGAGAAACTGTCACAGCCAAGAAGAGCATATGGAGACATGATGACTAAATGTAATGTAGTATCCTGGATGGGATCCTGGAACAGAAAAGGACATTAGGTAAAAATTAAGGAAATCTGAATAAAGTATGGACTTTAGCTAATAATAATGTATTATTATTAATTATTAGTTCATCAATTGTAACAAATGTACCATACTAATTTTAATAATAGGAGTATATGAGAACTCTGTATTTAAAATTTTTCTAAATATAGAAGATTTTTCTAAAAATAAGTTTATTTTAAAAAAAATAATTCTGAAGAGGTAGTGGTTGGAGTTACGTTTTGTAAGGCCTCATAGGCCCTGTTTAAGGTTTTGGTCTTTTCTGTGATACACTTGAAGAGCACTGATCTTTTAGACAGATGTACCATGATTAAATTTACTTTATTTAAAATCTCACTGTGGCTGTAATGCCAAGCACTGAGTGGCAGGTGTGGAGCAGGAAATCCAGTTTTAAGGCTCTTAGTATTCTTGGCAGGCGATGATGGAAACATGGACTAGGGTGGGACAGTGGAGAGAGCCTGAAATGAACAGAGTTCATCAATTTTGTGGCTAAAAATCACGGCTTTGGGTAGCTACCTTGACATCCTCAGAAATAATAAGCTTGAGAGAGAAGGTAATACAATTCATCTTCTCTCTGCCGCTGGGCTGGCTTCCATTTTCTGGTTTAGAGGACTTAATGGGTTTAATGGAAGAAGACTGAAGGAGGTTTGGAGTCTTATTGCCTGCTCTTTGGTTAGTAGTAGTAGGCTTTTCCAACTAAACAAGACTCCAAGTTAATGGCTGCTAGTGAGTATAGATTATAGGCTGCAGGCATAGGGTGGTCTCCCTTAAAAGAGCTACCTGCAACTGGTGAATTGTCAATCCATCTCTCTCTTATAGTGTCTTATTAAAAATATCAAGGTGCAGTCAAGTCAGAAGGTATACTTACATTCTGGCTCTTTCCATGTGCTTGCCCCTGTGGTATAGGTTCTCTGGGGAAGTGATATCCTTTCAAGTTAGTTCATGTGACAATTTTACAAAATTTCTCACCATGGTATAACAGTGGTTACCAACCTCTAAGTCTATAAAATCTGTCTGTGTTTGTGTGTGTGTTTTGCCATTGACATCCTGACCACTAAGTGAATGCCACATATTTCAGGTTTTGTTCAGCAAAATCCTAATATTAACTATCAAAAAAAATTTTTATTATGTGTGGGATAAACTACCTGTAATAAAGTGACCAAAAATAGGGTGATTCAAACAAGATAACAGTTTCTTTTTTTCTACAAAACAGTCTGAGGAGAGCAGGTAATCAGGGTGAATAAGCAGCTCTGCCTCATGAGATCATTCGTGGACCCAGGTTCTCCGTCCTGTAGTCTCACCATTTCTTAAGGTGTTCTCAGCTCTCTTGCTCAAGTTATTGTGTGTATCAGTAGTTCATTCCTTTGTATTGCTGAGTAGTTACTCCATTGCGTGGATGTACCATAGTTGTTTCATCCATTTACCAATCAGAGGGCATTTGGGTTATAATCAAGGTTTTGGCAATTATGAATAAAGTTCCTATAAACATTCATATACAGGTTTTTGTGAGAACATAAGTTTTTATTTCTCTAGGATAAACACCTAGGCGTGGGATTCCTGGGTTATATGGTAAATATATGTTTGATTAACCATATAAGAAACTACTGAACTTTTCCAAAATGGCTGCACCATCTTGCATTCTCACCAGCATGTATGAGAGTTGCTAGTTACTTCACATTCTTGTCAGCACTTGGTATTATCAGGCTTTTTGATTTTAGACATTCTAGGAGGTGTGTAGTAGTATCTCACTGTGGTTTCAATTTGCATTTCCCTAGTGGTTAATGATTTTTGAACATCTTTTCATGTGCTTAGTTGCCATTTGTATGTCTTCTTCGGTGAACTGTCATCTTAAATCATTTGCCCATTTTTCATTTTGGGTGTTCATTTTCTTAAGTTTTGAGACTTCTTTATGTAGGCTGAATACATGTCTTTCCTCAGATATATGATTTGCAAGCATTTTCCCCTAATCTTTGGTTTTTATTTTCATTTTTTAAAAGTGTCTTAAACAGAGTAGACATTTTATTTTTCATGGAGCCCAATATATCAATATTTTCTTATATGGATTGTACTTTTGGTATTGTATGTAAGAAATCTCTGCTTAACCCAAGATCACAATGGCTTTCCCCTGTCTTTTTCTAGAACTGTCATGCTTTTAAATTTTATGTTTGATCTATGAATATTTTGAGTTAATTTTTTGTATAGTGTGAGAAACGGTTTGACATTTTGTTTTTTGCATATGGACATTCAGTTGTTCCCGCACCATTTATTCAGAAGCCTCTCCTTTCTCCATTTGAAATACCTTTATTCTTTTGTAAAAAATCAATTGAGCAAATATTTGTGGGTCTATTTTTGGACTATTTGATTGATGTATCTATCCTTTAAGGAAGATCCTAGTATATCTGTTATATAGATGAGGAAATGAGGCTCTAAGAGGTTAGGTAACCTGCCCAACATTATCATAAACACACGCAAGAGTTAGAATCATTCAATGAACTATTAAAAATGCTGTTTAATATTAGACCAAATACTTAACTCTGCTTTAACTCACCACTATATCTGTCCTTCACAGTTTAAAAGATCTTTTGGTCTGCATTTATTAGTAATAATAATAGCTAATATTTAATATTGCTTGCCATGTACCTGCATGATATCAAGACTTTGGATACATCATCTCATCTAAGCTTCACTACAATCCTTTGGAGAAGCTCTTATTATTATACCTTGTCACAAGAAGTGGGACATAGAGATATCATGTAACTTCCTTAAGGTCCCAGAGTTTGTAAGTAGTAGCTGAACTCAGGTCCTCTTATTTACTTTTAACCATTACATCATTCTGTCAAACTGAAAGTCCAGCTGTGCAACAAATCAAGAGTCTACCTACATTTCCTGGTACCTGGTCTATATTTTTCAAAAGATTGTACAGAAAATTCTCCAGTATAATCCATGTGCATGGTTTTCTCCTAACCTATGGTGCCTACAGTACACAAGCACTTTACTAATTGCTTATAAATTATTGTTCAAAACGAGGTTGGCTTTTTTGAGAAGAAGCTATCAGAGAGACCAGAATGCCATCTTGGAGTTTATGACAGGGACTGATGTCCTGACATTGGCGTTGCTTATAATAAATTTTATGTGCAAAAAAACTTAGGAGGTTTTGGGGGTTTCTTATGCAATGTTAAATATAACTTCTTCTGGACCTGAATATTAGGGCCATGTAAGATAAGGATCTTAATAGAGTGATTGTTTGAGAACTTAGAGACTCATTGGAGTTGGAAAAATTATTTAATTGTACCAGTTCCACTGTTCTACTCTTCCTTCAGGAATTGTGTTTCCCAGAAAAAGCTTCCTTTACTCCCAGAATTGCAGCAGAGATTCCCATTGTGTATTATCATAACGCTCTCTACTTTCTTAGCAACACTTGACACATTTTAATTCTTTATTTAATTTCTCAGTTAATATGTATATTCTCTAAAACACTGTATGAAAGGAGGATTGTGCCTTAGTCAGAGCCTAGCATAGTGACTATACTTACCAACTGTTCCAGAAATACCTTTCAACAAAGTGACCTAGAGAGCAGCTAGGGCCACTAGCCTAACTGGCTCCTTGTATACTTTTACAAGGGAGACTAAATATTGGTTATGGATTATCATTCTAGAAAAACAAGCCTATTGGTCTGGCATAGTACTAGTCATATAAATAGGTAAAATTAGGAATTTCCCTTTGGTGAAATAATGGGGGAGAAGATTGGGAACATAGAGGGAATTGCTAATGGCAAAGACACTGGCATTGAACTTCATTGCCTTCATAATTCTACAAAGGATATTCCAGAGAAGTTGCCCTCCCTACTTACTTCCAGTAGGGGACCTCGGGCTTTTTAACTCTTCATCTCAGAATATTGGCAACCAAATCCCATGCTGGAAGACTGTAGACCAGCATAGCTGGTAGTAGGAAAGCAAACTTTTCCAAAAAATGCTTTACTCCTTTTTGAAACTGTCAGCTTGTTTCTTGGAGGTTTGTATCCACCTGTAAACGTGATCCCATACTTTCTAGTGGATGAGTCATGTTGACAACATCTAAACCAATTAATCAGTCTTTTAACATTATGAAAAGAGAGACAATCAGATAATGTGCCTCCTAATGAGATACAGTAGGGAGGTAAAACATATGATTTTTATGATTTATTATTGCCAAAAACCAATTAAATATAAGCCTGATCAAGCATTTAGATCCACTACCCATTTTTCAGGAAATAAAAGGCAAAAAGGAGTGTTAAATAACACCATGGGAATGCATTCCACAAAATCCTGAATGTGGAATATTTTCTAGGACAAATCACATGCATATGTGTATGAAATACGTATGTATGACATAATCAGGGATATTTGAACAATAAATAGCTATTTAGGAACATTAAGAATTTATTGTTAATTTTTTCAGGTATGATAATGCTATTGTGATTCCTTTAAAAAAAAAAAAAATAGAGTTTTGGTTTTTTTTGGCTGCTCCACACAGCTTGCAGGATCTTAGTTCCCTGACCAGGGATTGATCCTGGGCCACCTCAGTGAAAGTGCTGAGTCCTAAACACTGGACCGCCAGGGATTCAAGAGTTAACTTTTAGAGATATATTTTGAAGAATTTATAGATCAAATGATATGATATCTGAAGTTTAACATAATCCAGCGGGGGTGGGGTATTGTTGAGAGTATAAATAAAACAAGATTGGACGTACATTGATAATTGTTTAATCTAGGACAGGGTACATGGTATAAACCACAATTCTCTACTTTTATATATGTTTGAAAATTTCCATAATAAAAAATATTTTTTAAAAAAGTCACTAAAATAGTGATCATACATTTGAAATTTTTCTTTTAGCTCCAAAGCAGCTGTTCCATTTTTCACAACTCTTCTTAGATCTGTTTTCTATTTCTAAAATTGTGCTGTGATGAAGAATGCTTTCCATAAGTACCCAGGTTTCTTTTCTATGTTAATGTTTACAACATTCTTCAGAAGCTTATAAAGTTTCATCCACACATCAAAAATAATAGTTGGCTTTCACATTTCTGTAGCATGTACCAGGCAAAGTGAGGAAAGGAATCTAATTCTCCAGTATCTCAGCGTAGTTTTCTATCCACAACTACTACTAAATTATGAGCCAGATGACTCATATAAACACCCAGATCCTTCTGGCCTATCATATGAAATGAGAATTTGTTCTTGAGGATAACATCTGTTAGAGAGACTTTTATATAATATCTGACAGCCCCAAGATTCCTTGAATGCTTGACAACTGCCATGGGGATATAACTGAGCAAAGCGGTAGAATAACCAACACTGGAATGATTCATGCTCCGTTAGCCTCACCATGAATTACTTTTTGTTTCTCACAAGGAAGACTGTGTCACATGTGTCACTGAGAGGGAGCATGGGTTCTGAACTAGTTCTGCCACTGTAACGTTTATGGCCAAGGCAAGTTCCTTGTCCTCTTTGAGCTTTATTTGTAAAATGGTGATAGTAATACCTAACCTCACAGAGTTGATGGTGGGGATTAAATGAGATGAGAGTATATAAAATACCTAGAACGGTGTCTGCCATGTGTCTAAGTCATCGTTACCTGGTCCTAGCTATTATCAGCAAAGAAGCTGCTTTCCTTGTTTTTTTAAACTTGTGTGCTTTAATACCACGTTTAATGAGTTGGATTCAAGTGTTTTTCTACAGCCTCCCTTGAAAATAGGAAGTTAAGCCTCCTTCCATGTATTTATGGAATGGCTGCACTGTCACTGATTAAGGTGACTTTAGAAGATAATCTTTGAAAATCAGAAACTGTTGTGTAAGATGCCCTCCTCCAAAATCTATGTGATCAGTTCAATTAATTTAGTTATGAGGGGATGTCTTTTGCAATCAATTTATCTTGGAGGTGTAGTATTGATTTTGTCTCTCCAGTATTTTTTTTAAAAAATGGGAATCCCTTTTTTTTCTTGTGAGAACCGCTCCTTCCCATTTTTGGTCTATATGAGGGGTCAGCAAACTTTTTCTTAAAGGGTCACATAGTAAATAGTTTAGGCTTTGCAGGCTATATGTTCTCTGTTGCAACTACTCAATTATACCATTGTAGCAGGAAAGCAGACATAGACAATACATGAGCAAATAGACATGGCTATGTTCCAGTAAAACTTTACTCACAAAAGCAGGTAGCTGACTTGTGGGCCTTAGTTTGCTGACCCCTGGTGTATGGCATTCAGATGAGATGACCTTCTCCTTCATTTTTAATTTCAAGTATAGCCACGTGAGTCAGAACTGGCTAATAAGTATATTTTATCCATCTGGTCACTGTGATAGACTCATGATGGGCATTTGATTTAAGCTGGACCAATCAGAATTAGGCCCATGGCTTTTGCTATTACTATTAAGGGAGATGCACTCTCTCTCAATTGGGGTTACTTAGTTGGTAGAATATATTCCTGGGGTTACTGGTGGGCATCTTGTCACCAGAATGGGGAAGTCCACCTGGGAGTAGATCCAGCACAGAAGAACGCAGAGCTGAGAAACAGATATGAGAACTGAGACCTTTTGTGTCAACAAGAGTTAGTTGTTTGTTTCAGGAAAACTCTGGCAGGAAAGAGAAAACTGTAAAACCAATCAATTAAGTTTGCTGTTTGTGTCAGGTGATGCTTTCTTTAAAATCTTCGCAGGATAACATGATTTCAGGTTTATCTTTTGCTATATAAAGTTGGGGCTTTGATTTTAAATATAGCTGTAAGCTAGAACTATCTATGTCTATCTGGATTAGACCCAGAATTATGAATTATTTTAGAAAAGTTTTGGTCCTGTAAGAGTTAATTTCCTTGCCCCATGGCCCATTCCCAGGAAATTTCAGTGGCTTTCTATTTAAGCAATATCCTGTTAGTCTTCCCATTTCCTAAAATGATATCAACCCTAATCACTCCCAGGGTGGACAATTATCAAGGCATATGGGTCTACATTTAATTGGCCAAGAAAAAGAACTACAGTCCAGCTACTTTCCAGGCAGTGTAAATTCAAACTCACTGACACTTTTATTTTTGGGTTAATGCAGACAGTAAAAAGCTGTGAATTTAGGTCACATTGTTTTGCTTTTGTTGAACCATACCTCAAAGCTTTGCTATTAGTTTACTGAAGGTCATTATTAGAAACAGCCCCAAGAAACTTGTTGCAGTTACTAGATGGATATCATTAAGGATTTATTCTCTATATCAGGCAGTGTCTTTTTAGTAGGAACCATGAGAAAAAATCCTTTCAAATCTCAGTGCCAGGAATAAATCTGATTTTTTCAAATCAATTGAATAGTTTTAAAAAATCTTATGAATACCATTAATCATGAACTTTTCCTCTTTAAACAAACTACTAAGGTACTTAGTGTTCAGTTTATGACTCACTTTTTGTAAAAGTATAGGATTTTATGGCACATCTTTTTGAAAAATACCCTTCAGTCATCTTTTTATTTCAGCCATTAGTTTTCTTTTATCCCAGTTTCCTAACTACTTTTAATTTATCACATAACACTATGAGACAGTATGTCAATATCTACATTATGCTTCCTTGTTCATTAGTAAATAGTGAAATGTAGCCACGAAGAGAGAAAGGAACAACAAAAGGAAAGGGAGAGGGTATGAGGGGCTGACTTTTAAAAATAGCTTATCTCAGTGTTTTGCCTGGATTGCCACTAGGTGTCTTTTCTGGCATAGGAGAAGCCACGCACATATTCGGATTTTATTGCTTCTCAACATTTACAGGCTCTCAAAGAGAATCCATCTCTCTGGGGACATAAGCCCCGGAGTTGAGAGCACCCACAGGATTCATGCTTCTCTGACTCTGGGGTTCTCTTTAGGGCTTTACCAGATGGAAAACTAGCACCTCAGAGCCAGTGATGTGGTGAGCTAACAGGCTTTATCGACAGATGGAAGACCCCAAGTGTGAATGAAAACAGCTTCAGCTTGAAAATGAAAAAAAAATCTGAATCCAGTCTATGTAAGCAAATACCGATATCAAACCAATTATCTAAAGGAATTGGTCTAATGGCTACCTTAGTGACCCGGCATAAGAGATATTTACCTGTCCAATATTTTGTTAATGCTTTTGAATAGGTTAGACTAGGTTGAGAAAGAATGATGTTTTCCTCTTTTGAATGTGAACCTAATGTAGGGTGAAGAGTTCCCTTTTGTTGTGAGTGGTGACAGGAGAGTTACAGTTTGGGGCAAACAGAATTCTAGGCCAACAATTTCACCACACATTGTTTGGAAAACCTTAGGTATATGCCTGTACTCCTGATTTATCTGATTGTAAAGAAATAAATGCGTGATAATTGGATCACATAGATAGATCATAGTTCCATGATTCAGAAATAGAACTGAAGTTATGAAGTGCTTGTCTCAAGTAAGTCTCCAGGTTGATCCCTTTATAACCCTCCTATTTAAAAGTTTCCTATTTCCAGAAATACTAGCATTTATGCAAAGAGGATACTTCTAGTACTTGGTTTATTTATTGTTGTTAAATAGTTTTTATAGATTAATTTTACAACCTACTTATCATAATTATACAAATCTTATAAGAATGCATCTTTCTTTGGTTAACAGTTTATATTTGTTCTATCCGATGCAAAGAGAAAGTATTGACAAAATTATTACAGGTATTATAACCTTTTTTCACTAAGCCTCTGTGTGTTTCTCAGCTTAAAAAGAAGTCCAGATATACATATTCCATTCCACTGACCACTATTTCACATATTTTGGGGGGTTTTAAGTATCATAAAAATTGAAAAGTATTTCTTTTGGTGACTCTAATCTATGAATGTAAATATGCTTCAGATAAAAATCATGACTCTCCACCTTAATTTAGAAGGATCTCTAATATTAACTGAAATCACTTACAAAATGTATTTTATGGGGAAAAATAGATTTTTCCCCCTCAGGTTCAGACAATCTAAATTCCATCTTAACACTGATTTTTAAATTTTAAAGAAATGATACATCAAATAGAAGGGCAATATATATTTGAAAAATTTTAATTTGAAGAACATTTTATGATTTAATTAAAATTGTAATTGTATCATTGCTGGTAGTAATACTACCAGTAGGTCTTTGATAGGGCAGAATTCTTTCATTAAACCTGAGTGAGAGTATTCAAAGTTGAATATTGAAGTTCCCCTACAACGTTTCCTTCCTGCCATTGGGAATAGAGAATCCATGCAGCAAAGTTGTAAAGGGCCACACAAACAGAACCATGTCTGAGGTGGCAGAGGAGCTTCACAGCCATGGGACCCTTCTGCACAAGTGTTGACCCTCTATTGGTCATAATGGTGCCTGGTCCGCCATCTGTCTGATAAAACAACTCAGCGTGCTAAGCGTTGTTGACAGGACGGTGGGCAGGCTGCCTCCTTTGGCGGCTCTCTGGCTGACCCTTCCTCAAAGCCTGGCAAACTTTCAAAGGTCTGTTTCTTCTGGGTAAAATACCATCAATCTGCCTGCCTCAGCATTTCCCTCTTCTTAGGGTACATGCAATATTCTTTCTGAAGGGAATGGCTATTAGCATATTCCACTGTTCTAAAATGGTGAGACTTGGGCTGCCTAAATTGGGTCATGTACCTATAAGCAAAAGGCACATGTAAACGTGCCTTTTGTTTATAGCTAAAGTTTACCAGATGCCAGAGGGACATCTGATCGGCAATGGAGGTTAAAGGCATGATGGTTCTAGTGATTACTGCCAAGTGAGAAGGATGGTACGGTAAGCGGTAAGCTGAATGCCCTCACGTCTAGCTGCTCCTCCACAGAGCAATATGCAAGTGTAGTCAGATTTCTAGAGACAGCCAGTTGTCAGTGGTTAGGGAACAGCTGTGGAATTTCAGACCTTCGGAGGAGGGTACTCTTTTCTTGACAATAACCTGTGATTTTTTTTTTTCCTTCTAAAAAATGGTTTTAGTGAGGTATAATGCAATTTATATACCACAAACTCACCCATCTTAAATATAGAATCCAATGATTTAAACACTGCCACCTATCACCTTTTACTTAAGTAGGCAATCTTCTTCATTATGACAGTGTTTGATAATATGTTGTAGTTATGATTGTTCTGATTTCTATTTGCATTTTAAACTATTAGCAATTACTGAGGGCAGTTTTATATGATGATTGAAGATTAGTGAAAACAGAAACTTAGGTCTAAGCATTGCAGAAAAGCTGGTTCAAGACTATGATCCTCAAATCTTTACTTCCAAACTTCATGTGTAGTCCCATTTTCCTTGTCATGACAAAATATGTGCAGTTTATTTGGTGCCATAATTTGGAGTATTATACTCCCTGTTTCCAGAGATCAACAAATCAATTCATCATATATGCGTAAGATAGAAGCTGTATTGCCAATTTAATGTCTATATGGAGTTTGCACTTAAAAAACATCTTTTTAAAGGCTCTGCAGGATCCCACTTTATGAAGTCTGTATCCTAGGCAACTTTAAAGCTTTCTAAGGAATATGCCAAGTAGACAGCTGCTGTAGCTACTACCAAAGAACAAATCTTTTTCACCTTGGCATCTGGGTTTTCCATTTGTTGGCCAAAATAAGCACAATTTCAGTATTGTCTTTAGCCATCCAATAAATACCAGTGGATAAAGCCATTGGGATTACTGGTGAAGAGCAGTTGTTTGTTAAATGCCATAAAGCCTTGTTATTTTGGCTGTTAAAATGTTTTCTGAGTTAAAAAAAATATGATAATCCATGTTATTTAACTGAGATTTTCTGTGAATTCCTTCCTCTTCTTCTTATAGCCCACTAAAACTCTGATGGGAAGGTATGCTATAATTTAAAAATTATTGTTACTTAAAACTTGAAATAAATTGTGGAATGAGATTTCAAAGCACAACTTGGATGGCCATACATTAAATGAAACTAATTTATGGAAATGTAATATAATAAACAGAGAACATGGGGAAGATGTATTAAGGACATTACAAAAGACTCATCTCAATTTCCCATTAAAAAATCACCTAGAGTATTATGATGTGTATTAGCCCAGGTTACCTAGAAAGCAGAGCTTGAGACAAAGCTGATGTGCTATTGGGGAGTGCAACCCCAGGTAATAAGCGTGAAGGAAAAAGGGAAATGAGGTCCGGAGGAAGGAAAGCAAATAAAAATCATTTGTTAACTAGTTGGCTACAGATTCACAAAAAACATGGCCAGCTGTTCAGTCATGAGCGGATTTGTCTTCTGAGATGATGTCTGGAATCCCTGTGCCTTGGAATAATGATCAAAAGGAGAAAAGGGATAGGTTTATTTGTCAGCTCCTAGTTGCTCCTGTATCTCTCTTGGTAAAAATTCATGCCATGGACACATGTCATTATGCTTCTGGGTTGTGTTACCTGGCCATTTGGGCATCTGCTGGGGAAATCCAGGCCACACATCTCTTAGTGTGATCTGGTTGAGTTGGACAGGAACAGGTAAACTTGCTGTGCTTTGTCCCATGACAGGGGCCATAGAGGTCTGCCTAAGTCCAGACCGCACTCTGGGGAAGATTGAGAGAGTGGTATTAAGTTAAAGGTGACAGTGGCAGCTGCCAGGATTCCGTTGATCAAGTACACAAGACCTGGGAGTCAGGTAGTACGAAATAAATCTAGGGAGTCTCAGAGCTGGATTCAGTATAGAATGTTATTCACTTTGTAGAAATGCAATTTGTACGCATCATTAACATTTCATGAACCTATTCTGGTTGTCTACTCTGTCTTGAGTGAGAGACAGCCAGAAGTACCAATATTGTTAATGTCTGGACTAGATGATCAGGGACTTGGAAGGCATAGGAAAGGAAGATTGGTGACAAGTCTGATGGTCTTCTTTGAATGGGCACACCTGTGAAGATATTTGTTTCCAATGTTAATATCCACCAAAGTGCATCCATCTTAATAGTCAGGTAGACAAGATGACATGTTCTATAGTGGTCAGTCAGCTTCTTTCCCCAGCTGCTCCGCTGCTTATTTAATGGGTCCATGAACAAAGTAGCCACGATATCAGAGATGGAGGCTATGCATGGGCTCAGCGTCATGGTGTCCCCTTACCAAGGCTGACGTGATGAATACAGTTGTTGAGTACCTAACCTGCTGTTAGCAGAGAGCAACACTGAGCCCTTGATATGGTACCATTTCTCATGGTTACCAGCTATACCCTTGGTGGCAGATTAATTACATTGGATGTCTTCCATCCTGCAGGGGCAGACATTTGTCTCTTGGAATAGACATATTTTGGATATAGATTTGCCTTTGCTGCCTGTAAAGTTTCTTCCAGCACTGGACTAACGTAATGACTTGTCCTCTTCATGGCATTACACACAGGATTATGTCTGGGCAAGGGCTCATTTGAAAGCAAAAGAAATGTAATGTTGGGCTCATGCTAATGGAATTAACTGATCTTACCACAACTGACATCACTCAGAAGTGGCTGGCCTAATTGAAAGGTGAAATGGCTTACTAGACCAGTCAGATATGGTGTGAGTTGGGAGACTGTATCCTGAAAGGATGGGGTTCTGTTTTACATGATGCAGTATATGCATTCAGAGACCATTATATGAGGCTGTCTTTTCTATAGCCAGAATACATGGGTCTGGGAAACAGGGATAGATTTGCAGTGCTCTTCTCAAAATAACACATAATAACCTACTCACAGAAGTTTTGCTTCCCGTCCCTGAAACTTTGAGCTATGCTTCTTTGTAGATCTTAATCACCCAAGGGGTTGAGGTTTAGGGGTGAGGGGTGGGGAATGCTTCCATTGGGGGGTATAATAATGATTCCCCTGAATTGGAAGATGAGACTGCCACTTGATTATTTGGGGATTCTTAATCTACTGAAAAAAATAGGTCAAAAGAAAAATGGGTGTTACTTTTCTGGTTGGGGTGATTGATTCCAAGTATCAAGGGGAAATTTGGTTGCTGCTACACAATGAGGGTAAAGAGGACAGTGTTTGAAATTCAGTGGATTTCTGGGGTGTCTCTTAGTACTTTCATGTTCAATAGTAAAATTCAGTGGAAAACTACAGCAACCACAAAAAGGCAGGATGATTGAGGACTCAGACTCTGGGAATAGAAGTCTGGATTACTCTACCAGGTAAAGAAGTGTAACCAGCAGAGGTTCTGGCTAAGGGCAAGGCAAATATGCAAATATGGAATGGATAGTGCAAGAAATCATCCGATATCAGCTACAGTCTAATGGCCAGTTGCAGAAAGAAACAAGGACTACAGTATCTTTATATATTTTCTTTGCTTGTAATATTTTTATATACTGACCATTTCCTTCTCTCTTCTTTCCATTCAATTTCATATAATAGTCAATGGAGATTATAATTTAGTCTTTAAGTAACAACATATTTAGTGGAATTATGACAGAACTTGAGGAATAATTGATAAGTCCAGCAATGGATACAATGACTGTTAGGAGTATGCCTCTCCTCGTTTTGGGGAAAGGGTAAAAATTCATCACTTGTAAGTAGGATAGCTGAATCTTGTTAGGTGAAAATACAGAGCTGTATTATTGTTGTATGGAAGTTCAAATGTGTTAGAAGGGTGCATATGGAGACTGAGTAGCCAAAGAGGTGGTCTGATGGTCTGTGACAATGATCAATTTTTGCTTCCCAGCTCCAAATCTGCCCTTCATTGCCTGCTTTGCAAAATGGAGATGGAGCCTATAAGCATTTATCTTTTGCAGCAGATATAATATTAAAATTTGTCAGTAGAGAGCACTGGAGGAACATTGCAGGAAGAAGGGGGCTTCCCTTCCTGGTTCTAACGTCCTCCAGATGCTTCTTCTTGCTCGTAATGCCTGGCTGCCACTGGCACATGTGGGAGACATCTAGTGGTACTCATTCCCGTTGAGCTTCAATGGCAGTCTTGCGGATGGCTTCTTGGCAAGTTACATAGGCACTCACAAGGGTAGAGTCCAGTGAGTTTTGTAAACACACCAGCAGTCATATTTCACAACAGTGGTTCACCTGCACCTTGGAGTGGCATTTCCTGCTTGTTAGTTCCAACCATAGTTCCCTGCCTGCCAGTCTCAGCCCACCTGTACTTGGGAAGGTATTTCTGGCTTGACAGTTCTGTCTGCAGTTACTTGTCTGCCAACTTCAGCTCACTTGAAACCTAGAGGGGTGTTTCCTGATTATCTAGCAATCATGGATCCATCTGACCTGGGAAAACTCAGTGAACTTCTCTGGGATTCAGTGGTTTCCAACAATACCTTCTCTGATGAGGTCTGAACTCAGATTTAGAGGATCCTCTTCTAAATTTAGTCCTTCATAGAGTATTCTCCCTCAGCCCCAGAGCATCTTCTAGCATTTTTATCCCATTGTACTTAATTATGTTTATAATCCTTATATTAAACTGTCCCTGTTGAAATTACTTTGTGTCTCATCATTCTGTCATGACCGATACACTACATGTCTATAAGATTTGGAAGAAATTTTGTATGTCTAGGAGATTTTATTCCAGATATCTTAGTGCATATTATTCAATTTGGGATTCAATTCTTACCCTTGAATATGAACCATATGTCAGGGATACAGTAGAACTATAGACTACATGGTAGTTAAAGTATTCACATTATAGGAGCCACCAGGATGGGTTACCACTGACCTGTGAGATGGTTTTTAGGTAAGAGAGGAGGTTAAAATTCCCTTTAGCCATTTTAATTATATATAAGAATTAGGCTTTGGATAGTTTAAGGAATCCTACTGCTTACTAGACCTACTTAATGATGGGATTTCCTCAGAGGAAACTTCAGGGGTGAAACCTCAGGGGTGAACTTCAGGGGTCAAATGTTTTTTAGGTTGGTTATCCAAGGCATTTTATGGAGTTTGATCAAGTTGGAAATCTCTGGGCAGTGGTCTGAGATTAATGCAGGCCTCTTTCTGATGTACAAGTGATTGAAAGAAAGCTCAGGAGCACAACCCACCATGGAAGATATTCTCAGATTCTGAAGACTGCAGGACCCCTCCACTGTCATATCATGGTCTTAGTTGGAAAAGGGCTGCCTTGATGGTTATTCATGCCTAGGAAGCTTCAAAAAAGATGAAGAAATCATGGAGATGGTGTTCCCTTTACCATTATCTTTAAAAGATCATGACAAAATTGTCAGGGGAAACTAAACCAGAAAATATATGGTTCATGTCCCTCCCCCTTCAGACACACTTACATCAATAATGTTTGAAAGATGGGTAATTGGGAAGTAATTTAATCTTTCAAACTATCTTGTTCTTTTTTTTTTAATTGCATGTTCCCCACCCTTCCCCTCACGACTAAACTATAAGCTCCATGAGGGCAACTGTCTTTTCTGTCTTATTCAGCATGGTATTTCTTGTATGCTTATTGTCTTCTCTTTGAGGCAAGTTCACTGAAATACCACCAGTCCTGCTTCATTAGGCTACTTCCAATAGTACTAAACCATAAGATATTAGTGTATGTCTGTTGAATGAATGGCAGATATATTGCCCAACTTTTCATTTAGCACGTTGTCTATTATCTCTTTCACTTAGTATTTCTCCATTATCTGCTTCTTAGTAAAATATTATTTGGTGCACTGAAATTGTGACAGTTGTTAATGTTCCTATCACTGTGATATGTTTCCAAGACAAAAATTTTAAATGAATAATTTTACTCTTCCATTTAAACATTCTATTGTTGCTCTTCAAAAAGATAATCTAAGCAGTTTGTTAAATAGAAATACTCCAAATATGAATTTAAAAGAATCTTTTAAAATACAATTAAGGGGCTTCCCTGTTGGCTTAGTGGTTAAGAATCTGCCTGCCAATGCAGGGGACACGGGTTCAAGCCCTGGTCCGGGAAGATCCCACATGCCTCGGAGCAACTAAGCCCGTGCGCCACAACTACTGAACCTGCGCTCTAGAGCCCGTGAGCCACAAGTACTGAGCCCACGTGCCACAGCTACTGAAGCCCACATGCCTAGAGCCCATGCTCTGCAACAAGAGAAGTCACCGCAATGAGAAGCCCGTGCACTGCAACAAAGAGTAGCCCCCACTTGTCGCAACTAGAGAAAACCCGTGCTCAGCAACGAAGACCCAAAGCAGCCATAAATAAATAAATAAATAAATAAATAATACAAGTAAGGATTTAAGCTAAATGGACACGTAAAAAGAAAAATTTAGTGATATCTTCAGGGAAAAAGAAAGAGCAGTCCATTTATGAAAAGTAAGTAGCAATTAAATCTTTAAAACCGACTTATTTAACATACTTTGAAAAATGTGAATAAATTCATCAGTTGAACTTGCTTATTTCTCTTCCTGAGGCAGTTTACAACAGTGTACTAATAATCACAGCATGTGCTAAATAGTGAGCTGTGCACTTATCATGCATTCTTTCATTTAATAAATTAGTATACTTGTCTAAAGAATGCAAAAACACCTTGAATGTGACTAAACCCACTAATCACTGGCTTATAAATTTATTACAGAGATTCACTTAGAATTCAAATTCCTTTGATCTAGAAATTTGGGGGTTTTTTTTCCCCTAATTTGTCAGAATCACCTACTCTCAAGATGATAAGGGCTGGCCCAGTTGGTGCTGCCTGAGTGACTGGGGCCCAGTTTTGGTTTCTGGAGGCAGAGGTAAGCCAAGAAAACCCCCACAGAAGGTTATGGGCTCCAGAGATCTGGAGTCACAGCCAAGTCAGGGGTATGAGAAGGTTCAAACACCAACTGTGCTGCTGCAGAGGTAAATTTTGAGGCTCTGATACTAAAGCCAGGAATTCAGAGGTGAGTATGGTTTAGAAAGCAGTGAAAAACAGATAGTGAAAAAGTTCAGGGCTGGGGATATTTGGATTGATTATTGCAGCTATCCATAGGTGTTTCAATAGTTCATCTTAATAGGTCCAGGAGAGAGTGGTGGTTTGTCTGGCTTAGGAAGACATACACAGGGAAGATCATTACTAGATCTGTATCGTAAACATTTGATTGTTCACTTGGAAATCTATCATTTTTTCCAGATTTTTTGGTCACCACTGAATTTTGGGGAATTTCATAACCTCCCCCCACCACCCCCTCCTCTGCCAATTTTTCATTCCAGTTTTCTCTGGTATGGCTTCCTCACAAGCTTATCTATCCCAATTCCTTTTTCATTTACCATATTCTCCCAAACATCCACTTCATAGGAAATTGAAGCACAATAGTAGTTCTTATAGCAGACAACACTTAATGACTTGGAACCAAAGGATCTGAGGATAAGAAGGGACCTTACTAGATTATTTATCCCAATGCTTTAATTTAAAAAATCCACTTATTCAATACTGTTCATTGAGCTCCTAAAATGCACCAGACATTCTTTTAGAATTAGGGAAATAAAGGTGAACAAAAGAGATTGAATACTTGTCTTCATGGGGCATACATTTGAGGAGATAGATAATAAACAGATAAATATAGAAATGTGATATAAATTATAGGTAAATGCTACATAAAAAATGATAATAATGACATAGGGAATGATGGAAGGAAGAAAATTGATTAAGAAAGGCCTCTCTAAAAAGTGAAATTTGATCAGATAACTAAGTAAAGAGAGGAGAAGAAATTCATGTTGCAGGTGTGAGGGAAGTGCGTCTGAGGAAAAGGCAACAAATACAACAATGTAGGGCAGGAAAACATTTGAGGATCAGAAAGGGGGCCAGTGAGGCTGAAAAGGAGTGAGAGAAGTGGAAAGAGAAGACATTAAATACATAGGGGCCAGATCACACAAGGCCTCAAAGACCCGTGGTGCAGGATTCAGAACTGATTTGAGTGCAATAGGGAACCATTAAAATATGTTTATCAGGGGAAAGACGTGACATATACTTTTTAAAAGTACATATGAATGAAGAATGTACTGAAGAAGGGCAAGAGAGAATGCAAGAAGACCGGTTAGGAGGCTCCTGAAGTTGTCGAAGTGAGAGATGATGGTAGCTGGGAAGAAGACAGTCACAGTAGAGTTGGTGAGAAGTAGTCCGAATTGGGATATATTTTGAAGTTAAAGTCAACAGGACTTTTGGTTGACTCTATAGAGACTGTAGTGAGGATAAGAGAGGAGTCAATGTGACTGCAAGGTTTTGGACGTGAGTGGCAGGATATATAACATTTACTGAGCTAGGAAAGACTGAGAAATAATCATGTTTTGGTGGAAGAACCAGTACTAGTTTGGATGTCTCTTAGACATTCAAGCAGAGTTATCAAATAGGCAGTGAATATAAAAATATGGAGTTTGGGAGACATCCAGGATGGAGATACCAAGTTGTAGAATCTGCTGTGTGTTAATAGTATTTCATTGGACAGGATGAGATTACCCAAGGAGTAAGTATAGAGCAGAGAAGAGACTGTAGACTGAGTTCTAGAGCACGCCAATGTCTAGCAGTGAAAAAGAAGAAGAAAAACAAGCAAAGGAGATTTAGAAGAAGTGGACAGTGAAGTAAGAGGAAAACCGGTTACTTTTCTAGAAGTGAAGTGAAAGTGTTTGACAGAGAGAGGAAGGAGAACTAAAGTTTGGTTATTGGGCATGGCAAGAAATATGTTGCTGGTGACCTTAACGTAAGTCATTTCAATGGAGGAATGAAAGTCTGACGAGAATATTCAAGAAGAAATGAGAAGTGAAGAAATACTTTTAAAAAATAGGGATGGTAGTTATAGGAGATGTCAACTCTAGTAAGTGTTTTATTTATTTTTTTAAACTGAGAGATATTAGAAAATATGCTGACAAGAATGATCTGTCATGGGTAGGCTTTTGAGTTTGAGAGGAGGACACATTGTCAGACTTTTATTTGTCAAAATAGATGAGCTTTGTATCAGGAGAAGAGGTAGTTTTCTGTTGACATCTTCATTAGAATCAATAACATTGAATATGAATAGCTCCAGATTCCCTCTTTTAAGGCAAACATAAATAACTTCCCATGGCTTGCTCTGCCTAACATAGATTCCCAGGCATCTAGGCATGTGGCAGGAGTGGCCGACCTGCCAAACTGTGTGTCTGGTCCTGTTTGATGGATTGGTGGGCTTTGACAAATGGCCCATGCCAGGCAGCACCATCGGAGCTGACTGACTCTGGCAAGATTAATTGTTTTAGATTGTACAGACATCTTTCAAGAGGGAAGTATTTCTGTTTATCTATCTTCTGTCCATCACAAAAGGGTCCTTTGTAGCTTGTCATAATCCATAAGGAGGAACAAAACATTTTCATACCTATCAAGGATGCTTTCAACTATTTCCTCAGTTCCTTTTACATCCTTGGTGTCAATAAAAATATATTGATTTGTTTTTGTAGTTGTTAAACTTTCATTCTAAGTTATTCTTAGCACCATCTAAGAGTGAAAATTAAAATGAAAAGGTCTAAAGAGCAAGGTACACCATTATCATATTTGTAAATACTTGTCTATATGTCTTAGCTCCCTTGAGAGATACCATAAGGCCTGAAATGTATTAACTATTCAACAAATGTTTGTTTAATTTATAAGTGAGATACATAATACTATTTTAGGATTAATGGGACTTTAGAAGAATATTAAAAAAACTTTGACCTTTTTCTTAGAAGGAACAAATTGATAAAATATATTTCCAAGTGACATATATTCTACTTATATTAGTCAAACACCTATATAGATTATTTTATGACAGGCACTGTACTAACTGCTTTACAAATACTAACTCATTTAATTTCTTAAGTTGGTATTGTCACCATTTTACACATGAGGAAATTGAGGGATGGAGAAATTAAGGAAGTTTACACAGCAAATAAAGGGCAGAGCTGAGTTTCAAACCCAAGAAGTCTGACTTCAGAACTCTAAATTCAACCATATGGTTTTGCCAAATCATAATGTTTGGCAGTTTATTTAATGTAAAATATTTTTCAGAATAAATTACTGTTGACCAGGAGTAAATATAAATAGAATACTGCATTTCAAACTGCTTTGAAATTTGAGAGATTCATGGTTTGGGGTCCACAAGACTAATAGTCACTGCTTATTGTACACTTACTCTTGTCAGGTGTCATATTAGGTTCTTTATATATCTTACCTCAAATTCTGAAATGATAAATCTGAGCAATAGGAGTTATTACCCCATTTTAAAATTAGGAAATTAAGGTGTGAGTGGAGGAACAGGAAATCAAACCCACATATGTCTTACTTCAAAACCACAGCTCTAGGGACCCAGCAGAGAAAATAAAAGAACCAACTTGAATAAGTCAACTTCGTATAGAAGATAGAGTCTGCCAGGTTGAACTGTAATGTTTTTCAAAGTTGGGATTGAATTTAAGATTGTTTTGTATAAAAACTCTTATTTTATAACATCTAAATATAAAAATTTCCAGAATTTTTAGATTTATGTTTTGGTCAATAATTTTATTTTAATTCAAGTAGAAAACAATGGAGAATATAAAGGAAAAAAGGGATCAGTATCAATAATAAAAATGAAAGTATTCTGGGCACAAAATAATTCATTGTTTTTTTCTTCCTAAAGAAATTTACTATTACTGGGAATCAAGACTTTTAGGCTCCATCTTCTCTTGTTCACCTACAGTTCTACCATTGTTATAAGAAAATAACAACTGACATTTAGCTTACCATAGCCAGCTGCCATGTAAAGTACTTTATATGCACTGTGTAATTTAATCTTTACAATAACCCTATCAGTTAGATACTATTATTATTTCATTGATTAGGAAACTGAGGACCAGAGAAATAATCACTTGCTTAAATTCACTCAGATACTAAGTGGCAGAGGCGAGATATTAACTATGGTCTATATGACTCTGAAGTTCATTAAGCATAGTCATTGTAAATTATAGTAACCAATGATAACTGCTTAACTCTTTAGAAATCACTTCTGTATCCTTTATCACATATGATTTGTGAGAAAAGCAAGTCAGGTAAAAGGAAGGCCATAAAGATCTTGAGTTAAGAAAAGCTTTTTTAAAAAATGCACCAAAGACTATATTAAAGTACGTACTTCTGTTCATCAAAATATAAGAAATGAAAATGTAAGCCACAGAATGGGATAAAATAATCTCAAAACCTATAACCAACAAAGGAAAAGACTCTTCAGAATTAATAGAAAAAAAGAAGATAACCCATTACAAAATGAGAAAAGACTTTGACAAGCACTTCACTAACTGAGGATATCCACAGGCCAATGAACATACGAAAAGGTGCTCAAATTGATTTCCATCAGGAAATGCAAATTAACTTCAAAATACAATATCATTTTGGCTAAAATAAAAAGGTAAAGATATAGAGAGTGACTAGAACCCTCATACACTGCTGGTGGGAGGATAAATTTCAGATATTTTGGAAAGCTATTTGGCAGTTATTTACTAAAGCTGAATATGTATGCATACATACCCCATGACCCTTCTGGCAACCACCTGTTTGTTCTCTGTATCTATGACTCTGATTCTGTTTGGTTTATGTTTGTTCATTTGTTTTGTTTTTTAGATTCCACATATAAGTGAAATCATATGGTTTTTGTTTTTCTCTGACTTATTTCACCTACAATAATACCCTCTAGATCCATCCATGTTGTCACAAATAACAAAGTGTCATGTTTTTGGCATGGCTAATATTCCATTGTGTATATATGCCATATCTTCTTTATCTATTCATCTATTGATGTACACTTAGGTTACTTCCCTTTTTTGGCTATTGTAAATAATGCTGCAGTGGATATTGGTATGCATATATCTTTTTGAGTTGTTGTTTCTGTTTTCTTTGGGTAAATCCCAGAAGTAAAATTGCTGGATCATATGGTAGTTCTATTTTTAATTTTTTGAGGAAACTCCATAACATTTTCCATAGTGGCATCACCAATTTACAATCCCACCAACAGTGCACCAGGATTCCCTTTTCTCCACATCCTGGCCAACACTTGTTATTTGTTATCTTTTTGATTATAGACATTCTGACAGGTGTGAGGTGGTATCTCATCGTGGTTTTGATTTGCATTTCCCTGATGATTAGTGATGTTGAGCATCCTTTCATGTGCCTTTTTATCATCTATATATCTTCTTTGGAAAAAATGTGTATTCAGGTCCTCTGTTTTTAGTCTGGTTATTTGTTTTTTTGATGTTGAGTTGTATAAGTTCTTTGTATATTTTGGATATCAACCCCTTATCAGTCATATCATTTGCTAATAGCTTCTCCTATTCAGCAATTGGCCTTTTCATTTTATTGATGGTTTCCTTCACTGTGCAAAAGCTTTGTAGTTTGATGTAGTTTCATTTGTTTATTTTTGCTTTTACTTCCCTTGCCTGAATAGACAAATCCAAAAAGAACTATTGCTAAGGTTGATGTCAAAAGAGCACACTGCCTATGTTTTCTTCTAGGAGTTTTATGGTTTCAGGTCTTACATTTAAGTCATTAATCCATTTTCAGTTTATTTTGTATATGGTGTGATAAAGTAGTACAGTTTGATTCTTTTGTGTGTAGCTGTCCAGTTCTTCCCAATATCATTTATTGAAGATGCTGTCTTTACCCCATTGTATATTCTTGCCTCTTTTGTCAGAGATTAATTGACCATATAGCATGGCTTTGTTTCTGGGCTCTCTATTCTGTTCCATTGATCTATGTTTTTGTTTTTGTGCCAGTACCATACTGTTTTGATGACTGTAGCTTTGTAGTATAGTTTGAAATTAGGGAGCATGATACCTCCAGTTTTGTTCTTCTTTCTCAATATTATATTGGCTATTCGGGGTCCTTTGTGTTTCTATAAAAATTTTAGAATTCTTTGTTTTACTTCTGTGAAAAATGCCTTTGGTATTTTGATATGAATTGTACTGAATCTGTACATTGCCTTGGGTGGTATGGTCATTTTAACAGTATTAATTCTTCCAATCCATGAGCACAATATTTCTTTCCATTTGTTTGTATTGTTTTCATTTTCTTTCATCATTGTCTTATAGTTTTATAGTACAATGTTTCACCTCCTTGGTTAGGTTTATTCCTGTGTATATTATTCCTTTTGATACAGTTGTAAATGGAATGGTTTTCTTAATTTCTCTTTCTGACAGATACTTGTTAGTGTACAGAAATGCATTAGATTTTTGCATATTGATTTTGCATCCTGCAATTTTACTGAATTCATTTATTAGTTCTAATAGTTTTTTGGTAGCATCTTTAGGATTTTCTATATATAGTATCATGTCATCTGCAAACAGTGACAGTTTTACCTCTTCCTTTCCAATTTGAATTTCTTTTATTATTTATTTATTTATTTATTTTGTCTGATTGCTGTGACTAGGACTTCCAATACTTAAGTTGAATAAAAGTAGTGAGAGTGGGCATCCTTGTCTTGTTCCTGATGTTAGAAGAAATGCTTTCAGCTTTTCACCATTGAGCATGGTGTTGGCTGTGGGTTTGTCATTTATGGCCTTTATTAAGTTGAGGTATGTTCCCTCTCTACTCGCTTTTTTGAATGTTTTTTTCCTCTCATTTTATTACAAAGAAGTTTAACAGTACAGAAAAGTCACATGATCTTGGTGGGTCTGTTGAGTGTTTTTATCACAGATGATGCTGAATTTTGTCAAAAGCTTTTTCTATTGAGATGATCATATGATTTTTATTCTTCAATTTTTTTGATATGGTGTATCACATTGACTGATTTGAGGATATTGAATAATCCTTTTATCTCTGGCATAAACCCCATTTGATCATGGTGTATGAGCCTTTTAATGTATTGTTGAATTTGGTTTACTTATATTTTGTTGAGGATTTTTGCACCTATATTCATCAATTATATATTGGCCTGTAATTTTCTTTTTCTGTGATATCTTTGTCTGGTTTTCATATCAGGGTGATGATGGCCTTGTAGAATGAGTTGGAATGCATTCTGTCCTCTTCAATTTCTTGGAATAGTTTGAGAAGAATAGGTGTTGACTCCTCTTTAAATGTTTGGTAGAATTCACCCATGAAGCCATCTGGTCCTGGACTTTTGTTTATTGGGAGTTTTTAAATTACTGATTCAATTTCATTACTGGCAATTCATCTGTTCACATTTTCTATTTCTTTCTGATTTAGCCTTGGGAGATTGTATGTTTCTAGGAATTTATTTCTTTTAGGTTGCTCATCTTATTTCCATATAATTGTTCATAGTAATCTTATGATCCTTTGTATTTCTGTGGTGTTGGTTGTAACTACTCTGCTTTCATTTCTGATTTTATTGATTTGGGCCCTTTCTCTTTCTTTCTTGATGAGTCTGGCTAAGGGTTTATCAGTTTTGTTTATCTTTTCAAAGAACCAGCTCTTAGTTTCATTGATCTTTTCTATTTTTTTGAGTCTCTGTTTTATTTATTTATGCTCTGATAGATTTTTTTTCATTCTACTCACTTTCGGTTTTGTTTATTCTTCTTTTTCTGGTTCCTAATGGTGTAAGGTTAGGCTGTTGATTTGAGATTTTTCTTGTTTCTTTCTGTAGGCTTGTATTGTTATAAACTTCCCTCTTAGAACTATTTTTGTTGCATCCCATAGATTTTGGATCATTCTGTTTCCATTTTCTTTTGTCTCCAGGTATTTAAAAAATTTTCTCTTTGATTTTTTCAGTGATCCATTGGTTGTGTAGTAGCATATTGTTTAGTGTTCACCTGTTTGTATTTTTTTGCAGTTTTCTCCTTGGAGTTGATTTCTAGTCTCATAGTGTTGTTGTAGGAAAAGATGCTTGATATGATTTAAATGTTCTTAAATTTATTGAGACTTGTTTTCTGGCCTAGCATGTGGTCTATCCTGGAGAAATTTACATTTACAATTGAAAAGAATGTGTATTCTGCTGTTTTTCGATGGAATGTTCTGTATGTATCTATTAATTTAATCTGGCATAATGTGTTATTTAAGGCCTGTGTTTCCTTACTGATTTTCTGTCTGGATGATCTTCCCATTGATATAAGTGTAGTGTTAAAGTCCCCTACTATTATTATATTACTGCCAATTTCTCCCTTTATGTTTGTCAATATTTTCTTTATGTTTTTGGTATTTCTATGTTGGGTGCATATATACTTACACTTGTTATATCTTATTTTGAATTGATCCCTCTGTCATTATGTAATGTCCTTCTCTGTCTCTTGTTACAGTCTTTGTTTTAATGTCTATTTTGTCTGACATAAGGATTGCTATGCCAGCTTTCTTTTTATTTCTGGTTGCTTGGAATACCTTTTTCCATCCCTTCACTTTCAGTCTGTATGTGTCTCCAGATATGAAGTAGGTCTCTTGTAGGCAGCATGTATATTGATCTTTTTTTTTTTATCCATTCAGTTACTCTATGTCTTTTTCTTGGAGCATTTAGTCCATCTACCTTTAAAGTAATTATTGATAAGTATGTACTTATTGCCATTTTGTTAATTGTTTTCTGGTTGTTTGTGTAGTTCTTTTTTGTTCCTTCTTTTGCTACCTTCCACTGTGATTTGATGACTATCTTTAGAGTTATGTTTGGATCCCTTTCTCTTTTCTTCTGTGTGTATCTATTATACTTTTTGTTTGTGGTTATGATGAGGTTCATATATAACAACTTATATAAATTTGCTTATTTTAAGTTGATGATCTCTTAAATTCAAATACATTCTAACCACCCTATATTTTTATGCCCCCTCCCTCAGGTTTAATGTTTTTGATGCCATATTTTACATCTTTTTGTTTTGTGTATCCCTTAATTACTTATTGTGGATATAGATAATTTTACTACTTTTGCCTTTTAACCTTCCTACTAGCTTTATAAGTGGTTGATTTACTGTATGTCTGCCTTTACCAGTGAGATTTTTTTCTTTTATAATTTCCATATTTCTAGTTGTGGCCTTTTCATTTCTGCTTAGAGAAGTCCCTTTAACATTTCTTTTAAAGCTGGTTTAGTGGTGCTGAACTCTTTCAGCATTTGCTTGTCTGTAAAACTCTTTATCTCTCCTTCAAATATGAATGATAGCTTTGCGAGGTAGAGTATTCTTGGCTGTAGGTTTTTTCCTTTCATCACTTTAAATATATTGTGCCACTCCCTTCTGGCTTGCAGTGTTTCTGCTGGAAAGTCAGCTGATACTCTTATGGAAGTTCCCTTATATGTAACTAGTTAATTTTCTCTTTCTGCTTCTAAGATTCTCTCTTTATCTTTAATTTTTATTGTTTTAATCATGTGTCTTGGTGTTAAACTCTTTGGGTTCATCTTGTTTGGGACTCTCTATGCTTCCTGAACCAAGATGTCTGTTTCCTTCCACAGGTTAGGGAAATTTTCAGGCATTATTTCTTCAAATAAGTTTTCTGCCCCTTTCTCTCTTCCTTCTCCTTCTGGGACCCCTATAATGAAAATGTTAATATGCTTAATGTTGTACCAAAAGTCTCTTAATCTGTCCTCAGAATTTTTTTTTTTCTGTTCAGCTTAGGTGATTTCCACTACTCTGTCTTCCAGTTTTCTGAGCCAATCTTGTGTATCATCTAATCTACTGTTGATTCCTTCTAGTGTATTTCTTTTTTTTTAAATTTCAGTTATTGTATTCTTCAGCTCTGTTTGGTTCTTCTTTGTATTTTCTGACTCTGTTGAAATTCTCACTGTGTTCATCTGTTCTTCTTCCAAGTTTGGTGAGCATCTTTAGGATCATTACCTTAAACTCTTTACTGGGTAGATTGCTTATTTCCACTTCATTTAGTTCTTTTTCAGAGGTTATATTTTGTTCCTTTGTTTGGAATATATTCCTTCATCTCCTCACTTTACCCAGTTCTCTGTGTGTATTTCTATGTGTTAAGAAGGTTGTCTATGTTTCCTGATCTTAAAGGAGTAGCTTTATGTAGGAGATGTTATGTAGGAGATGTATGGGGCCCAGTAGCATGCTTCCCACTAGTCACCAGAGCTAGCAGTGCCCCCATGCGGGCTGTGTATGCCCTTCTACTGCAGTGGGGCTGACTACTGTTGGTGTGCTGGTAGGCAGGGCTCACCCCCATTCTGGTTGACTGTGAGATCTTGCCTTGTGTGGTGGATGCTGGCCCACTGGAGAGCAGGGTAGGCTTCTTGCATGGTTGACTGCATGGCCTGGGGGACTTGGAGTGGTGCCATCCCACTGGTGGGCAGGGCTGGATCCCCAGTGCTAATAAGCTAGAAGGAGAATTCCAGAATGGCACTTCCCAGTGCCAGTGTTATTGCAGTAGAATAAACTCCCCAAAACGACTGCCACCAGCATCTTGATTCCCATGGGAACTCCTAGTTGCCTCCTGCCTCTCCAAGATCAGCAAGAGGGGCTATCCTAGGCTCCTTTCAAACTACTGTCTCTGTGCTGGTGCTCACAGCATGTAAGGTTTTGTGCATGCCATTTAAGAGTGGTGTCTCTGTTTCCTATAGCCCTCCTGCCCTCCCAAACATAAACCCTGCTGGTTTTCAAAGCCAAATATTCTGTGGGCTTGTCTTTCCAGTGAAAGACCTTCAGGCTGGGGAGCTTGATGTGGGGCTCAGATCTCTTGCTCCTGGGGAAGGACCTCTACAATTGTGATACTCCTCCCTCTTGTGGGTCACAGACCCAGGTATGCAGGTCCTAACTATACTATGTCTCTGTCCCTCCTGCCCATCTTGTTGTGGTTCTGTCTTTACATCTTTAGCTGTGGAAAATCTTTTCTGCTAGTCTTTAAGTTATGTCCATAAATAGTTGCTCTGTAAGTAGTTATAATTTTGGTGTGTCCATGGAGAAGATGAGTTCAGAGTCTTCCTACTTTGACATCTTGGCCAGCTTTCTGTAATTATAAATATTCTTGTAGCCATGTCAAAAAAGTTAATAGTAACTTGTAAAATTAATTTTAATATACTATATGTGTATATATAAATGTATATATTTAATTAAAACAATATATAAACTATTATTTCAATATGCAATCAAAATAAAAATTATTAATGACATACTTGACATTCTCTTTTTGTACTAAATTTTGAAATCTGCTGTGTATTCACATTTACAGCACATCTTAATTTGGAATAGCCAAATTTCATGTGCTCTACAGACACACATGACTATTGACTATCATATTAGTAGCACAGTTTTAATTCTATTTTATGTTTACAAATTAGCTAGAATAATTTTATGAGGAGACACTTGCTTCCAATCCTAATTCTCAAGTTCACAGAGGAAGATAGAGCTAGAATATCCAAAAATTACCCATTTGCTCTTCCAACAGTATGTACATGGCAGTCTCAGAAAACAAGACTATCCCTTTTATCTCACTGTAATTATTTGAGTTAAATTTCTTTTGCATATACCTTCCCATTTTTGCCCCATGTTTTAGAGTTGTACTATTACTATATTGACAGAACATGTAACCATTACATTATATATTCCCTTTTACTTCTCATTTAATCTTAGTTCTACCGGTAACTGTATATTTAATGCTCATCACAAGTCTTTGGTGGTGATGTTTCTCTAGTCGTTTTGGTTGTCTGAATGAAGCTTATTATACTCCAAGAAGTTTCTTCTCAGTATGGGGACTTTTCCAGAAGGGAGATCTAATAGGTCATTTTTCAGAGTTCATAGGGCCCAGAGTGCAACAGATTCTTTATACCTTACTGCACGATCATTAGATTCACCCTCTATTGGACTGGTCAAATCCATTTACAGTTTTAAATGCTGTGTCAGTGTGGTTCATTTTACTTTCCAGTGAATATGTGTTTGGTATTTTGGGGTTATCGTAATCTGAGGTCCATCAGACATCCTATTATTTCCTTCTGCTTTCTTCTGCATGGATTCCAGAAAAACACAAATATTGTGGCTGCTGGTGGTTTGTCCTCATCCACTTTTATTTTGAGGTTAATTGGGACACTTTGACACTTAGTTTTGTTGTAATTGTCCTTTGGTTTTTGTTTTACCATGTTTTTATATGGAGATCTTGTAAGATGCAAAAATTATGCTGCTATCATAGTTGCCATTTCTCCAGAATACAAAGCTTTTAAATCAGCCTCCTGAATATCCAAATTCCAACTAGGAACACTTGATTAACACATGACTAGGCCATCCCTGTAGGGTAAAGTAGGATGAATTTGGACATTAGATTATAATATACATAAAATTTCTGTTTTGGCTGTGTAAACACGTACTACACCTACTATCCATCCTCTGGGCTAGGAAAGCATATTCAGGATTATAGCCAGCTGATTTTCGTCTCTTCTGAACATTGATTGAGACTAAGGAAGAGAAGCCAGTTGAACATAGAAGGCTTGAAAATAACCTCTACCAAGAGGGAAGGAGAAACTCAACTCCATCCAGAAAACTGGAGTTGAAATCCTGATGATGTACCTATTAATCTCTTTGACTTTTGGGAAGTTATGTATACTCACTGAAATTTAGTTTTTTCATTTCTAAAATGCTTTTTTTTAACTTGGCTAGGAGTATTGGGATTTAAAAAAAAAAGATGCAGTGTTTTAGAGAGCACCTTTAAACTAAACACACTTTTTTTACAGGCATTTTTATTTATTTATTTATGGCTGTGTTGGGTCTTCGTTTCTGTGTGAGGGCTTTCTCTAGTTGCGGCAAGTAGGGGCCACTCTTCATCGCGGTGCACGGGCCTTAGAGAGCACCTTTAAAACTAGCAAATCACTCATTTAAATTATTTTTATTAAGTCTTTTCTAAATATTACTTCTGTGCTGCTATAAAAACCAATGGTGGATCCTCTTTGGCCTTAGGGCTATACTGATTTGAATAAGTACCTTTTAAAAGTGCTAAACTAAAATGACACTGAGACATTTGAAGGTTCTCTAACAAAGAAATCCAACAAAGATTTCTCTAACAAAGGCATAATAAATAGCCAAGTTATTACTTTCTTTTTTTAATACAGCCTTTTGTTGATGACACTGGTAAATTTTGACTTCTATATTCAAGCTGGCTGGACACCCTTGGGCCAGGCAGCCATCTGCCTTGGATGCTTCAGGTGTTGTTTTGGCTGAATGTGAGACCAAATGACCTCTGAAACACCTTCTATGATTCTACTATTTCATTAGGAAACAGTGTATATCTTTAGAAAGTTGTATAATACTATATTCCCTATACTTTCCAAGTAACTATATACATAAAAGAATGTAAGAGTCAGTGGAATGGAAAGGTTCAGATGGTCATGACTTTCACATTAATTTGTATCACTGATGTAGGAGAAGAGATAGAGATAGACTAGGATAGGGGCACAAGATGCTGATATTCTCTACTAGAAACTTGTGTATGGATCAGCTGGGGAATAGATAATCATTTTAAAGTTCAACTTTGAAGAAGATAGGCTTTTGGGGGAAATGTGGGGACAGGGGTTGAACCTAGACATTATAATTGTGTTCTATGTCATATTGTCACTTAAGGTCCTGAGTCCTTAGCTCTTGAATAGCATCCAAGTGTATAAAAATATCTAGAGCAGCATCCTGAAAGGTTTTTCCTTCAAATATTGGTTCTAAAAAATGCTCTCTGAAAAAATAAATCATACTAAATGTTAATAATAACAAATAAATCATGTTAAACTTATTAAAAAACACTGCATGCTATATACCCCTCTTGGAGAGTTGATGGGATATTAGCACATAAAAGCTCTGCAATATACTATAGCTCTGAAAAATACTATAGCTTAAAAATACTATACCCACTTATTCATCTATAATCTGGTGTTTCCAGGTGACACCCCACCTTCTCTTTTTATTTGCAAAAAGCTATTAATAAGTTAGAGACAAGTGGGTATCTGAGATGAACCCAAAATCTTTGAATCTAACGATATGAACTGAAAGTTGGTACAGATGGCAGTGTCATGGATTCATGTCCAGGCTTTCAGCAATCCTAATAATATTTGAGTGCCTGAAACTGGAAAATCAAGTGACCAGCAGTACAATTTCCAGCCATGTTAGTGGATAAGAAGAAGAACCAGAACCCCTGCTGAAAATCATAGGAGGATAAACTTATTAAACATGAGGAGAAAAGGAGTCCCATGTATGAAATATAGCATAGTGTGATGTTTTAGAGTTGGAGAGCCGTACAAAGAATGAATGAGTTTGCTTGGAAGAAATGAGCTAGACAAAGGTTATAAACAAACAAGTATTTGGTTAATATAATTATTCTTAATTCCCTGTGCTACCTCTTACTATGGAGGTTGAAGAAATCTAAATAGCCACTTTTCTAGTTTCACCTGTAGCTGTGGGTGGCGATGTGACCGGGTAATGGCTAGTGAAATGTAGGGGGAATTTGAGAAGCTTGTGAGAAACATTTTGCTGCTGTTCAACAATAGGGAGAAGTCTCTGTCTCTTGCAAATATTCTCCAGTTCTGCATCCTTTCTTTAAATGAGGCTTGCTACCAAGAAGTGAGAAAACCAAGGACAAAATGATGGTGGAGTCTGTGTTCCTGAGTAGATGAATCAATTATAAGTACTAATTATGAACTTTTATTTAATAAAAAACAAGCTATGTGTATTTAAGTCATTGTTAGTTGAGTTTCTGTTAATAAATGCACTCTAACTGGTAAAGTAAACGTGTTCTAAAGGGCATAACTATTAGACATTCTGTGAACTCCACTGTTTCAAAGACATGCAGTTCCAAGCTTCCAATAAGATTATAAAGTTATCAAGTATTTATTAAATGAGTATTCTATATCTAGCACCATGCTAAGGATATAAAAGAAACATCAGACTGTCTCTAGCCTTTAGAAACTTTCACAGTAACAGGGATGACAAGATTTAAATAAATAAAACAACTAGAGAATACCTAAGGTATAGTCACAATATATATATATCCATGTTATAAACTATAAATACTATAAACTTTCATACAAGGGAAAGAGCAATTTGTCTGGATCAAAAAGAGAGCAAGGAAAATCATGATATTTTTATCCCTTTTTTTGTAGAGCAGTGACAGGTAGCCATTCAATAAAAGTTTATTAAATTGAAAAATTATTTCTACAGTCTTGAAGAAAGTATAGGATATGGATGACATGCAGAACAGGAAAATCATTCCTCTGGGGTCTATACATATGTTGGTGCATGTGTATGTGTGTGTATGTACATATATGAGACAGGGAAATTAACCATGAGCAATGACTTCAAGAATTGACCCCATGTGTGCTCAAGAAGTTGAAAGTATAATCTCTAGGAGGTCTTAAATGGCAGGTAGAATTTGTATCTAGAGCAAAAAGGAAGCACCATGAGTTCTTGGGCTAACTGAATGAGATCATGAATGTAGAGTTTTAACAAGATTAATGTGATTACAATATGCAGGATACAGTGGCAAAGAAAAATCATTTAGGGGATTATTACAGCAAATATGAAGCTTAGCAGTGAGTGTTTTTATAAGAGTAGCAGCAGCAGGATTGTAGGAGAACGAATTTATTTATTTATCTGAGAGACGTTACGAGAAAAGCACTTTTTCCTCCCTTGCCTTCTCTCTTTCTGTCACTCTCTCTGACCATGGTTAAATATAACCATTCTCCTATTCTACCCCTGCACCCAAGAGGGCATACATATGTGGCTGAAAAAAATATATATATATATACAGCAATATCAACTGGACTAACTTTAAATTCATGACCCCAAAATCTCAAGTAAGTCTTTAATGCTATTTGGGATTCCTACTAGATTTCCTGAGCTAAGTTATACTCTCATTCTTCTAGGTACTTTATAATCTTCTCTCTCTTCAATTCTCCAACACCCCATACCCCATATTCACCCTCTCTCTATCTTCACGGACGAACCAGAAACCAACAGAAAACAACCTCCGCATCCTCCCAGAAGTCTACTCTTCTAACCTCATCTGAGCCCATAGATTCTGCCTTGCCAACGTTTCACTTTGGATGTACTGTCCCTTCTCTTATTTAAGTCAACACGTTGTCCTCTGCACTAGATCAGCCCTATTTAAAGTACACACAACGGGCTGCTGCTGGTTATGGACTGGTAACTGTTAACCATGTGTGATGACACAAGTACAGAAATAGAGGATAAATGTATAGAAACTTTTGTAACAATTTGACAGAGTTGATTTTGTCTTTTGAATCTCAGAATTTTAAAAATTGGTGTTGTATATAACGTGACTGTTTTCTTATTTCATGATTCTAATAATTTTTGTATTGTATTTTATAAAAGCTTTGGACTTTGACAGGTTGAGGGGAAAACATGGTTTTTCATCACCAGATAGTTTGAGAAACACTAAGTTTGATCCTGTTTCCCTTGAGAATGTCTCTCCGGCAATTGCTCCCTCTGAGAACATAAAATTTTTCTTTAAATCTGTATCATTTCCATCATTATGCAAATAAGCTGTACTAGCTCCCATGTTAAAGTAAACTTCCCTTAACTTGCCGTTCCCCTTCATCTCCCACTCTGTTTCTCTGCTCCTTTTACAGCAAAACTACCTGAAAGACTTGACTGTTCTCACCGTCTACCGCGTACTTTCTTCCTATTGTCTTTACGCCATTTCAGTGAGGCTTATCCACACCGCCCCAAAATACCTGACTTTGTCAAGCTCACCAGTAATCTTCACATGGCCGCATCCAACCTTTCATTCTTGTTTGTTGTATTTCTTAATCTATCATCAGCTTTTGGCACCATTATTTACTCCTCGTGCTCCTCGAAATTCTTTCTGTGCTTAGCGGAGCAGCACTCTTCGTGTTTCTCTTGCCTCACTGGCCACTTGTTTCAATCTCCTTTGATGGACCATTCTTACCTTTCTCTAAATGCGAGCTTGCTTCAGGACTCGGTCTTTGAACTTTTTCTAATCTGTACCCACTTTCTTGGTGATCTCATCCAGCTCCATGGCTTTGCTGACCATCTCTAGCCTGATGAGACCCCCCACCCCAGCTTCCTTCTCATTACTGGATCCCATTGATAGAGCCTCTCTGAATCCCAAATTGCATATTGATATATCTAGTTGCCTATTCAGCTTCTGTCTGAACATCGAATTGACATTTCAAACTTAAAATATCTAAAGTAGGCTCCTTTTCTCCCCCAAACCTTTTCCTCTCCCAGCCTTCCACATCTCAATAAAGAGTAATCCCATACTTCCAGTTGCTTGAGTTAAAATCTCTGGGGTCATCTTTACTCCTCTCCTTTCCTTAAACCCTGTGTCCAGTTCATCAGCAAACCCTGTTGGCTTTACCTTCAATTTATATTTCAAGTCTGACCATTTTCCCCCACTTCTGCTAGTCCAGCACACCATCACTTCGCTTCTGGATTTCGTCAATAACCTCCAAACTGGTATTCTTGCTTCCATTTTTGCTCCCTTACAGTCTTTTCACCACATGACGACAGAGTGGTTTCTTTTAAAACCTAGGTCAGATAAGCCAGTCCTCTGCTCAAAACCCTCCACTGGTACCCCTTTCACTCAGAAAAATACTTCAAATTATTAAGCTGGACCACTGGCTCTACCTGATCTGGCCCCCTGCTCCCACTAAGACTCACCCCATTCCCCTCCCTCTAGCTTATTTCCTTCCACCCACAGGGGGTGTCTTGCTGTTGTTCCTGCACACACTGAACCCTTTCCTGCTTGACAACCATTGCACGCCTACCTCAGGGCCTTTGCATTTACTGTTACTTCTGCCTGAAATGCTTCTTCCAGTTATATGCAGGGCTTGCTCCCTCATCTCATCAGATTTCAGCTCATTTCAACTTATCAAGGGGCATTTCCTGACCAGGTTTTGCAAAACAACACTAATCCCCCTACATCATTCTCTATCCCCTAACCCTGCTTTGTTTTTCTTTATAGAGCACTTTTCACCTACCTATTAAAACATTTTGTGTTTGTTTGTTAATTGTTTGTTTCTCCCCTCTAGAATTATGATTATTATGATCAAAATCCTTTTAAAAATTATCTTTAGTCCTTGGAATTAGTTGGGTCCACGCTTGGTCCTTTTGCCTGTTGGGCAAACTAGGCCACAAGCTCACATTCCTCTGCTCCCTGTGTCCAGTGTTGTTGTCTGTGCCTTTTAGACATGACTCTCTCCCACCCACCTGCCCTCATATCCCCACTTCTCCTGAGTGTCTGCTACACGGACATTCAGTTTTATAACAGAGTGTGGGACTTGCAGGGGCTCTGCCACAGCCCTGCTCATCCAAAGTCATTTAGTGAAGGAGTCCATTACGATCGGCACTCGCAGAGAGAAATCCCCTGCGATAGAGGCAGCTCTCGGCAGCCACAGTTCTCCACATAAGGGCATTCTGCTCTGCCTGGCACGTGTCCTGATGGGGACTCTGCCCCCTGGAAAAATACCAAATCACATGGAAGCATCGAATAATGGCCACTGCAGCAATAAAAACCAAATGTTCCCAGGATTGCCTGAAGAGAAACAGAAGAAACTGAGGTGCTCAGTGGCAGTGGTCAGGCACCTGAGATCCTGTGCTCTCTTGCAGTTGGGTGTGCGCCGAGTTCACAGAGAAACGGGACAGTTTTACACTCCCAACACTCAAGAATCCTTTTGTGTGGGGAAGGGAGAATTTTTTGAAATATCTTCTTTCAGTTGAAGGCACCTGGGGAATTTTTCCAATAACTAGTGCAAGGAGTTTTCATTTCCAGGCTGCAGGAAGACCACAGAGGATCCCTCCCTTCCCATATTACCTCTATTGAGTCACCACTTCCTTTGGGAGCAGAAAGCAGGGACCAAGAGGAAAGAAAGTGTATATTTACTAAGAGTGTAATTAGGATTGCAGTCTTTCAATGAAGAATTATTCTATTAAACCAGTAAAGTCTTTTGGAATAACATATTCCACCAAATGAATTTCAAACTGTTTAAAGAAAAAGCACATTGAAAGACAAAAAGCATGTTTTGTTAAATTTTATGGTAGAATTGCTAGAATGGGAATAATTTGGCCACATATTAGCAAGCTTATATATTTAAGCAAATAGGAATCCTTTGAGTAGATATAAATAATCAAAACATAGACCTATATCACAATCTTCTTCCTGAAGAAACACTATTTATGTATCTTGGCTAAGGGAAAGCTGTGAAAAATCTAATAATAGACTTCAAAAAAATGCAAGTTTATTACAAGTAAATGTGCTTTCTCGCCACAGAGAACAGAATGAAGAAAACGAATTTCAGTGGTAGAGGTTTACATAAAAGTTGGATGAATTTTCAGAGGGTGAAGGTCATTATACTTGGGGAGAGACTAATAATAAAGGATAAACCGCTTTAGCAGTGGAATTCTAAAAATGCTGAAAGCCTTAAACGTTCATCTACACTTAATGTTTGGACAAGTCATAGAATATTCCTGGTTTTTCAACAGTATAATGAAGAGGAAGATCCTTACAGATCCCATTATCTGTAAGCACGTCCTTGCTTGGAGGCAAAGGGCTAAACTATTTGAATGGTTGTGGTTTTCCCAGGTAGAAATGTCTTGATGACGAAATAGCATAACTACAAATAGAAAGCCTGGGGCTGTACTCTGACACAACAGCTTCAGGGAGAACTTCTGGTTCTGCATCCTTCTCTTCTGGGGGAAACACACTTTCGGTACCTCTGGTTGCTGGCATGACACCACGTGAGGGGTATATGTCCCCATCCCGGTGACTGGGAAATGGCATGTGCACTAAGCCCTCAACAGCACTGAGGAGTTTTGGGGTGTGTGTCTTCAATACTGTGGGAGCTGACGTTTCCGTTGCTGTTTCCTAGGAGAAAACAGCAGCTTCTGCCTGCCATATGTTCATATAACACTGCATGCCAACTTGCATGCCATATCATGCCAGCCTGGAAACAAGTATGTTCACCAGTACTATATTAGAATCATCCAACTTGAAATCTAATTAATAATTAGCTGTCTTCCTGCAGCCCTTGAAGACAAATGTGAGAGCAACTTTGTCATGTTTATTAAGAATATACTTATCTTATGGTGTTTTTTTTTTTTTAATGTAAATGACTGCTTATATTTATTTATTTATTTATGGCTGTGTTGAGTCTTCGTTTCTGTGCGAGGGCTTTCTCTAGTTGCGGCAAGTGGGGACCACTCTTCATCGCGGTGCGCGGGCCTCTCACCATCGTGGCCTTTCTTGTTGCGGAGCACAGGCTCCAGACGCGCAGGCTCAGTAATTGTGGCTCACGGGCCCAGTTGCTCCGTGGCATGTGGGATCTTCCCATACCAGGGCTCGAACCCGTGTCCCCTGCATTGGCAGGCAGATTCTCAACCACTGCGCCACCAGGGAAGCCCTATCTTATGGTGTTTTAATATGGACAATGGAAAAGGGAAACTTCAGAATCTGTGGAGCGTTGGTGAATCTGAGTGAAAGGTTCAAAGGACTCTCTGTATTGTTTTTGAAACTTTCAGGGAGTCTAAAAGCATTTCAAAATAATTTTTTAAAAAAAAAAATCTGCGATACAAACTCAAAGCTGTCCTCATGTATCAATAGAATAAACAATAACTTTTATAGTATCATTTCAGGCATTTATAAAGTGCACATTTACAAAGTCCATGTCAGAAATTAAAACTCTGATTCCATTAGATCTTTTACAGATCACTTTAGTGTGAATGAGAGATTGAGGGAAAAGTTATGAGAAAATGAATGACGAAGGTCAAGGATGCTGACCTTCCTCTGCTTTACAACCCTGTCCAAGGTTATCCTTGAGAAGAATTTTTCATCGTACTCTTAAGATTGGGCTGTTGGTGAGTGAAGGCTCTGTGTTTTACTGCAATATAAATAATTGGGACCATTTTGCAGTTTTAGAAGGAAAACTTAAGTGATTGTACATCTTGAATATCTTTACTTTGAGCATCTCAAAGTGTAAGCAATAAGTAAGGTAAGAAAATACAGGAAGACTATATTAGAATAATACATTTTAGAAATGAAAGGAAACTCAAAATGTCATGCCAGCCTTCTGAGAATTAGGTAGAGCATGTGGTAGGGAGGCTGGAAAATTCAGAGTATCTGTGTTCTAATGCAGTACTTTTTTCATGACCATTAAGCAGATGTAAAGTGACTGGAAGAATGCCACGTATTTGTTAATGTATATTATAACTATTCCTCACCAAAATTTATATATATTTGTGTGTATACACACTTATGTATATTATATATGCTATATACATAAGTCTGTGTTGTAAAAGCAACATCTTTGTAAGTAGTACAAGCACTACTTAAGGCTTCAAAACTAGTTATTTTCCCAGTAGCAACTACAGACTTATAATTGATGTTTTCAAAAGAGAATCTGTACAGTTTTCAAAATTTGTAGGAGTTTTACTAAAAGAACCACATTTCCTGGAAAGAAGTGATGATTTTATTCTAATTCAATCCATTCTGTTGGATATATATTTAGATAAAAAAACTAGGTACAGTGATTTGAATTAATATCCCATGCAGTGGCAGAAACCTAAACTATATAACCGCTTATTTTTTAGGCAAAATGGTAGAATAAAGCCCTCACTGACCATGGAATGAGACGTGGACTAGATGAACAAAGCAGTAAGATGCATTTTGAGCACTTACCTTTCTTCTCTTCTTCATGTTTCTTTTGATTAGAAACTACAGTGATGTTTATTGTGTATGAATTATGATTTCAGACTGGGGTTCTTCTCTTGCGGGTTGTGTCAGCAGTGTTGTGGAATGATGCTAAAGAAGTATCAGAGATTCATGGAAAGTGGAGTAGGAGCTGTGATCCACTTCCAGTTACCAGCTGCTACCTAACGTTTAAAAAAAAAAACCATTTTATTATTCTTACAATTCTGTAGGTCAGTAATTCAAGGACAGTCTGTCTCCACTCCATGGTATTTAGAGACTCAGCTCGGATGGCTTGAACAGCTAGAGATGGTTGGGATGGCTGGGATCCTGGCCTGTCCAGGTTGTTCATTTGTTCACACATCTGGCACCTGGTCTGGGGTGTCTGGAACATCTGGGGAGAGGCTGTTATCATTTTCTCTCCATACAACCCCTCCACATGGCTACCTTGGGCTTCCTTACAGCATGGAAGTCTCAGGGTAGTAAGGATTCTTCCATGGTACTTCCCTTAGAGCAAGCGTTTCAAGATGAGGGAAAGAGAAACTGCCAGTCTTCTTAAGAATGAGGCCCAGAACTGGCAAAGTATCGCTTCTGGCATGTTCTATTGGTCAAAGCAAATCAGAGACCACTCCAGTTTCAAAGGACTCCAGAGATTTCACCTTTTGATGGGGAAATGACATACAAGTACAAGGAAGGGAGGAATTGATAGCTAGCTTTGGAGACAAGCTACCACAGCGATAAGGAAATGTTTCAGTTTACATAGTTTTGTAGATACTCATGTAGTCTTAGATAGATGATACTCTATTATTTTTGTAGGTTAAAAAAATCCATGGATTAAATAAAACTATGTTTGAATGTGTGGAAAGACAATTTTAGACATAAATTCAGAGGCAGCTGGAACATAGAAAGTTGTATTAGACCCTGCTGTAGTCTCCATAGGAAAGAAAAAATAGTAGAGACCAATTGTCCGAGTCACTTTAGGCTGGAAAAAAAAAAACAAAACCCATGCAGTAGGGATCAATGTTGCATTGGCAAGGAGGTACTATTGGTCTTTTTAACTCCAAATATCTATGATGTGTTGTAACGTTTGTATTCTTTTGTGCCTGATAAAACTGTGTCATAAAGTTCACTGAACTGTTAACGTTGTCTGTCCATTTGGGGGATTATATCCAAGCATGTTGCCAGGTCCCTGGGATGCTACTGAACTGCATAATCTATCACCCAATGCAACGTGTTGGTGCGTTAAAGGAAGTTAAGTACATTGCAGCTGCGAAACTCCTCTAAGCAGAACACTTCTTCCTCTTCTGTGAAAAAGAGTGCAAAAATTCTTTCATCAGGTTATTTGCAAGTCCCTTGCTCCTCGGTGTCAGCTGCCCTTGGCTGCAAGATAACCATAAAACATTTACTGCAAAGCCATGAAGAATCCATATGTCCATTTGATGTGTCAGGCCACCAAGAAGCCAGAGCTTGTGGGGTAGCATAAGGATATCTGAAGGTGACACATGCTGTCAGTTGATGAACAGAGATGCAGAAGGGGATTCTGGCAGCCTTTATCTTGGCCTTGACAACTTGTGATGGTGACCAGGTGGGGTGTGTTATCTTAATAGTCTGGAGCTCTTGTGAATTATTTGCTGATAGATGTAAACAGCTGTTATTCTTGGTAATGGAAAGCAATTAGAAACATCTGTACTCTTGGCTATGAGTAATGCCTCCTATCCTCACTGCTCCCAAGTGCCAATTGGAAATAACTACATCATGGGGATGGTGTTGGCAATTCTACACTGCATTATGGGCTGATGATTAGTACTGAGCTGTGAAGAACAAGAGGTGAAGTGTGGGAGAAAGAGCTTTTACCTGGGATTTACCAAGCAAGAGGGGAAACTTACTGCTTTATCTGTGCAACAGAAGGCGAGCACTATAGGTTTGGAAAAGTACATTTGCATCAATCTCAGAACTATCTCAATATAAACAGTCACCAGTTCCTAAAGGAAACAATGTTGATTTGTTCATCTGATAGGTCTAACATAGTGAGGAAGCATGGGAGCCAGGTTTGCATCCCAGCTCTGCTACCTATGTGACTCTGGGCAAGTTGCTTAACCTCTCTTACTCTCAGTTTTCTCATCTATAAAATGGGTATAATACCTACTCTATAGCATGACGGTGAGAGTCAAATGATTAGTATATGAGAAGCGCTTAGAACGGTGCACAGTGAATAGTAAGTACCCAGCCATCGTAGCTATGATTGTTATTGGACATCTACTATGTGTTTGGCACTACTAGCCTCACAGCCTTGAGTGGAACATTCGAGATGGCTACTCTCATAGTGATCACAGCTTTATGTAATATTCATAAAAGTATTTAATCCGCAGCCCAGTACATAGAAGAAACTTAACATAGTTTATTTCCCTTTTATTTTGCTTTCTGGGAAAGAGCTATGTGCTAGTTTCACAAAGACTGAAAACTAGGACCTATGATGGGTCCTAGATACTACGCCAGGTCCTAGTTTTTGACGGCTTGAAAGAAATAGGAATGTGTAAGTAGCTACCTACGAGGTAGATAATAGTTACTTAGAAGAATTTTGTTGCTAGATTTGTTAAGTAATTATATCCTAATACTCTCTCCTCACAGAGATTTCTGTAGATTTCTCCTTACTGATGCTCATTAAGTTACACAGTACACACACATTGTCAAGTTGAAATATAGTATTATCTCTATGCCTCATCATTTGGAAAAGATAGAGACCAAGTTCTGTGCCTGAATACAATTGTCACAGTATATAGTTTCATGGTGGAGATTTCTGAGGAAGACAAATGTTTCTTATAGGGAGAGGAGATGAAGAATTTGAAAGAATTCTGTCATAAGAGAGGGGGAAATTGAAGCAATATTTTTTCTACAAGTTGAGTATCATTTTAGGAATGATAGTCTACCAGACAGAGACTTTATCTTAGGGTAAGATCATATTTTCACTCATTCATTTAACAACTATATAATCAGCTCCTCTTTTGTTATATATACTAGTAAAATGAATAAGAATAGGACATAGACCTTGCAAAGTTACACTGATTTTTATGCACGTTCTATTGATTTAGAATTTATATTTGATGTTTGCATAAGGATAGCAGATTATCCTGAAATCTAAGTGTACAATCTAGAATTGTGAAAATAGATCAGGGTTCTAGTTTACTATGGACAAGGATTATAAAATTGAGATGTTTGAAAGGAGAAGTGAAAGGGTTTCAAGAAAAATGAGAAGATCCTCAGAGCTAGGTGATTTAAGACTTAAAAGGATATGCTGTAGCAATACGCTAAATTTACAGTAAGTCTGACATTCTGTTGGATACTAACAAATGCTTGTTAATTATGTTTAGGAACCTTACAATATAGGGGGAGGAGACCTTAAACCAGTGCTTAATCACCTTGACAATACATTTGCTATTTTAAAAAGGACTAGGATATTTTAATGCTTTTTTTTTTTTTTTTTTTTCTGTTGCTAAAAGTCTTTCAATGTCTTGCTCAATTGCTTGCAGGAAGGGAAGGCATGGATTTCACTATTCCCATTTATCAGCTATAGGAACTGAGAGTTAGGGCATCTAATCCATTTTACAGTAATTAATTGAAACAAGAATGACTTTCAATCTTTTGGCTTCTACTTGGAAATCTTGCTCTTTTGATCTTGTTCTTGCTTGTAAGGAGAATGCATTTAAAATGCAAAGTTTGACTAAAAAAGACAGAAGGAGTCAATGGAGACTGGCAAGTGCTCAAAACATATCTGCAACCATCATGAAGAAAGAGACAAACACTGGGAGAACAGCTGAAAATGAACTCTGTCTCACCAGGTGTCCTGGAGTGATTTATTTGCAAGCTTCTCTAGAAAGAATTTGGCCAGCAGAAGCTTCCCTTTCCTTTGTTTCCATTTCTCGGACTCCCCATGACTATCTCCTCTGTCAACTGCAATCTGAACTCTATCCAATTAACCAGTTCTAGGGATTCATATTTGTTCTTTGACATCTCTCTTCTCCACTGCCTTATTTTTGTCCCTTGTTGTCTCCCACTTGGACTATTGTAATAACCCTCCAATTGAAATCCCTGTTCCTATTCTTCTCCTCTTCAAATTCATCTTCCACTCAGTTGCCAGTGATCTAGTCAATGAGCATCTGATCACACTGTATTATTTCTTAAACACATCCTATTAGTTCCCATTGCCAAAAGAAGGTTCAAGTTTCCTCACATACGAGGCCCTGAATTACCCAGTTTCTACTTCTTCAATCCCATCTTTCACTTTCTCTATTTTTAAATTTGTTCCAGAAACTGCTTATAATCACTCTGTGTGTATGTCTTTGTTCATACCATTTTCTTTGATGACAATGCCCTGCTCATGTTTCTTTGCCTGAAAAACTCCTAGATAAACCTATGGATGTCTCTCCAGTTATCTCTGCTAGGAAGCCTCTGGACCTCTCAGGGCATAATAGTGATGTTTTTCCTGTGTTGTGTTTTGGTCCTTTCACTACCATTCATATCTCATTGTTTTTAATGTATCTGCTTGAAGTCTAGACTGTCAACTACTTGAAAGCTGAAAATTGCATCTTATTGATATTTTTATCCTTAGTATCCTTTATAGTAGGTTCTCAATAAATATTTGTTTGATGATTAAAAAAAAATACCAGTGATGATGATTTTAATAGTAACATGGTTACATACTATGTGCTGGACACTGAACCAAGTACTTTGCATGAATTTTCTTACTTAATTCTCCTCGTAGACCTAGGAGATATGCACTACCATTATTCTCATTTAGCAATTGAGAAACTGAGGCTTAGAGTGAATGTGTAACTGGCATTAGGTTGCAGAGTTAGTGAGTGATGGAGCCAGAGTTATAAGTCCAGCTGGCTCTCATCAATGTTTATCTGAACTGGACTAAATTTTGCCTAAATCCTTGGTTCTCGATTTAGCCCTGCAATTTGCTTGCCATGTAACCTGGAGAGCATGACTCATCCAATTTATGTCCTCATCTAGAAAGGAGAATAATGCCTTCCCTATTTTGTGTATACACAAAACAATTGCTATTGTCCCAATTATCCCAATGTCCCTAATCCTTTCCCACCCATGAACAAGGCCACATGCCTTAAAAACTGGTCCTTGCCTCTCAGTTCCAAGATCTCTGAAAATCTCTCCTGGCTTCACCTCTTTGTTGCCTACTCCATATGGACTTGATGCTATAGAGATGGTCCTTGTAGTTGCTGAGCCTACTGAACCCTAGGATGCTCTTTTGGATTTCTCATCCTTTCACTCTTTCAACAAATATGTGTTGAGCACCTGCTATGTGCCAGACACTATTATAGAGACTTGGGGTACACATCAGGGAATAAGGTGTAAAAACCTCTGATCTTGAGGAGTGTATATTCTAGTGGGAGTGACAGACAATTAAAAACAAATGTAATAACTAAGTTAATTATGTAGTAGATTAGAAGGTGGCACTGTCAGTGTCTCAACTCCAAGCCATCACTTTGCTATGATGACCAATCTTGGCTCTGAGGATCCAGTGCTGGCCAGAGCTTCTGAGTCTCTCTCTGTGCCTAAGAGAATATTTTGGATAAATCACCTGCTCAAATGAGTTAATTAATCTGAAAATATGTTGTAAACCTGTTTTATATCTGCTTATCTCAGAACCATATTACCTTCCGAGGTGTTAGCCAGCAAGGTCTCAGAGGAGATAACCCAGGACTTCCCAGGTAATAGGATATATCCCTGGCCTTCCTGCCTAAACCAAATCCCTGGTGCTACTGGATGGGAGAGGAGGGTTCAGCTGAAGAAGAGAATAGGTAAATAAATAGATAGCATAGACTAAGAGTTGTCAGGACTTGGCCTCACTGGATGCGACTGATATTCGGGAAAAATCCAGGGCCGTTAATTAAACAATTAGTGATTTATCTACTAATTCCACAAACATTTATTGAGCATCTACCATATGTCATGCACTGTTCTATCTCCTAGGGATGCTGTGGTGAACAAGGTAGACAAGTTCTTTGTTTTCATGGAGTACACATTCTACTGAGAGTGGACTGACCATAAGCAAATAAATAAACAGACAATATCAGGTGGCAATAAATGCTATGATGAAAATAAAAGAGTAAAGTGATAGAGAAGGATTAGGCTCTGTTTATCTAGACTGAATACTCCAGAAAGACCTCTCTGAGGAATTGACACATATACAGATATCTGAATGAAGGGAAGGAACCAACCATCTAAAGATCTGAGGGCAAGTGTCCCAGCAAAGGGACCAGCAAGTACAAAAACGCCAAGGAAAGAATGAGCTGGGCGTGCTTGAAGAACCCAAAGAAGGCAAGTAGTGGGCAAAGAGTATAAAGAGATGAGGACACAGCAGTAAACAGAGCCCGCTTTATACGGAGCACTGAATGCCAGGGTTAAGGGGTTTAATTTGGAAGGTTTAAATAGAGCAGTTATATGATAGCAATTCTGTTTTTAAAGAAAGTCGCTCTGGCTAATGTGTGAAAAAGGAATTGTAGTTATGTCAAGAATAGGAGCCAAGCAATATGTTAGAAGACAATAGTAGCTATGGAGATGGGGTTCATGGATTCAGGACATATTTTAGAGGTAGAATTGACAAGGCTTGCTGATGGATTAGTTGTAGGAAGGAGAAGAAAGGAAAGGATTTCTAAATATTTGCTTGAGTAACTATGTAGATTATGGTTCTATGTATTGACATGTTAAAAAACATGAGAGATTTTGCAGGTCTTGGAAGTTTTGTTTTGGGTATGTTAATGAGAAGCGTGTTAGAAATACAAATGGAACTATCAAGAGGTCAATTAGATCTAAAAGTCAGATATAGGTAAAGTTCAAGGCTAGAGAAATAAACCTCAGAATCACTGGAAATATAGATAATCCTTAAAGCCATGGGACTGGATGAAAGAAATCACCTGGTGAGAGGGTATAACTAAAGAACCAGCTTCAAATTCTGAGGCTTTCCAACATTTAGGTCTATCTGAGAATAAGGAGTCAGCAAAGGAATGGCCAGGAAGGACAGAGGGAAAATGAGCAGAGTGAAGTATCTTAGAGTCAAAAACAGAGAGGCTTTCTGGGACAGAATGGTCTGGTGCTCCTGAGAGGTCTGTAAAGATGAGAACAGAAATATTACTGTTGGATGTGAAAACATGCAAATCATTGGTGATCTTAATGTGCAAGCTCAGTGGATGACGGCAGAAAGCCTGCTGGAACAGGATGAGGAAAAAATGGGAGGTGATGCAAGAGAGGCAGAGACTATAGACAACTTTTTCAAGAAATTTTGCTGTGAAGGGGGTGGTAAATGGGGTAGTGGAGAGCAGAATGTTAAGATTTTTTTAATGCACAAAACTAAAGGTTCTTTGTATGCTAATGAGAATGATCCAACGGAGATGGGAAAACTGATAATGCAATGTAAAGAGAGTTCTAATTGCTGGAGGAAATTTTTCGAAAATCCCAGGGCTGAGGTGTGAAGGATGCAGTGGAGACCTGACTTTTGATAGGAGGGGCCTATCTTCCATTGAAACTGGCAGGAAGGCAGAAATGACAGAGGTTCTGGTAAACTGGTAGCTTTAGCATTGGAAAGATGGAATTTGTCTCATTGCTTCTATTTTAATCAAAAAAGCTGAGGCACAATTTCAAATCTGGGTACTGGAAAAATGGTGGAACAAATCACAAAAATGTAGAAAATCACCGTGGGTGTATGCAAACTTCACAGGATCTATGGAGAAGAACAGAGGGCTTAGAATAGCCTTATAGTCACTTCATCTGTCTGTGATCAAAAGTGGCCTCACTAGCTATGCATATCTTTCAAACAGTGGAAGTTGGGGAGGAGGATACATAATTTTGCAAAATCTAAAAAAGTATTTTTAGTATCAGGACTAGAAAATTAGTTACAGTGGCATATTTTATTTCTTTGTGGAACCAGGGAGCATATAAATATATATATATTTAATCTTCAATTATGTCCATTGGAATTATAATGAACCAGTGCATCCCCATTAACTGCCACAGAGCCAAGGGCCCTTAACCAATATTTGTTGAATGAATGAATGATGTGATTTGAAGGACTCGGAAAGCAAGGAATGACCTTTTTCCCGGATAGGTGGGGGGATAGTACTTGAAAGAAACAAAGCTTTTGTAAATGTAATGCTTTGTCCCTAAACTTAAAATCAGAAGAGTTCAGTTCAGAGGGAACAGAGCTAAGGAAGAAGCTCTTAGGAAATTTAGCTCAACTTTTATCTAGCTCTGGAAATCACTAATCAGAGTACTTTAAAAGGTTGCAGAGAAGGTTGTAACCCTAGGTTACAATTTCATGTTCTTGTCCTGGCAGTAGTATCCCACCAAAGTAATGAAACGCAATATGAATTAGTATAAAGGGGCCTTGTTAACAAAGTATCTTTCTAGTTAGTTCTAAATAGAATCCTGACTGTCATAGAGTGTCTTCATCTATGGCAGGTCATCAATTTTGATATCCCTGTCTATCAATCAAGTCCAGGTAGGAGTATCAGGTTCATTATGTGAAAAAATACCTGCAGTTAATCACCATAGGTAACAACGTATAACAACAGATTCTAGTGATTTTCTTGAGGAATGGTGAATGCCTTTAAAAATGTGCCAATTGAATATGAAAGTATTGATTAGGAGGTAGGTGACCAATTTAATAAATTCTTTGCAAGAGTGTAGATTTTTAGTCAGGCGCGTTTAGAATCAGTTGCATATTACACTGATAGCTTTTGCAGCATTGGGCAGAGCCAGTAGATGGTGGTCTTAAGTTGCAAGTTGCTTTTACAGTAACACCTGTCAACATGTGGAATAACTACCATTCTCCACAAAATGCCAAAATTCACTTTCCATTCATCGGATGCTGTAAATTGGAAGAATATGGCACAAGAGAGCATTTGAGGTGATATGTTAACTGTCATAACACAGCACTTTAAAATGATGCAGTGTTTTTATCAGAATATGTTATAAAGAACTTTATCCCTTGTTTATCTCTTCTCAAGAATAAAAGAGATTTTTAATTTCTTAATTAGAATGCTGTCTGTTGGAATTCTGAAGAACCAAGACCAACACTAAGCTGCAATATCTAAATAAGATATCCACTTAACATTCTTTATTGTTAAATGCACTTTAGAGATTCAATTGCAAGAGTATTACAATACCTTGTAATTATGCAGACTGACTAGAATTAAAGACTTTGGAAATTAATTTTGATTTGAAATATTAAATTAAGTAGAATGTTTTATCATAATGGCATAATTTAAAACTAACTAAAAATAGCATTAATAATAATCATGATCACTCTCCTTTCATTAAAAGAAGAGATTTAGCACTAAATTATTAAATGATCAAATTTATGGTGCCCAAGTTAGTAAAGATTTTGTAGTAGTGTAAATCATGCTACATGATTTCTGTCCAGTGGCTATGGCAAATTAGTCACTATAGTAAATTTCAGAGGGTATTAATAATACAAACACTTCAGCGCTGGGAGCTTTGGTAGAATGATACTGCATGCATCCTTGGGCATTCAAATATTCCATTTTTTCCTCCCAGCAGTGTATTATGTAACTGCCATGGGTAGTAGCAGGGATGGACAATTATATCTTGGACAAAAGAAAAGGGTTAGCCTTTTATTTTTATAAGCCAACAATTTATGAGAAGTGATTTCTGCTTCCTAACATTAACCTTTGGCCTCTTTCTGTTCAATAGTCCTCTGATTTTATTCTGAAGTTATACTGTGTTCTAAGCAGAACATATGTTGCTTGTTTTCTTTAATAATGCTCAGATCAACTCAATTTAACTCTACAAACTAAATAAAGGGAAGAAATGATTTGCTTTTAAACTTATTTAAAATCATCCTATTATATATATACATTATATATATAACATATGTATGATTTTTTTTTTCATAATTGAATTAGCTGTACCAACATACCAGTTGTGAAATGAGTAAGCAACCTAAAATGGAAAGCAAATACACACCAACCTCTTGAGTGATGAGGCTGGGGTTGGTGATAAGGTGAAGGGGGGTTTGCTTTGTTTATTTTATCTATTTCTTAAGGAAAGTTTTTGTAGATATTCTGAAGTATTGGATAGATTTTTGTCTGTATTTAATACCTTTGAATGTTTCTTTCCTCTTAAGCCACAGATATGGTTTTTAGTGTCTGTCCCATATTTTGGAAAGTTATCAGATCTGAAAATCTCAGAAGTCATGTGATATTGCAACTGATCGGTACAGGTGTAAAAATGTGTGATTCACCCAAATCACTCTTTAGAACTTTGTTTCTTTTCTAGTCTAAATATCAATGTCTATGGTTGTCTTGTACTACAAAGACTATGTGTTACATACCTGTTAATACACAATGGAAGTTTTAGAATATTGTGGGGAAATAAGTCACCTCACCATATATACCATTATGGATTAATTTTTGAGAATGTTTAGCAGTATTTTGGACCAAAAATGCTAATTTAGGGTAAACCAGCCACTTGCTACTTTTCTTTTATATAGTAACATTCTGACTGTGAGTTTATCCCATGTCTTTAGCATTACCCAAATTACTCTGGCAAAAGGAAATACATAGTGCAGCAGAAGATTCTCATTGAAAACATGGATTGAAAATGGTGCAAAGTCCAGGTAGTGCATTCTCCTTCACAGAGTTGTGGGGTGTCATTCACAAGTTATTAAGGTAGCCTGTTCATTTGGTCATCTGTGTAGCATGTTCATAGCATTAGTAAAGTAATAGGTGAATGAAATCAACGCAACTGGTGTATCTATATTCTCAAAATCTCTATAGCTTAAGGTAATTGTACATATGTATTTTCTTAGCAAATTCATTCAACAGCTGGGATATTCAGTAGAGAACTAAATTCGTCATACTGAGACATTTAACTAGACTCAGGAGTCAAACAGACATCTGAAAACATCTATCGACTCATTAGTATTGTTTCAGTAACTGCTTTGGCTTTTATGTAACTCAGGTAATAGGAAATCATAACATCATAAATAGTGTTAAAGTGAACCATGGATTTAGCCAGAGCAGTTTTAAGCCAATCATTTCTCATTAAGCTAATGCTAGTAAAGTTTCTTATTCAGATAAGTTTTTTTTATTCTTTTTTCTTCTTTTGACTATTCAATGGCCAATGAGGTGTAATAAGTTTTAGCAAATTAGGGCTGAGGTCTCTTAGGTTAGTTTTATTCTTCGCTGTAAATTACAGCAGCTTTATAACTGCTTAACACAGTTCCTGAATCAAGAAATGTCACACCTGAATTTTTTTGTTCAGGCTGAATGGCTGGCATTAAAACGAGAGAGAGAGAGAGCATACAAGCTCTTAGAATTCAGGATTAAAACTGCTGCTTTCAGATTGTCAAACTGATTTATATTTTAACTGTTGAGCAGCTGAAATGGCAACTAAATAGAATTATAATACACTAGCATCTTCCCATATTTTTTCTCTTTGCAGATTATAATTTGGCAAATTATTAAATTTTTGAATAGCACTCTGTACCTTCTTTTGTTGACATTGAATTGGACTTTGTATTTTGGATTTTATTTTGGATTTCAGGCTCAAAACAGTGAGGTATGACTTAAATTACTTGTTTCTCAGACTTCACATCTGTTATTTTCAGCACAAAAGCCAGTCACTGCTATGAGAAGGACCTTCGCTAAGTAAGCAGCAGGCTTACATAAGAAGATGCCATGACAATAAGAAGGGTTTAGCAGCTTTCAATAGGTCAGCAAATGTGACTTGTTTGCTGTTTTCCTGTTTTTCTCACTGACAGTTCATTATAAAATGAAGTAGGTTATTTTTTTTTCTGACTGGATTAGCAAAAACAGAAAAGTAATTAATACGTAAAGTACCAAATATGAAATATTACTCTGCACAGAGGCATTTCACACTTCATTGATTTCATGAGTAGGCCAGAGGTGCCAGAACGATAATTAATATGTTGTAAGGGAAAAATTGTTATGCAAGGTCAGCAGCATTTCAAGACTTTACAAGGAAGAGGCATGAAAAGATATTCTGAAACTATTTCTTAAATAGGGTTTAAAATTGGGTTTTAAAGGAATATTTGAAGAAACACAGGATCTTTCTATGAGAAATTAATAGGACTTTTTCATTTATCACTGAAAGTATGCTTCTTTATGCAAGCATAATGTATACCAATATACTGGCATTTGGGGAAAAATATGAATAAATATGTGCGGGTAAGTACGTGTGGACTTATGCTTGGGTATATGGCCATCATTATTTACATTTCCAAATTTTCAATGAAGTAGAAAAATTTAGAACTCAAGCAAATTCATTTATATTATTTTAAAATTACTAACCAATACATGTTCCACAAAAAACAATTTAAATCTCAGAAAAGCAAAACCAAAGACACCATTTGTGCTGCTATAAAGATGTTAATCTTTTGGTGTGTATTCTTTCAATATTTTTTCTCTAGGAAATGTATATATTTTTAATGGAATACTGTAGTGTTTTCCAGTGTGTCTTTTCACTTACTATGTGATTATTCCTTTAGATGATTCAATTTTTTCTACAAAATTTTTAATGGATATATAATGCTTCGCTGGATATAGCATAATGTATGTAAGCAATCTTCTGCAGATGCATACAGATGCTTTCCAATGTTTTTAGGAAATTGCAGTGGCCATCATTAGAGCTATATCTTGATCATGCCTTTTGGATGCATCTCTAGAAATGGCATTCTGACTGCTTTACAGGTATTACCAAATTATCCTCCAGAAGGGTCATCTCAGTTTACTCCCAACACAGCGTCTGTTTCAAATTCACTCTCAATTGTGATTTTTAAAGCTCTTCTTTACTCTGATGTCATGTAGTAAGTAATGGATTCTCCAGGATTAATTGAAGATGATTGAGAGAAAATCTCTTGAAAGAATTTCAAAAGCAAACTATTTTCAGCGATTACCTTAAGACCAAAATAAGCAAGATCATTTAATATTATATTTTTATCCCAAATTGAAAACTACTAATAGCCATCATTTACTGAGTGCTTACCAGCTATTAGTAATAACTTTGCAACAATTCTGTGTGCTTTAATCAATCATCTCATATTTTATCCTCACAATTACCCTGCAAAATAAGTTTTTTTATGTCCCTTTTAAAAATGATGGAGCCAAAACTCGGACAATTTATAAATAAATTGTCTAAAGTCGCATAGCTGGTTGGTGGGAAGCCGACATTTGAATCCAGAACAGTATGAATCAAAAGATCATATTTCAGCTACTATAGAAAACAAGAAAGATGACTTGTGACTGTGAAAATATTGTACCTCAAAACAGCACATATTGTAGCTTATTTGTATACTTACAACAACTACATTTTATCTCAGTTTAGTGTCATTTTAGCATTACGACTGAAGGTGCCTGCTTGGATAAACTATGGATTTTTACCACCTGGACCTGTGGTAAGAAACAGTGGGTCTCATTTCTCAAACATGAGGTGCAGGAAGGCTGGTGCCAGGTTGGCAAAGGAGGTTCTCACCCTTTCTCAGTGCATATGGCTCTCTAGTGTAGGAAGCTACCAGTAGCCCTCTCATTTTCTCTCCTCTGCTCACAAACTGGAGTCCGTACGACAGTTTGACTTGCTTGTTAACCTCCTTTTTGTGGGTGAGTTTGAGGCAATATAAAGAAGGGAAAAGGCAGAAAACGGAGAGCAGGGCAATGTTGTCTTCCTTGGGAAACTTTCCTTGGCACCAAGACATTGTTCTGAGATTGGACCAGCAGGGAGCAGCCTCTCTGATAGAGTGTCTCTCTGCTGACACAGTTCTGGCAGGGCTAAGATGGGAGATGAGAAGATATATTCCAGACAACATTCAACCCCAAATGTAACGGGAGTTGATAAAGAGAAAGGACGAAGGTATTCTCTATTCTAGATATGAAGCTCCACAAAGTAATGTAATTAGGGCCAGAAATTGTCCAGTTGTGGCATTCCAAATGCATCCTTGAGCCTCTGTCCTACTCATTATGAATCTTTATCCTTTCCTCTCCCCCTGCTCCCTCTCTCATCAGCAGGCTAAAGAGAGGATACATCTCTAGCTTAAGCTTGGGGCTTTTTGGCACGAAGCTTGATTGTCTCGGTTTTCTCTTGGCAGATTTAAATTGTTAGAGAAATGAAACTCGTTTGAAAACAGTAGGCCCTGGCAGGCACTCTCCCAGGCATTGCCCAGGACTCCAGGAACAGTTGTCGACTTGCTGCATGGCATTTGTCTAGGTTGGGTTTGATCTTATTCTCAGATCCCATATGGTAAGAAATAATTCAGTTTTAAAGTGTCGTGTGTTTTATGACTGTGGGGATTGAGGTCAGAGGAGAAAGAGAGGTTGCTGCATGTGGAGTTTGCAGATTTTTTTTTTTTACTGAAACTAAGATTTAATGAAGATGGGAGATTAAGGAAAAATTTTATCTTATTTGCGTGAATAAGAGACAAAACAAGGTATTTTTTATCTTCTCTGAGTATAAATCTTTATTTGATTATGGTGCCCTTAACTTTAAGATATTTCTACCACTATGGAAGAATAATATTATCGACAACTAATATGCATATATAGTGGGTTAGAGATTAGAAGCCCATCACACACAGTACTCAGCTTGAAAAATATTTTAGTATATGAATGGAGAAACAAAAGAAAATAGTACCATTTCGAGTAGTATTAGTTCTAACATTAGCCAAGTTTTTGGTTTACTTTGCAAGAGCATATCCTGCACTATATAAAGAAACCAGCAGTAGATAATAATATGCTTAGTGGTACTGATGAGACATTTTCCAGCATATTTACAAGTTTTTCTATAGATTCCTAATAGGACAGAGTAATGGTAAATAATTTGGAGCAAAAACAGCCCCCAAAATACTTGGGATAAGTTTATAGATATGCATAATTTTTAAAACCAATTTCTTGTGACACCAATACTGCTATTTGATTATGTAATTATAAATTTCATCTTCCTTCCTCTATCTTCATACAACCACGTGGGAAAAGACATGAACACTTAACAGCTGGAGCTGTGAACACAGAATGGATTTCAGAGCAACTAAATGTGTCTGCTGCTCCAAAGAACATTTTAGGCATCATAATTAGCCAGTGTTTTAAACCACTAAATCTCACGTCTACTACCTCTGTTGACTTTGGCTCCTCCACCACTATCAATTCTTCGACACACAGTCTCTTCCTATCATTTCAGAATCTCAGCAGGTCAAACGCAAGACCCATTTCCCAGACTCAATTTAATATAGACTGTTATGCACAATGATACACACAAAACTATAAATAAAAACTTTCTGCCTTTGGCGGTTCATGGAGTTGAAATAGGTTATCATTTGACACTTCAACCCTGGTTTTTGACCTGGATTTATTCCTTACATATCTGACCATCAACTTTAGTTAACCCAAGTGAGTAGAAGCTAAAACAGGGTAGACTAAACAAGGAGTAGAGGATCAATCTGATTAAATCTACCAACTTGTGCATCTGTGTCTGACTTTCATCACTTCTTATGATTGTACATAAAATACCTGCTGTGGAATGGGGGATTAAGCCCATTCCAATTCTTGATGCTTTTTAACTTTACAGATGTTAAAGGCATTCCTTCAAACCTGTTCATTTGCAGAGCAAGGCTTTTCCAGATGGGAATTAGAAAGCAAGATTGGACGAAATCTGCTTCTCTGTATTACAGTAATGCTCCTGTTTCTGCTAACCCATTCATTTTCAGGTTTGATTTACCTTTTTTGCCTTGATCTAAAAGCTCTGTGGCTTTATAGGATTATATTTTGCTGTATTCAGGTTTTGAATGAATCATAGTGTATGCATTTTAATATGATTTCTCTGATTCCAAAGCCAGGATTAACCTGTTGTTTTGATTAAAAAGATTTTATGTTTAGATTTTAGAGGAAGAGTGTTAAATTTCTCTGGTTATTCACTGATTCCCTTATGTATAAATAGACAAAAGAAAGTATGTTGGCTGTATTGATGGAAGAAAGGGGAAAAAGCACAATTTTTTAAAGAGTTTGAAATATTAATACTTAATATAAACTGTTACATAAATAAGAGTGAAAGTGTCCTTAGCACTGAGTGTTGTATTCCCTATTTCGACATCTTGCAAAGTTGAGACTACTGAAGTAGACCTAATTTGAACTATGGTAAAGAGAAATATTGGTAGCTGGTTAGGTCATAGAAATTGGATGTAAAAAATTGGTTACTTTGGTACTTTAAACTTAAACAAAAAGTACTGACTTTTTTTTGTTTGTTTCTAAAAAAAATGGTTATGGAAAGTATGAAGATGCAGTAGGGGTTCCTGATGTTATTTTAAGGGATAATAGTATAGGAATAGCAACATCTTAGAGATGCTTAGAATGTGACAGGCAGTGCTCTAAATCCTGTACATATGTCAACTCAGTTAATCCTCACAGCAGCCTTATGAGGTTGATACCATTATTTTCATTATATAGATGAAGAAGCTAAGATGCAAGGAGGTGAAGAAAATTGTTGAAGCTTAGATGACTGGTAAATGGCAGAACCGTGGCCCAAACCTGGGAAGTCTGGTTCCATTCCATGCTCTTACACACTATACTAATTGTGTTTACGTGGTCATACGTCTAGTTTCTGGCCTACCCAGAGATTACGTAAAACAAATTAAACTCAATCCAATGAGAATATGGTAAAGACCAAATGAGAAATTGAGTAAGCAACTGGTACATTTTTTCTCTCCTGTACAAACTTCCCTTTTTAATGTAGAAATTCCAGATATAGGTTATACATTCCTAGATTTTAAGCACACTCCCTGTGCCGTGTTGCTAAGGTTTTAGCCTGTGACCCATCTCTTTGGACTTATTACCATGTAGTTTCCCTTTGTTCTCTCCCTACACTTGAGGAACAGACATATAGGGTAAAGAAGAATTTAGTTGTGAAAACTATACCCAAACAACCCCTATTTTCCTGCATCTGGGACTGGGGAAGTTTTGAAGTTTATATATACGTTGCTAAATAAAGGTAGAGACAGTACACACCCAAATTGAATTTTGGCAAGTAGAAAACGGGGATGTTTACAAACATGTCTAAATGCAAACCAGCAAGTAACCATTCTTTATTTTAAAAAAAAATGAACTTCATTTCATCTCTGCAATTTCTGATATTTACAGGAAAGACCCCTTTCCTTTGTTTATGTCTGTCAGCTTCACTCGAATCACTAAGATGCTTTTACCCAGCTTCTTCTTATAAAGAAATCAGACATTACTCGCTATCCTTAATGAAAGAGGATTTAAAATTTAAATATAAACATTTCAATGTATCTGAAAGATAAAAATGAAGCTGAAGTGAAAAATTACAGTTCATAGTTTTCTAGGGATGGACAGTTTGTGTACTCTTGTTTGCGTTTTCAACTAGATTCTGAACTCCTCAAAGAAAAAGCTTCTTATTGACTGCTTTTGTAAAATTCATCCCTCACTCTTCTCTCCCCATCCCCTTACCACATTCTGTATCGATTTCAGTGATGTGCATATAGTAGGTACTTAATAAATATTTGCTGGGTGAATAAATTTACTTTCCATCACTGAGGATTTGAGGATTATTTCTCAAACAATAAAGGGGCTTATAAAAACTATAGTAGACAAGGTCTGAAACAGAGTTTGAATGTAAATCAAGCATCTGTCTCCAGGTCTTTGATTTTGACTTCCTCCAAATAGTGCTTGACTGTAAAGCATACAGGCATGTCAGTGAATCTTCTGTTGAAGGGCTCAAGAGGTGTAATGAGAAAGAAGAGGTGAGGTTGGAACTTGCTTTCTGGCTGCACGCTTTGCCTTTCAAGCAGTAACTGAGTTGCAGCATAAGGTGTGAAATTAGGACAAATGTTCCAAGTCCTAGAAAACGAATTATTTTATTTAACTCCATCCTGCTTAGAAAATTTGTTTCAGGATTACAGGCTTTCAGGAGAGATTGGTGACTAAGGAATGTTCAGTTTGAAATGGATAATCTTTGACGATGAAAGCTAAAATAAATGCTAAGACAAAGAAGCAGCTTTGATAATGATGCTTACAACAGTATTTCAGTGTTTAGTTTCAGACACGTAAGGAAGGACACTTAAACTCTCAGGAGTTAGTTTATTGCCTGAAATCATAATATCCCCAATGTTAAACACTGGGAATCTGTCACTCCAATTTTCCAGGTTCCCTGGGTAAATTCAAGATTTTCAGGATTGAGAAAGGGGCAAGCCAGTCAGATAGTGTAGAGGGGGACGCAAGAGAAAAAAACATATTTGAAATGTTAGATATTCTATAAATAGTGTATATATTCTTCAGTTGTAAAAGATCTTTCTTGTTTAAACAAAAAAGATAACTAAGAAAAACTAGATAGTCGAGGATAAAGTATTATGCTTCTCATAATATTTTCTATCCCCATCATTGATAAAGTAATGCAGAACAGATTATTACAACCCTGAACTCTTGTTATTGATTTAATATGAAATACATAATTTTTTCTTCTGCTCTGAGAGCTCTATTCCTCTGAGAGAAGAATGTCTTTAAATTATTGCATTAGATGAAAGCTCTAGTTGCTTGTACTCAATCTTGAGCTGAGCTAATATTTCTAGACAGATTATTAAAAGCCACTTTTAAGAGGCCCCTTTTTCTGTTCTGCTATTTGAGATTTCTTTCCTTAATCAAAATTCCTCCTTCTGGAATTAATTCTTTTTTTGTAATTTTATGTGGAAGTAGAAATAGCTCTATATTGAATTTTTATTATATGGCCAGCAATGTTTTGAATACCATATATTAACTCACTTAACCGTCACAATAATGCCTTGAGGAATGTTGCTAACTATCCCCATTTTACAGATAAGGAAACCAAGGCACAGGGATATTAAGCAACTTGCCCAGGGCCACACAGTTTCTCAGTATGAAGCCAGGCTTCAGCTTCTGGTGGCCATCCTTTTAACCAATAAGCTATATTCATACATGGTCCTTGAGAGAGAGGACCATGTATTGTTCATCTTTGTATGCCCACACCTTGGTAATCAGTGCCCAGTACGTAGCAGGCACTTACAAAATATGTGTAAAACTGAATACTTTTGAGCTCTAGAATGTCCTTCCTTTCATTTCATTTCATTTCATTTCACTTCACTTCACTAAGTTCTCATCTCTGCAGCCAAACCCACATCTTGTCCCTTTTTATCTGGGTAAGAGCTCCTCATTAATTTCCCCCATTCAGTCTTCAATTGATACCAGTTTAAAGTACAGTTTCAAACTTTTCACTTCATTCCCTTGCTCAGAAATCACCATGGATCCTCATTACTTTTGAACTCTTGCGTCTGGCATTCCAGGCTCTCTATTCTTTTTCCTAGCCTCCCTTCTTTCTTACCTTCCACAGCCCTGTCCATGCATTCAGTATGCCAAATTGTACTACTCAGTGTTGTCATAGAATGCCCTGAGGTTTCACATTGATCCCCGTCCATTGACTATTGAATGTCTTTCCTTTGCTGTTGTGTTCTTGTGAGATTTTCACCCTCATCTAATTCTCCATCTATGATTACGGCTATTGATTCTTCAAGGCTCAAATCATTTGTTAACACTTTAGTGACATGTTATACTCAATGATTTCCCTTGACTGTGTTTCTTCCCACTTTTGATCTCTAATAGTACTTGACTACATTCTGCTTTATATTGAATGCTTTTATCTTTTCATTTTTAAAAAGATTTCCTTCTTTCTTGCTAGCTTATAAACCTCTTGAGATGAAGAATTATATCTTCCTCATCTTTATCAAGAGCTGACAATGAAACAAACAAGAGAATCCATGGGTATAACTGTTAGACTACCACCAAATATTTATCATTTTTCTTTCTTGAGGTCTATTTTGAGAAATTTGCTATCGCAGATCATTAAACTTTATAGCAGGAAGAGACACTTGCAATGATTTCATTACTTGCCTTATTTTATCAATAAGAAAACTGAGGCATGGAGAAGTTAAGACACTTCCTGAATGCCAAAACTTAATCCTTGCGATCGCTTATGCTCAGTCCTGAGCCCTGTCCTCTATGTAATGTTGCCTCACTAGATTTTTGAAAGATGAAAAGCTTTATAACAACAGGATAAAGGACTTTGGAAGTTTCCAAACAGCATCAGGTTAACTTTTCACAGACCCTTCAGTGATTTGTCCAGCAGAAAAAGACTGAAAAGGGTGGTAAGCATATGTTGTAACTATGGTTTGAACGTTTAATCAAACTCTGACTAATGGTTTTCATAGAGATTGGTTATAAAAATTCACTTCCTTACGTTGAATCTTAGTTTATACTTTAACTTTTTTGATATCCGTTATATCAGTTGACACTCTCTCCCTCCAAAAAACAAAAACAAAACAAAACAAAAACTGTCAGATATCTTGGATAAGTATTGTTTCCCATTTGATGGGTAAAGAATTTCAAAGGAAGCAACTCTGTCAATATTAGCATTGTGACCTTAGCCAGGACATTAGCTGGGAAGGATCCTGCTCTCAGATTGTGGATACCAGGGCATGCTTCTTCCTCAAGAGAGGGTAACTCTAACCTCTGGATGTGACTCTGTGATATCCCAGGTATAATTTTATTAGCAAAGGAGACTGCAAGTGACAGGTGCTGATAAGTCTGAATCAGCACTGCTGAACCAGCCATGACTGCCAAACCATGGTGTGGTCCAGCTTGGTTTTCCCATGCACTTTCAGGTGATGGAGATGTCATGCTTTAACATGTCCAGTTAGGCTACTAATGGCAATCTACCTTCTTAAATGAGTCACTAATGCCCAGAGGAGCAAGGACTCCCAGACACTGAGAGAATAGAACTATTTGGGGAAGTTGTGATAATGACATGGAATGACATTAAGAACTGTTTCCCCTGAAAGATGCAGGCAGATGATTTTTCTAAGGTGGTGTGCAAAATACATGCCTGTGATTGTGTGTGGAAAGAGAGAATGGCTACAGAGGGAGCAATGCTATGAAACTGGAGTTTATACTTGCTGCATATTTCAAAACATGTTTCAGCACAAAGAGCACTTCAACTTACAGTCCAAACTTCTCACACTGGTGTTCGAGGTACCCCTACAATTTTGCCTACCTACCTTGCCACTTTGTCACTTGTTCCTTTCACATCCTGCCTGCTCCAGTCATACAGGCTGCTCCCTGCACTTACAACCTGCTGATTCAGCAAAATTCAAATAAACAAACATTTGTTCAATGTCCACCATACGCTTGGAATTTCACTAGAAGCTAAAGAAGAAAGGAGGAGGAGAAGTCATTGCTTCTGTCCTTAAGTATTGGAAATCTAGTGGGAAAGACAAGCAAATACATGAATGAATCTGATATGAAATAGAATTAGCAGTAGGGAAGGCAAAGTGTGGAAAGGTAAATTGGAGTTATATGAGGACATTAAAGGGTTGTTTTAATTGTGTGCATGTGCATGCATGTGTATGTGTCTGTTTAAAACAATGGGAGTCCCTAAAAGGTTTTGAACAGGGAGTAAATGATAAGGACATGGATGGGCATTATGAAGGATAAAATGGAGAGACAGATATTAAAATTAGGGAAGCCACACTTTAAGTAAGTTGTAATAGTTCATGTGGGTTATGATAAGGGCCTAAAAGGTAATCACTGGAAGTAGAAGTGAGATGGAAGGGGTGGTGGATTCCAATAACATTGCAAGAAGAATGCCACTATATTACATGGGTAAGCATGGAAGACATGGTTTGCATCCTGTTTCGGCCATTCGTTAGCTTTGTCACCTTAAGTGAATCAATAAATGACATAGGCATCATTATCCTTATCAGTAAAGTAAAATTATCTTGACATCCATATCAGAAGTGTGTTTTTAGTTCAATGAAATAATCCTTGAAAATGCCTGGCACAGAATAAGCACTCCATGTTATCAATCAGTTATCAATGTTAACTGATATTATGATTGTGGATGAGTTTTAAGAAAGATGGCTGAAGAATTTGACCAGAATATTCTCCCCCAACATTTTTTTTTTACTTCCACTTTCCTCTTTGCCTTGATGGAATCTGCTCAGCTCTGTTGCATTTCCACCATGACTTCCTAGAATAGTCCTGTGCATAGTGAGTGATCTTTCCTGTGTCTGAGTTCCTAAAATATTGATTACCTGTACTTGTCATTAGTTGCTTACCATATACCCCATTTTGCTGTTAAGTATTTTGCTCCTTTTCTTATTTCAGTTAATTTATAAATTCCTTAAGGGTTGGTGCTATTTCTTTTTTTCTTTTCTTTTTAATATTTATTTATTTATTTGACTGCGCCAGGTCTTCAGGTGCGGCATGTGGGATCTAGTTCCCTGACCAGGGATCGAACCTGGGCCCCCTGCATTGGGAGCACAGAGTCTTAACTGCTGGACCACCAGGGAAGTCCCGGTGCTACTTCTTATATTTGTATCCTTCATTGCACCTGCATCAGCTTACACATTTGATCATTCTAAAAATTGGTTTATTGATTAATATTGACTAATATGTCAATTCCTACCAGAATTCAAATAAATTGTAATGCAGATTAACCAGAGAAAGCAGTTTCACCTCAGGCTCATTTCTTAATTCTAGAATCCACTTTTAGATCCTCTGCTCCAGGTCTTTAAAAGGACAGTAAAGTAAGTTAAAAATATTTCTGCAGAGAGTGGTGATAAAGACGGCACCAGTGGAAAAGCAGAAGAGCTCCAACCTGGGGCTTAGCAGGCATGAGGGCTCCAGCTAGCTGAGGGACAAAGCAGAAAGCAGTTGAGTCTAAGGACCGTTCTATAATAACCCACAATGAGTATGTAAATTTGATTCTACTTTGTAAGACAAAGATACCCTTTTCTTCAATAGTAGTTAATTTTCATTCCATAACTTACTGTACTCTAAGAGGCTTAAAATTAATTTGTCTGTAATGGGAGGCAGTGTCACTTTAAGCAGTCTCTAATTTCTTTGGAAAATGGCAGATGCTAAGATGCTTCTATATGTAGCAGAAATGGAGAAAAATTAAAGATTGGCTGAACTAATTTCCTCTCAATCTATCGAGTTGGTTTATTTGGCCTTGTACTAGTAGAAGTACATATGTAATTTTACAAACCAACATATGGAACATGTTGAGAGTATGAATGTGTATGTGGGCTACAAGAGCATCAGAGGAGTTTTGCTTTGAAATATGCACTTTAATATAAGTTGATACCATATAAGTAGAATGTCTTGAAATTATATTGCAGATGTCTGCTTTTAATAACTTGATGAAATTTTCACGGAAGATCTAAGCAGCATGCTTAACAAGTTATCAATGAGTTTTGTTGTTGTTGTTCAATGTCGTATCTTTCTTCTATTTCATTTAGTATCTGTATTTTAAAACTCACCTGTAACTGTATAAGGAAAGATATCACATAAAAGGAATTCCATGTAGAATTGAACTGGCATGGCTCCTGAGATCATATTGAAATATCTTTCCATCTATCTATCCACTCTTCTGTCAGGCTCCCCAAATGTACTGATTTCCTCTTCTGTGGGAAGTGCTGTTAGTACTCTGATGTGACAAGATAGTTATTCAAAGAAAATATGACTGACTTATTCCTGTTCAGTTTGGGTTGCAAATGCTAAAAATCCACAGAACAATCAAAATGGTGGTAGGCCAAAAAAAGAAAGGAAAAGCAGTTGATGACCAATGTTAATCTGACAAATTTTAAGTATATTTTTTATAAAAACGCTCAAGTGCTTTGTAACACCATAACACAGTCTCATTTCAGTTGTGTCATTGCATCATCTGAGATTATATAAATATATATATAATGTATATATCATTATATGTTTAGTATATTTATTTGTACTGCATGTGTGTATATAAATATACACACATATTTCATATGCCATATATTTCATATGCCATATCTATGGCATCGACTGTCTCATAATAAGTGTTATGTGTAACTTCCAAGTAACATGATTTAAAGAAGAAATTGCTTGCCTGCCACGTCTTCTCTTTCTCCCTTCTTACAAGCTAGAATTTGGACTAGATCCAACCTTATCCAGTGCAGAGAAGAATATTCTAGGAAATGGAAGAGTCACGAGCTCTGTAGAGAAGGAACTTCCCCACTAGCCTGGAAATGCACACCAGACCTTTAACCAAGAAAGAAATAAAATTCTGTTTTGTTCAAGCCATTGAAATATAGGACCTTTTGTTATAGCTACTTAAAATATACCCAAAGTGATATGTTTGCCATCTTGACTTTTTTATTTGTGCACATTCTTCTCTTTTCAGTCCTGTTTTCTCAAAGCTTTTTTCATATGCACCAACATATTTTTTAAAAGCATGCAAAATCATCCCTAATTGGTAAGGAAACAAGAGAGGTAAATTTACAGGTTAGTTTTTACTATCATTGGAAACATGACATATATCATTGGAAAAACATTGCAAAGTTACTATTTTCAAAGTTTATTTTCAGATGCAAATCTCATCATTTCTTCTTAACCTTTATTAATCAGTGATGATGCAAAAGATAATAGTAGTGGTGGGCTTGTTGAGGTAGGACTTAATTTAACAGGAGAGGAAAAGGAGAAGATGGCCATTGAAATATAGCTAGCTGTTCTGTCTCTACTAGTGAACTCAGGAAGGCTTTTGAAATATAGCTAGCTGTTCTGTCTCTACTAGTGAACTCAGGAAGGCTTTTGTAGCAGACAGATTTTGGTCTGAGAAAGACCATTTGGATGACATTTTAGAATTAAGTCAATAATGCTTCCTCTATTGTTTTGGGGGAGAATATAATTGATAATCTTTTGATTAGGATAATGAATGATACCTCTTTCATATTCCTTGATAGGCTTACAACTTGCTGGGAGTAAGTTGGCAGATTTGCATAGAAACCAAGTAGCCTTCTAGGAGTATGAGTATGATAACGCAGACCTTTTCACTTTAAGGACCAAAATGATTAGGATGTCTCTAATGAACCTAGATGGCCCAGTCTGAGAGGAAGATCTTCAGATCTTCCCTGAGCTCTTTTATCTCTACGTTATGCTTTTGTTTTTAAGATGTGTTCGTTTTATTGATTTTTAAAAATTCATGTTGACATATTTGGCCATAATTTTCTTCTGCTTCGTGGCATATTTTTCTTTCTTTCTTTTTTAAATTGAAGTATAGTTGATTTACAATATTGTATTAGTTTCAGGTATACAGCAAGGTGATTCAGGGGTGTGTGTGTGTGTGTATCACATCTTCTTTATCCATTCATCTTTTGATGGACACTTAGGTTGCTTCCATGTCTTGGCTGTTGTAAATAGTGCTGCTATGAACATTTGGGGTGCATATGTCTTTTCGAATTAGAGTTTTTGTCTTTTCCAGATATATATATCATGACATATTTTTTGTAGTGAGAGTTCTTCATCTGTCATTTATCCTGTTCTTGTGTCTCTTTTGTCTTTTAATTGTTAAAATATTTGGGCTGAGATATTTATATACTTCAATGCAATTAAAATTGAGGATATCCTCTATTTAGCAGAATTTCCTCTGATCTTATTAAGAGCCTCAATACCTGTAGATAGTATTTCCCAACTAAAAATATTATAGTCTACAGAGGAGTCAGTTGAGTGTCAAGAAATTTTAATTTTATTAGTCATAAAATGCAATTTTAGAGAAATTTTCAGGCAATTTTATTAAAAGATTAAAAATAATACAATATTGAAAAAAATACATTCTTCAGAGTAGTGCCAGTGACACAGTGTTAGAGCCAGATACAGCTAAGAAACTAGCTAAAGAATGTGAATATGAACCAAGAATAATTATCTTTCTTTTTTTACCACCTTCTTCCATTTCCCCCACCCCCAATCCCTACCTCTGGCAACCACCAATCTGTTCTCTGTTTCTATGAATTCAGTTTTTTAGATTTCACATATAAGTGAGATCATACAGTTTCTGTATGTATTTCTCTGACTTATTTTACTTACCATAATACCCTCAAGGCCCATCCATGTTGTAGCAAAGGGAGGGATTACCCGTTTACTTTTGAATTTTCAGATAATATATAAAGAGACATTTTTATTTTGCTTCAATGTACAGATATGTTATTTTTATATTTTTAGCACAAATTTTATTTTTGAAAAGAGCTGTTAATAGAAATATTTCATTGGGACAGCCAACATAATAAAACCACATTGTAAGTTACTATACATATTTTGAAGAAATTAAATAATTTTAACTACTTTTAGTGCCCTATTTCATTCTCAAAAATATCCTGGTTTGGGATTCTTATATGGTTATCTCCCCTGGAAAGTATGTTTGTGAGAGACTTGGAGTCAGCACAGCACCCGAGCCTAGAGAGTGACAGAGGAGGGCTGGTTTCAGGCAAATTGTAAGACTGATTTAGGAGCCCCTTCTGAGCCCCTCACCCTAATATAATGAGTGTACTATATACCTACCTGGGTGCAAATTAAAAGTACTCTGTCAATAAAAAGGTGTAATGTTGAGAGCCCAGGCCTCCTGTGGCGAGGAACAGACATAGTTGAATAGAAGCCTAGGAATAAAGAGCATGCTTTTCTTCCTCCCCGCACTGGCCCCCAGCCCCAGCAGGCTGCACTAAGACACTGTCACGAGGTTGGCATCTCTCTATCATTGCAGCAGTAGCCTTTCCTCATGGGCTGAATTCTTTGTTCTTTAGTTCTTCATGTAGAGAAAGCTGCTGGGACTGACCCCTGTCCTTTCTGGATCACATCTGACACATGTCCAGATACGTCAGCACTACCATGGGTGGAGTTTATCTTCAAAGAGAGACCCCTCCCCCATCATGCATGAAAGGAAATGGTGCTTAATAACTGGATAAAACATTTGACATAGATCTTAAAGATTAGTCCAAGAAATCTTGGAAAATAAGGCCATTATTATCATACTGCTTTTTAAAAATTTTGTTTATATTCCATATATTTCCCAAAGTGAAACATTACCACTGCTACTGTCACGTGGTCATTAGTTCATTTTGGGTTTTCTGAGATCTAGATTCAGTAGAGTTTGATGTGCCTAAAATTTTACAAGTCATTTGAAAGATTGTTCACATCTTCCAGAAAAGCCAGCACGGAGCAAGTGAACGGGGCCTTCTTCCTAAGATGTGCGTCTAAGTAGGATGCCGGCCCGTGTTTGTTTCATGTGAGTGATGTCCTGCTTCCCAAAGACTTTATTTCACTTCTTGCTCTCATTTGCTAGGAAGCAGTGAAATGGGGAAGCTTTTCATACAAACGCAGAAGCAAGGAGATGTGATATTATTATTTATTTGTTCATTATAAGGACACTTAGCAGGGTAGAATGTTTGAAGAAGAAAAAAAATGTCATCTTTAGTAAGAGGATCTCAAACTAGGCCTTTTTCCTTATTTTGTAGGTACTATTAAAAAAATCTGAAATGTCATAACCCTGTAATTCTTGAGAAGCTAGTTTCCATTATTTTTTCCCTAGTAATTTACACATATCTCTTCTTTATACCCACTTTGAAATCAATTAGCAGATACTACTTAATGTCTCCTTCTTCAGTTAACTCATTTGTAACAGATTTTTCTATGTAGAATATGGTTTCATGCTTTCTGTACGCAGCTCTGGCAAGCCCCTTTCCAACTAGTTATGCGACATTTCACTCTTCTTAATAGAGAGAGTGTGATGGGAGAATATTCACAGCCAAAGTTTAAGCAATTAAGGGAACATTGATTTCCATATGTAACCACTGAAAAACTGGATGTTTACACCAAGTGTCAGAATTTTGTCTGAGCACGGTAGAGATGGCTTAACTTTGGGCCTATCTTCATTTCCTTATTTACCTTTAAAAGAGAAAGAGAAGTGTGTTTGCTAGGGCTGCCACACCAAAGTACCACTGACTGGGTAGCTTAAACAAGGGAAATTTATTTTCTCTGGAGCTAGAAGTCTGAAATTAAGGTGTCTTAATAAGTTTAGGTTTCTTCTAAGGTCTCTCTTCATGGCTTGCAAATAGCCATCTTCTCCCTGTATATTCACGCGGCCTTCCCTCTATATGTGTCTGTGTTCTAATCTCATTTTCTCATAAGGATTAGGGCTCAATCATATTGATTAGGGCCAATTTTAATGGCCTCATTTTAACTTAATTACCTCTTTAAAGAGCCTGTGTCTAAATAGAGTTTTATCCTGAGGTACTATCGGTTAGAACTTCAACATATGAATTGCGTGGGGCCAGGGGGGTTGCATAATTCAGCCCATAATAGGAACCATGCCTATTACTTTTATATTTCAATAACAGTACTTTAAAAAATGACATTGTTTCTCCTTCTTGCACTTTAAAAGTAATGGAACATGTCTACGATTGTAGGACATCTACATAGGTAAGTATAAATCTTGTTGGCATTTTCATTTTCTCACTGGAAATCTTGTTTCCATGTGCAAGTACTAAAGGTTCTGGGAGATTTTTTTCATTATTGCTCTCCTTATGAAAGCAGCTGTTCAATGAACATGGCATATTTTGTTACCTCATCAAGAAGCAGAGGAAGATTATGTTGTGATCAGGTTTTGTATGGCTATAGTCAATGCTTTTCTGATTGTCTGAGCCCCAGTGATTGATTTAATAGGTCTACTCCAGGGCAGTTACTCATCCCTGGTATTTGTCCAACTCAAAGCTCCACGTTATTTATGTAAACGATGCTTTATATGCCTTCCATGAAGATAAATCCAAGTTGACAGAACTGTTTAAGAGATGAGTGTGCCTCCCAATTGGGATTACAGTCACAGAATTTATCTTTAACTTTTATGTTACTTCACTGGCAAATTGGGAGCTTTGGAGGATAAGAGGATAAGATATGACTGGGAGAATCTATTTTCTGCCCTGAAGGTAGTATTTTGACATTCCAGGAGACTGTGCATCTAGGAAGATTTTGGAACACAAATAAAGAAAAACAGGCTTAGGAACAGATGACTTATCTTTGAAAAATGAAAACACCTCTAAACCACGGGAGAAATCTTAAACCAGAGTCATTTAGATATACTCGGCACTTGGAAAATGTTCTATGTTTAATGAGTGATACATTTTTAGCTTTGGCTTGGGATTTTTTCTTTTACATGGTAGAACATGAGCCTCATGTGTTCTTTACATATGTGTTTGTTGGAAGATCAAAGGGGTACGTGTGATTTCTGGTTTGAAAATGATGGAGTGAGGTCTATGAATTCTTTTATAAGAAATCCTCCAAAAGCCAAAAAAGAAAGAAGAGAAAAATTAATGCAAACTTGACCTCTGATGGGACTGGGAAATATATGAAACCTCCAAACAATCATAGCAAAGTAAGAAAAAAAGGAGCTGCCAAGAGCAATAAAGGCCAACTGGGACAGATGAATATGTAAAGAGAGGACCTGTATAGTGACAGAGCTCAGCAAAAGCTCTACACAAATCTCTCAAAAAAGTATGCTACAGTGAAATATAAAATAATACATATTTTATTTACAACATTGGGAATAGGGAACATCTCTGGATACTTGGAAGTCAGAGTCAACTGAGGAATCACCTGAAGAATCCATATTTGCAGAAAGTAACCTCTGGTTGTAGGAAAAAGGAGGAGAGACACTTTATATTGTTAACAGTGCTGCAGCGTGTCAGCAGGGAAGAGATAATAGCTAAAATCACTCAGGCGCACAGGCAATTCCGTCATTAGCAGAATTGCTGGGAGCCTGCAACACAGTCTTATCCACTCTGCCACCCAAACCTTCTTCAAATGGCTGATGGGGAGGTTGCTCATTTAAAAGATGAGTGATCATAACAGGAACAAGCAGAGGCTTTAAACAAAGCTATTACGGGGGAAAAAAAGAGGTAAAGAAATAGGAAAAGCAAATATCAGATGATGAACTGTCACCAAGAAAAATATAGCACGCAGGAGATAAAAATTATAACCACATATGTCATCAAGAATTCCTAAAAACCCTTAATGAGACAATTATAACTGAAACAGAAATGGCCACAGTAGAGCAGAAGACCTCAGGAAAGATGCCCCTCTAGATACACTCCTTAGTCTTCTCTACCCTGATCTGTTCCCCAGGAGGCTGACCTCTAAACTATTCAAAAGGTTTTCTCGCTTCTAGTTGGCCTTGGCCAACTGAGAGTACTAGCAGAAGAATGGAGGGGGAGAAGAGGTCAAGTTATTCCCTTGGGTCCCCCTCTGGGGTCATGCTGGGCTGGCAACATCCCTTGACTAAGGAAGGGGAGGCTTTTTTTTTTTTTTTTAATTGAAGGGTGTTACTTTTTATTCCTTCTGGTTTACAAAAAGAAAGCTCAAGGTGCTGCTGGAGGCCACAGTTCAAATCACCTCTGCAATCTGCCTTAACCCTGAGTGTCCTGTTCCCAGGGGCCCTGCCCAGGAAGGCAGCAGCTCCCCTGCCTCTCCATCTGGGCAGCTGAACTTCATGTGGAGCAGTGCTGTGGCCACGGGGCCCAGGCTGGGTGTGAGCCACAGAAGCAGCATTAGAAAATGGCAGTGCACACGAGATTGCGGTCCTAGTTATGGACCTGTCGTGGGGCCCCATTCTCCACCGTGGAAATACCAAGAAAAGCAGAGGTTCAGGAAGGAGAGGCTCTCCTTAAATGGCTCTCTCTTTGGATTCTAGTTACCACTCCCTCCCTTTGCCCCTTCAGACCTACAGTCAGTAACAGTGGCCCCCAAGGAGGTACTGCACTAACCCTTGTCAGTTCCCTACATCTGCCTTCACCTTTGTATACAATCCCTTTATTAATTCTCTTCAGTTTGAGTGTGCTGTCTGTTTTCTGCAAAGATCCTAACTAAGATGATGAAACTGGCAAAACCCAGAAGTGAAGTAGAAGGAAGAAAATTAAATACTATAGAAATGAGCCAGATTGGAAGAAGCACAAAGGAAGATAGGTTCTTCTGAAAACACAGGCACAATTAATGGTAGGAATTAGAAAAGATGTAATATGAGATCAGAATAAATATAGTTTAAAAAGGCAAGAGAGAAAAGAATAGATATGGAAGACAGGCAAATCAGTGTCATGGTCAAAGAGAACCAAAATAATGTAACCAAACACATATTTAAAGATATAACCCAAGATAACTTACCAAAAATAAAAGACTTGAATCTATAGATGGGATACATATGCCATATCCAAGAGAAAAAGTAAGAGAATGATCAACACCAAAATCCATCCTAGTAAAGTTTTCATAGTTTCAATATATATTGACATGTAGTCTGCATCCAGATAAAAAGATCAAGAGACTTAAGGGGGAAAAAAATGCAGGATAACCTCAGACTTCTCTATATCAATACTCAATACTGTGGAACAATCAATGCCAATTAAGGCTTGAAAAAAGAGTGACTCAAGAATCTTTATGACTAGACCAACTGCAGTTCAACATCAAAGCAACAATTTTGAACATATAAGAATTCAAGGAATATAGTCTTTTGAGTTTTTTTTTTAACTTCAGCCTTCCTTTGATGAATGGAGAAACTACAGCAAAAGAACTGATGATGAGAATTGAATCCATTGTCCCTGGAACTAAGATCATAGTGTGAGAATTATGGTAAAGATTAGAATGTAAATGTTAAAAATTGGACAATATAGAAATTATATATCCAACAAAGGTGCAGAGATGAGAGGGAAAGCAGTAAGAGGTGGAATAAATATGCTGATCTCTTTGTATCATAAGATGGATAGCAATATTATTTAAAGCTGATAAAGTAATGGAAATATAAGGATATGTAGAGATATAAAGATGGATTGATTTTGGTGGTGTCAGGGAACAGATGACACACTCAAAAGGGTGACTGAAGACAGAGAAAGACAAATATCATATGCTATCCCTTACATGTGGAACCTAAAACAATCGTACAAATGAACTTATTTACAAAACAGAAACAGACTCACAGACTTTGAAAACAAACTTATGGTTACCAAAGGGAGGGAGGGATAAATTAGGCGTTTGGGGTTAACGTATACACACTACTATATATAAAACAGATAATCAACAAGGACCTACTGTATAGCACAGGGAACTCTACTCAATATTCTGTAATAACCTATATGGGAGAAGAATCTGAGAAAGAATGGATATATGTATATGTTTAACTGATTCACTTTGCTGTACACCTGAAACTAACACAACACTGTAAATCAACTATACTCCAAAATAAAGTTAAAATTTTTAAAAAAGTGGGTGACTGAAGAGAGTTAAATGAGGGTCTGATTATAAAAGCCTGAGAAGAACAAAAGAGATGAACAAGGGATGATGTAGCAACATCAGGAAGCCACTACCATTCCTGGGACAGAAGGGACAAGGGGAGGAAGGCACTACCAGAATATGAAGAAAGAAGCACTCATGGGAGATTATCTGCTGGACAAGAGCTGTTGCCATAGGTAGAGGAAATAAATCAACCCTCCAAATTGTGGCTGGGGAAGAAGAGCTGGGGGGTAGATATCCTGTTCTCTTTTTCTCTTTCTATTTGGTCGCATTGACCCATCCCTGCTGGAAACTAAAGGGCAAAGGAATCCAGTTAAGGTGATCAATAGGGGTCAGCCTTCCACGGTATAGAGCAGTATATCTTAGCCACACTAAGTCACACCCTTACACTATGCTCCCCTTTCCCTCTGCTGATCCTCAGCTAGTTGAGTGCTTTACCTGAGATGACCCAAACCTTTATGCCCATAGGATCTAAGTCATTAAGTTACCGCAGTTTGGGGACAGTACTTTTAAGCAACAGAGTACTAAGATGTGTCTCAGTGAAACTCCTAGGTTCTAGACATAGTCTTCTTTGCCTGAGTGTCTGACAACAACCCAATTTTCCTTCTGGAAAGTAGCATCAATCATCCTGTTCAAAATGGTTTGCTGGTTTAGAAGCACGAGGAACCCAAAACGGCCAGGGACAGTCACAGGTTCCAATTTAATACACCTAGTATAAATATTCCTCTCTAGAACACTAGGACCACTAAACCCACTGAGCCAAGACATCAGGGGTGACAAGCAGAAATTGCTTAAGTGGGTTATTAGGCACAGTATGAGAGGGCTTACTACCACCCCACCTCCTGGCTCCCAAACCTGTACATGCTGACAGTTGGAGACATAACACTATACACTGACTCCTGGTTTAAGGCATATAGAAAGTTTCCCAAATTCTCAAGGTTGAATACCACTGAGCTTTCAGTTCAGTTATTGTTGTTTTATAGCAGCCATTTCTAGAAGATGAGGCATAGCGTAAGACCAGTGATTCCACAGGCATGAGCCCGCTGCTACATTTCCTTTGTTGTAAAATGGGTTCCTTGTTTGTGTAGCTTTATGTGGCAATGAATAAGGCATTCTTTAAGTTCGCAAATAATGGTATTGGCAGAAGTGCTGTAGACTAGAGCAGAAATTCATATCCGGAATAAACTTATATTTCTATAAAGGCAAATTGCTATACCCTCCATGAGAGAAGGGATACAATGTGATCAACTTGCTACTACACTTGGCACTTGGCAGTGGTGGTAGTCATGTCAGCTTTGGTGATAGGTATATGTAATATGTTTTCTAGTTCTAAAAAATTAGAAAATTTAGGAATATCCTAAATATTAGAATTTTGAAAATAAATTCAGCTGTCTTTGATTGTAATGAATTTCCAGTCATTGAGGTTGTTCAGGTAAATGCTAATGGATGCAATATTAGAGATTCACATCTTCAACTGAAGATTGTATCTTTTCCTTTGAGGCTCTTACCATTTACCAAGTTATACCTCACTAGACTCATTCATTTTTGTAAATGCTTGTGAACTCCATTCCTGCGTTATGTGTCAAAGTCCCTCTCATTTGCTCTGCCTTTACAAATGTTGTACTATCCCATTTTATCCGTCACTATCTTTGCTTTGCTAACCTCTTCATATCTTTAAATCTCAGCCCCAGTGTCTCTTCTTCCTGGAAGCCTTCTCTGTTTTTTTGGTTGTTTGTTTGTTTTTGTTACAAGTCTTGTTTGTTTTTGTTACAAGTCTATCTCCCTACTAAGTCATGAATTCCTTAAAATACTGTATATCCTGAGTATATCTATCACTCTGTACAGTGCTTGACACAGTGGATGGATGGATGGATGGATGAATTAGTTGATTAAGGTTTGTATCATTCTAGCCTAATCAGAGACAAGACGTATAGCAGCATTTCTGCAAAAGGAGGCAAGGCATGTAGAAAGAAAGTGGTCAATGTTAAGGCATATTAATTTTGGTCCAGGAAGTAAAGTAGCTGTAGGACAATAACAAAGTAACAAAAGGACAAGTTACAATTTTTAGATTGAAAAGCTGTAGAAACATTACTTGAAAGGAGAGAAAAAATATGTGCTTGTGAACAAATAATTTCCCCTCTTATTTTCTATGGTCAATTCAACTCAAATAGTCTCCGATTATAACAATTTTGCATGAAGATTCAATTTTACTTATGATGTAAAAGACCAGAACAGTCTAGAGAGAAAATTCTATTTTATTGATATATTTCTAAAATATTCTATTCAATAGTACTTTACTTCTTTTACAATGTGAAAGGCGTCTGCATTCCATATTGGAAATATATGAGCCCAGTTTCTGTGTGACCAAATAAATCACTACTATGTTCTAGTTTGATAACTTTGCCCCTGTGTAATCCTATGGATGTGAAAGTATATATGAGAAGCATCAAGATAATTGTTTTGTGAAGGGAGACCAGTGTTCTCTCATGCCCTATAGCCTTTAAAAAAGATAAAAAGAAGGAAAAAACCTTATTAATGCATGCTTGGAAAACAACTGCAGTCATTTTCCTGGCTGAAGATTAAATTATTGTACATTATAGTGTGCATGTCTGTGATAAGTAGATTACTATAGATCATTCCAAGAGAAGGTGGAGGGAAGATTGCACTAACATTAGCTTCTCTGGTATTTGCAGGCTGTAAATTTCTTTAAGTGATAGATGTAAAGATGGAAGACAGATGGATAGAGGAAAAGACAGACTCAGATACTGGATGAGTTAGTACTGCAGCCCGCGCTCCAGCGCTGTCTTATTACCACAAGGCTAGCAAGCATCAAAGTCCCCCACATCCCCCCGCTCCCTCCCCCTGAAATGTACCGATTTATATGAAAATTAAGATTACAAATTAAAGCTTGGCTATCCTGGAGTTTTCCAGTTCATCAGCCATCCAATAAAAATGATGTCAAGCCTGTCTGCATAATTCCCAGAAGATTACTTTGTCCTTACAGCTAAGCCCTGTCCCTGATATGAAAGATCTCTATCCACTTTTATTGAAATAAAGAACTAACATTCATAATCCCAATATTGAGGTATAATCTTCATTATCTCCTGACCCTCTTGAGGTTCCCCCAATCTATATTACTTCAGATTTGTTTATTTATAATCCTTATGTATTTACCTTTACTGAGATAGGATTAAAAACTGAAAAAAAAAAAAAAAGCTCCAAAAAATCCTTATGATCTCATGATTGAGTTTCAGTTCACCAACAATCAACTAATGTGTTAGACTGAGTCTGTTTTTTTTTTTAAGTGGCTCTTATAGTTGTCTAGTCTAAGCTTGAAAAGGCATTAATTGGTCCCCTGAGTGTCCCTGTTTCATTAAATGAATTATTGCCAATCCAACCTGGTTTGTGAAATGATGGCAGCATCCTCTTTTCCTATTTGCTAAAAAAGGTGGGGGAGGGGTGCATGAAAAGAGAGACACAGATAGAATAATCCAGATTAACTTTTATCTCTTAGGAAGTTTTGATTCATAACTATGGTTAATTACTGGTAAACCACAATCCCCCAACTTTTTTCCCCCCCAAGAGCCTTAATGGCCTCTGGCTATGCCTCGGGCTCTTAACTATCACACTAGTCATTAATGCTGGTCAAGATGATTTCTTGGAGATTATTGCTCTTTTTTTTTTTTTTAATAGACAAAACAGACTGTTCCGCACAAAGAATGAAATGGTAGTCATTTTTTCCCCTTTCAAAAAGCATAAACACCTATGACAACCACGTTTTACTGTATTCTTAAAACATTTCAAATATTATTTTAGTTTTATTTCTAAAGTGAAAACCAGGTTTGCAATGTCCTGGTTTTCACTGGTCATCATACTTTCTTACTTTAAATGAATTTTTGTTATTATATTTGGAGAAACACATCTTGATTAAGAGATTTGCTAAGTGTTCTTAGTTATTTGTACCTCTTATTTTACCTTTTGTGTAAGGAAATATTAGGATAGTATTACTTGGCTTTTAGATTTGAAAACAGAGGGAAAATAGAAGTACTTTACTATTGGCGCAGAACTGCACTGGAGTGTTTCTTCTTAAAATAATTTATTCTTTGATCGTAAAGGATTCTTGTTTCACCATTATTTGATATAAAGTGGGATTTTGTATAATCTTCATTGGTTCAGTTATTCCTCATCTGTGAATCCTTTCATTTCATTCATTCGTGCTTTTACTTGAGCACCTGTTATTGCTTGGGCACACTCAGAGATAAATCTGAAGAGAATGGAGAAGACACTGAGAAGACAGAAACAGCTTATGATCACTAAATAATTTTTTGCATAAAAAGATATTCAAATGTAAAGTTCTGTATTAGAATTATTAGCTTTATTAAAATGTTTACTCACCAATTAGAAGGGAAGTAACTGGAACCAGTATTTATTGTGCACCTACTATTTTCTGGATGGGTGCATAATTTACATGAATTATCTTACTTAACCCTTGCAACAACTTTATAGTCCTTAGAGCAACCCTACAATTATTCCTATTTTATAGGTATATAAATTGGGACATTAATATTGTTGAAGATGTGGGAGAAAGAATAAAAAAGAATTGAAGGAAAGATGAAGAAAAGAAAGTTTCAGGTCTTAAAAGCAAACATTGCTTTGTAGTACTCTATGCCTTCATTTGCTCATAGATAAGAAATGCATTTACTCTTTCCTTTGAAAACTGTGGCCCAAGGTGGCAGGACACCCCATGGAGCCCTAGTTTAGATCTTCCAATAGACAGGATAAGAATATTGATGAAGCAGGTTTATCCTACCAGAGATTCATTTTAGTTAAATATAAATATTCTTTAGAGGAGCAAGCCTGCCAGTTATGAATAATTTTGTGTGAATTTTTAAAAATGCTTATAACCAGCTATGATGTAGGATCGATCTATCTATCTACCTATCTATCTATCCATCCATCTATCTACGGGAAGTGGGGACAGAAGGGGAAAAGGTATTAAAAAAGTGATCTGAGTGTAGGTTATTTTGAAGGAATTCTGGTGTAGGTTAGAGGTGTACAACTTAAGCCAGAAAAGAGTAATAGAATACTGGGTATCAGGGATGGAAGAAGAATTCAGGGTGAAAAAGTGAAAATTCATTTATGCCCTTGGCTTAGCCTTGCCCCGTCTGACATAAGACAGTGTGTACCCTGTCCTGGAAAATGTTTATAATTTATTAAGCTCTGAATTCTCAGGGATAAGCCATGAATTACAGAGTGATTCTAAAAGCTTTACATTCTAGGATAAGCCACTGTAATGTTTTTTCCTCATCAAAGACAGGAACTTGTTTTTTAACATAAGTGACCATGTTTTCCAATTAGAATTGTACTGGTATACATAATTTTAAAGTACAAATACAGCCTACTTGTTTTATTCAGGATGTCCAATTATTCTGAAACTACTTCCTTTCAATGCCCAAATAAAATTCTAATCAGTGATCAAAAAAATGATCTATATTTTTTCTGGACAAGGATAAGAGTGGACCTAATAGAAATTTCATAAACAATATTTGACTTTGTAACAGCTGACACTTTCACTCCTAAACTGATTTTCTAACTCTGACTCTGGATTTCTACCATCAGCTGACAAATGGCTATCAGGTTATTTCATGAATGTATCATTTCGACATGGTTGTCATCCTTATAAAGCAGGGTATATGCAATTATTTAAATATTTCTAAAGCAGGTGCTTCAGAGACTCCAGGTATAACCTAGAATGTACGGGCTTAACCCCTATGTAATATTACCACCCATTAACTTGAAACAGTTGAGACAAAGATGCTAATCAATTAGGCACACAAAAGCTGTGATACTTGAGCCTTAGATGCTTACTGGATATAAACTAATCTACCCACCCTGCCCCCTCTGATTCCCCCAATTATAAGGAAGAGAATAAAATTAAACAACATGTATGAAGTGGTAGAAAATATATCATGGATCTTTGTTTTTCATACTTCAGTACTTTACAAGGGATATACAGTAAGGGTAAATTTTAAGGGGCTCAAAATCTGTATCTTCAGCTTCCAAATGTACGTCTTCCTAGACTGATCTGCCTTAGAGCCCTTCTGTGGTGCTGGTTCTTCTTTCTCAACTTTCCTTCGCACTAATCATTCTGCCACTTTTTAAAGAAAGGCGTATCTCTCACTCACTGGGAATCTCACTAAGTAGGGCACACTTATTTACCAAGACACAAAACTGTCTTGGATGCCAAAGGAACAGTTAGAAATATTTATTTCCTAGAAGCCTCTTCATATAAGGGAGTCCGTAACTTTTCAAAATTCTTTATAACATCTATTATTTAACAAAGTTTAACTTATGTACCTCCTTTAAGCAATAAAAGTAGGGACTGTGGGACTTAACACTGCTTAGGGCTCTGGTGATGGAAAAATCAGCCAGATGCTAATGTACTACTATAGTTTACTAAAGTTTTTGAGTACGTGAAAACTTTCGTCACTTTCTTTTTTTTTTTGGTGAATCTCTTTTACCTAAACCATGCAAATGGGAGAACAAGTACAATTTGATTCACATGAATAATCTTATTACATATGAATGCCTAGGTCATAGAGAGCAAGAGATAAACTTTTATTAAGCTCTTTTCTTTTGAAATGAATATATAGACAGTTGATTTGCTACATTTACAGGAATTCACTCCCTTCTTCATACGTCATCCCTTAAAATATTCACACACGCACACATTCATCATTGCTGAAAAGCTGATTTTTTTTTCTGGATGGCTAGAGACGAAAAAGAAAATGATCAGTTATTTTGCACCAGTTTGAATTTGGGGACAAAAATCTCTGAAAGTAGAAATGTTAGCAAAGTAAAAACGTTAGCAATAACATTTACACATCTTCTTACAAATTACAGTGCAGTTTTTCTTATACTATCTCATTACACAATAACCCAGAGGGCACGGAAGTTATTTTTCCCTAATTTATATATGAGAAAATTGACATGCCAGAGGATATCCAGGTAGTAATAAGCCAAACTGGGACTAAAATTTAAGCCTTTGGAGTCAGGTCTGTGATCCCACTCTATTAAACCACCTCTTGTGAAAATTGCTCAATTTGCTAAGGACTGTATTCTCTAAGTAAGCTTTTAATATGTAGTTGAGGTGATGACCTTACTCCAAAAGTGCAAAATCTATCTTAATTTTGGTTAGGAAAGCAATATATGTATGATTTATAAAGAAAGGACTTTTTTTTCCCCCAGAACTTCACAAAATTCAATTCCTATATCCATATAAGGAAACAATCTGTTTAAATAACCCTTCAAGTGTGCCTCAAGGAAATGATCTGTGTCCTTTAAGATTTCAAAGAAGCATTCATGTCTAGGAAAAAGTATAAAGAAGGGCTGTGATAAGTCACTTGGTCTGTTTCATCAGTTTTTTGGCTGAGTACTGTTAATAAAAGTTCTAACTCAGAACACCCAGATGATGAAGGGATATGAGAAGCTAATGACACATGAGTAGAAAGGCATGTGATTCCAGACTGGCCTGGTGTCTGATTCTTAACTGAACATTGAAATTTTTGAGCTTTTTGTTCTGGAAGCAAATTAAGAAAAATTCAGTGTGATTTGTGAGTGTTCTCACTCTTCAAGCTTGTGCTATATGCCACTACTGCCAAATTGTAGCTATTGTTTGCTTGACTAGAACTTGGAGGAAAAAAAGGATAAAACTAGGAAATGGGGAGTGGGGCATTGATGTGGGAGGACTGGGGAAAAAATGGGCAGGCAAGTAATGACAAAAAAAAAAAAAAAAAGGTTCCTTGGACAAATTAATTTAAATCTGGAGAGCATCACCATGGAAAAAGTGCCCTTCAAATTACCTTCACGAGGAATTCAACACCTTACTAGTCTGTGATTTTCAGATGGCAGCATGTAAAACAATCACCTGGAGGCTTGTTAAAAATAGAGGATCTGTTCTGTAAACAGATCTCTGAGCTGGAGTCAAAGAAACTATATTTTAACATACCACCTGGGTGACTTTGATGCAATAGGTCCATGAACTATACTTTGAGAAAACCTGGGCTAGAAATTCTTACCCCTGGATAGAAATTTTCTCTTGAAATTGTTTCCCACACCACTTTAATCCACATACAGATCTCATACTCCAATTTTTAAAATGTGATCATTTTCAATTTCTACGTCAAATGTCAGCATGGGAAAAATTCATAGTGTCTAGGGTAATCTATGGACCAACGAACACAACACATTGATTGATAGTTCAAAAATTTCATATACTGTTAACTTGTTTGGAAGTCAAAGATGAGGAAATATTAACATATCAAGGCATTCTAATAATAATAGACGATGTAATGTCAATTATTATCAATGTATCTCATATACTATATATACAGTGTTTTTGTTTTACACATTTTGATGAAATACATTTGGAATTTTTATTAAAATTATTAGGCCATCAACCTTATACGACAAAATTCCAAAGACAAACAGGATTTGTATGTGTATTTAAGACTGGGACTCCGAATTATTTAGGTTCTAATCCAAACCGACCTAAAGGCTAGTCACAGGTATTTTCGACTAGGTCCAGGGCTGCAGATGAGTGTTAAGACCCTTACTAGTCAAAGTGTGGTTCCTAGCCCAGCAACATCAGCGTTGTCCAGGAACTAGTTAGAAGTGTAGACACTCAGGCCCCACCCCCGACCTACTGAAACAAAATCTGCATTTTAACATGACCCCCAGATGACTCATCTGCATGTGAAAACTGGAGAAAACTTCCTTTGAGCTATTTCAGAGTCCTTATCCTTTCCAAATTTTCCCAGCTTTGGACTAACTTCCAGCACCACTCCCCACTTTTCCCACACATCCACATACCCCATTATTTTTAGACAATCACCTCTTGTTTGTCCCTTGTTCTTATCTCTAAAGGGAAAAATCACACCGATTCTAACTAGGTAACTCACAGACTTCATTCACAAGTTTCTCTCTATTAGCCAAAGAAAACTTTGCATCTTGATAATATTTCTGAACAATTTGCTAACAGACCTGAGCCCACCCAGGTAGTTTCTTTAAAGCAGCAAGTAAAGGAGAGGGTGTGGGTCGTTTTCTACAACTAGTCCAATGGTATTCACCATTAACTATCCTATATCCTTGCTTCAAAGCCCTGCTTTGGCCTCTCTAGGTTTGTACTTAAGGAAAAAGTGGTCAGTCCATTAAAAAATAATAATAATAATTTGCCCCATGTAAAAAGAACAATGCCATTACATAAAGCAGTATCATAGGCTCCCACAATTTCAGTGCTGCAGAAGCTGTTGCCGCTGCTAAATCACCGTGATCACCCTGGAACCACTGAGAACATGCTAATTTATGCCCAAAGCAATATTAGTATTATTGTTTATTTTACTTCCATTATCTAAGTAGGCACAGTCCAAATTAGGTAGGTTGCAATAACTCTGTCTTCTCCTGGTATGAGACTGGGAAAAAGGATATAACAGTAACAAAGAAAAGCAGCCAACAGTTTTAGTAAATAACACTGCAAAAGTCAGGTATCATTTCTTATTTTCCAATTACTCCAGTTCCTATCATCAAGTTTAGTAGAGACAGTAATGTGCCTGTTGCTAGAGAGAAATCATTCAGGTAAGCTGAGGCTACTCCTTCTGTTTCTCCATCTGCTAAGCTGTTCACATGAAGACATATTGACAAGGGCTCAAGGAAAACATGGAATATTTCATCAGTAAGATTATGCTGCCCTAGAGACAGATGTTAGAAAGCTGTTATATTTAAAAATAAAGAGATAAGTAGATGCTTGAGGGGAAGGAATAAAATAGTTTTAGAATTGGGAAAGAAAATTAAAAAGAAAAAAAGGAAAGATGGAAAGATAGATGAGAGGTTTGTATTGGCATAGGAAATGGCAAATCCTTATTGTGTAGGAAAAAAACTTCTATGTCTGCCTCAGGCAATCATTTACTATTAGGTAGGCATTCTTAGAGTGCATTCTTAGAGAAGATTTGTAAGAAGAGCTTAGCAGGGCTGATTATGATTACAGAGAACAGATTTATCTGTTGTCATAAGATGGTTAATGTCAGGGCTTTGACTTAAAACCATATACACTAGTTTTCATAAAAATTTAAACATGAGAAATGTTATATACTATGGTAATTCACATTCAGTGAATATAAAAACATTAATAATAACTCTGGATTTATCTGGTGACTTTCACTGCACTTTGTCAAAAGTGGTCAAAACACTTTGTCTTCACTTATTTTTACTGGGGAAAATAGTAAATAGGATTATAGTAGAGGGTTATCTAAATATTTACAAATGACATATAGTTGTCATGTATTGTCAACACTTAACATTTTAAAACAGTAGATTCTCCTTTTTTTTGCTATGGTTTTCACACTTTTATAAATAAAATGCAAAAAGTAGCAATCGGAAAGTGAAAGAAACTTTGGCTTTGAATTCACATAACTTGGGTTCAGATCCTAGATATTTACTTCGCCTCTTTGAGCTTCAGGTTCCCCATCTATAAAACAGGGATAATAATACCTACCTCCTAGGGTTGCTGAGAGGATTAAATATATTGTTAATAAAGGCCCTAGCATTGTGCCTGAACACTATAGGTCCTCAATAAATGGCAAGTTACGTCACTAACAAAAAAACAAATTGATACAAACAAGCAGATTAGATATTCCAATTTAATTACTGGTTGTCCTTTTCTTGAAATCTCCAAGTTCTGACTGCATAGTAGAAGCCCTTACTCACCACTTCCTCCCACTGGGAAGGAGAATGAGAATACCTCAAGAAAGGGGAGGACACAACAGAGGACAGGTTCCCAGAGAATGGAAGAGGAAACAGAAAACTTCTACCAGAAAAGATGAAGAAGGAAGAGGAAGGGGGCATGAGGTCTGACTTGATGGTCCTGACTACCCCCTCAAGAATGAAAACCCAGATAAATAATGGCAAAAACTGAAAGCAGAGGAGCTTCAGGAGTTTGCCCTGCTTCCTGTTCTGCATTCTCGGAAGAGACAACCTTGCAAGACACACTACTACAAACAGAATAAAACGGCAGCATGGTGTGAGTAGGCCAAGGAAGGTTCTGTGATGGAAGGCCTCAAACTTCCTTGGCTCTTGTGCAGCAGGCTCTGTGTCCACGTAATCCTTCACTCCCAGCAGGGCATGTGGAAGGTTGAGAGTTGACAGTGAGAAGCCATTGGGGTCTCCTTGAGACGACCCCAGAGCAGATGCTGCAGAGCTCACAGGCTAAGCCAGGGCTTAGAGGGCGGACGTGGCCGAGACACGAAGACCTGCAATGCTGTTGAGAAGAGAAAAGAGAGCAAGTGAGCAAAGGAGGGCTACAGGCTCCGACAGAATAAAATACTGGTTTAACCAATGACAGACTTTGGCAGCAGATCAGCAAGGCATTAATAGCCACTTTAGACTAGATATATCTCCATGGAAGCCAGTGAGAATTGAGTGGACAACACAAAGATCCACATGTGGATCTGGGGCTCTCTCCTCTCCCTGCCGTGAGGACACATGAACTTTTTCTAACACCTAAAAGCCATTTCTGCCAGGAGAAAGGGGAGGAGGGAGGACAATGAAAGGCTGAGATCTACCCCAAAGATCCTATTTTAAACCTAAAGACGCCACGATACTTTTGCTTGTCATCTTCAAATTCTATCCCATCCTACTCCACTCAAAAAGAAATTTATCTCAATTCTAATGAAATGAAAGGCCTTTTTAGCTCTTGATAAGCTAGACGCAATGTGTCTAATTCTATAAGTCATATTTTCTTTCTGTGAGACCTGGAGATGAAACCAAAATACCCACTGTCTCTTTATTCATAACTTAAAAGTGTCCTTATTACATTAGGTAATAGGAAGTAGTACCTTATGTACATTTTCTCTCCTTTCCATTTTTAAATTCTGCACTGGTAATTTGGGAGAGTCCTTCTTTCCTTCCTTCCTTCTTTCAGTGAGTATGTACTGAGTACCTACCATGAATGAATAATGTGCCAGGAGTTAAGGAAACAAAGATAAATGGGACATGGACCCTATCCTTAATAAGGAAGAAAGGTTTATGTGATATGTAAATGGAATATATAAATTAAAGAAAAGCTAGTGCAGTATTGCTTCCCATTGCTGAGCAACTGCAAACATAACAAAACAAAACAACAACAGAACCTTACAACTGCAAACATGCATTCTTTACCCATCTATCAGATGCACACAGAAGTAATAAAAGTTGACTGTTACGCACCGAGCAGTTAAAAAGCATTTTTGTACAAAATCTTAATTACAGAGAAGTCAGTTCTCAGAATAACAACAGTAAATCAAGTTGCAGGACATTCAGAAGCATATAATACAAAATCTTGTTTTTTTAAAAAAGTGTATTTGCTGTAATGGAAGAGTAATAAGATGTGGGAGAATAGGCCATGAAGTCTATCATCACCTTTTTCAATTTGTTTCAAATACTGTTAAGAGAGGCCTGCAAAAGAAGTTATATAAAAACCAAACATTCTATAGTTCCTTTAGTTTTCTCAGTAAATATTCCTTGATATGTTTAAGACATTAAGATAAAATATGAATATTACAGTCCTTAATTTATTAGCTTATGAAGTACAAATTTTTACATTACTAGGATTCCTTAAAGGAAGGCAACAGCAGCCTGAGAAATACGTTGTTATCATTACTTTCTGAAAACAAAACAGACTTTTATGACTTGACTTTTAAAAAAAATTCCTGTGATGTTCTGAGGATGTCAGTCTAAAGAAATAGCATTGCAGAATGTTTCAGGAAGGCTCTTTGAACCACTGCCATTCACAGAAGAATGGTTATTATCTTCTCTTTCTTACTTCTTCCACCATAAATCTCCTTAGCATGGAAAGAGTACAAAATTTAGGAAAAGCCTCTGCTTTTATCAGTTACCTCTGACAAAGTTGGTATTTCAGTCATCCTAAATGTACATCATACATTGATTGAAAAGTGACATTACTGGAGATTATAAATTAATTCAACAAATGATACTATCTGATTAGTATTTCAAAACAATATTTTCTCTCTTCCCAACCCCCTCCCCTCTGTATCTTCATACAGTGCAGCTACATTTGAAATCTATGGTTTCTGGCATATCTGGGGTAAGGTTATACTAGGAATTTACCAGACCTGTCAGTCTCTAACTTTCTTCCATATTTCATTATATCATTCCAGCTATAATTAGTTGTCTGGTAAAATTAAGAACAGTCTATTTCAGTGAACGCTCACGTGAACATTTAACAACTTTTTGTTAGGATGACAGCTTAGCGACAGAAAGAATAAACCAAAAAAGGAGAGTCACTGAAGTAACCTTGGTTAACTCAATATTGCCAGCTCAATGGAAAATTCTAAGATTTTGCATTTTTTCCCCTTTTTTGTTATTAATCAGCCACATATTTCTTGTCAGAAGCGTCAATTTGATGGCATTCCAGCCTCAACTAGCATGTTTTGAACTGACCTGTCTTCATTGCTATGGCTCCCTAGAAACTCTGCTGTTGATGAGCGTTGATTCAGCTGAATGCTTTGACATTCAGCTTGTCAGTGAAAGCTATTTTAATCATTAAGACGCATCTCCCTTCCAAGACTGCAAACTGTTGCTGCTCATACACAACATTCTATCATTTGATTAGTGTGGAGAAGAAAAGAGCCTAAATAGTTACTATTACTACAGATTATATTAAGAGCTAAAATTTACAGAATAAATAAGTGTGCGTGAGGTATTGTGCTAAGCAATTTACAGGGACTGTCCATTTAATGCTCACTGTGGTGGAGTCTCACCATCTGAGTTTGCACCCCTGTTCTCCATTCACTATCTGAATGACATGCAGTTCTCATCTGTAAAATGGAATAATAGTACCTACTTCAGAGGGAAATTAGGAGGACTAAGTGAGACAATTCATACACAGCACCTAGAATAGTTCCTATGACATAGTGTTCTCATAGTGTTATTAGTGATTTTTATTACCATTTTGTAGATGAAGACCTCCAGTTTCCTTCACCAGCTGCCCTACTCACCATCACTTCTAAATCTTCTAACTTTAACTGTCTCTGGTGCCCAGACCCAAAAGAAGGGAAAATGAAAAGTTATTTCTTTCAGGACTTTCTTCTGTAGGTATTTTAACTCCAGTTCCACACGAGGAATGACACAACTGTGGCAAGATAATACTTTTGTAGTATTAACCTTTTTTTTTTTCCCCCTTTCTTTCTTTCTTCACAGTAGCCTTTTCCCATTCAGGCAGCTAGGTGTATGTCCTAGTAATGCCCTGTTGAATGGGATGGAGGTGAGGGATGGTAACTGAAGCCTTAGACAATTTGGGGGATTTCCAAGTAGAGGGGTCATTTCGTCCAGGCTTTAACAAGAGGTATAAAGGCAGCAAGGTGGCAGGATCCCAGTTTCCCATGCCGAGGTCTGTGCAAGAGCAGAAGACCTATGTGTCATGTGACTAAGCAGACAGCCTTAGACAGCTGCACAGAGTTCCCTGTGCCATGTTATGGAGGGCGGGCAGCAGAGTAATCCCAAGCTCCTAGCTGGACATGGAAGCAGAATTTCTCATAGTCCAGAGCACCACTAGGATGGTTCCCATTGTTGCAGAAACTAAGCTGTGTGGTTCCCAGAACTCCTTCCTCTTCCTCCTGGGCATACAGCTAAACTACATTACCTAGCCTCCCCTGCAGTTAGTAGGGAAAATAGGACTGACTTTCAAAACTTATGTGAACCTCTGTGTATTCTCTTCCCTTATCTGCAAGCTGAATGTATATGAACCAGTAGAGGCCATATGATTCTAGAAAACAGCATTGAATCAGGGGTTCTTCACCTGGGATCCATTAATCAAATTGAGGAGAACCATGAACTTGGATTTGGAACAAAAATAATTCTGTATTTTCCCTAACCTCTAACTGAAACTTAGCATTTCCTTCAATTATGAATGTAGGCCCCAATGAATAGTAATATTTGCAATACTTGTGACTTTATCACCAATACAAATCACAGGTATTTTCATATTATATTACAGCTGTTGGGGTATCTCAAAATACCATTTACACTCAATTTGCTTTTAAGTAACAATATTAGACCCACTGCTAGATTTTTTTTATTACATATGCTAATAAAAAGGCACATATATAACATAAGTTTATTATAAAATAATTTGGTAACAGTATTTCAATAAAATTGGTTTCCTTTGTGATCTCACAGATTTTCATGCCATTAAAAGACAATTTTCTGAGGAGTCCTTAGGCTTCACCAGATTGCCAAAGAGGGCTGAGGAACAGATGGAGTCCTGAATGACTTCATGGAGGAGGGCCCTTCTTTTCCTCTCTCCTTCACATCCCCACCACCCTGCTGACTCATATTGGACTGTGATGTGAGAAATTAGCTGCTATTGTATTAAGTTATTGAGATTTGGAGGTTAATTTTTAGGGCAACTAGCCTAGGCACACTAATACCCTTGCTACCAAAATGGCCCAAACATGGCAGAGAGCACCCAAGACCTGAAGAGGCCTCTGATTGGAAAGGACCCAGAAGGGACTCGTGAGGACCAAAGATTAGATGGAGCCAGTGAAGATGTCTCAGAGGATACTAACATGGAAGGACAGTTTTGCTAAGTACAAGGAACAACTCCTTCATCTTAGAAATAAAGTTCAATTACAGTAATATAACTGCCACACAATAATTTTCTTACTATTATTTATTATTTTCTTTTTCCCTACTAGGGTGACAGTTATTTTTGTTTCTCATATCAGATATTAAGTGCTTTTGAATTCATCAAATTATATATATAATATATAAAACTATATATATACAGTGTTAAAGCAATCTCCAATTATCTTCATTTACTTAAAATCTTACTCAGGTAGAGTGTAACAACTGAAGAGAAGCCAATAACCACGAAGATAAGATTCTGTATAATGTAAACATCAGCCTGTCCTAATCACTGGTGTATACCAAGCGCCAAGCCTCATGCCAGGCATATACGCATTTTTATGAATGAGTAAATTAATCAAACAGCATTTATTTTAATTATATGCAGTGTGTGTCACTCATGACTGGACTTTGTTATGAGAAAGTCGCTGCCTTTTTCATATGTAAGGGTAAGGAGAGTAGGTTTGGAAGTTAAAGCTTCTACACTAAGCCTAAGGGAAATTAGTCTTTTTAAACTACTTTTCAGTGTCTGCTTAGTATTAGTATTAGGGTGTAGTCGGAAGAACCATAATTGTTTTTGTTCTTTGACTTTTCATGTTGATTTTCATACATTCAAGAGTGAAGAATAGCATAATGAACCCCCCAAGTACCCATTGCCCAACTTCAGCAATTATACATGTTGCCATTCTTATTTTATCTATTCCCCCTGCCTTGACCTTTTTTTGCTGGAGTATTTTTTTTTTTCTTGCTGGATTATTTTAAAGTAAATTCTAGGCCTCATATTCTTTCAACTCTAATTATTTCAATATATATCTCTAACAGATAAGAACTTTTTTTTTAACATAATACTACAATACCATTTAGCTCACTTAACAAAATTATTAACAGTTCCTTAATAGCATATACAGTCCATGTTCAAATTTTGCCTGGTCATCTCAAAATGTCTTATATTTGGTTTGTTTAAGTCAAACAGTCTCCACCATGGTTGTGTTTGGTCAACATATCTCTAAAGTTTAATAGATAAATTCCTCCTCCCTCTTTAAAAAATGACATTTATTTGTTGAAGATACCAGGTCATTAGTTCTGTAGAAATTCTCTCATTCTGGATATGGCTGACTGTAGCTTAACATGTCCCTCTATTATTATTATCATTATTTTATTTTAATAAAAATGGTAGTTAGATCTAGGGCCTTGTTTGAATTCAAGATAAATTTTATACACACACACAAAATTTTCTTTTGGCAAGAATATTTCATAAGTGTCACTGTGCACTTCCTATTGCATTTGGAGGCACATAATATTTGTTTCCTTTATAGTGATGTTACACTTGACCAGTGACTTCAAGAGTTGCCAGTCTGATCCATCACTGCAAACTGCTCCAACTTTCACCTAATGGTATTAGTCATTGACAACAATTGGCTAGATCTATTATTTCAAGAGTTGCAAAATGGCAATTTTATAATTCTGTCATTCTTTCTGTCTTTATTAGCTGTCATTCTATAAAGAAGAGATTTCTTTCATTGACTATGTGGATACCCGGAAATACAATTCATACCGAAAAGGCAGGATAAATGCTTGTTTCTTTTACTGAATGTAATCTACTTTCAGCATGGAGTCCTATTAACTTCCAATAGTGAGCAATGAGTTTCCCCCAACCCACTCTACACTCCTCCCCAAGGTCAACATGTGGTTTTCACAGTGAAACCCATCAGGGCTAGAATGGGATGGGATTGGGCTGACCCAGGTATGGTGCAGGAATTTAGGGGAGATAGGGACTGGGTCAGGGAAGAGAGAATACGTACCTTAAGCAGGCTCTAGGAGGTGGAGTCTGAGTCTTCTGAGCTGTCCTGGGCACGGGGGCTTTCTGTGGACTCGCTGGGTTCCTTGCTGTCACTGTCACTATCATCAGTGGCCAGGTTCTTCTCTTGACAGGCCTCTTCGGAACCAGGAAATGTGCTGCCCTGGACCTCCTGGTTCTCCCTGGAGCCCAGCACAACATACCTGCCCTTCTCCTTCAACTCCAGCTGCCTCGTCAGCTCATCTGCCATCTGCGACAGACCCGGCTTCATAGCATAAGCACCTTCTCCATCTGCATAGTATTTGGGTTCCACCTCACTAACCTGAAAGTTGAGAGCGTTAGAATAGAGGTGCAAGGCTGCCCGGTTACTCTTCCTGACATGCAGGGACACGTACTTGGCATTAAAGTTCTCTATCATGGCCCTGGAGGCCTGGCCCATCAGCTTCTGGGCCAGACCGAGGCGCCGGTGTGAACGCTTCACAGCCAGGGAGCTGATATGTCCGTGGGGGACATCATCTGGGTCCTCCTCCATTTTGGCCAGGACGTAGCCCACAGTCTTCCCGTCCTCATCCTCAGCGATGTAAGAGAGCTGGGGCCAGGAAAGGCCATGGTAGAAACAGTATTTCATCCGGTAGTTCTCCGGAAGGCAAAGGAGGTTGCAGGGTTGCAGGTTCATCAGGTTGTCTGGTCGAGCACTGCGGATGTTCATAATGGCGGCGGGTAGCGAGCCGGCTCTGACGGCGGAGACTGGGAGACAGGGTACCGCCAAGCACAAGGGACACTGCCTTAGGGGCTTGAGTCCAGGGGGGCCGAAGCTGCGAGGCCGGATGGCGGGAAGGCAGGATAACCAGAGACGGAAGGGGCGGTGCTAAGATACGGCTTCCGGAAGTGTCCGCCTAGTCCCAGCCAATGAGGTTTTCACTTCATTGTGCGTGTGCGCACGCATGGCTGAGGGGGTGGGGCAGTGGAGTTCATTATGCTCTAAATGGTTTTTTTTTTTTTTTTTTTTAATTTTATTTATTTATTTTTGGCTGTGTTGGGTCTTCGTTTCTGTGCCAGGGCTTTCTCTAGTTGCGGCAAGCGGGGGCCACTCTTCATCGCGGTGCGCGGGCCTCTCTTGTTGCGGAGCACAGGCTCCAGGCGCGCAGGCTCAGTAGTTGTGGCTCACGGGCCCAGTTGCTCTGCGGCATGTGGGATCTTCCCAGACCAGGGCTCGAACCCGTGTCCCCTGCATTGGCAGGCAGATTCTCAACCACTGCGCCAGCAGGGAAGCCCCTCTCAATGGTTTTAATACAATGTTTGATCCATTGTCATCATTATTCTTTTCTTTGTTTCAATTGTAACGTTTTAATTTGGATACATCTGTATAAATGTTCACGAACTGTATAAACCCGTGTAACTGGAGTTTAGAGCAAGAACTAGAACACTGCGAGGACCCCAGAAGCCCCCCCTTGATGCCCCCTTCCAGTCCTCCTTGCCTCATGTCCCAAGAGTAACTGTGACCTCGATTTCTAACAGTCTTTATATACATGGAATCATAATGCATACACTGTTTTTGTGTCTTTTTTTTTTTTTTCCATTCGATACTTGTTTCGGCTACCTTGTTGCGTGTAGTTGGGAATTCTTTATACTCTTTCCTGTTTGATATTCCATTGCCTAAACATATCATAACTTATTCACCCATTCGACTGTTGTTGGCCATTTGTATTATTTTTAATTTAGGAATAGTAGGAATAGTGTAGCGAAACGTTCTGGAGCATGTTTTTGTTGACCCATGCATATTTATCTACAATTAGAATTACTGGGTCAAAACATAACGTCATATTCAACTTTTATGTAAATACTGTCAAGCTATTTTCCAAAATGATTGCTGCACATTTTCATCAACATTTGGTATTTCTCATCTTTTTCATTTTAGCCAAGGTGGAGGAGAATGGTAGTATTATATTGTGGTTTTATTTTGCATGTCTCTAAAGAAGTTGAGCACCTTTTTTACATGCTTATTAGCCATTCTAAATTCTTTTTTTATGAAGTGGTTGTTCAAGTCTTTTGTTCATTTTTCTATTGGGTTGTGTGTATTTTTCTCATTGATATTTAAGAGTTTTTAAAATATATATATTCTGAATATGACTCCTCTGTCAGATATATTTATAGTGAATAGCATCCTCCCTTACTGGTTGATTTTCATTCTCTTAATGGTTATTTCTGACACCAAGTGGGAATTTTAACATAGTCCAATTGTCCACTTTTTTACATTTCATGGTTAATGCTTTTTTGTGTCCTGTTTAAGAAATCTTTGCTAACTCCAAGGTCCCAGAGACATTCTTCTATGTTTTCTCCAGAAACCTTTATTGTTTTACATTTTATATTTACATATGCAATCTGTTAGCATTTATTTTTGTGTATGCTGTGAGGTAGAGGTTCAGCTGTTTTTGCTTCCATGGATATTCTAACCATCTAGCACCATTTATTGAAAAAAAATCACCTTTCCTCCACTGTATTGCATTCTTGCCTTTGTCATAAATCCTAAATTGCATTTCTAGATACATTGCAAAAATTGTATACCACCTTGATATAGCAAGATATGTGGTATTTCTTTAATAGTGCAAAGAAGTCATATTTTATTAGTACCACTTGCATGTAACCTGACTGTAAGCCTTAGAATTATCTATGTATCTTATACAGTCTTCCTTTCCCATTTCCTGTCATATCATTACCTGGAAACTCAAACACCAAAATTAATTCTGTTGTGATTAGATAGTCTCTTTTCTTGTATCATTAGCTAGGTCATGGTTATACTCTAACTCATGTAGAAAATGTGTGCAGCATTCTTTCCAATAAGGTTACACACTCCTTTACTAGCTGAAGTAGTCTACAGCCATGTGATTTGTGTAACATAGCTTGAAAAGCCACTATTTTTTTGTTGTAATTTAACACTTAGTTGTGTTTTCATTAATAAGTTTTTAAGATTTAAGATAAGACTTTATATCCTTGATGTTTTGATTGACTCTATACATTAAAAAAGTTATTTGCCAGTATTATTTCCATTCAGAAATTTCTGTTTTATGTTAAACGTCACTCCATGGGCAAGGATATATGTTTTGAGATGACATGACTCTAAAAGCTTAATCCAGAAAGTCATTTGGTTCTTCTATTATAGGTTCTTCTTTAAAAAACATGGACTATCAGAATTTGAGTTCATTGTGGTCTTCTATAGAACAGTGTATCTTTACTGGACTTCCTAAAGTGTAGGCTTGACAAATGAGGCAGGTGTGACAAAATAGACCAACTTAGAAAAACTCAAAACTCACATATCAATTATGTATCTGTCATTTATGTTGTCATCACTTTTGTTTACCTTTTTCATTCCATAGGCCATGAAAGCAGGATGAAGAAGATCCTTGGGCCTGTACAAATTTGGGAAAAAGAGTCACCCTATTAATCAGTAAGTTTTGTTTGTTTGATTCTGTTCTGGGTTGTACTGGAAGAGGAAACAAATTAGAACAAAGATCCACTGCTATAAAATATTCAGTAGTATATAGCAAGCAGGATCAGGATAGCAAGGGGACAGTATTGGGAATGACAGAAAAAGAAGGTAACACCGTAGCATGCAATGCTGGAAGATCTTTAAAATTAAGAACATCTCTGCTAGGTTTCTTGCAATGTCTAGTGGATAGAAATGTGAGGGATTCTTTTTAAACATGTTCTTGAAGTAAGCAGATGATTCAGCATTGTAATTGATCCAGAATGTGATATGTAAGCAATGCTTGTAATGATCATTGTGTGTATGGGAGAAGAGCCTGGGAAAGCTTCAGAGAAACATAGCATTTGCTTTGATTCTTCCTTATCTTTTCAGATTTGGTTCAAATATCCTCTTTTTCATGTAGTCTTTTTAGGCTTCTATCCCCCTGGAAAAATGAATTACTTTCTTATTTGTGTGCTCCTCTCAATCATATCTATGTTTTATGTGTTTCATTTACTTTATTCTTAATTCCTATCTTCTTTGGTTCTTGAGGATATGACTCTGTCTTATGAAAATAGTTTTTTTCCCTAAGGACTAGCAAATTGTATGCCTCGTAGTAGGTCTTGAATGGATGCTTATATAATGGATATGTAATTAGAGGTATAAATATATTAAGACAGGCTAAGCAGATCCTTTCTTTAGGCAGTCCAAATAAATTGTATGATTATAGTACATATTTTTATGTAATGATATCCATTATTGTTGCTAAAGTGTGTAATGAGAAAATATGATGGTACTTATGCTGCATCACTTTCTATACTTAGCATTATTTTCCCTAACCAACTACATTATGTACCAAGTGCTATGTCTAGGCTACTCAGAGATGTGCAGATCATTTTCATTATATAAAAGAAAAGTAAATTGGACATAATTTAGCAATCAGTTTACAGCTCTAGATTTCTCTTTTATGCCTGGGAAGTGAGTTGGTCATTGTCTATTGTACTAATACTCATTTTCGACTCCTCACCCATAAACTATGTGTCTCAGACTTACTTCCAGGTAGATTTGCTCCATAGGAGGCCCGGGAGGGGGTAGGGGAAGGGAGGTGGGAGAGAGGGGGAATGGGAGAAACCAGGGTATTTCTCCCCCTACTAGCTTATCATTGGGTGGCATCTTCCTGCAGTGGCTGGTTTCCACGGTGCTTTTAGCTCCCCACTAGACAGCCTCTGCTTTCCCACCCAGTAATCATGGCTTCTAGTCTCTGGTAATAAGACTTTCTCCTTTGTCCCTCCAGCCCTAGAAGTGGTAGTGGTTTCTTGCCATTGCTAATCTTTTGGTTGCTTCACCATCCCCTGTTGGCTTCTCAGCTCTTCCATCAGTCATTACCCATGTATTAAATTTCCTCAATTTAAATTACCTGGAGGGGTTTGCTAGCTGGTCCCTGACTGATAGAAATTATAGTAATTGACTATGGTTTTAATGTAAATTAAAATTTTATGTTATTTTTCTCGGTCTGACATATAGAACCTAAATACTGCAGCCACTTAGAATGATAATAAGACAAAATATTTAGAGACAGTCATGGATTCACTGTTCTCAGGTATGGGAAGGGAAGACCTCTTTAGACTAATTGAATTCCTGCTGACAGAGGTACCAGAAACCTGTGCCGTCAGTTCCATATTATTACCATGTAAGTGTCCCAGTTGTTTCTAAGTACCAATAGGAAGTCAAGCACTATAAGGGTTTTGGAGATTGTCAGAAGTCACTTGTAGTTAGTATTGTGTCAGAAGCAATTTGTATGCAAGCTCCTAAACATCATTGCATGGAAATAGAAGTAGAAGTGAAGATGGCAATAGAGAAGGAGTGATGACCAGAGACTAACTGATTCATCTGAAGAGAAGAGCTCTTTAAGAAATCATGCTGGGCATAGTGAAAAGAAGTTTGACTTCCATTCTTGGTTCAAATATTTATTTAGCTGTGATCGTGGGCAGACCACTTCTCTTTGGGGGGATTTTTCTTTTCTCCTCTAGAGGATAGAAATCTAAATATTAACCCTGCTACTTTGTTTTGAGAATGAAATGGGATAATGTATATAAGAGCTTCATGCAAAGGACTATTATTATTATCAAATATAAATTTTTTTTAATGGAAGAAGTTATCTTGAAGCCCTGAAAGTGCTGACTGATAAATATACTTGATGAGAACAAAAATTTGGGTCAAGGTGAAGGAAATATAGCAGACGCAGAATGGCAGACATTATGAATACGTTTCAAAATAACTAGATTAAGAAAAGTAGTACTGGAATGACAAAAAAGCAAGGGAACAATAGTCTCTAGGTTTTGAGAGGACACAAGAGGAAAAACTAATTTATCTCACATTTTCCCATTTAAATCTTGTAATTTGTTCCATTGTTAGTTACAGAATCAGCCTTTTTAAAAACCTCACTGACACATTTTATTCCATGATCTCTTTGGAGCATTGGATGCAACCAAATGCTCTCATCGTATTGTGAAGTAAGAAGTAGAGTGATTAAGTGAGAGAAATAAAGCTACTTGAGAAATTAGTCATGGAATTTTAGAGAGAACTGAGGATGCCAAATTCCTACATAAATTGCTTTTGGTTTCCTGGTGTGCAACTAGTTGCCAACATTTATAAATGATGTTGCTTTATAATCTCCATGCTGCATGGTCCTGTCACTTTGAAAGTAGCTGATTTAATTATTATTTTGTGTGTGTGTGCGTGCGCAGAATTCAGCCACTTAAAGAGTGACTTCTTTCTCAAACTCAAGGAGCTAATAACCCTTCTCAGTAATTGTCTATGGGGAAAAGCTACTTTTGTTTTTCTAGTGTTTCTTTCAAAAAGAAATTTCATTTAACAACCATGCCAAATGTAGTTTTCTTGTTGGGTTGAACCACATGATATCTTGAATCTTTTCTAGTTCTAAAGTTCTGTAACTGTTAGTCTAGCACAGATGAATTTGGCTGTTGTTGGAGTGGGCTGGTGGGAATCAAAGAGGAGAGGGATGATGTGGTGACATGATCCTGTGATATTAAGTTGAAATTCACTAAATGAAAATCATTTCTTCTAACCTAACAGCAATAACTATTAAAATGTTTGCACCAAAAGGGGAAAACTGGTGGATTCTCTTTTCCTCAGTGTTAGTGAAAAGTCTTTGTAGCAAACAATTTGCTATCTTTCTCAAGCCACAAGAGTAACATATAAACAGTACCACCCTGTTTACAACCATTTCTGTAGCTCTCTAGGTTACAATTAATTCGCATAGTAGAATGTGTTAGAAGTGTCCAATAATTTAGGGATACACAGTGATTCTAACTGATTATGAGAATTAACACTTTGTGAAACCTGATTTAGCATCAATTTGTTATAAGTGATGAGTGTGCAAGAGACATGGGTACATCTGTACAAAGTCTTACTGCAAAGTGTAGTTCCCGTCATAGCTCTAGGTCAAATAATTGGCTTTAGCTATTGTGGTCATCAAATTCAGGACTAGCTTTGGAGAAGCATAATTAGATTTGGAAAAACCAGTGTAAAAACAGAGAACTGACTTACTTTCCAATATTTCATCCAGAAAAATCATGAGTTCAGGTTTGATGGAGTTTCTCAGGACCCTTAGTACAGTAATTTCCCAGATTCATCATTCAAGATGTGTAATCAAAACAGCTCCATGTTATGAACATAGGTTGTGTGTTTCAACTGGATAAATAATTCATCCACAGTCAAGTTGTAAGTTAAACACTGGTTTATGATTCATTTTTTTAATTAATTCAAGAAATGTGAAGCATATTTAAAATTTTTCTCTCCCTCAGTTTTCTGCCTCTGTGTCTTTCTCTCTCACTTTTGTTAGCACTTGGGTTTTCTCTCGGCTTCACTTCCCCAACACAGCACAGATTGAACATGCAAAGCACACAACACAGAAGAAAGACGACACCTGGGTCACTAGTCTCCTGGCTCACTTTGCTAATCTGCCTCAACTGCCATCACTAATTAGGTTGAAGAGATGACTACAGCCATGGCTGTTACTGCTGTTGCTGTATTTAAATGCAGTTGGAGAGCCATACATAATTTTTTTTTCCACTTGATGAACTTATTATTCAATTTCTAATCTAGGAAGACAAGAGATTAACTTTCTGGAATTTGGGGACCTTTTTACAGGATTATGTACTCATAATGGTGAAATACATCTTCCATTATAAAAGGGTGTTTATAACTTATCTGCAGAGTTTGATAGATAGTAAAATAAACACTCATGTACTCACCGCTGAACCTAAGAAATAGGCTAATGCCAATACCTTTGAAACCACTTTTATAACCCTCTCAAATATCTTCCTCCCCCAGAGGTGATCTCAACCTTGGCTTGTACAGTACAGTACAGTATTAACCATCAATATCTGTCCTTAAATGACCTATTATTTGACTTTTCCTATTTTAATAATTATATAAGTAAAGTCGTAGTGTGTATACTTGCGATTTGCAATTGTTTTGCTCAGCAAGCTTTTGAGACTCATCCATGTTGGTATATTTTATTTAATTTTATCATAGTCTAGTGTAACATTGCATGACTACAAAGAATTAATTTATTAATTCATTTGCCACCCATGGAGATTTGGGTTATTTCAAGGTTTTTTGTTGTTTTTTGCTATTACAAACTGTGTTATTTTTCTATTGCTGCATAACAAATGACCACAAACTTAAAGACTTAAAACAGCACAAATTTGTTATAGTTTTGTGGGTCTGGAGTCTCGGTGTAGCCTGGCTCAGCTGGTTTTCTTTGCTTAGGATCTCTTAAAGCAAAAATAAAGATGTTGGTCAGGGCTGCAGTCGCCTCAGACGCCCACTGTCCTCTCCCAAGTTTAGTTCAGTTGTTGGTAGAATTTAGTCTTTTGTAGTTGTTAGACCGAGGTCTCCAATTCCTTGCTGTCTGGCAACTGCAGACCTTTCTCAGCTTCAGGGTCCACCCACCTTTCCCTGGCATGTGAACTGTTGCACAACATGGCATTTTGCTTATTCAAGGCCAGCAAAAGTAATATCTTTAGTTTTGAATCTTTTCTACCTCTTTTCAAGGCTCCCTGATTAGGTCAGGCCCACCGAGAGTGACATTCATTTGGATTAACTCAAAGTCAACTAATCAGAGACCTTAATTACTTCTGTGAAATCCACTCCTCTGTCATATAATGTAACACAATCATGGAGGTTATATCTCATCATATTCACAAGTTCTGCTCACACTTAAGGTGAGGGCATTATACAGGATACCAGAGAGTGGAAATCTTGGGGGCCATTTTAGAACTCTGCCTACCACATAAACAATTCCGTAAATGAATAATCTTGAATATGTCTCTTGTTTATTTTCTTGTAACTGTAGAAGTTTTTTAATGTTTTCTAACTCTTCTAAGTTTGGCTGAATTGTTTCAAAATGGTTTTAATCTATGCAGCCACCATTAAGAGAGTTTCTCTTCTATGCGTGTTCAGTAACAATTAGAATTTATATTTCAATTAATTTTTATAATTTTCTTTATTAAAGTCTTGTCCATCATTTGTTAGACTTACTCCTAGATCACTCATATTATAATTTTTAAATTACATTTACTAAATCTTTCTTGCTAAAAACTTTTATGTATTAATCATATTCAGTGAACTCACTAGATTATCTTATTGTTTTTAGTAATTTGTTTGTAGGTTTTAAAAAATTTTCTATGTGGACAAATGTGTCATTTAACTAATAATGACAACTTTTCCCCCTTTTCAATCCTTCTGTTTTGTATTGCCTTTTCATATCTTATTGAGCTGGGTAGGTCCTCCATATGATGTTGAATAGAAGAAATAATAAGCATTATCTTTTCTTTATGATTTTAGAGGTAAAGCTTTTAATGCTTAGCCATTGAATATGATGCTTACTATATGTTTTGGGTGGATGTCCTTTATCCTTGTCCTTGTCTTCACAAATTGATGTAAAATTTCAAGGGTTTTCTAACAAAACCTCAATAGGGACTTTGAGGAATTCGACAAGATGATTGTTAAATGTATATGAAAGATGAAAAGATTCAGAATAACCAAGATACCACTGAAGAAAAAGAAAAATATGTGGGAACATGACCTACTAGATACCAAAACTACTTATCAGAGATAAAGAGGGTCATTTCATGATGATAAAAGATCAATTCATCAACAAGACAACAGAATAGAACAATTCCAAAGGTTTATGCAACTAATAACAGAGCTTCAAAATACATGAAGCAAAAACTGATAGAACAGAAATAGTTCTCAATTATAGCTGAAGATTTCACTGTCTTGCTCTAGTAACTGATAAAACATATAGACAGCAAATCACTAAATATATAGAACACTTGAACAGCGCTATCAACCAACTCTATCTGATTGAACTTATGGCACAATTTATCCCCAAATAGCAGAATCTGTAGTGCACATGGTACAGTTACCAAAATAAACTGTATTGCGGTTCATAAAACAACTCAATACATTTAAGAATATTTAAATTATACAATTCCATTTCTGACCACAATGGAATTAAGTCAGAAATAAATAACAAAAGATACTGGAAAATAACCAAATATTTGGAAACTATACAGCATATTTCTAAATATCTTATGGGTCAAAGAAGAAATTACAAGGGCAATTGGGCAGTATTTTGAATTGAATGTATTAATACTTAAAAAAAAAAAGATGTCAATGGTATTTCTAATGTTATCATTGTTAGATTGGGTGGTGGGTTCACAAGTGTTTGCTTGTTATTATTCTTTAAGGCTTTAATATATGTTGCATATATACTTCAGTTTATTAAAAATATACAATTAAAAGATAAATGTAAAATTATCTGAAATAAACATGTGGAGAATGCTCTGAAGAAAGACTGTATAGGCATAATCCAAAGTGGATTGGGGCTAAATATACCCATATGATAAATTTCAAGCTTTCAATAATAAAGAACATTAAATCTCAGGCTACATTACATAGAGTCACTTGGTTAATTGTTGCTATTTTTACTTCTAAAAACGTGACCTTGAATAACACTTAAGAACATACCACATCCCATGCTTGTTGCAAGTTCAGGTTCTCTGTAGTCTTTGTCAAAGAATAGAAAAGGAACATATGTGCTCCGTGCAGTTGCTTGTATCATTAGGAAAAAAAAAAAAAAAATCCACAGCATCTGCAATTCCTTGTTTAATTAGATCCTGAAGCAATGGCTGCAGCTGAGCCATTTATTGCTTCTGTAAACCAGAGGCAATAGAGGGAAGATGATTTTCCTAACGTCACTTTTGAAAGGGGAGTATGATGGTAACAGCATAGGTGGGAGAACCCAGAGTGAAGAACTTAGACTGACCTCTGATGTAATGGAAACAACTAAAGAGAGGCAGCATGTTCAACATCTGGTAGCAAGGCATATGAAGTGGGGATAAAAACTGTGATGTCAAAGCAGGAAAAACTCAGATTTTACTAGAGTCACCAACCAAAGGATAATTATCAGTAAAATGTCAGCTCCTAATTCAGTTTTTATCGTAATATAATGAGTAAATACCTGCATTCTTAAGTCATATTTTAATTTAATATGAGATATTTTTTGGAATTGTGTGTATAAAGAATTTTCCTGAGATATGCTCCTCAACACAAGCACAGATTGAACCATTGTTACTCTATTAGATTTTTCTTTGAAGTCAATGGTTACATGTTTTTTTTATTGGTAATTTTTAATTATTTTTGGATAAAAGATATAGTCTTCAAATAGCTGTAATTCCCTCAGGCAAATATTTACCATAACAAAATATTTGCTGCCCAAAATCATTATATGTATTTTCCTAGTCCTTGAAGATTAAAGTGTAAATAATCCTTCCTTCCCAATATTGATAAACTTGTTTTTTAGATTCAAAACTTGCTTTAAAAAAAGATTATGTCATAAAGATTGCATAGAATATTTTTACTATTGGCTATAAAATATATCTTTAAAAACTCTTAATATTCACGGTACCTCAGAAAAATGACATTTTCATAACACTAAATGGAACCAGAAAAGCGTGTCAGATTTATAAAACTGTTTATTCCTACAAAACTATGAGAGTGGAAGGCTTTTAAAGAGGGCTGGCATGAGGCACTTCATTATTTTGAATGCCCGATTAATGTTCATAGTTTTCCGTTGCTCACTTTTATGTGGAGGTTGGTCTGAAATGCAGTATATTATGCAATGGTTTTGTCATGTATCAGGGATGATATTAACAGTCTAATGCTAAACAGGTTCTGAGGAAATGAAGAGGGAAAAAAATGACTTACTATATTTACCCTGAAACAAGATTCAATCTGCCACTGTGTTTAATGCTATATTTTTCATTATCTCACAAGCATATGTTGAAACCGCTACAGATGATGAAGTTAGCTGCTGGGCAGAGTTATCACCAATGCTTTCCATCTTTATTTTAATAAGAGGAACGAGCAAATTGTTTGTGACCTTTGTCAAGGGCTTCCTGGAAGATAGGAAACCTAACCACAAAATCACTAGCCTGGAGCCCTACTGAATATTCAAAACCACCATTCCTAGAATAAAATGTCTTATAACAAAGCTATTGTTTCTGATAGAGTCTTGTCTTGAACAAAAGGTCCAGCTAAAGGTAAAATATATTTTCTTTTTTTTCTTTAAAAATATTACATGTGTAATATTTGTTAGCGGTTGTATTGGGTCTATAAGGAAAACACATTTCCCTAAGGTCAACGGATCCTTAAAAATAACAATGCCTGCTACCACTCAAGACACTGGAATCTTAGCTAACCCTGACACATTTTAAAAATCGAGCCTCCTGGGTTAGACGGAATCACCATATCTAAATAGCAATACATAGTAGCATCTATTGAGCACTTACCACTGTCGCTGTGCTAAGCTCTTTACTTGGTTATCTCATATAATCCTTACTCCGGAGATAAATCCTGTGATTATCTCTGTTTTATAGATTGCTGAACTGGACAGAGAAAGACCAAGTAATTTGCCTAAGGTTACCCAGTCAGTGTTGGAGCTCAGATAATGAAGCTCAGACCCAGCTCATCTGATTCTGGGTGCCTCATTACTGCACTATACTGAAGGAATCTGGATTTCCCAAATTGCTGTCTTTTGGGATGACCTTAGTTATTATATAAATGATATATATGGTATTTCTGTCAATTAAAGCATAAAAGTCTTTGGCTTCTGTGGCACACACTCAATTATCCCACTAAATTTGTAAGAACAATGGATAGCCTATGTTTCCCTGTAGGAGGATTGCATTTCCGTCCTAGAATTATCATAGCCCACCTCTATCTTGAAAATATTTTAGACAGATATTTGGTACTATCTGGAGAACAATATATTAGATGACACCCACTTTACTGCTATGGACTAAATGTCTCCCCACAAAACCCTAACCCCCAGTATGATGGTATTTGGAGGTGAGGCCTTCGGGAAGTAACTAGGTTTGATGAGAGAATGAGGGTAGAATCCTCATGATGGAATTAGTGTCCTTATAAGAAGAGAGCAGAGAAACCTCTCTCTCTCTCTCTCTCTCTCTCTCTACCACGTGAGGACACAGTGAGGAGGCAGCTCTCCGCAAACCAAAAAGATGACCCTCAGCAGATACTGAATCTGCTGGCACATTGATTTTAGACTTCTCAGCCTGCAGAACTGTGAGAAATAAATGTTTGCTGTTTGAGCCACCCATCCTATGTTATTCTGTTATAGCAGCCTGAACGGAATAAAACAGATGTCATTCACTTTATTGTCATTACACAAGCGAGAAAGTCTAAGCTAATATAAGCAGGTGTTTGCAAGTTATCACGAAGAACTCTGAACTAGGAGTCCAAAGACATGGCTTGGTTTCTTCTTTCATTGAATAACCACGTATTGCTCACTCAATCTCCTTATGAATTGATTTCTTAAAAAAAAAAAAAATGAAAATCACTTTTCATTTAAAAATAAAACATAGTAATTTCTTTTTTAAAATATTCACAAAAAATATCCTTTTTAAATGCACTATAAATACACTTTTTAAATGCACTTCCATATCACTATTTCATAGGAACTCCACTCTCTCATTATTAAATAGATATTTCAAGAGTTATATTATGAACCAGTACGTTGAATTTGCCCAAACTAAATGACTAAAGCCCCTGACACTGAATTTCAATCATATAATTTTATGTATGTGCATCTGTTAGTTGAAAACTTGGATATACACTGTCAAAATTTTTTAAACTGAAAGCTGTTTTGTAACATATTTTAAATGGAAAAATGGAATACAGTGTTATTCTCTTAGCTTGTTTCATTCTTGTTTGTTTTTTTTGTGGTTTTTTTTTAGCTTCAGCAAAGAATTCTTGTCACCACATTAAAGAAATATGGACAGTCTTCAGCAATGAAATTGATAGTGAGCAAAAATGAAAATAAAACCGTGGTTAATCATAAAAGACATAGTGAGAAGAGCAAAATTAGGGTTTGGAAGTGAGGAAAACCTATAAGCAGTCACTTTTTAAAGAGTTATATCATTGGAACAATGTTGTTTAGTCCAACCTGACAATCCTATAAGCGATGACATACCAGTGGCACCTACTGATTCAGGTCCTCTTTACAGGGTTAGTCCTGAATGGCTTGACCTAATTTGAGCATGGCATATCTTTTCAGCTGTCTTAAATCTCTCAGGTCCATTTTTACTGATCATTATTCAGTTCTGATCTGGCCTAGCCTCTTAGGGGCTACACATGAATCTTTCTACCAGTGACCTCACTACCAGAAGCACATTCACGGAAGAACATGAAAAATAGCTGTCCTGGTATGAACTGGCTCCCAGGTGGAGTGCCCACGTGCTTTGCCTTGGGCTAATGGTCAGGACTCAAACAGATGTGATGGGAAGTCTCATTGCTGTCTTATCAATTTATGCCGATTGATTTAATACTGTAGTGGCTGCTACAGGAAGTTTGCCAAGGAAAATACAACTTGAAGATAATAATAGCGATATACTCTAGACTTCCATAAAGAAATTCTGAGAGAAGGAATGTTACCTGAAAGTGGTCTCCTACTCATATGTCTTTTTTTTTTTAAGTTGAAGTAGAGTTGACTTACAACGTTATATTAGTTTCAGTTGTACAAGAGAGATTTAATATTTTTACAGATTACGCATCATACAAACCGACCACCATGCTATTGACTATATTGCCTGTGCTGTACATTACTTCCCTGTGACTTATTTATTATCTAACTGGTAGTTTGTGCCTCTTAACCCCCTTCACCTATTTCTCCCATCCCCCACTGCCCTTCCCTCTGGCAACCACTACTATGTTCTCTGTGAGTCAGTTTCTGTATTGTTATGTTTGTTCATTTGTTTTGCTTTTTAGATTCCACATGTAAGTGAGAACATACTGTATTTGTCTTTCTCTGTCTTAACTTATTTCACTAAGCATAATACCCTCCAGGTGCATTCATGTTGCTGCAAATTGCAAGATTTCATTCTTTTTTATGGCTAATATTCTATTGTGTGTGTATATATATATATATATATATATATATATATATATATATATATACACACACACACACACCCCACAACTTTTTTATCCATTCATCCGCCTTCTTGTGTTATCATAGACGCTATCTTTTGCTGTCGGGATTGTAGTCTGTTTACACTAAGGTAGAAACCATTATTAAAGGAGTAAAAGTGATGTAAAATAAAAGGAGTGGAATTTGGAGTCAGGAAAGCTAATTCCAGGCTACCCGTTGGGAGGGTCCAGATAAACCTCTCTCTGAGACATTTGTGGTTAGAGTTCTGCAAAACAGGGCTCTTAATTCCTACTTCATAAGACACTTTTTAATATTAGAAAAAAATATATTAAAGACAGCATATATTCTAATAGGCATTAAGTGATCAATTAGTGCTTGAATATGCTTTTATCTAGAGGCAAACATATTTATTCTTGTTTTATAAATGTAATTCTGACTTTCTGTAACATACAGAAACCGTTGCTGATCCTAGTATGAGTGTTACACCTATTCATTCATTCACGTTGCATATTCAGTAAATATGTGTGCACACTGAAAAGTATGCATAGGAACACCCACATCCATATTCGCCTCTGAAGTCAGATGCTTTATGGACTCTCTGAAGCCCATTTGTTTTTTTTTCTCTATGTCTACAAATCCTAGAATAAGACATTTTGATTCAGAGCCTCTATTTCATGACATTTGTTTGGATGATTAAATTGATATAGCAGCACTAATAATGCTATCTGCCAAATGGTCTGCATTCCTTTGTCTTCTTTGATTATGCCACTGTTGGCTAAAGAATCAGGGAAGAAACTTCTAAAATTTGATTTTCTTTGTAAAAGCTGACTGGCTATATTCCAAGGGAGCAAAGCCAGATTATCTTTGGAAATCGAAACCAAAACCCTGGACTTGAGATCAGAGACCTTAGTGCTACCATTCATTAATACTGTTTTGATATCCAGCTCTTGAAAAATACTCTGTATGAACAATTGGGGAATCTAGCAAAATAGTTTTGACATTTTGCTAACATTAGTGCTTCAACACTGAACCATCTGCTGGAGAGTTCTGAGTCTGAATGAAAGGTGTAAACCTGGATTAGCATCGATATGGTTTTCTATCAAGTTTGGCTTATTCTCATCTCACTGGATGTTTTCCAGGTCCCTTTGGAAGCCAAGATTGCCACTGTAGAGTGTAATGCCATATGTTAAGATTCATATGACATATTACCTAAAAGTCATGAATTATCATACCGTGTCTCTTTACAGAGCTGTGATTAGAAATGTTTATGTAAATGCACCTCCAAAGAAAAATGGTACCCACTGTTAGGCAACACTATGCATGGTAGAAATGACGACATTCCCTGACTCAAGTGTATCTTGAAAATAGTCTAATCCTGGCATAATGAAAAGTCAATGCCTTTTCCTAAATGTACTGATCTTAGAGGGGAGAGGACAGATCAGAGAAGTCACTAGGAATAAGCCAGGAACTTCTCTGAAACAATAAAATTACCAAGAATAATGACTCTAAAAGCTAAGCGATATGTCTAACAGCAAGTCAAAAATTGCAGAACATATTGTGTTACTCAAAAAAACATAAAGATGAATGTTTTGTTCTGTTGAATATTTCAAAATGTAATATATATACACACACACCCGTATTTATCTACACATACAAACGTACACATGGTATTCTCTAGTTGTTAATCAAAGATTCTGCAGGTTATAAGTAGAGCTTGACATTTTTCCCTAATGTTATTCAAGAAATGGATAAATGGAGCTCATCTTGGGATCTAAAAATATGACACAACATTTTGACTTTTAAAAGGCTTTGGAACTGCTCGCTCTGTATTTCTTTATGCACAAATGGAAGGTAAGTATGTCGAGCTACTATTGCTACTAGTAAAAACAATAGACTTGCACAGCTCCAGCTACATCTCTTATTCTAGTCCCTTGCTATGAAACTTGTTATGGGTTAAGACATTAGGATTAGACTAACTTTGGGCAGGGAGACTGTTTCTATATTCTAACCAATGTTCTATATTTTATATTCTAATTAATGTTCATAGATACTGACAGATATACATTTATACTTTTCTTAGAGTATCTAGGATAGTTGTTTGATTACTGCCAAATGTTAAAAGAAAATACTAATCATTGTAAGAAACAAAGATAAGTCTTTGAGAACAAAACATCAGGCTTGTTTAATCTTCTGGATGTGTGACATTAATTTATTCTATACATGAATTAGTAATGAAAGATTAATTAAGACTGGTAATTCTAGGGACTTCCCTGGTGGCGCAGTGGTTGGGAACCTGCCGGCCAATTCAGGGGACACAGGTTCGAGCCCCGGTCCGGGAAGATCCCACATGCCGCCGAGCAGCTAAGCCCGTGCGCCACAACTACTGAGCCTGTGTTCTAGAGCCTGTGAGCCACAACTACTGAGCCCACACACCACAACTACTGAAACCTGCGTACCTAGAGCCCATGTTCCGCAACAAGAGAAGCCACTGCAATGAGAGGCCCACACATCTCAATGGGGAGTGGACCCTGCTCGCTGCAACTAGAGAAAGCCCGCACACAGCAAAGACTCAAAGCAGCCAAAAATAAATAAATAAATAAATTTATTAAAATAAATAAATAAATAAAAATAAAATTGATTGGATTTGTTATTAAAAAAAAGAAAAAGATTGGTAATTCTATACATCAGCTGTAGGAGAGATATACATTTCTATACATAACAATAAATAATTAATTTTGTCAGTAACATTTTCTCTGTATATTTTAAATGATCTAATATATACGACATTCAAATGTAGGAATGTTTCCACATATAACTAGTCCAAATTATAAAGATTTCCAAATCTTTAGGAAATTATATGGAAGTAAGATTTTTTTATACATACATACATAAAAATATGTACATTCATGTAGCTACAAAATGAATAGCTACACCCAAACTTGCTGGCCCATATTTTACTCACTCCAATCAGACTTGGTGGGCATGTACTCAAGGTTCAGTGTCACTGTGGGATCAGCATGATCGGCTGTCACTGGTTTCACTGACATCTGTCCCCACAGTGAGACAAGCTGCAACATGAATTATTGAAGACATACACATGCAGATCTGTGTCATCATTATGCCAAATAATACACGTTGCCACACTCAAAAGCTGAAAGAAGTCATGGCCGACATTGTCTTTAACCTTTTTGATGATCTGCTACTGTATTACAGGTATAAAAGAGAAATACAACACATTTTGTGATTGGCTTTTGTTTCAGGTTAAAAAAAATCATCTCCCCACCTCCACCGAAGAGTTTTTATCTGCTCTCTTTAGCAGATATTTGCCAAATGGTTTGAACATGCTCATTTTGTTAAATCTTTCTGTTTCATCAGATGATTAATATCCTATAGTTAAATGATAAAAACAGAATTAGTCTCCTCATTTGTAAAGTGATTTCAATTTGGCAGATTAGTAGATGTTACTTCACTGAAAAAATGTCTCTAATTGGGGGAGTTTGAAGCACCCTTATGAAAACTAATGCTTATATCAGTAATCTTTTCTAAAGTTATTGGGGAATTTAAACAAGAACATTGTGGATATTCTTATCAAACAGGAAATATACTCCAGAATAACAACTCTAGGGTCCATCACTTGAATATTTTATACTACTCTGAAGCAGTGCTATTGTAATACAACCCCCCAAAACCTCACAAAATTATATCTCACACTCAAGTTTTACCTATTATTTTTTATAGTTTTATGTTTATCTATTAAGGGTTGAATGATATATAAATATTTGTAATTCTGGGGCAAATGTGATTGCTATGTACTAATGATGTTACTATTTAATTGAATGATTCAAATATAACTCCTGTGGTTATATTTGAACAAGTTGCTTTAACCTCTCTGTGTCTCAGTTTTATTCTGCTGTTAAATGGCATATTTGCGTGCTGTGCAGCGTTGTTGTATAGGTAGAATAAACCAGTAACTGTAAAAATGCTTCACAAATTCAGAACACTTATTTAATATCTACAATAGTTGTTTATAAGCTAATAGCTCTTATAATGACATTCCTCTGGAGATATTTATTTGCATTTTAACAACAGGATCTAGGAAATTTCCCAATAATTCTAGCTATCCTGTCTTATTTTCCACTCCATTCTTATTTCTATTTCTAAGTTGATTGTCAAACACTCAGAAACTTGAATGGTGTCTGTGGCTCTTAGAAAAAAATTTTTGGTACACTCACTGCTTAGAAGAATGGAGTTGGATATTATTGGGAGAAAATTCTTCTTGGTTCTCTCATGTTTCTTCACCTCTTGTGGTCAGAGGAACTGACTGCTTTTGTTCTGGACCATTATTTAAAGAATGTTTCTATAGTGAATAGCCTCGGAAGATAACATTTTCCTCCAGAGCCTTGGGCATACGTGCTTACTGTCCCGTGTAAAAGATTTGGGTTTTCTGAGCTCAGAGTTCCTCTCTGTAATGCAACCCACTGCACATGCAGATATCATCTGGCCCTTTTTCTGTGGCCCTGTTGGAACTGGAGCTCAGCACAAATAATAGTTCTATGACCGCTGCTGTTATTGCGAGTAATAAACAAATCCTTCGTCTTTGACCCAGGACGCTTTTACTAGCATTCATGAAACTGTAGTAGGCTAACTTGTTAGATTGCAAGTACAGTAAAATCTCAGACCCTTCACGATTCTTGGTAGATACTTCTAGAAAAAAAACCCCACTGTCCCAAAGTAGTTACCTCTTCCATGAGGAGAGATTGGGGGAAACTGACCTTGAAATAAAGGAATTACAAGGCAAGAAAGAATGAATGGAGAGGAGTCTAAGTTCACTACTCACTCCTGCTGATGCCAGGCTGTCGATAAAGGAAGGATTAAATGAAGTACAAACCTGATGATGCTGGGAATAGGAGTTTCTTATGGAGAGATATAGGTAATGAATTCCTGATTCTGTACCTTTAACCTGCCTTCACCCACCACACAGCAAATACCTTCTGATCATAAACCAAAACAGTTCTGATATGGTTCATAGCTATTGCCCAGAAAGTTGCTTGTTCTCCTGCTGACTTGCTCCCATCCATCTCCCATCCAGTTCCTTGATCTTGACATTATCATCTGGTTAATTCCCTGTTTCTTCAGTTTGAACCTGATGTTTTTCTGACTACGTACATCAACACACTTTGGTTAAGAGGTGTTCTTTCATTTCTTTCTTGGATATTTTCTTAGAAATTTGTTGGGATTTTTATGTTTGTTTTTGTTTTGGATAGCTGGTATATTTCTCTCTCTTTCTTTCTCTCTCTCTCTCTTTCTGTCTCTCTATCTCTCTCTCTCTTTTTTTTTTTTCTGGTAAAAATACCACAAGCTTAGCTTTGACAGATCATTCTCCCCTTATTCTCAACCACATACTTGGATCAGATCAATTCCATTCCAAGTTCCTTTTGTGAAGTTAATTAGCATATTTTACCCTTCTCTCTACAATGATTCCAAGATGGACATAACTTAACCAATCCATTAATCTCAAGTATTTTGCTGGTTATTCTGAATCAGATCTTGATGGAGCTGAACAAGTAGACACAGTTTTGGTTGCTGCAGCAGCCATAAACAGACCTGATGGGATGGAGGAGACAAATAGAGAAACAGGTTTCTGGTCACATAATTTTTCATGCTGGATCAAGGCTTATTGTCTGATGCTATTGATGGACTTTTCATTCAAATAGTACTGTAACATTCCTTTTTGGGGTTGAGTTTTCTGATATAAGCAATGGAAAATATCCTAATTAATAAAGATAATATATACTGCCCTGGATTCAGTCCTTTAAGACTCAATTCTTGGTATTGGCAGAATCATTGTTCTGGTTGAGCCAATATAGATCTTCTAAAGTGGTGTTTACAAGATTCTGGAGAAAGATTTTTAAAAAATGGAAATAGAAAAAGAGTATTGGTAAATACCATTGTTTGGGAATGCAAGTTGACCCAGTAAATTCATGTTGCCTCTGCCTGGATTGAGTAAAATTTTGAAGCCAATTAAGTTGGTCCTATGGATTCAGTATCTTTTTTATGTGCCCTCTTTCTTTGTCTATCAGAGTTCTGGAAACTTTGACTCCTGATATCTTGCTTAGTTGCCAGGCACCTTATATTCTTTCTTTCCAGACCCCTGTCCAATCTAGTTCTCAAAGACTTCACACTGAAGTGTTGGTTCCTGTGTGTGCGTGTGTGTGTGCATGTGTGAACTCCCTGGAGAATATGTCAGAAATCTATGAGTCCTTTTCCTCCAAATATTCACCCAAATGCATTTAAACAAAAATTTGCATATAGTTTAAGAAGGCTTACTATTTCTCTAAATCTTGTCTATGGTACAGGAGTCCCAGGTTAAGAGCCCATTCATTAAGTTATAAATAACAGATAATACCTTTATGTGTTAACCCCTCCCCCAAATATTTTTATTTGCACAACAGTTAGAATCTTAAATAAAGGATACAGTTCTAACTGTGTAACTCTGTGTACTATCCAGTGGTTGGTGTAAGGTAATTTGGGTGAAGGCACCTTCTGTCTTTCCTGAAACCTCACTGGTTCAAAACTGTACCTACTGTATTCTCACTGGCCTAGTATGTGAAACTGGGCATTAATGGGAATCAGAGAGCTAGTTCCTAGTCATTATATTAGAGTAATAGTCTTCTGTAATAATGTAATAATGTACTACATTAATAATGTAATAATGCTGACTCTGTAGCAAACAGATTTGACAGTTGTCTATCTGGAGTAATTTTTGCATTGTGCTCCATTATTCCCCAGGCTAGTGTAAGACCAGAATAAACCTTGGAGAAGGTTAGTTTCCTTTCAAACTCAAAGAGTCGAAAGCATACAGTTAACTAAATAAAAAAATCATAATGCACTTCTAGGTACTTGACTAGGGTGTGTAAATTACCAAGATTGCATTAAGTATAAAGTTGTTTTGTGCCAGAATAAGAGAAAAAGATAGACATCTACCTTACTCCATATGTCTTCATACGTCTTATAATCCAGGGTATGCATATGTAACTATAAAATTCCATGTTTTAGTTTATCATATATGCCACACTTTAAATATTATTTGCACACAGCTGCAATATATTTCATTTCTGAATATTGAATCAATTTGTGCTACCTTGCATTTCTGAGGGCAGGGTAAAGAATATTGGGAGGGAAAAATCTTTATAAAGAATTCATAGTCTCATTTAAAATGTGATTGAATGAGAAAAAAATAATTTTTCAAAAAATCTGTCTTTCTCTGCTCTAATTCAGTTATAAAAAGGATATATGGAAAATACTTGCATTGTTTGCAGATGATATACTTGTCCCCCCAATGTTAACTTATTTATGAGTATGCAAATTTTATGCAAAATTAGGATACTCCCCTGGGGGTATAACATTCTACTGTCAGCAAGATATTCCAAAAACAGATGTTTTAATATAGTCTTTAGGATTTGATGAGGGAAATTATGAAGTGCTATGTGAAGCCAGTTCTTTGTAATTTGACAAATTTTCAAAAGCATATTGAAATCTACTCTAATGTATATCATTAGAGTAGATATACAAACCCTCTTTTACTAGTAATCAGAACACAAAAGGATTTAGTATGGCAAAAAAATAATAATAAAGATGTGTCATCTTAAAGGACTTTTCTGAATTCAGGCATTTCTTTCCTTTTATGGCTATGATTATATTCAGTTTTTTGTGTGTCCTGTACCAAAAACCTGCACTAATTTGAGCTTTGTGAGAATGGATCATTTATTACAATATACTCCAAATACTAGTTTAGCTTGTATAAAGCAAGTTAGGATTACAGATTCTTCACAATTTTCAGAGATTGAGAGCCTTTATAGAATTACTCTAGGTTTGACTATAAGATAAATCATTTATTTAAAATGGGACAGAAAAGCCCACTGACTTGATATCTCTCCCTCTAGACCTCATTTAATTAGGAAAATAAACAAAAAGCTTTTCTCATTTCATCTCACAGAAATTTGTAAAGTAGTGGCTTGACATATGGCATGTCAGGTGTGAGGGACAGTAGCCACTTCACCTCCTATTTCCATTTCCTAACCATCCATCCCCGACTTCTCCAGCTAAATTCTTAAAGGTACAGAAATATGTTTGTTCAATAAGGAGAACTAGGTCAAATACACCAAAGTTGCTAATTTTTGCGAGCTTCTCCAACATGAAATATTATATAAAGTTGTATTGGTATCATTTGTAGCCAGAAGTTCTGATTAAACAATGAAGACTCTTTTAAAGAGCTACAGCACAGTAGGCCTGTGAGAAGAACCTTTTTTTTCCCTAATGATACATTCCTGTTTAAAAAAAAAATCTGGGCTTTTGGCTCTCAATACCAATGTGCATGCTGTTTTGCATACATTTACATATGACATTCCTGAGCCCCTAATTCCAAATATGTGAAGTAAAATAAAATTAATTAAATAGGGTACATGACTACAGTTGAATTCCAACTCGATGGGAAGGGCATGGCACACACATACAAAATATATAACAGATTTAAAAACCAATCATTCTAATTGCATTCCGGATGAAGAGCCAGTAATCCTGAAGCTGAAGATGGCTATGCCTCAGTTCTTCTTGGCAGAGGGCTTGCCAGGGACTCCTTTGGCATATCCTGCCTTTCTGGCTCTCCTAGTCACATCTATTAGAGGTCACATCATCGTCATCATTATCATCAGTCTGCATTTTTAACATTTGTACATGTACATACATGATCTCATTTGATTTTCACATCAACCCTCTGAGGGAAACAACAAGAAATGATTTTCCTTAATTCAGAAATGTAGAACCTGAGAGCAAGAGAGGTTAAATAATTTCCCCAGAAATATATTTATAGTAAGCAGCAAAGTTGGGGGGGAAAAAGCTGGGATAGTCTACAGTTTACTTCAGATTTGGTGTTCTTTTCTCTACTCCAAGATGCTTTCCCTATCTCCTCCATCCTAGCTTTGCAAATTAGATCACAGCTGATCAGTTTTTTTGTATTTATTACCCCTTTCCCCAAGCTCTTCTGGGGCTCCCTTATGTAGCCTTTTTCCCTCCATCACTTCAGGTTCTTAATATTTTAATTTCTTCTCTATTTCACTTCTTTGACTTGTCTTAAGAAAAAGATCTTATAAACTCATTTGTGCTCCAATGTTTATGACTTAATGTACTACAAAGTAATCTTACTTCAGCAAACCTAATGGACACATATTTATGAATTTATTGAGAATCTATTATATGCCAAGCACTTCTCTAGATTTTGGGTACAACAACATGGAACAGAACAGTTAAAATATATTGCCCTCTTGGAACTTAAATTTTAGGGTCAGGTGAAGTGGAGATAGGCAATAAATAAACTGTAAAGTATATTGAATGCTATAGTATATTGATTATAAAGCTATAGAAAAAACGCAAGAAGAAAGAGGATAAGGAGTACCAGATTTTGGTTGAGATTCGCTCAGTTTTAAATAAAGTATTCAAGGAATGCCTTGATGAGAAAGTGACATTTGAGCGATGACGTGGGGAGGTAGGAAGTGAGCTCTCTAGAAGTCTGGGGGAAGACTCTTCTGGTCATGTGGAAGAGCAAACAAAGTTTCTGAGACAGGAGTACAACTAGCATATTCAAAGAACAGCAAGGAGACCATTGTGGCCATTGGGAGGACTTGTGCTTTTAACCAAATGGGGAGAAGCAAGTTCCTTCTTCCTCTGACTTTGCAGTCTCCCCCTAGGAACCTCTCTCCCCTACTGACCAAATCTAATATCATCATCTGCTGTAACCCAGCTCTATCACCACAAACTGGAGTATAGAAGAGTGAGTTGAGATCTGAGAGAAAATTGCCCACCATCAACACAACTCTCTTTCTTCACTCTTGAAGCTGGGCTGGCTACATGACTTGCTTGACCAATAGAATTTGGCAAATTATATTATTTGATTGTCAAAGGTAATCTCAAGAGGCAGCTTTTACTTTTGCTCACTTTGGTTGCTACCTTGAGATCACCATGTACTGAAGCCAGTCTAAAGTCTTAGCGGATGAGAAGCCACATGAGGGAGAGCCAAGGCATCCCAGAGGCCATCTTGGATCTGTCAGTTCCCATTGGGAACTAGAGGTATGTGCTCAGCTATATTTCAGGATTGCTACGCATGAGGACTGCTGTGTGATTTCTGTTATTCTCCTGAATGAAGAGGAGTGTCTAATGCAGTGCTCCTGTCTCTAGCTCACCACTGTATGAGAAACAGATGTCTTAATAATTTGAATAACTTGTCTTTTTAGTAAACAGATCTCTGGATCACAAGGAATGCAGCTAAGGGGTCATATCTATATCTGGACCAGGTGCAGATTGTGGGATAGTGGAGTTTGAGCCTGATGCTGTAGTAATGGGATGAGAGTTAGAGGAGAGGGGTGAGCAATTTTTTTGCATGTGTGAGGAATGGAAATAATTGTAATCAGAGGGTAGACTGTGATCGATTGAAAAACATGGCTGCATTATTTTGTATTGCCTTTCATCAACATGTGTGGTCTAGCTAGTCCAGACTACTGGAGAATGAAAGGCTGTGTGGAAAACTGAAGTTCCCTAACCAACAGCTATACCAACCCTCAGACCTGTGAGTAAGGCTGTCCTGGATCTTCCAGCCCAACTGGAAGTCTCCAGCTGAATGCAGCTGCAGGAGTAAGCCCAGATGAAACCATCAGAGGAACAGCCCAGCCAACCCACAGAATCAGGAGAAATAATAAATCATTGTTGTTTTAAGTCACTAAGTTTTGGGATGTTTTGACTCACAATGGCAGCCAATAAGCACCATTTTAATAGGATCACTCTAACTATTTTGTTTAAGGTTGTCTATAAGGGCAAGGGTAGGGAAAATATGATAGGAATTGGAGAAGGTAGAGAAGCATAAAGACAAATCAAACATAATCCCTTCCCTCAAGCTTAAACTGTAAATTTAATTTTAAGAGACATACAAGATTTAAAGCAAAGAAATGGGTCTATGATGGTGGATATTAAGGTAACAAGAAGTGAATAAGAAAAGGTGATTTTTAAGGCCAGGATCATTACCAATTTCCCTAAAATTAGACAATGCATAAACTATGCACAAAATACTGACTATAGTTTCTGGAAAAATAGCATAATAATAAAAATTATATATATCATTTGAATGTATTAACTCATATAATCCTCACAATACCCTGTATGAAAGAGTATATTATGATCCCCATTTTATAGGTGAAGAAATGTGAGGTTAAGTAACTTACCCCTGTTTTATAGCTAGTAAGAATTGGAGCTGGAGTTCAAACCCAGGCAGACCTGAAATTCTAGAGTCTGTGTTCTGAACAATTCACTACGCTATACTTCAAAGCCAAAGAAGACCTTGGGGGAAGGTCTCAGTTAAGTAACTGACATTTATTGAATTTTTATTTTTACTGGATTACTATTAAGCATATTACATTTTATTGGATTCTTGATGTGTAGGTACAAGCTCTTTATTTTTTGTCCTTAAAATTATCCCATTTAATAGTTAACTGTGAGACTCAGTCTACCTATAATGGGTAGAAAAAAGTGACGAAAAAATTTTCTAGAGCAACTGATACTTGAGTTAGGTATTGTAGAAAGAACAAGCGAAAAATATCTTTCAAACTTCTATGCACATCCAAATCCTATCTAGCTTTCAAATCCCAATATAGAGATGTTTTCTATAAAGACAGTTCTGATTTTCCCCACCCTGAAGTAATTGCTTTCTTCCGAATTTCCTGAACAATAAATGTCTTTTAGAATATATGTGCTGTCGTATCTGATGTTTGCTTACAGATATGCTGTATCTCTTTTCAGATGGAATCCAGGTCTGATTTGTGTTTGTATTCCTTTTGTTGCCAATGGGATGAGTGGATAGATGGGTGGAAGAATGAATGTATGATTAGAGGATGGATGGATGGATGAATGAACAAATCTCATGCTTTCGAACTAATTCACACTCTTAACTCATGTTTTCAACATTCCTAAGGGAATATTTTATGTAAAAATGTTTTTCTGATATGCTGAGATAAATTAATGGGAAGGTACTGAAACATATCCTAGAATTGTGCAGGTAGGAGGCATATGCCATATTGTTTGGCTTGATTACTTATACTTATCTTTTCACAAAATCTACCTAATAATTATTCTCTTCTGTCTCAAAATTGCCATTTTTTAAAAATCAATTCGTTTTTGGGCATCTGTTTTAGTGTCCATATGTAAGGCACTATTTTACTGAACTGCTGGGCCTTTATTATTTCTAAACAAAGTCTCTCCTACCAAAATATAAGTTTCTTGCTTCTTAATTTCTACTATGGAGACCACTTCATATACTTAAAAAAGGTAAATGAGTTACCCAGGACTATCACGTAGTTTGCAGGGCCCAGCGCAAAATGAAAATATGAGCCCCTTGTTTAAAAATTATGAAGACATTCAAGATGGTGACAGGAGAGCATTAAATCAAGTTCAGGGCCCTTCTAAGTGAGTATGTGAGGGTATGGGTTGCATACCCATGAAGTGGACCCTGGAGTTACCCACAGCCTTTTCATTTGTAGCCTCAATAAGTAGCTCTTTTACCACATAGGCAGAGTGAAAGACCTACCTACTCCACTTTCCAGTAGAGGGGAAAAAAACATTTGATGATAATCATAAAGTGTCACTGAACATGCACACTGTGGGGTGGTTAGGTATGTATATATCTGCTCTGGTTATTGAGATATTAGGACTTTATTAAATCTATTTCTACTGGGTTTATGCCAAGGAGTGGACTTGCTAAGTCATGGGTATGCATATGTTCAGCTTTAATGGATACTGCCAAACAGTTTTCCAAAGTTATACAAATTTACACTCACCAGCAGTGTATGAGAGTTCTGATTGCTCCACATTCTTGCCAACACTTGATGTTAAAGCCTTTTTTATTTTAGCCATTCTGGTGTGTGTGTAGTAGTACCACATTGTGGTTCTAATGTTCACTTCTTGGATGACAAATAAAACTGAACACTTCTCCGCATGTTTGTTGGACTTTTAGATATCCTTTTTTTGAAGTGTCTGTACAAGTCTTTTGGCTATTTTTCTACTGGGTTGCCAATATTTTTCTTATTTATTTATAGGAAGTCTTTATATATTCTGAAGATATGGGTCCTTTCTTGGGTATATGTGTTAATATCTTTTCCCTCTCTGTGGGTGGCCTTTTCATTCTCTTAATGGTGTTTTTAGATGAACACTGGTTCATGTTTTGTTTTTTTTTTTAATTAATTAATTAATTTATTTATTTATGGCTGTGTTGGGTCTTCGTTTCCGTGCGAGGGCTTTCTCTAGCTGTGGCAAGCGGGGGCCACTCTTCATCGCGGTGCGCGGGCCTCTCACTATCGCGGCCTCTCTTGTTGCGGAGCACAGGCTCCAGACGCGCAGGCTCAGTAATTGTGGCTCAGGGGCCCAGCTGCTCTGCGGCATGTGGGATCTTCCCAGACCAGGGCTCGAACCCGTGCCCCCTGCATTAGCAGGCAGACTCCCAACCACTGCGCCACCAGGGAAGCCCCTGGTTCATGTTTTTAAAACACATCTCTTTTTTTTTTGAATTTTTGAATTTTATTTCATTTATTTTTTTATACAGCAGGTTATTATTAGTTATCCATTTTATACATATTAGTGTATATATGTCAATCCCAGTCTCCCAATTCATCACACCACTCCCCCGTCCAACGCCACTTTCCCTCCTTGGTGTCCATACATAAAACACATCTCTTAATGGAACATTATCAGAAAAAGAACCTAAAAGGACAAAAAGACTGTCTATGAAAAAACATATGTATCAGCATTTGTGCAAATGATACTAAATTGATAATGACGAAGATAAAAGTAATAGACATGTATAGCCAAACAGCAAGAATAACACTGATGATTCATTAAAAGCAAAATCAAAGAATTCTCTATGAAATTGTGGGAACTCCAACTATCTGCATGTGTATGCACAGTAAGATCTTTGTGATATTGCCAAATGCTGTGTGGCAGCCAGACTTCTTAGCAGAATACTAAACGTTCAGTAAATTCTAATAACACTTTAATTTTGATTCATGAGTACTAAAGTTTAATAACACTTCTTAATTAAGCAGGTTATTGGTATTTAGTTTTTAGACCTTTTTCATACTTAAAAGAGTCTCTAACACAGGTCTGATTAATTCCGAATAATGAATAACAAATGCAAATTTCTTTCTGGCTTTTTATCTGCATTCAAATTTGCCTGTGGTCAACTGTAACTTTCAGACTTTTTCCTTCTATAAAAACTTGTGTTAACCAGTCTTCCCCAAATGCATTTGTATTATTGCTTGCTGCCTCCTAACATAACACAAACTTGCTTGTGATACATACCTTTCACAGACATTTATATTTTGTCATCAAAGGGTATAATTTTGTTTGCTGGCTGTTTGTGTTCATTCATTTTTCATCCATTCATTCATTTATACATTCAATAACTATTAGTTGTACATCTGCTAGACACTAGGAAAACAGCAGTGAACCAACCAGACAAAAAAAATCCCTGCTTACATGAAGTTTGCATTCCAGTGGAGGAGAGACAGATAAGACACTATATACACACACACACACACATACACACACACACACACACACACACACACACAGTAGAGAGAGAGAGAAAGAGAGAGAGAGAGTTGAATGATAAGAAACACCATGGAGAAAAACAATTTTGGGAATGCAGATGGAGAGTAGGGGTCGTTTGCAACTTTCATTATTGTGGTCAGAAAAGACCTTAGTGGGAAGATGATATTTCAGCAGAGACCTGAAAGATGAGGAAGGAGCCCTGGCTACATACAGACGAGCACTCCAGGCAGGGGGACTGAGGGAGCACAGATCTGGAGGCAAGGGAGCGCTTAGATGGAGATGACATCAATGTTGTTGTTGTAGACACTACATTCATTAGATGTTGAAAGAGTTCTATGACGATTTTGAGACAATTTGAAATCACAGGCAAAGTTGTGACCTGTGATCAGGAATGAGAGATCAATTGTTTCCACCTTTTCGCACACACACACAATGTGGGGGGTTACTTTATTTCCTGGGCACTGAATTATTCGTAGTTTAAAATTAAGAAAATAATTGTATCAGAGTCTGTTAGAATTCAGTGTGTTAGTATTCCAAAGTTCACAGGGGAGGCAAAAAGCCCTGTGCTGATTATGGTGACCTGTAGCCACAGACAGATGTTGATTACCAGGTGCTGTAGCTTCCAAGGTTCTTCTCCTCTTAGTGTTCTTTTTCATACCTTTATTATTTGGGTAAATGAATAACCTGTTAACAAAATTAGCTATTTATTCAACTGATACAATTGAGTATGTTAATAAATGTGATCTTCATAAAGAAAGAAGCAATAAGACTATTGGTCAGGATTCTATGAACCACTTTTATTACCTTGAAGGTGGGATTTTTGAAAATTATCATGTCCATGTAATTGATATTAATCTAGCTCAGAGCAACTTTTCACTATCCTTCTAAAAGGGTAATGATTTTCTGAGAACTCCAATAAAAATATTTTCATAAACATTTGCAGGAGTGATTATGAAACATGTCAGAAGAACTACAGTGATTACTGAAATATATACCATGATGAAAATTGGTTAGCAAGAGTTATTAGAACAGTTTGGAAAAAATCCATCTGCCTAAATAGAAAAACAAAGCATCAGATTCACTGCACTGAAATCATTATTCTTTTTCTTGTTGAATTCAATGATATTGAAATCTTAGTTCAATAATTCTCAGCAAATTATATGTGACATTATTTACTTGTGGATGTATTTTTCTTACTGCTAATACATTTCTAGAGCCTGCCTTCCTTCCCTTTTTCCCTCCTTTTCTTCCTCCCAGTCTCCTTTCTTTTCTTCCTTTTTTCTTTCTTTTATGTGTTTTTCTTTTTATCTGTGCAACATACCTGATTTGTTTAATCTTTAGGAGGGCAGCTATATGAACTACAATCTCATGACTGGCATGCACTCCAGCATTGTGTATTTAGCGATATTCCAGGATGTTCCAAGAGCAGTATCCCATAGGAGGTGAGCTAGGCAATCAGTACCCTTTAACCAATTGATAATTGTATAAACAATAAATTTTAATTTTTTCCATTCCAACCAATAAGTTTACCTTTCTACTTGATCAAATATGATAGCTTCTTTTAAGCTTCTAAAAACCTCCTCAAAATTAATATAGGTCTGAATTTTGATGGTAAAGTATCTTGTTTGTAGAATATGACAAAATATCTTGCCAACCAGAATAATACTATTGGGTGTATGATGTTAACAATTTTCAAAGTGATTTCTCTTTTGACCTTCTTAGTTATTTACATGTAATTTAATTATTTGAAGTTACGTTTTGAAAATGAGATTACCTTTCCATTATGTTTATTTGGTTACATGGGATATCCCTAACACTTTAAATGGAAAAAAAAAAAAAAGAAAACAACCCACAGGGATTTGGATGCTTGTATATTAATGAAAAAGAAGTAGATTTAACTAGATAATTCATGTAACAAATTTTTATTGTGCACCTACAGACATGACTCTTGTCCTCCTCGAACTCAGAATAGCATATGGAAGACAGACTGTTGTGATATTAGCAAAGACACAAATATATAATCACAAATTGTGATGTGTGGTGGGAGGGAAAAGAAACAGGTTCTGTGAGAGAGAACGGGCTGGAGAGGACTTACTTTAAATCTGATGGGTAAAAAAGTCTCTGAAGCACTGACATTTAAAGAGAACTGAAGCCAGTCACTCTGAAGGGTATTCCAGGCAAAAGACCACAACGTGGAAAGACCCCAAAGCAAGTCTTACAACCTTTTTGTTATATTTCCAAGGAAGGCTCACATTTCCATTTCTATTTCACTCACGGTGTGAGACATATCTGGAGCAGCTAAAGGACTAATTTGCCTTCATCAATCCTTTTTTCATGGCTTATCCTATTTAAAATGTCAGTGTGGCCTCCAGTGTTAGTGACTCTAGTTCAGGACTCAATATGTGGTTTAGATATTTTCCACTACCGATATTAGGTTGAACTAAATGAAGTCACCATTTTTTGTGGGTCAAAACCAGATGACTGCTGGCAATTTCACTTGGTTTCGTCCGCATATCGCCTTTTGTTCTATGGATCCTAGAAGATCTCTAGTAGTAATTAGATCACTGGGATGTTTTTGGAGAATAAATTGGAGAGCATAGACTTATTTTGAATGTTATTCGCCACCTCAATTTCTGAAAGTACTGATGTTGCAAAGAAAATGGGCTCTGTGGAAATACTTTTACCTAACTGCAGATCATCAAATTATGGAAGGGAATTATGCATACTTCTTAGTTTTTATATTTTTGATACATTAGTTTATCAAAACTCCAATATTAAAACATTTTAAAAGCATAGTGTTTTGAAATATTTTTAATATCTCAGAATATGATATTTTTAATGCAATGTAAAATAGTTTTGAAGTTCTATAGTTTTGTTAAGTTTAAAATTATTATTATCCTTCATTTCTACCACATTTCTACTTTATTGTTATTATTATGTCTTTATTTATACTAGAAATCATATCTCTATCAGTATATCATAATCATGTAGGGAGCTCTTGAAAGATAGATTCTGGGTTCCAATGGATATATAATTGATATCAACTAAATCAGAATCATTGGGAATCTGCATTTTTCATAATCATCATAGGTAAGTCTTCCTTACTTTAAAGTGTGAAAAAACTTCTCCAACCATACTACTCAGCCATAAAAAAAGAATGAAATAATGCCATTTGCAGCAACATGGATGGACCTAGAGATTATCATACTAAGTGAAATAAATCAGAAAGAGGAAGACAAATACCATATGATATCACTTATATGTGGAATCTAAAATATGACACAAATGAACTTATCTACGAAACAGAAATAGACTCACAGACATAAAGAACAAACTTGTGGTTGTCAAGAGAGAGGGGGTGTGGGGGAGGGATGGACTGGGAGTTTGGGGTTAGCAGATGCAAACTATTATATACAGAATGGATAAACAACAAGGTCCTACTGTATAGCACAGGGAACTATATTCAATATCCTGTGATAAACCATAATGGAAAAGAATACAAAAAAAGAATGTATATATATGTATAATTGAATCACTTTGCTGTATAGTAGAAATTAACACATTGTAAATCAACTATACTTCAATAACGTAAATTTAAAAACAAACCAGCAAAAATTTCTCCAACCAGATAAATCATAGATGATTGTATATTGGCTTTTCTTTGTTTGTTTTAAGTACTTCTGCGGTGTCACTGAAGAATATATGCAGGTGAGGATTAAATACAGTAGCAGCTATAGATGATAGCAAAAAAGCTTGCTCTACCACTTCAAAATGTTATTTGTTTTTGAATTTTATTTTATTTTTTTTATACAGCAGGTTCTTATTAGTTATCTATTTTATAACCACTTCAAAATGTAAAGATATATGTATGTTTGCACTTATAAAAATAAAAATATGATATATTATGGGATGTATATTTCTAAAACTAAGTGCCTGAAAGTGAAATTCTCAAAAAAACAGGAGTAATTCTTCCCAGAGAGAAAGTATCTGTGGTCAATTTTACTGTTACATACCAACAATTAAAAAAAAAAAACTGAATGAATACAATTATAGCAATAATTGTAGTAGCTTGTAGCGTATACACTTTGCAAAGTGCTTTGTTATACATGATTAGATTTTTGTTTCCTTGTTTATAGTCAGTCTAATTCCTTATTTGTATTCAGCTTAATTTTTTACTTGTGAAATCACTCATGGTTTTATTAAATTTGTGTTCCTTTTAAATTTCTTTGGCTCTCAGACGTTGTTAACCTATAACCAAAACTCCACTGAGAAAATAAGTTTTGAGTTAAAGTAGATAAAGTTTACTGTGATTTCTATTTCTGACTCTTTCGAAAACTTTACCTTTATTTGTGGTATCTATGTTTGGCTGAAGAAAGCCATATGGTCAATGAAAACACTCAAAAGTCGCCTAAAACGAATCCCCAGAAAGCTGGTAAACTATAACTTTGAACTGCGATGGTCACGTACTGCTTTTCACCAGCCAAGAAGACCACAACAGCCAAGCTTTTTATAATGATTAAAAAAATAAATAAAAAACTATAAACCCATGATTATATCTTCTCTCAGGAAGTCCTGGTGGTAATACCTGAATCATGGGTACAAGCCTCATTGATTCATACTAATAGGGAGTTCCACCACACCAACTTTTTCTTAAGACCCTATCTTTCCTTTCATTTAGGGGGTCGTTTCTAGTGGTAGTTGAATCAGCGTTGCAAGTCAGTCTTAAGGATTTAGTTGATCCTGCAGCATTGAGATTTTATCTGAAAGGTCTTCAAGACTTTCATTGTCTTCCAAATGTCTTCCCCTCATTTTAGTTTCTCACATTGTGGGCTCTCTTAGTGAGAATATCTTTTCCCTGTAACAGTTATTCACTTAAAAAGCCTTCAAAATATTACGCTGAAGGTTCTTTGAAGAAAAATACGACTGCTCGTGTAAACAATTAATGGTTGTTAAGCATAGCAGTGTATATTATGACAAACAACACATGCTACATTATGCCAGCTGGTGTAATGATGTGATAATGGCTGACTCATTAACTCTGGCACACAGTTTACGATGCCCTTCTATGACAGGATTAATTGATTCACACATACATTAAAACAAAAATAACTGCACTGAAATTCAGCTGGAAGCCTGGCTCCTCATTTGTCATAAACAATGCCATTGGTGATAGCTGACAAAGACCCCAATACTGAATGGGTTGAGGTTCCCTTACTGACCTCAACTTTGTTTCTGACTGAGAACAAGAGCCTTGGAAACACACCAGAATGCTTCAAGGTACAGGCTTTCCCTGGAAAAGAGTTCATGTAAGAACAAAATATATACACACATATGGTTTTAACAGTGAAATTGTTCAATATACTTTTTCTAAAGCAAGTCCAGCAACAAAACAACCATTGTTAAAGGGTGTCATCTACTAGAAATATAGTTTAGATGATTTCTCCAAATTATTAGATATTTAAAGAATTTATTTCAGATACCTAGTCAAATACTTCTCAGAGAGCTTTTTGGAATTGTAACAAATTCTGACTTATATTAGGCAGTAATAAATAGAGGACTCACCAGGGTGCTAACTTTTCTGCTTTGCCTCAGCTGCCAATTTTATCTCTTCTTTTAAGTGTGAGGATTGGTAATGCTTAAAAATCGAGGCTAGGCAACTTTTTAACCTAAAACCTGGAAACGTAATAACAATCTTATTAACTTGGAAGGCTTACTCATTTTAATATGTCTATATTATTATTCTAGGGCACTTTAAACTCAGAACTAAATTATTTCTTTACTAAATGTATTTTGTTACAACTGAGACCATATATGTTACATTTAACAATTTCTAGTTGGTTCATTAAATAAAAACTAAATTGTATAATAGATTTTTATTTTAAAAGTGCTTTAGACATACTGTATTTATTATTATTGTTGGTATTATTATTACTAGCAATTATGGCATAAATGTTGGAGGATATAGAAAACACAAGAGTTTACCTGAGTATATTTTATTCAGTATACTGAAAGATAAAATGTAATAGAGGAAAAACATGCTAACATAAAAAAATTATAATTCCTCTGATTATTTTCATTAATTTTATTCATTTTACCATTTATGTTTTCAGACCTAAAGGAGGCATGTCACATCTTTACGTTGAGCTTGAATATTCTTCTAGCTGGTCAAGTAACAAAGTGATTTGTTAATGTTAATGAGCGTTAAAGCCTAAAGAGAAGCTCACCTGTCATCTTGGAAGAAAGAAATGGAGTAATCAATTTACCTTTCTTTTTACCTTGCTAATTTCCATTATAGCATTAAGACACTAATTCCAAACTTCTTCATTATCAAGGGATATTTTTCCATTTTTTCTTCCATAGGTCACTTTTTATAAAATTTTATGTCTTTATTATCAAACCCATGTATAATGGTGACAACTTAAAAGATTCAATGAAAACATAAAGAATAAAATTAGAGATCATCCATAATTTCATAACCCAGAGATATTCACAATTAACAGACTAACATATTTCTTGTCAGAGTTACTTTATGTATAGAGTATATATTTTTTTCTAAAATTGAGATATTATAAATATGACTTTATAGCTATTTTTCTTTCTTCTTATGATTATATCCTGAAAATTATATATTTTATTAAGTGTTTCAAAACCAGTATTTTTAATGGCTATTTAACATTTGCTTCAATACCTTCAATACCAATAAAATTTTATTTATTTATTTATTTATTAACATCTTTATTGGAGTATAATTGCTTTACAATGGTGTGTTAGTTTCTGCTCTATAACAAAGTGAATCAGTTATACATATACATATATCTCCATATCTCTTCCCTCTTGCGTCTCCCTCCCACCCTCCCTAGCCCACCCCTATAGGTGGTCACTAAGCAATGAGTTGATCTCCCTGTGCTATGTGGCTGCTTCCCACTAGCTATCTATTTTACATTTGGTAGTGTATATAAGTCCATGCCACTCTCTCACTTCATCCCAGCTTACCCTTCCCCTCCCCGAGTCCTCAAGTCCATTCTCTACATCTGCATCTTTATTCCTGTCCTGCCTCTAGGTTCTTCATAACCATTTTTTTTTTGATTCCATATATATGCGTTAGCATACGGTATTTGTTTTTCTCTTTCTGACTTACTTCACTCTGTATGACAGATTCTAGGTCCATCCACCTCAATACAAATAACTCAAATTCGTTTCTTTCTACAGCTGAGTAATATTCCATTGTATATATGTGCCACATTTTCTTTATCCACTCATCTGTTTATAGACACTTAGGTTGCTTCCATGTCCTGGCTATTGTAAATAGAACTGCAATGAACATTGTGATACATGACTCCTTTTGAATTATGGTTTTCTCAGGGTATATGCCCAGTACTGGGACCGCTGTGTCATACGGTAATTCTATTTTTAGTTTCTTAATGAACCTCCATACTGTTCTCCACAGTGGCTGTATCAATTTACATTCCCACCAACAGTGCAGGAGGGTACACTTTTCTCCACACCTTCTCCAGCATTTATTGTTTGTAGATTTTTTGATAATGGCCATTCTGACTGTTGTGAGGTGATACCACACTGTACTTTCGATTCACATTGCTCTAATGATTAGTGATGTTGAGCATTCTTTCATGTGTCTGTTGGCTATCTGTATATCTTCTTTGGAGAAATGTCTATTCAGGTCTTCCGCCCATGTTTGGATTGGGTTGTTTGTTTTTTTGATATTAAGCTGCATGACCTGCTTGTAAATTTTGGAGATTAATCCTTTGTCCATTGACTTGTTTGCAAATATTTTCTCCCATTCTGAGGGTTGTCTTTTGGTCTTCTTTATGGTTTCCTTTGCTGTGCAAAAGCTTTTAAGTTTCATTAGGTCCCATTTGTTTATTTTTGTTTTTATTTCCATTACTCTAGGAGGTGGATCAAAAAAGATCTCGCTGTCAGTTATGTCAAACAGTGTTCTTCCTATGTTTTCCTCTAAGAGTTTTATAGTGTCCGGTCTTAAATTTAGGTCTCAAATCCATTTCGAGTTTATTTTTGTGTATTGTGTTAGGGAGTGTTCTAATTTCATTCTTTTACATGTAGCTGTCCAATTTTCCCAGCACCACTTATTGAAGAGACTGTCTTTTTTCCATTGTATATCCTTGCCTCCTTTGTCATAGATTAGTTGACCATAGGTGCGTGGGTTTATCTCTGGGCTTTCTATCTTGTTCCATTGATCTATGTTTCTGTTTTTGTGCCAGTACCATATTGTCTTGATTACTATAGCTTTGTAGCATGGTCTGAAGTCAGGGAGTCTGATTCCTCCCGCTCCGTTTTTTTCCCTAACGACTGCTTTGGCTATTCGGGGTCTTTTGTATCTCCATATAAATTTTAAGATTTTTTGTTCTAGTTCTGTGAAAAATGCCAGTGGTAGTTTCATAGGGATTGCATTGAATCTGTAGATTGCTTTGGGTAGTAGAGTCAATTTCACAATGTTGATTCTTCCAATCCAAGAACATGGTATATCTTTCCATCTGTTTGTATCATTTTTTTTTTAAACATCTTTATTGAAGTATAATTGCCTAACAATGGTGTGTTAGCTTCTGCTCTACAACAAAGCGAATCAGCTATACATATACAATATGTTCCCATTTCTCTTCCCTCTTGCATCTCCCTCCCTCCCTCCCACCCTCCCCATCCCACCCCTCCAGGTGGTCACAAAGCACCGAGCTGATCTCCCCGTGCCACGCGGCTGCTTCCCACTAGCTATCTATTTTACATTTGGTAGTGTATATATGTCCATGACACTCTCTCACCCTGTCACATCTCACCCCACACCCTCCCCATATCCTCAAGTCCATTCTCTAGTAGGTCTGTGTCTTTATTCCCGTCTTGCCACTAGGTTCTTCATGGCCTTTTTTTTTTTTTTTTCCTTAGATTCCGTAAATATGTGTTAGCATACTGTATTTGTTTTTCTCTTTCTGACTTACTTCACTCTGTATGACAGACTCTAACTCCATCCACCTCATTACAAATACCTCCATTTCATTTCTTTTTATGGCTGAGTAATATTCCATTGTATATATGTGCCACATCTTCTTTATCCATTCATCTGTCGATAGACATTTAGGTTGCTTCCATGTCCTGGCTATTGTAAATAGAGCTGCAATGAACATTTTGGTACATGACTCTTTTTGACCTATGGTTTTCTCAGGGTATATGCCCACTAGTGGGATTGCTGGGTCGTATGGTAGTTCTATTTGTAGTTTTTTAAGGAACCTCCATACTGTTCTCCATAGTGGCTGTATCAATTTACATTCCCACCAACAGTGCAAGAGTGTTCCCTTTCCTCCACACCCTCTCCAGCATTTATTGTTTCTAGATTTTTTGATCATGGCCATTCTGACCGGTGTGAGATGATATCTCATTGTAGTTTTGATTTGCATTTCTCTAATGATTAATGATGTTGAGCATTCTTTCATGTGTCTGTAGGCCATCTGTATATCTTCTTTGGAGAAATGTCTATTTAGGTCTTCTGCCCATTTTTGGATTGGGTTGTTCGTTTTTTTGTTATTGAGCTGCATGAGCTGCTTGTAAATCTTGGAGATTAATCCTTTGTCAGTTGCTTCATTTGCAAATATTTTCTCCCATTCTGAGGGTTGTCTTTTGGTCTTGTTTATGGTTTCCTTTGCTGTGCAAAAGCTTTTAAGTTTCATTAGGTCCCATTTGTTTATTTGTGTTCTTATTTCCATTTCTCTGGGAGCTGGGTCAAAAAGAATCTTGCTGTGATGTATGTCATAGAGTGTTCTGCCTATGTTTTCCTCTAAGAGTTTGATAGTGTCTGCCCTTACACTTAGGTCTTTAATCCATTTTGAGTTTATTTTTGTGCATGGTGTCAGGGAGTGTTCTAATTTCATACTTTTACATGTAGCTGTCCAATTTTCCCAGCACCACTTATTGAAGAGGCTGTCTTTTCTCCACTGTATATGCTTGCCTCCTTTATCAAAGATAAGGTGACCATATGTGTGTGGGTTTATCTCTGGGCTTTCTATCCTGTTCCATTGGTCTATGTTTCTGTTTTTGTGCCAGTACCAAATGTCTTGATTACTGAAGCTTTGTAATATAGTCTGAAGTCAGGGAGCCTGATTCCCCCAGCTCCATTTTTCGTTCTCAAGATTGCTTTGGCTATTCGGGGTCTTTTGTGTTTCCATACAAATTGTGAAATTTTTTGTTCTAGTTCTGTGAAAAATGCCATTGGTAGTTTGATAGGGATTGCATTGAATCTGTAGATTGCTTTGGGTAGTATAGTCATTTTCACAATGTTGATTCTTCCAATCCAGGAACATGGTATATCTCTCCATCTATTTGTATCATCTTTAATTTCTTTCATCAGTGTCTTATAATTTTCTGCATACAGGTCTTTTGTCTCCTTAGGTAGGTTTATTCCTAGATATTTTATTCTTTTTGTTGCAATGGTAAACGGGAGTGTTTTCTTAATTTCATTTTCAGATTTTTCGTCATTAGTGTATAGAAATGCAAGAGATTTCTGTGCATTAATTTTGTATCCTGCTACTTTACCAAATTCATTGATTAGCTCTAGGAGTTTTCTGGTAGCATCTTTAGGATTCTCTATGTATAGTATCATGTCATCTGCAAAGAGTGACAGCTTTACTTCTTCTTTTCCGATTTGGATTCCTTTTATTTCTTTGTCTTCTCTGATTGCTGTGGCTAACACTTCCAAAACTATGTTGAATAATAGTGGTGAGAGTGGGCAACCTTGTCTTGTTCCTGATCTTAGTGGAAATGGTTTCAGTTTTTCACCACTGAGGACAATGTTGGCTGTGGGTTTCTCATATATGGCCTTTATTATGTTGAGGAAAGTTCCCTCTCTGCCTACTTTCTGCAGGGCTTTTATCATAAATGGGTGTTGAATTTTGTCGAAAGCTTTCTCTGCATCTATTGAGATGATCATATGGTTTTTCTCCTTCAATTTGTTAATATGGTGTATCACATTGATTGATTTGCGTATGTTGAAGAATCCTTGCATTCCTGGGATAAACCCCACTTAATCATGGTGTATGATCCTTTTAATGTGCTCTTGGATTCTGTTTGCTAGTATTTTGTTGAGGATTTTTGCATCTATGTTCATCAGTGATATTGGCCTGTAGTTTTCTTTCTTTGTGACATCTTTGTCTGGTTTTGGTATCAGGGTGATGGTGGCCTCGTAGAATGAGTTTGGGAGTGTTCCTCCCTCTGCAATATTTTGGAAGAGTTTGAGAAGGATAGGTGTTAGCTCTTCTCTAAATGTTTGATAGAATTCGCCTGTGAAGCCATCTGGTCCTGGGCTTTTGTTTGTTGGAAGGTTTTTAATCACAGTTTGAATTTCAGTGCTTGTGATTGGTCTGTTCGTATTTTCTATTTCTTCCTGGTTCAGTCTCGGCAGTTTGTGCATTTCTAAGAATGTGTCCATTTCTTCCAGGTTGTCCATTTTATTGGCATAGAGTTGCTTGTAGTAATCTCTCATGATCTTTTGTATTTCTGCAGTGTCAGTGGTTACTTCTCCTTTTCCATTTCTAATTCTATTGATTTGAGTCTTCTCCCTTTTTCTCTTGATGAGTCTGGCTAATGGTTTATCAATTTTGTTTATCTTCTCAAAGAACCAGCTTTTAGTTTCATTGATTTTTGCTATTGTTTCCTTCATTTCTTTTTCATTTATTTCTGACCTAATCTTTATGATTTCTTTCCTTCTGCTGGCTTTGGGGGTTTTTTGTTCTTCTTTCTCTAATTGCTTTAGGTGCAAGGTTAGGTTGTTTATTCGAGATGTTTCCTGTTTCTTGAGGTAGGCTTGTATTGCTATAAACTTCCCTCTTAGCACTGCTTTTGCTGCGTCCCATAGGTTTTGGGTCGTCGTATCTCCATTGTCATTTGTTTCTAGGTATTTTTTGATTTCCCCTTTGATTTCTTCATTGATCACTTCGTTATTAAGTAGTGTATTGTGTAGCCTCCATGTGTTTGTATTTTTTACAGATCTTTTCCTGTAATTGATATCTAGTCTCATAGCGCTGTGGTCGGAAAAGATACTTGATACGATTTCAATTTTCTTAGATTTACCAAGGCTTGATTTGTGACCCAAGATATGATCTATCCTGGAGAATGTTCCATGAGCACTTGAGAAAAATGTGTATTCTGTTGTTTTTGGGTGGAATGTCCTATAAATATCAATTAAGTCCATCTTGTTTAATGTATCATTTAAAGCTTGTGTTTCCTTATTTATTTTCATTTTGGATGATCTGTCCATTGGTGAAAGTGGGGTGTTAAAGTCCCCTACTATGATTGTCTTGCTGTCGATTTCCCCTTTTCTGGCTGTTAGTATTTGCCTTATGTATTGAGGTGCTCCTATGTTGGGTGCATAAATATTTACAATTGTTATACCTTCCTCTTGGTTTGATCCCTTGATCATTATATAGTGTCCTTCTTTGTCTCTTGTAATAGTCTTTATTTTAAAGTCTATTTTGTCTGATATGAGAATTGCTACTCCAGCTTTCTTTTGATTTCCATTTGCATGGAATATCTTTTTCCAACCCCTCACTTTCAGTCTGTATGTGTCTCTAGGTCTGAAGTGGGTCTCCTGTAGACAGCATATATATGGGTCTTGTTTTTGTATCCATTCAGCCAGCCTGTGTCTTTTGGTGGGAGCATTTAATCCATTTACATTCAAGGTAATTATCGATATGGATGTTCCTATTCCCATTTTCTTAAATGTTTTGGGTTTGTTATTGTAGGTGTTTTCCTTCTCTTGTGTTTCTTGCCTAGAGAAGTTCCTTTAGCATTTGTTGTAAAGCTGGTTTGGTGGTGCTGTACTCTCTCAGCTTTTGCTTGTCTGTAAAGGTTTTAATTTCTCCATCAAATCTGAATGAGATCCTTGCTAGGTAGAGTAACCTTGGTTGTAGCTTTTTCTCCTTCATCACTTTAAGTATATCCTGCCACTCCCTTCTGGCTTGCAGAGTTTCTGCTGAAAGATCAGATGTTAACCTTATGGGGATTCCCTTGTGTGTTATTTGTTGTTTTTCCCTTGCTGCTTTTAATATGTTTTCCTTATATTTAATTTTTGACAGTTTGATTAATATGTGTCTTGGCGTGTTTCTCCTTGGGTTTATCCTGTATGGGACTCTGTGCTTCCAGGACTTGATTAACTATTTCCTTTCCCATATTAGGGAAGTTTTCAACTATAATCTCTTCAAATATTTTCTCAGTCCCTTTCTTTTTCTCTTCTTCTTCTGGGACCCCTATAATTCGAATGTTGGTGCGCTTAATGTTGTCCCAGAGGTCTCTGAGACTGTCCTCAGTTCTTTTCATTCTTTTTTCTTTATTCTGCTCTGCAGTAGTTATTTCCACCATTTTATCTTCCAGGTCACTTATCCTTTCTTCTGCCTCAGTTATTCTGCTATTGATCCCATCTAGAGTATTTTTAATTTCATTTATTGTGTTTTTCATCGTTGCTTGGTTCCTCTTTAGTTCTTCTACGTCCTTGTTAAATGTTTCTTGCATTTTGTCTATTCTCTTTCCCAGATTTTGGATCATCCTTACTATCATTATTCTGAATTCTTTTTCAGGTAGACTACCTATTTCCTCTTCATTTGTTAAGTCTGGTGTGTTTTGACCCTGCTCCTTCATCTGCTGTGTGTTTTTCTGTCATCTCATTTTGCTTATCTTACTGTGTTTGGGGTCTCCTTTTCACAGGCTGCAGGTTCGTAGTTCCCGTTGTTTTTGGTATCTGTCCCCAGTGGCTAAGGTTGGTTCAGTGGGTTGTGTAGGCTTCCTGGTGGAGGGAACTAGTGCCTGAGTTCTGGTGGATGAGGCTGGATCTTGTCTTTCTGGTGGGCGTGTCCACGTCTGGTGGTGTATTTTGGGGTGTCTGTGGCCTTATTATGATTTTAGGCAGCCTCTCTGCTAATGGATGGGGCTGTGTTCCTGTCTTGCTAGTTGTTTGGCATAGGGTGTTCAGCACTGTAGCTTGCTGGTCATTGAGTGATGCTGGGTCTTGATGTTGAGATGGAGATCTCTGAGAGATTTTTGCCGTTTTGTATTACATGGAGCTGGGAGGTCTCTTGTGGACCAGTGTCCTGAAGTTGGCTCTCCCACCTCAGAGGTACGGCCCTGATGCCTGGCTGGAGCACCAAGAGGCTTTCGTCCACACGGCTCAGAGTAAAAGGGAGAAAAAATAGAAAGATAGAAAGAGGCTATAATATAGTGAAGTAAAATAAAGCTATTATAAAGCAAAGCTATACAGACAAAATCTCACCCAGAAGCATATACATATACACTCACAAAAAAAGGAAAAGGGGAAAAATTAATATATCCTGCTCCCAAAGTCCACCTCCTGAATTTGGAATGATTCGTTGTCTATTCAGGTATTCAACAGATGCAGGCACATCAAGTTGTTTGTGGAGTTTTAATCCGCTGCTTCTGAGGCTGCTGGGAGAGATTTCCCCTTCTCTTCTCTGTTCGCACAGCTCCCGGGGTTCAGCTTTGGATTTGGACCCGCCTCTGCATGTAGGTCGCCTGAGGGTGTCTGTTCCCCGCCCAGACAGGACGGGGTTAAAGGAGCAGCTGCTTCGGGGACTCTGGCTCACCCAGGCCGCGGGGAGGGAGGGGTACAGAGGAGGCAGGGTGAGCCTGCGGCATCAGAGGCCGGCGTGACGTTGCACCAGCCTGAGGCACGCAGTGCGTTCTCCCAGGGAAGTTGTCCCTGGATCACGGGAGCCTGGCCGTGGCGAGCTGCACAGGCTCCCGGGAGGGGCGGTGTGGAGAGTGACCTGCGCTCGCACACAGGCTTTTTGGTGGCGGCAGCAGCAACCCCAGCGTCTCACGCCCATCTCTGGGGTCCGCGCTGATAGCCGCGGCTCACGCCCGTCTCTGGAGCTCGTTTAGGCGGCGCTCTGAGTCCCCTCTCCTTGCGCGCCGTGAAGCATAGAGGCAAGAAAAAGTCTCTTGCCTCTTCGGCAGCTGCAGACTTTTTCCCGGACTCCCTCCCAGCCGGCTGTGGTGCGCTAACCCCTTCAGGCTGTGTTCACGCCGCCAACCCCAGTCCTCTCCCTGTGATCCGACCGAAGCCCGAGCCTCAGCTCCCAGCCCCGCTCGCCCCGGCGGGTGAGCAGACAAGCCTCTCGGGCTGGTGAGTGCTGCTCGGCACTGATCCTCCGTGCGGGAATCTCTCCGCTTTGCCCTCCGCACCCCTGTGGTTGTGCTCTCCTCCGTGGCTCCGAAGCTTTCCCCCTCTGCCACCCGCAGTCTCCGCCCGCGAAGGGGCTTCCTAGTGTGTGGAAACCTTTCCTCCTTCACAGCTCCCTCCCACTGGTGCAGGTGCCGTCCCTATTCTTTTGTCTCTGTTATTTCTTTTTTCTTTTGCCCTACCCAAGTACGGGGGGAGTTTCTTGCCTTTTGGGAGGTCTGACGTCTTCTGCCAGCGTTCAGTGGGTGTTCTGTAGGAGCAGTTCCACGTGTAGATGTATTTCTACTGTATCTGTGGGAAGGAAGGTGATCTCTGCGTCTTACTTTTCCGCCATCTTCTCTCCTGAGTCTGTATCATCTTTAATTTCTTTCATCAGTGTCTTACAGTTTTCTGCATACAGGTCTTTTCTCTCCTTAGGTAGGTTTATTCCTAGGTATTTTATTCGTTTTGTTTCAGTCGTAAATGGGAGTGTTTCCTTATTTTCTCTTTCAGATTTTTCATCATTGGTGTATAGGAATGCAAGAGATTTCTGTGCATTAATTTTGTATCTTGCTACTTTACCAAATTCATTGATTAGCTCTAATAGTTTTCTCATAGTGTCTTTAGGATACTCTATGTATAGTATCATGTCATCTGCAAACAGTGTCAGCTTTACTTCCTGTTTTCTGATTTGGATTCCTTTTATTTCTTTGTCTTCTCTGATTGCCGTGGCTAAAAATTCCAAAACTATGTTGAATAATAGTGGTGAGGGTGGGCAACCTTGTCTTGTTCCTGATGTTAGTGGAAATGGTTTCAGTTTTTCACCACTGAGAATGATGTTGGCTGTGGGTTTGTCATATATGGCCTTTATTATGTTGAGGTAAGTTCCCTTTATGCCTACTTTCTGGAGGGTTTTTATCATAAATGGGTGTTGAATTTTGTCGAAAGATTTTCTGCATCTATTGAGAAGATCATATGGTTTTTCTCCTTCAGTTTGTTAATATGGTGTATCACATTGATTGATTTGCATATACTGAAGAATACTTGCATTCCTGGGATAAATCCCACTTGATCATGGTGTATGATCCTTTTAATGTGCTGCTGGATTCTATTTGCTACTATTTTGCTGAGGATTTTTGCATCTATGTTCATCAGTGTTATTGGCCTGTAGTTTTCTTTCCTTGTGACATCTTTGTCTGGTTTTGGTATCAGGGTGATGGTGGCCTTGTAGAATGAGTTTGGGAGTGTCCCTCCCTCTGCTATAGTTTGGAGGATTTTGAGAAGGATAGGTGTTAGCTCTTCTCTAAATGTTTGATAGAATTCACCTGTGAAGCCATCTGGTCCTGGGCTTTAGTTTGTTGGAAGATTTTTAATCACAGTCTCAATCAGTGCTTGTGATTAGTCTGTTTATATTTTCTATTTCTTCCTGGTTCAGTCTTGGAAGATTGTGCTTTTCTAAGAATTTGTCCATTTATTCCAGGTTGTCCACTTTATTGGCATATAGTTGCTTGTAGTAATCGCTCATGATCCTTTGCATTTCTGCAGTGTCAGTTGTTACGTCTCCTTTTTCATTTCTAATTCTATTGATTTGAGCCTTCTTCCTTTTTTTTTTGGATGAGACTGGCTAATGGTTTATCAATTTTGTTTATCTTCCCAAAGAACTAGCTTTTAGTTTTATTGATCTTTGCTATCGTTTCCTTCATTTCTTTTTCATGTATTTCTTATCTGATTTTTATGATTCTTTCCTTCTGCTAACTTTGGGGTTTTTTTGTTCCTCTTTTTTTAATTGCTTTAGGTGTAAGGTTAGGTTGTTTATTTGAGATGTTTCTTGTTTCTTGAGGTAGGATTGTGTTGCTATAAACTTCCCTCTTCGAACTGCTTTTCTTGCATCCGATAGGTTTTGGGTCGTCGTGTTTTCATTGTCATTTGTTTCTAGGTATTTTTTGATTTCCTCTTTGATTTCTTCAGTGTTCTCTTGGTTATTAAGTATTGTATTGTTTAGCCTCCATGTGTTTGTATTTTTTACAGATTTTTTCCTGTAATTGATACCTACTCTCATAGCGCTGTGGTCAGAAAAGATACTTGATACGATTTCAATTTTCTTAAATTTACCAAGGCTTGATTTGTGACCAAAGATATGAACTATCCTGCAGAATGTTCCATGACCATTTGAGAAGAAAATGTATTCTGTTGTTTTTGGGTGGAATGTCCTTAAGTCCATCCTGTTTAATGTATCATTTAAAGCTTGTGTTTCCTTATTTATTTTCATTTTGGATAATCTTCCCATTGGTGAAAGTTCGGTGTTATGTCCCCTAGTATGATTTTGTTTCTGTCGATTTTCCCTTTTATGGCTGTTAGCATTTGCCTTATGTATTGAGGTGCTCCTATGTTGGGTGCATAAATATTTACAATTGTTATATCTTCTTCTTGGATTGCTCCCTTGATCATCATGTAGTGTCCTTCTTTGTCTCTTGTAATAGTCTTTGTTTTAAAGTCTATTTTGTCTGATATGAGAATTGCTGCTCCAGCTTTCTTTTGATTTCCATTTGCATGGAATATCTTTTTCCATCCCCCCACTTTCAGTCTGTATGTGTCCCTAGGTCTGAAGTGGGTCTCTTGTAGACAGCATATATATGGGTCTTGTTTTTGTATCCATTCAACAAGCCTGTGTCTTTTGGTGGGAGCATTTAATCCATTTACTTTTAAGGTAATTATCGGTATATATGTTCATATTACCATTTTCTTAATTGTTTTGGGTTTGTTATTGTAGGTCTTTTCCTTCTCTTGTGTTTCCTCCCTAGAGAAGTTCCTTTAGCATTTGTTGTAAAGCTGGTTTGGTGGTGCTGAATCCTCTAAGCTTTTGCTTGTCTGTAAAGGTTTTAATTTCTCCATCAAATCTGAATGAGATCCTTGCTGGTAGAGTAATCTTGGGTGTGTTTTTCCCATTCATCACTTTAAATATGTGCTGCCACTCCCTTCTGGCTTGCAGAGTTTCTGCTGAAAGATCAGCTGTTAACCTTATGGGGATTCCCTTATATGTTATTTGTTGTTTTTCCCTTGCTGCTATTACTATATTTTCTTTGTATTTAATATTTGATAGTTTGATTAATATATGTCTTGGCGTGTTTCTCCTTGGATTTATCCTGTATTGGACTCTCTGCACTTCCTGGACTTGATTAACTATTTCCTTTCCCATATTAGGGAAGTTTTCAACTATAATCTCTTCAAATATTTTCTCAGTCCCTTTCTTTTTCTCTTCTTCTGGGACCCCTATAATTCAAATGTTGATGCATTTAATATTGTCCCAGAGGTCTCTGAGACTGTCCTCAATTCTTTTCATTCTTTTTTCTTTTTTCTGCTCTGCAGTAGTTATTTCCACTATTTTATCTTCCAGGTCACTTATCCATTCTTCTGCCTCAGTTATTCTGCTATTGATTCTTTCTAGAGAATTTTTAGTTTCATTTATTGTCTTGTTTATCATTGTTTGTTTGCTCTTTAATTCTTCTAGGTCCTTGTTAAACGTTTCTTGTACTTTCTCCATTCTATTTCCAAGATTTTGGATCATCTTTACTATTATTACTTTGAATTCTTTTTCAGGTAGACTTCCTATTTCCTCTTCATTTGTTTGGTCTAGTGGGTTTTTACGTTGCTCCTTCATCTGCTGTGTGTTTCTCTGTCTTCTCATTTTGCTTAACTTACTGTGTTTGGGGTCTCCTTTTCGCAGGCTGTAGGCTCGTAGTTCTTGTTGTTTTTGGTGTCTGCTCCCCGTGGCTAAGGTTGGTTCAGTGGGTTGTGTAGGCTTCCTGGTGGAGGGGACTAGTGCCTGTGTTTTGGAGGTTGAGGCTGGATCTTGTCTTTCTGGTGTGCAGGACTGTGTCCGGTGGTGTGCTTTGGGGTGTCTCTGACCTTACTATGATTTTAGGCAGCCTTTCTGCTAATGGGTGGGGTTGTGTTCCTGTGTTGCTAGTTGTTTGGCATAGGGTGTCCAGCACTGTAGCTTGCTGGTCGTTGAGTGAAGCTGGGTCTTAGCATTGAGATGGAGATCTCTGGGAGAGCTTTCGCCATTTGATATTACGTGGAGCCGGGAGGTCTCTGGTGGACCAATGTCTTGAACTCGGCTCTCCCACCTCAGAGACACAGGCCTGACACCTGGCTGGAGCACCCAAACCCTGTCAGCCACAGGGCTCAGAAGAAAATGGAGAAAAAAAGAAAGAAGGAAAGGAAATAAATAAATAAAATAAAGTTATTAAAATAAAAAATAAAAGTAATTATTAAAAATTAAAAAGTAATTTGAAAAAAGAACAAACGAAAGAAAGAGAGCAACCAATCCAAAAAACAAATCCACCAGTGATAACAAGTGCTAAAAACTATACTAAAAATAATAATAATAATAACAGACAGACAGAACCCTAGGACAAGCGGTAAAAGGAAGGCTATACAGATAAAATCACACAAAGAAGCATACACATACACACTCACAAAAAGAGAAAAAGGAAAAAAATATATATATATCGTTGCTCCCAAAGTCCACCTCCTCAATTTGGGATGATTCGTTGTCTATTCAGGTATTCCACAGATGCAGGTACATCAAGTTGATTGTGGAGATTTAATCCGCTACTCCTGAAGCTGCTGGGAGAAATTTCCCTTTCTCTTCTTTGTTTGCACAGCTCCTGGGGTTTAGCTTTGGATTTGGACCCGCCTCTGCGTGTAGGTCGCCTGAGGGCCTCTGTTCTTCGCTCAGACAGGACGGGGTTAAAGGAGCAGCTGCTTTGGGGGCTCTGGCTCACTCAGGCCACGGGGAGGGAATGGTACGGATGTGGGGCGAGCCTGCGGCGGCGGAGGCCAGTGTGACGTTACAGCAGCCCGTGGCGCGCCGTGCGTTCTCCCGGGGAAGTTGTCCCCGGATCACGGGACCCTGGCAGTGGCGGGCTGCACAGGCTGCCGGGAGGGGCGGTGTGGAGAGTGACCTGTGCTCGCACATGGGCTTCTTGGTGGCGGCAGCAGCGGCCTTAGCGTCTCATGCCCGTCTCTGGGGTCCGCGCTGATGGCCGCAGCTCACGCCCGTCTGTGGAAATCATTTAGGTGGTTATCTGAATCCCCTCTCCTCGCACACCCCGAAACAATGGTCTCTTTCCTCTTAGGCAGCTGCAGACTTTTCCCCAGACTCCCTCCCGGCTAGCTGTGGCACACTAGCCCCCTTCAGGCTGTGTTCACGCGGCCAACCCCAGTCCTCTCCCTGCGATCCGACCGAAGCCCGAGCCTCAGCTCCCAGCCCCCGCCCGCCCCAGCGGGGGAGCAGACAAGCCTCTCGGGCTGGTGAGTGCTGGTCGGCGCCGAGCCTCTGTGCGGGAATCTCTCCGCTTTGCCCTCCGCACCCCTGTTTCTGCGCTCTCCTCCGTGGCTCCGAAGCTTCCCCCCTCCCCAGTCTTTGCCAGTAAAGGGGCTTCCTAGTGTGTGGAAACCTTTCCTCCTTCACAGCTCCCTCCCAGAGGGGCAGGTCCCATCCCTATTCTTTTTCTCTGTTTTTCCTTTTTTCTTTTGCCCTACCCAGGTACGTGGGGGAGTTTCTTGCCTTTTGGGAGGTCTGAGGTCTTCTGCCAGCGTTCAGTAGGTGTTCTGTAGGAGCTGTTCCACATGTAGATGTATTTCTGTTGTATTTGTGGGGAGGAATGTGATCTCCCTGTCTTACTCTTCCGCCATCTTGAAGCTGCCTTATATTGATTCTAAATTTCATTTATTATAATGAGATGTGCTGTAATGAATATGGGTCCTATGTTTTGAAAAGTTTGATCTATAAAACAAATTGAATTTTTCAACAAATAATTCAGATGCCACATCATTTAAAAGTTAATCAAAATCATATAACTGCAGTCCAGATTTTCAGATCAACATTAGAAATCAGTGTTGTTGCCCTGAATTAGTAATATTTCATCCAAAGTGGAAAGGAAGGGTTATGTTTATTTGTTACTATGTTATTTGTCAGGAAAGCTCATGATCTACCTGCCACGTGTTGACATATGAGAAACAGCTCTGAGACCTACAAATTGACACTACTATGCTAGCAGATAACACTTAGTCACACTTTACAAGGATAAGTAGAATTAATGGTTGGTATTATTTATCCTCCCTACCTTAAGAAAAAGAAAATGTTTTTCCAAAGAGGTGAGTGTGACTATGTAAACCATAGCAATAAGAGTAAGCACTGAAGAATTTTTTTAAAGATAGATAGGTAGGTAGGTAGATAGATAAATAGATAGATAGATAGATAGATAGATAGATAGATATAGAGATAGGTAGATTATTGGCTATGCCTTTCAGGATGAGACATTTATATTGTGGGAAGAACTGTGTCCAGCCTGAGGTCAGAAATGTGCTGTGTCGCTTCTTTGCATGCTGCCTCTGCTTGTTGAAGTTTTCTCAGTGTTTGGTTGGTATGCTTAATAGTTTGTGGTTTAGCATTGTGGTAGCTTCCTTATTTCATTGAGATCTCTTGCTTCTTTATTCTTTTAGGTTACTAAATTCCCCAGAATACAATTCGGTATGCAGCACTAGATATCAGTTTGTCCTAAGGGCATCGTGTGCTGCTTTATCAGCAAATTAAATTCTTTTTTTAAAAGACAATTAATATATTTGTTTGTTTATTTTTATTTAATTTCTTTTGTCCTCTTCTTTTGGGGTACCAACTATTCATTTGTTGGATACCTATTGATGGATATTTATTTCTATCATCAACTTTACAATCATTTTCATTTTCTTATTCTTGCCAATTTTATTTTGAGTGATTTCTTCAAGACTATTTCCTTCAAGCCTACTTGTGTCCCCAACATTATTTTATTAGTGTTTATTCTAGTTTTTGGTGCTTCCAGTGTAGTTCATGTATGATAGAGCTTTCTTGTCTCAATTTTGTTTTGAATGAGCTCTTCAAGCCCACCTGTGTTTTGTGTCAATACCTTTTTTTTGTCACATTTATTCTAGTTTTTGGTGTTTCCCACAGTTTCATGTCTCTAGTCATGTTTATTTTTGTCTCCCATTTCTATTTTAAGCTCTGCCTCATAAATTTTAATCTTTTTGTTGCTTTGTAATGTCCTTTGTATCATTGTGTTTCCTTTTTCAGCTCTCTCCTCTGTGTGGGTATGTATATATAAGATATATATCTTAGTCTGTTCAGGCTGCTATAAAAAAAATACCACAGACTGGGTAGCTTATAAACAGGAGAAATTTATTTCTCACAGTTCTGGAAACTGGAAGTCCCAGATCAGGATGCCAGCATGGTCAGGTGAGGGCCCTCTTCTAGGTTGCAAGACTGCCAACTTCTTTCTATATCCTCATGTGGCAGAAAGGGAAGGAGTGAGAGTTCTATAGGGTCCCTTTTATAAGGGCACTAATATAAGGTACCAAAGGCCCAGCTTCCTAATACCATCACATTGGGCATTGGGATTTAACATTTGAATTTTGGGGGGACACAAACATAGCATAGCAGCAATCTCTCTCTCTCTCTTTTTCTCTCTCTCTCCCCACTCTCTCTGAGAGACAGCTGTAATTTCTTTGAGAGTGTAGACAATTATTTGTCAGACAATTTTCTGTGTCTCTTTGGATGATTACTTTTGTGATGTATGTCTAACACAGTGAATGTTTGCTATTTGCAGACACAGTTCTAAGCCCTTTATGCTAATTCTCTCATATAATGTAAGTGCTTCATTTCCTTTGCATATGCTATTGTCCGACCCCCACTTCTGCTACTTCTTATTCTTCTCCTTCTCCAACTCCTCCTTTTCCTTCTTCTTTCACATTTCTTCCTGATTTTTAGTCAAGTTTGAAGGAATGGAACAAGTTACTTACAGTAGATGGTAAAGCATTACGGCCGTGAGGGAATTACGGAGTAGGGTGAAGTTGACAACACACTCAGCTGGGCTTGTTGTCTCCAACACCGTCTCTCAAAATATATTATTTTCTTATACAGTGGGAACATTTCTGTTTGGTGTTCTTGCAGTGTTGCATACAGAAAAGCACTTTATATCCATTGCAACTTGGCTCTCACTAATTTCTTCTTCCCCCTTACTCTATCACGCTTCTAGCAGTGACAAATTCACCACTCACCCTTCTTTTCTCAACCAACCTCAATCTTAGACCAGGAATTGCAAACTCAAGTACCTACTCAAAGGACCAGATATATAGACCTTACAAGTATACCAGCTTTGATAAGCCAGTATATTTTTTACATTAAAAAAAGTCTTCTAAAAATTATACAGTAAGACATTTTTTTCTCAGTTTTTTTCGTCGAACTCCAGTAGAAACTACAGTTACAAATAAAAAGATAAACCACATACATACACGCACACAGACAAAACAAAATAAAAAAATAAAAGTTTGAAAAATAGAGGTATCTGAATTTCATCAATCTCTACAGTTTCACTTAATTATTTTTCCATTGCAATTCAAATAAAATGAATTTCATACTGACCAAGTGCTCACAATTGCCCAGTTCTTACCCTTGATACTGAGCAGGGCCCTATGGGGCTCCTGTGCACAAAAGCCTTTCTGTGTCCCCCATTTCTTTGATTACAGGAAATAGGCTTCATTCAGCCACCATGAACTTCCCTGAGTTCCAACAGGCAGATTCAAGCAGTTTGTTAATTAGGGAAGGGAGAGGATGCGAGACAAAGGAGAAACAAACAGTCAAGAGAAACAATAGTGCAGCCTTGGGGCAAGGTCCTGGTTCCCCATCAAGGGATACATAGAACAATATATTTGAGCTGTTCTGCAGACACTGAAACCCTCACTAGGTGGAAGAAATTAATGGTTAATGGTGGTATGCTACACATAGACCCCAGATCAGTTGGAACCAGAAGGTCGATGATGCTGACTCCTACTTACCTCACCACCAACCAATCAGAAGAATGTCCAGGAGCTGATCACGCCCTCTTTGAACCATTACTATAAAGCTTCTCACTACCCCCTCCAATTTGGGGACACACAATTTTGAGGACATTAGCCCACTGTGGCCCCCTTCGCCTGGCAAAGCAATAAAGCTATTCTTTATACTTCACCCAAAACTCTGTGTCAGAGATTTAATTCGATGTTGGGGTACAGAGGCTGGATTTGGCTTCACCCTCTGCTTTTTCTTGGTGAAACTTTAGTCAGGCCTCTCTCCTTGCTGTCAATTCTGCTCACCTCCAAGCCTGAGCAAACACTAAAAACCAGGACAAGCTTTATCAGCTTATTCCAATAACTGGCTGACCACAGCAGGGTACTTTTCCTATCAGACTCCCTGGTCATTTCCTCTTGCTTGCCCAACTTCCTCTTAAAAGTTCCTGCTAATCTTTCCTTACGCTTTGCATTTATTTCTTAGGCCTGCCATCACAAATTACCCTAAACTGGGTGACTTAAAACAACAGAAATTTATTCTCTTACAGTTGTGGAGGCTGGAAGTCCAAAAGGTCTTCAAGATGCCAGCAAGGCCATGTTCCCCCTGAGACTCTGGGTACAATCCTTCCCTGCCTCTTCCTAGCTTCTGGGGGTGGCCATTAATCATTGGCATTCCTTGGTTTATAGCCACATCACTCCAACATCTGCATCTACCTTCACACGGCAGTCTTCCCTCCTGTTTTCACATGGTCTTCGTACAGTCATACTGGATTAAGGGCCCACCCTCCTCCAGTATGACTTCATCTTAACTCTGTGCAATGACTCTATTTCCAAATAAGGTCACATTCTGAGGTAGTGGGGATTAGGATTTCAAATATCTTTTGGGGAGACACAATTCAACTCATAACACTTCTCCTTACCTTACAAAAGAAATACTTTTTCTGTTTTCTGTTGAGATGCTTGAAGATTTCTGAGATTGGAAACTATTTCAATAGTCTTTCGTCTAAATTAAGCTTTTCATTATCCAAATCCAGATTTGTGTTTATTTGACAATATTTTATGGTGATATAGTATGGTTTCATGTTTAAATAAAATTTGTTCTATCACCTTTCTATTAATCCATGCAGGATTAATGAGCAATAAAAGTTGATGATTTGGGAGATTTGTTTTGTTTTGTTTTGTTTTCATTGATGACACGTGTCATTTTTACAAAAAAACATAGAAGTTATTTTTTGAACTAAAACCTTCATGAAAAAACAAGTATTTTTTTTTCTCTTTCTTGCACAAAAGACAGAAAGAAAGACAGCTGGTGGTGAAATGCTTAACAAGTTACTGGCAATATAAAACTGGAGGCTACATCTTAATTGGCTAATTCAAACAGGGCTGACTTTAAAATTAGACACTATTCATATGAAAATTAAAAATTCAGCCAATCTTCTCTATGACTGACTTTGGTTTAATAACATTAAACCCAAATCTGTGAGTCTAATAATCTACACTGTATAGAAGACATCAGAATGTTTTACTCTTTGTCCAAATATTTGTTATTATATAAACTTTTGGATTTAAAATGATTTCCTTTAGAATTTATAATATATTGTGAGAAGTCAAGTTTAAATACAGAAAACTTGGTGAGTAGCCCAGAAGAGAGTCTTTAACATACAGTCTTTAGAAAGAGGTAATATTAAACATATAACTAAAAGACAGGTCACTGAATGTGTACAGGTATACTTTAAAACAGATAACTTGGATGAAACCAGAATCCTCAAATTTCAACATTTTCTATTCAGATAAATGACAATTAATTCTCAAAGTGAAAGAGTTTTAATCCAATGATTCATCTTCAATGAATCATCTCATTCAAAGAATGGTAGAAACGAAGATAATGAAGCCATCAAGACAACACTAAAGTCAATTCCATAAGTACAGTTAGGAGTAACTTGGAGTAACATGAGCAACTGTTGGCTTAACAAGAGTTCAGCAACTTCGAAATCTCTGTAGATAAGAAGGATCTATGATGGTTATTGAGAAGGAGAAATAATGAGAAGGGGAGCTCTGCAATTAACCACAGGAAATCAAGAGATGCCTTTAGAGTCAGAGAAATAATGCATCTGCCCCTTAATATTTTCTAATAGTAAACTGGACGTAATGGCAGGTAACCCTCCAGGCTGTGGTAAGGATTAAGAGAGATAGCATATGTTAAATCCTTAGTACATTGTGTAGTTCATAGTAGATATTAATCTTCTAATTTCCTCTTCCCTGGATCATAGGATAGATTTACCAGGTTAAATTACAACTCCCAGTTCAGAATCAGTTCAGCAATCCCATTCAGAAAACAGCATGAACTACACATTTATTTTAAAATTGTATTCTTTCAAAGAAATTGCTATTGAAGTTATTTTTACTCTCAAATGCATCTGTGCCTTTCTCAGTCAAAATGTGAGTCTTTCCGATGTAAAAATTTTATTATTTAACATCTTCATATAAAGATATTTTCTATGGATTAAACCTATGAATGAACAATATTTTAATAAATGCATATGATTTAAAAAGCAGCCTTTGTATTCCTAATCATAGTGAAGATAAATATCTCTTGTCATGGAAATCAAAGAACTATTGCTTTGAGTTGTAACCTGAGTTCTTTCCATAGTATGCAGTGCTGACTAGTGGCTAATTTATGAAGAAAACAACTTAAAGTGTGTATTTTGCATGGCAGAGCAAGAATTCTAGTACTACATATCTGCCCAGTATGACAGTGTCCCACAACATTATAATTCATTCATTCACACATTCATTCACTCATCCTGCACATTCACCAAGATATTTATTGCCTACTACTCTGTGCCTCATGCTGTACTAGACATAGGTTCAAACACACAATTAAACACTGTAGACAAATGCCATGTTCAAGAAATTAAAGGAAGATCATGTGTCTAGAACACAGAGAATGAGGGGCTCTAAGTGGGAGATGAGGCAGGACCAGACCATGTTAAGCCTTGAAGGTCATGGTGAAAGTTTTAGCATTTATCCTAAGAATAGTGAAAAGAAGTGGAGACATGATAAAATTTGAATTTTAACATGCATATCACTCTGGTTCTACAGCGGAGAAGACTGGAAGGATGAGAGGACCATAATTAGGATGCTATTAAAGTTAATATCGTACATATCTAAAAAAGGGGGGGATCAACAAACGAGGAGGGAATTTTAAAAAATAAAGTAAATAGCTGGTGAGAAACAGTGGTAGTTTGAAGTAAGGTATTGGTAGCAGAGCTGGAAAAATGTGAATGGATTTAAGAAATATTTATGATCTAAGATTGGCAAGATTTTGTGAAGATAGGGATATGGTCTAGACAGCAATGAGATTTGTGGTAGGATGAGGGAGAGATGTCAAACAAGATTTCTGGATTCCGAGACTGCATCGTGACACCACCGACTGTGATAGAAAACATTACAAAAGGATCATGTTAGGGAGTAAGGCTATTGGATTGGGTCTAATCTTTTCATCAATCTTTCTCCCATACCCAAAGTTTGTAGTACTTTATTGCTTCTATCATTTTTTGCTAGATTTTTTCCCTATTACAAAAATAATCCAGGCTATTTTTTTAAAAAAAGGAAAGAGAACTATAGAAAAAGACCAAAAAAATCATTTATTGTTCTATCAATTTTAATAAAACAATGGTAAAAAATATTGGCTAGATAGTATATGAATATTTTACTTTACTTGAGATTTAAGTCCTTATGAGGGTATATTTGTTCTCAATCTAACTTTTTGAAAGGAGTCTAAAGTGTAAATCCAGGATAAATTTAAGATGTAATTGCTAAAAGTTAGAAAAAATTCTAGTTAACCTTCAAATTGGCTAAAAATCATTATATTAGAATTTTCTAATCAATTGGAGGAAAGAGGCACTACCTTGAGTTATCTTTAGAGCTTCTCTATTTATTCAGATGTATTGTTCATATCATATATGACTGCAGCTGGCATTCTGAGAGGTTGTCATGTTTCAGGAGAGTGATGACATAGTGGGACGCACAAAGATTTTTCTAGGTTATGTAATGTGAGAGAATTTACCCTTTGGGATTTTAAATTGCAGACAGGACCCCTGCTAATGTTCCACTGTTCAAGAGCTCCAGCTTTATTAGGTAATACTGACTTTTCCAAATATGATATTTTATACAGAGTAGTTCTTTAATGTAATCACAAAGTGTGTCATTAAGGAAATGTGCTGTGTCTTGAATGAAGGAAATTCAGACAAAAATAAATACAGATGAAACAAACAAATCATATAATCAACTTTCTTCTGTTCTACAGCTGACCAGAGTTTAAGTAATTTCATTGATCCTTTAGCTATAAATCGAGAAAGACTAACAGAAATTTTATTCGGTGAAAGGTATAATTCTTCAAAACATGCAATGTTTACACTGGTTAAAAGTTAGTGCCTTCAGGATTCTAGGCTTAGATTTTGTATGTGTGTGTGTGTGTCTGTCTCATATCTGACTTAAAATACTGCCAATTTTCTGACAGGCTTTCAGTTCTAGAATGTACAGGGCATACATGTGGAACAGCTAAGTGGTATTTCAGACTCGTTGTTGATATGCTGAGCAATATTAACATTATTTTTAAAATTTGAATTATAAGAGTTTCTAGGAGCCATTTTAGAGTTCTGGATATTATCTCTGTTGAAGAAAGAATACAAAAACTTTAAATATGAGGAAAATATTCATCTTTTACTCATCCATCATTTTTTAAAAATTGAACACCTATTCTCTGCCAAACTCTACTACAAGGGAACAAAAAGGAAAAAGAGAGGTAGCTCCTACTTTAAAGAAGCTTGTAGTCTAGTAGACAAAAGAGGCAATCAAACACATAATTAAGATATAATTTATTAATTGCTCCTAGAGGCAACAACATTTTATGAGAACTCCAAAGAGGTAGCCCAAAATTCAGCCTGGGCAGGAGCATCTATTAGCCAGGAGTCTTTTCATTTGCATGTGATAGAATTCCAACTCAGGCTTAGCCAAACGTGGATTTATTTTCTCACATAACTGAGCAATTGCCTTTGCATCTACTTGGGATGGAGTACTCCTGTCAAATACTGGAAATTGTGGAGAGATGGAGATGGGATAACGTCTTCCATTTTAGTAGACTTGAGGGATGGGCAAGTGTCTCATCTCAGTCTCTTTCTTGCCCTGTTGAGAAGGAATTTCGGAGTCCAGAAGCAAGGTATGGAAAGGCCAAGAACCAGAAGTCCTTTCAATGAGTTGAGGCTCATGAGGCTGTGTTGTTTGTACACTGGTTTAGTTGGTCGAGTCAAGGAGTTTATTATAGTGGGCAGTCACTTAGGCTAACAGTTCTCAAACCTGACTGCAGTTTAATATCACTTTCGTAATTTAAAAAAAAGTCAACCAATTAAATCAGAATTTCTGGTGATGGGGCTCTAACATGGATATTTTTAAGTGTTTGGATGTGGAAAGGAAAAGAAACTGTGTGGTTTTTCTAGACCCAGATGGTGCAGAGACTACTTACCTACACAGGAAAGGGTACAAGTGAGATTTTGTAAAGAACAGTGGGCAGAGCAAATGGCAGTCTCGTGAATCAACACTCCTCATTGTTTTTGATCTAAGGCAGTGACCTCAGCGTGAAGGCTGGAGCAGCCCTGCATTGACCAGAGGCTAAGGACTTGGGGAGTTGGCATTTCATGAAATAACTTCAAGAAATAACATTTATTATTATCTTACCTTTGGTTTTACCCCCAGTCTGATGTAGCCCCAGGGGAAGTAGCTATCACATTTTTATATTTATTTGCTTATGCCACACAATACATTCTTCAAAGGTAAAGTATCTTATTCATCTTTGTATTCCCACTGCCTGGAGGACACAATACCTGGCACATACAGGACACTCAGTAAATGACAACTGGATTAATGAATCTAGTGAGGTCATAGCACTATCTCAAGTTCTCTATCCTGAAGTTATTTGAATTTGTTGGAAAACGTAGAACTTTCAATTTGTGAAAATAGAAGTACTTATCAAAAACTGTACTTCTATAATATTTCTGCTTTAAGAGGTAGCAACTCAGAAGCAGGTTATTATGCAAGATTGACCAGAAAATCTCTGGGAATAAAAACAATAAAATTCATGTGTCTGTTTATTCATTTAAAGAAGCAAACCAAAAAGCCTCCAGCTCAACAAATTTTTCTGTTGTATTTTAAAAAATTGGCCCTGTGGTTACATTCTAGAGGAGAATAAACAGGAATAGTGTCTCTTCATATAGTTTATATATTCTGTTAAGAACATTCATGAAAAATAATAACCTCTGAAATACCAGCACATTAGGAAAGGTCAAGTTTAAAATGCCACGTTTGTTGGACATTTGACATGCTTTGTTTTCTGTTGGCTGGTATTCATCTTTAAAAATGTCCATTTTGATAGCAGATCTAATATCAAATGCATTTTTTTTCTTGCTGAGTATTCTGCATTTTCTCTTGTAATAAAGGTTCTGGATCCAGACAAGGGCAATTCTTTTGAGGACACATAAGGCAATAGCTTGTAATGCAGTTACTTGTCCAAAGAGTTCTTGGCTCTGTAGTGTTGACAGTAACAGAAATGGATTTGGACATCCCAAACCCAGTCAGATATGACTAGGAAGACAATGAAAGGAACAGATGGATATCTTTACAAAGCGACAGTTTCAGAGGCACACTTGGAGTCATGCTTATTTTTTCAGGATCTGTGAGACAGGGTAGAGACAAGGGTCAGGGAGAAGGACTTACATTCTCTCTGGTGAAAAATCTCTCCTCAGAGTCCTAAAGGTTCTGGAAACTAAAATGCATATTATTCAGGTTTATTATGCAAAGAATATTGAAATTTTGAACTATTGTTTTATGGATAATATATGCCACATTTAAAGGCATATAAATTAACTAGCTTTAGAGAGTATATTTCAGTACATAAAATATAAGTTCTTCATTATTAGGATATGTTTTCCTAGAAAAGAAGACAAGAATAATCGAACCAGCACAATGAACCCTACGTCCTAAGATTTCTTTGGGGACATCCTAATGAGAATCCTACCATGGATCATTCAATCTCTCCCCTTCGCTGTTCTCCTTTGTTCTCTGATTGTTCACAATCAGCCATACTTTCATATCAATGCAACTAAATGCGTATGCCAATACAACATAGGAGTGGTGAGAGAATTTTACTTAGTGTACAGTTTACTGGTTTCAAAAGTTTTCAAGGCAGCTGTAGCCACTATGGAGAACAGTATGGAGGTTTTTCAAAGACTAAAACTATAGTTACCATATGATCTAGCAATCCCACTCCTGGGCATATATCCAGAGAAAATTCTAATTGGAAAAGGTGCATGAACATTGGGGAATGTTCATAGCAGCACTATTTACAATAGCCAAGACATGGAAGCAACCTAAGTGTCCACTGACAGGTAAATAGATAAAGAAGATGCGGTGTATATATATATACAGTAGAATATTACTCAGCTGTAAAGAGGAATGAAATATTGCCATTTGCAGCAACATGGATGGACCAGGAGATTATCATATTAAGTGAAGTAAGTCAGACAGAGAAAGACAAATATCCTATGATATTTATGAGGAATCTAAAAAAAATGATACAAATGAACTTATTTATAAAACATAAACAGACTCACAGACATAGAAAACAAACTTATGATTACCAAAGGGGAAAGCTGGGGGGGGGAGGGATAAGTTAGGAGTTTGGAATTAGCAGATACAAACTACTATACATAAAATAGATAAACAACAAGATCCTACTCTATAGCAGCAGTCCCCGACCTTTTTGGCACCAGGGACCAGTTTCGTAGAAGCCAATTTTTCCACGGAGGGGGCGGGGAGGATGGTGCAGGCGGTAATGCGAGGGATGGGGGTGTGGCAGATGAAGCTTTGCTCTCTCGTCCGCCGCTCACTTCCTGCTGTGCGGCCAGGGTCCTAACACGCGGTGGACGGGGGTGGGGACCCCTGCTCTATAGCACAGGGAACTTTATTCAATATCTAGTAATAAACTATAATGGAAAAGAATCTGAAAAAAATTATACATATGTGTTCATACACACACACACACACATAACTGAATCACTTTGCTGCACACCAGAAACTAACACAGCATTGTAAATCAACTATACTTCAATAAAAAAAAGTGTTTGGCAAATCGAACCTAGGAGAATGTGGACAAATAAATGCTAAAAACAAGGAAAAAAAAGTTTTCATGGCAGCAAACGTTACCGTGTTTCTAGGGAAGTGTTTTTCTCCAATTGCCTATTGAAAATAAAATGCCTCTGAATCTTGTTATTTTGGGAATAGGACATTTAAATAAAAACAGCAATAACCAGAGGGGATATATGGATTTGGAGAGGGGCAAATAATCTATTTAGAAATTGTCACCATAACAATCATTTGTAAGTTTTATGTTACATAAGAAATGTGATCCAGAGTGTGGTATTGGAAGTTACTTAAATCAGCTCTGGGCAGTTGATAACCACAGAAAAGCAAAGATTTTTTTTATTGTGGTAAAGTATACATAATATTAAATTTTCCATTTTAACTGTTTTTAAGTATACAATTCAGTGGCATTAAGTACATTCACATTGTGTACAACTGTCACTACTGTACACCTCCAGAACTTTTTCTTCATCCTGAACTGAAACTCTGTACCCATGAAACAAAAACTCTTCGTTACTCCCTTTCCCCTGCCCTTAGTAACCACTATTTTCTGCTTTCTGTCTCTATAAATTTTGACTCTCAAATTATTCCCATATAAGTAGAACCATACAATATTTTTACTTTTGTGTCTAACTTCTTTTACTTAGCATAATGTTTTCAAGGTTCACCTATGCTACAGCGTGTATCAGAATTTCCATCCCTTTTTAAGGCTGAATGATATTCCACTATATGTACATAATGCATTTTGTTTATCCATTCATCTGTCAGTGTACATTTGGGTTGCTTCCACCTTTTGGCTGCTGTGAATATGCTGCTATGAACATTGGTGTACACATGTCTGTTCGAGTCTCTGCTTTCAATTCTTTTGGGTATATACCTAGAAGTGGCATTGCTGGATCATATGGTAATTCTATGTTTAATTTTTTGAGGAATCATCATACTGTCTTCCACAGCACCTGCACCATTTTACCTTCCAACCAGCAGTGCACAAAAGTCCCAATTTCTCTACATCCTTGCCAATACTTTTTTTTTTTGATAATAGCCATCCTAATGGGTGTGAAATGGTATCTTTTTGTGGTTTTCATTTTCATTTCCCTGATGACTAACCATGTTGAGCATCTTTTCATGTGCTCATTGGCCATTTGTATATCTTCCTTGGAGAACTGTCTATTAAGCACAATTTTTACATGGGTTGGGTTTTCTTTGCCTGTTTTTATTGAATGGTAGCAATTCTTTATATATTCTGGATATTAATCCCTTATCAGATACATTATTTGCAAATATTTTCTTTCATTCTATGTGTTGTCTTTTTATTCTCTTGATAGTGCCCTTTGACACAAAAAATTTTTTAATTTTGATAAGTCCCAATTAATTTATTTTTTCTTTTTTTGCCTATGCTTTTGGTGTTATATCCAAGAAATCACTGCCAAGTCTAATGTAAGAATTTTTTTAAAATGTATTTTCATAGTCTAGAAATCTTGATTACGTAACTTCTCTTTCCACTCTTTAGTTATACTTTTCACATCCTCTTAATCACACAAAGGACATCTTGGTTGCCAAATAATGCCTTAGTTTTTAAGCCTGTGCTTATAATACACATAATTAAGCCTGTACTGGGTCTATGATTAGTATTTCCTTTTTTTAGGAACTGTTTTGAAATTCAATTTTAAAGACATAGAAACCAAAGAATCACCCAACTCTTCTGTCTTTATATCATATTTGGCAATAGTTATACTGACAGTACTAATAGCAAACTCTTACGTGGGGCTTACTCACTACAGGAATTGATCTAAACTCTTTACATACATTAACTCGTTTGCTCCTCAAACAATTCATTTATTCCGTAAAACTATCATTATCATTATCATCATCACCATCCTCATCTTCACCTTCATTTTAGACTTGAAGAAACTGAAGCACAGAAAGGTTAAGTAACTTGGCAAAGGTCACACAGTAAGCGGTAGAGCCCAGATCGAAACCCAGTAGTCCATGCCCTACTGCTACTCCATGCATTCTCTCAATAATGAAAGCTAGCAGTCAAGGAGGGACAGACATGAGATTTTTATCATGTTACTTACCTCAACATAAACCTTTTGTGGAGCTCTAGTCCTTACAGGAAAAAAAAAAAAAAAAGACCTATGTTCTTAGCTTGATATTCAAGGTTCTTCAAAATCTGGCTCCAACTTTTATTACCCTGCTTTCCAACATTATCTTCCTCTGTTTAAACTGATAAGCTTAAAAACTGTGGAACTTGTCTCTGATGCTATTGCTCGTATTATTTCCCACAAGTAAATTTATTTTCATCTCTCCATCCTTATCTATTGATATCCTATCCATCTTAGAAGTCTGGTTCATATCTTAGAAGGCTGGTTCTGCCATTATATTTTCCTTCTAATTCCAGATACGAGTGTCCTTTCCCTCCCGTATCACCTACTGCATATGCAATCCATTCATTTGCACATTCATTCATTCATTCATTCCCTAAATAGTACTTTTCAAATACTGCCTTACTTCATGGCCATTTCTTTATATGACTTATTGCCACTACTAGATTATAGAGTCTTGGAAGGCAGGTATCATGTAATTCCCACTTTTATATTTCCCATGGTACCTAGCAGAGGGGGAACTTAATAAATATTATAGATTGATTCATTGATAAGCTGAGTTATATGACCAAACTAAGATGGGCATTCTGATTTTTATGAGAGATTATTGCTATGAGGATAATCCCTCTTTATTCATAAACTTCTTCATGATCAATGAGAAACTAAGGATTAGAAAACTCACATATGAATTAACTACTGTATACTAAACTAACCATCAAACTAATCAGGAAAGAAAAAGACAAAGGATAATGAAATCTTGATTTTGTAATAAATGGTGGGCATTGTGGACTGGATATAAGGACTTGTTTTTTAAAATAAGGAAATTCGGGAGGGAGGGATAAATTGGGAGATTAGGATTGACATATACACACTACTATATTTAAAATAGATAACTAACAAGGACCTACTGTATAGCACAGGGAACTCTATCCATACTCTGTAATGACCTATGTGGGAAAAGAATCTAAACAAGAGTGGATATATGTATTGTTTAACTGATTCACTTTGCTGTACACCTGAAACTAACACAATATTGCAAATCAGCTATCTTCCAATAAAAATTTTTTTAAAAAGATAAAAAATAAATAAAATAAGGAAATTTGATAAATTTGACTGGGGTAGAGTTATTTTTAGAATAATGCAGTAGGGTTAACTTAAATGAATTAATAAAAAGCAATACACAGAATGAGTACTATTAAAAATGGAAGTCACTAGTTATTTAGAAGATTTTTGAAAAGTTATAATGCAATAACTGATTTCTAAGACAAGTTAATGATCATTCTTCTCAGATCTTTAAATCTCACCAAGAATCCATTTTTCACCCCTAAATAATGAGGATAACATCTACTTTTGAAGATGAAAGAATGATATTCATCCTGTGAAAGGGAAAACACCATAAACGAAGTCTTATTTTACATCTCTAATTTTGTCTGCCTAGAAAAAGTGCAGATATTCTCTTTAATATGACAGCTTCCAGGAAGAGACATGGTAAGTGAAAAGATCACAGGTGAAGTGCACCTAGAAGAACAGGTGGAAGACAGAATATAGGTATTCGGATGTTAAATGCCAGGCTGCTTAGCTTACCTGTGAAATGGTTGCAATTAGCACATTTAAAGCGGTAAGGTAAAATGAACAGATTTTTGTTTTCAGGAGAAGTGCGGCTATGTGGATCCCACGCCCACAGGGCGGCGCCTCAAAGCACAGCCGTAGCGAAGAGAGGCCACGTGGCCCCTGCTGGCCACCGTAGGGCACCGAGTTGCGGGCTCTGAGTCCTAGTCCGTCTCAGACACGGGCCCAGAGTCAGGTCAGTCGCACAGCCAGCGGGAAGATGACTCTCCTCCTTCCACCCCTTTGCACGACCCCAGAGCAACTCTGAAATGAGACCGCTGACATGTCGAATAGACTCTGATCTTTGGAGATGGGAAAAGGAATGCACAGCAGAAAATCAGGCGTGAACAGCTGGAGAACGAGGTCGCGGCAGAACTTGAAGACACCAGCATCCCTGGAGGCTCGAATTGTTGCTTCCACGGTCCAGATTCACAATTAAGAACCTGTGTAGCAAGATCGAAAGGTCAGAGCCGGTAAACATTCTCTGATGTTGAGCAACTGTAAGCAAGCAGGACCACATGGGGCCTTCCCAGGACAGGCCTTCCCCCATATCCTCTGCTTTAGCTCCTCTCTGAAGTACCTAGCTAATAGTATTTGATGCACATTTCCTGAGTCGTTTTGCAGATGTAAGGCCCCCCCTCTCCAACAAATGGAAGATGTTAACTGCTTGACAACCAGGAGCACATAGCCCCAAGCCTCCTGGAGCCTAAGGGACAGATAATGTTAACCCCTGTGTCACCACCCTGCTACATCACCATCAGCCAGTCAGAGAATTGTGCACAAGCTGATCACACCCTGCGACCACCCCGCCCCCGCCCCCAACCTGGCATTTAAAAGCGCTTTGCTGAAACCCTTCAGGGAGCTCGGGGCTTTTGAGGGTATGAGCCACCTCATCTCCTTGCATGGCCTTGCAATAAACCTTTCTCTACTCCAAACTCGACGTTTCAGTTTGTTTGGCCTCACTGTGCATCAGGCACAGGAACTTGCATTAACACAACGACTAGAGGAAGAAGAAGCTCAAAGAATGTTCATAAGAACAATCAGAGGGGCTCTGAAAGAACGAATAGCTGGAGATCTGCTCCACTTTCCCCTCTGTGCCTCTGAACAGCTCCTGCAGCTGGGAGACCTAGAAGGCTCTGCCCAGAGGTAAGAGGGCCAGGGGGCTCCCTTTGGGGGTTGGTGTGTGGGGATTTCCAACAGGTCTGGGATGCTGGAAAAGAAACAATAAATTATGTAAAATCAGAGACAGAGGTGGGAAGGGAACAGGAAGGGAGGGAGAACCATGGTGGAAATGTAGAGGTTACATTTGAGAGATGGGACAGGAAAAGTTAGGTTACTGTAGTATATCTGGTATCATTAATTGTGATGCCTGAACTAAAAGAGTGTGAACAAAAGGGAAGAAACAGAGAGAAGAGACTTTTAAAGTCAGTTCCCCTAAAGTGGTTCCCTGAGACTTAAAACAGTTCTGAATGTTGAGGGGAAAATGCTATGCAATTACCACTGCATTTCTAAGTATTTCTAAATCTGATCTTAGAGAAAACAAGCAGTTTTTGTTTTTAAAATTGAAATCTTCGAAGAAAATTTGGCATACGTATAGAAGAAGAAAGTTCGGCTAGGTTCTAATCCCAGCACTTCCAGGAACAAAACAGCCCTAACACCTTGGACCATCACCACTTCTGGACCCCAGTTTCTAAATATGTAAAATAAGGGGCCCGAGGTATAAGATTCCCAATTTCTAGCTAAAATTCATTAGGGACCTGTTTTAAATTTAAAGTTTCATCTCTCTTAGGTTATCTTCTTTTGCAGTCTCTAAAATCTGGAAAACGCAAAGTAAATGTTTCCATTCTCCAATGACATGACAAAATGAGACATGAGGAGATGCTATAGAAACAATTTTGTAAAGATTTATACCCTTTTTGTTAATGTTCTTTTTATTTGTGGGCATTGTATGATTCTCATAATATACACTGGAGCTGGTATGAGAAGGTGAAACTATAGTGAACTTATAGAAACAAATAGGAGAGGAACATACATATAAACAGGCAAAGAATGCATTGACAGCAATAGAGCTGAAGTGTAGAAACTGTGAGGGGATGAATGAAAGATAAATGATCTTCCAAGTACTCATCTAGACAAACATTTGGTACATAATTTGTTTTTGATACAATTGTAATGAAAGTCATTCTTCTCTATGGAACAACAGGCCAGATCTTTAGCACATTGCTGCTTGGTGCCCAGTGGGCAGTGTGTGCCTGATTGCCAGTGCCAATTTTTAGCGCATGTTCATCTGCAGGATATTAAACAGATTGCCGTCCTTTTAATGTTTGTGAATATGAGTAGTAAATACCATATGATATGAGTCAATGGATTTGTTTCAGGAAAAAGAAAAAGACAAAGAGGAGGGCGAAGAAGGAAAGGAGGTGGAAGAAGAAGAAACTTGCATCTCTCCCTGAAATGAAGGGATGAGCTAGGTAAGTCTGAAAGTATATCAGTTTTTTGGAGATGAGTAGCAAGCTTTGTATCAAGAAAGGAATGGTACCTCTACCAGCGCTCTCCCAATTTTCTGGCGTGTTTAATGACTAAGGAAATGGCTCCCCAAAGAGTCTGTAAACATTTTTTTCAGGAATAGAAAATCACTGGAGAATAGAAAATGATTTTATTATAGTTCAGAATCTTCCAGAATGTGCCTCGCTTAAGTGGCCATAAAAATTGTATGTGTGTATGAGTATGGAAGTGTGCACCAAATTATTTGTTGAGCAAGACATAACTATCTTTTATAAGAAATTTATAAGTTATTATTACCTTTTCTTTCATCTTGTAAAAAGTCATAACACAGCTGTTTGAGGTAGACAAAGCCCAAAAAAGCCCTACCAGCTGGGTGAAGCTAAAGGAACATTATAATATAAAAACTTAGATTTTAATCTTACTCCCAGCATGTTTGTAATGACATCTAGTAAGTTATTTAAACTTTTCACTTCTTTTGTATTAAAAGATGTTGAGCTAGAAGCTTTCTCAAGCCCCATCCACCTGCAGGCTCTGCTTACATCATGAAAGTAGTCTTGGAGTTTTCACTGAGAAAATTGTTTATGAAAATACTAAATTCTAGGCAAGTAATCATATTCTCCTGATGAATCATCTCCTCAGTTCTAAAGCTATACCCTTTTTAGATTGGGAAGGTGATTTTCTTGTTCTTTTCCTCATTGTTCTCAACTGTGAAGCTGAGCTAATGGTAGATATCTGTGGCCTATTTAAAAAAGAGCTGAGAAGAAGTGGTCAGTTTATTCGGTAAGATATACTTCAGGCCAGACAAACCTTATCTTACAATGAGAGAGAGAGAGAGAGAGAGAGATATCCTAATCGAAGCTTCCTGCTGCAAGGTGTCTACTCATCCCCTGCTCTGGTCACTTTGCTAAGTCATACAAAAGTGGAAACAGGGACATGCAGTTAAGCAGGTTGCTTACTTCAGTTTAGAGTAAAAGCTAGACAGATCAGAGTTATTCTCATTTGCAATCATTACAACATTTTTATCTTGGTTTTTGCCTAGCTCTCTTTTGAAGCTCCTAGTATAGACATATAATGTCTCCTCACTGTTTTGGGTTTGCAGATGTTTTTCAAGCTTGGATTTCCTATGACACTTGAAAAACATCCTTTAATAACTGAATAGGAGAAAGATTTGTGGATTATTTACAATGAACTGAATTTCATAGTTAGTTGAATATAAGATTATTAACAGTCTTATCACCCTCTACTTTTTTCCCACCAAAGGTCAAGGCCTTCTTTTCTTTTCTTTTCGTAAAATAAATCAGTTTGTTGAGGGCTGATATGATAATGAACTGTAATGTATGCTAAACACATAGCGGACAAGGGTCACATGAAATTTCTCTAACGCTCAAATAAATCTGGCCATAAAGGTTGTTGATGGAAACTATGGAGGAATATTTAAATATTAAGTTTATTCATTTTGTTTTGATTGAAACAATCAGAATGGACTATGGCGCTGTCATTTCCGTGGGAGGCTAAAGTAGGTGACTGTCTGAGATGGTACTGTATTTACTCTAGACTTTGCTGGAAGATTCCTCTAGGGGATCTTATTTGTTCTGATTAAAAAGAAAACAGCATGGAAACAAATTTTCCATATCTAACAGTCATAGAGTAGGTTTATAATGTTCCACCTAAACGCGGATTGTTTAATGTAACGTTTATACTGATGTATTGGGAAAAGGGCTTACTGGTGAGTGAATCAGTAGCTTCCCTGTGAGCTTATGAGTGTGAATATCAAAATAATAATATAAGCACCAGAAATCAGGCACAAACAGATAATAATTTAGGATTCTCTACCAGGTGAGGAGGGGAAGAGGCTTATCCCTCTAAGTCTGATGTCTATGGCTGCCACTCCTAAAGCTGCTTCTACATGGATACCATATAGGGTGTCTCTAATTAGATTTAATAGTACAGCTTGTTTCTCTTTGGATACCTTTAACATCCCTTTCCTTTCATGGCCTTCTTTGTTTCTTCTCTCTCTTCCTCCTTACTGACCCTTCTCAACCGCGACTTGTTTTAATTCACGAACTGTATCTTTGGAAAACAGTATCAGAACTAGATGCTTTTCATTCTCCTGGTTAGTGTTTGAGCTCATGCTGTCTCACTCACACGTATGCCTGACATTAAATGATGACTGCTGTTTTATAACGTGCATGTGATGAGAGGCCATCGTCATAATTTAACTGTGTAGTTCTGCTTAGTGGCAATATAGAGAAATTATTAATAGCTAATTTAATAATAGAATATACAGAAGCTCCTTTATAGCCTTGGGGCAAAGGACTGTAATTTACCAATATAATGTAAGTTAAATTATGAAAGTGAGACTTATAAAGGCAAAGATATAAAAAGGAAAAGATATAATCACAGGAGTATAACATTGAAGAAGTGAGAAAGAATGAGATACTGAGTTTGAGGACTTTTAGTCTGATTTTCTTATGACATCTTTGTTTGTGACTCTTCATAAAGCCAGTTGCAGTGGGTCCCATACTGAGAATTATGAACAGATAAATGAAATGGGAAATATTTGTTTTCAGTGATACTAGCCATTATCATGTATTTTGCCAGCCTAATCACACAAATGACTTCAAATAAAGCTCATAGACCTTCTAGAGATAGGGACTGGCACACCCCATGCTAGCAAACTGTAGAAGCAGAGGATATATCAGTATGCTTAATGGAGAAGAGCAAAGAATTAACCTACTTGAGCAAACTTTGGTTATATTCCTTCAGAGTTTGAGGTAAGCTTTTTCTCTTTTTAAAAACAGTTTTATTGAGGTATAATTGACATATAATAAACTGCACATATTTAAAGTGTTCAGTTTGATTAATTTTGACATAAATATTCACCCTTGACACATCACCATAATTAATATAATGAGCATATTCATTCCTCCCAGTTTTTCTTTGTGCCCCTTTGTAATCATGCCTCCTACCCCCTGCTGCCTACTCCTCATTCCCATCCCCCTGCCTGTCCCCACCTGCCAGTTCCCTGGCAGCCACTGATATGCTTTTTGCCATTATGTAATAGTTTGCATTTCCTACAACTGTATATGAATAGAATCAAACACTACATATATACTACTCTTTTTTATCTGGCTTATTCCACTCAGCTTAATTATTTTGAAATTCATCTGTGTTGTAGTGTGTATCAGTAGTTGCTGGATAGCTTTTCATTTTATGGATATACCATGGTTTGTTTATCCATTCACCTGCTGGTGGACATTTGAGTTATGTCCAGTTTTTGGCTATAACAAGTAAACTGCTATGGAAAAATCTTTGTATAGACATATGTTTTCATTTCTCTTGGGTAAATATCTAGGATAATGTGATAGATGTATATTTAGTTTTTTGAGAAACCATTAAACTGTTTTCTAAAATGTTTAATCATTTTACATTTTCAGTAGAATCATATGGGAGATTCAGTTCCTCTACATCTTTACCAGACTTGATATGGTTTTCTTTTTAATTTTAGGCACTCTAGTCAGTGTGTAGTTATATCTCATGCAGTTTTTCTTTCTTGGTTGGTAATATGGTGAAGTATATTGATTGAGTTTTCTAGTTACACTGATTCATTATCCTAGCTTCCCCCCAGTTGGTCATGATGTCTTATCCTTTTTATGCATTGTTAGATTAATTTTGCTAAAACTTTGTTTAGAATTTTTGCATCAGTGTTTATAAAGGATATTGATTTGCAGTTTTTTTGTTTTATTTTTTGTAATGCCTTTGTCTGGTGTTGGAATCAGATTAATGCTGTAATCTTGGCCTCATAGAATGAGTTTGGAAGTGTTTCTTCCTTTTCAGCTTTCTGGAAGAGTTTGTGTAGAATGGGTATTATTTCTTTATCATTGAAGAAATAACTCCCATTTGGGCTTGGAGTTTTCTCTGTGAGGAGATTTTAAACTAGGAATTCAATCTATTTAATAGATATAGGGCTATTCAAGTTATCTGTTTTTTCCTTGAGTTTGGTAGCTTTTGTTTTCAAAGAAATTTGTTCATTTCATCTGAGTTGTCAATTTACTGAGATAAAGTTTTCATAATATTCCTGTATTATCATTTTAATATCCTTAGAATCTATAGTGATATCACTCTCATTCCTGATGTTGATAATTTTTGTCATCATTTTTTATTAATCCAGTCTAGGCTTAAAGGTTATCAATTTATTGATATTCTAAAAGAACAAATTTTGGTTATATTGATTTTTGCTATTGTTTTTCTATTTTCTATACCATTGATTATTGCAATCCTCTTTATTTTTTCTTTTCTTCTATTACTTTGCATTTAATTTGTTATCCTATTTCCAGTTTCTTAAGATTGAAGCTGAGGTCACTGATTTGAAACCTTGTCTCTCTTCTAACATAGGCCTTTAGTCCTAGAAATTTCTAAGTGCTGCTTTAGTAATATCTCATAAATTTTGATATGTTGTGTTTTCGTTTTCATTATGTTCCTAATATTTTCTGTTTTCCTTCTTTATCTCTTCAGCTCATGGATTATTTAAAAGTTTTAAATTTAGTTTCCAAATATTTGGAGATTTCCAAAAACCTTTTATTGATTTATAATTCCAGTGTACTCAGATGGCATACCTTATATGAAATCCTTTTAAATTTATTGAGGCTTGGTTGATAGCCTAAATGAGGTCTGTCTTGGTAAATATTTTATATGCACTTGAAAAGAGTATGTATTCTCCTACTGTTGGGTGGAATGTTATATGAATGTCAATTAAGTTATTTGATAGTATTGTTCAAATCTATATCATTAATTTGTCTACTTGTTCTATCAAATGTTGAGGAAGAGATATTGAAATCTCTTACTGTAATTGTAGATTTACCTCCTTTTTCTTTCAGTTCTATCAGATTTTGCTTTATGTATTTTGAAGCTCTGTTATTAAGTATATATATGTTTAGGATTGTTATATCTCTTTAATGAATTGACCCTTTTATCATTGCAAAATGACCTTGTCCATCACTGGTAATATTCTTTGCTTTGAAATTTACCTTCTGATATTAATATAGCCACTTCAGCTTTCTTTCCATTAATATGAGTATGGTATATCTTTTTTTTTTTTTTTTTACATTTATTTATTTATTTATTTATGGCTGTGTTGGGTCTTCGTTTCTGTGCGAGGGCTTTCTCTAGTTGTGGCAAGTGGGGGCCACTCTTTATTGCGGTGCGCGGGCCTCTCACTATCGCGGCCTCTCTTGTTGCGGAGCACAGGCTCCAGACGCGCAGGCTCAGTAATTGTGGCTCACGGGCCCAGTTGCTCTGTGGCATGTGGGGTCTTCCCAGACCAGGGCTTGAACCCGTGTCCCCTGCATTGGCAGGCAGATTCTTAACCACTGCGCCACCAAGGAAGCCCAAGTATGGTATATCTTTTTAAAATCCTTTTTCTTTTTGACTATTTTTTTCTCTTTTTCTGAAATATGTTTCTTGGAGGCAGTATATATTTGAGTCTTTCTTTTTTATCTAATATGACGATCTTGCTTTTTAATTGAGGTATTTAGACCACTTATATTTAATGTGCTTATTGGCATGGTTAGGTTTAAATGTATTTTCCTACTATTGTTTTCTATTTTCTTATCTATTCTTTTTTTCCTTTTTCATCTATTTTCTGTCTTGTTTTGGATCAAATGAATATTTTTATAGTTCTGGCTTATGTACTAAATTTGCTTATTAATTCTAACTTTTTGTTTTGTTATTTTAGGATTTAGAGTACTTAATTAGCAGTGTAACTTCAAATGATATTATACCACTTCCCATATAGTATATGGATCTTACAGTATTTATTACACTTCCATTTATCTACTTCCAACTTTCATGCTATTTTTGTTTTCTTCTGCATATGCTTAAACTACGTACTATATAATTAGTTTCATTTGAGCAATCAGTTCTTTTTTTTCTGCTTGAAAATAATGCTTACTGTAGTATTCCACAGCTTTTTTTCCTTTTTCTTCCAGCATATATCCAGCTAAGGCAATTAAATTAAAAAGTAAGGTATAAAATACAGTTAACATCATAATACACTTTGTTTTGTATCAATATAAAACATTTAAATTTTAAATACCACCTCTTTAAAAAAAAGTTTCTCCTGATAAATAGTATGCATGCTCATTGCTCTCTCTCTCTCTCTCTCTCTCTCTATATATATATATAAATGTTTACCCTAAAATATTTATGTAAGTACTGGTCCACTTAAGACTACCCTTCTTCTAAGCTTCATCGATGGTCTCTCTATATGAAGTATATAAGCATATATGTTACACATACCAAGTAAACTACATAAAATAGAAATATGAAAAGAAAAAACAAAGGAAAACATGTCCTTCTTCCTATAGGATTTACACAGAAAATTAGTGTAATTAGTGAGGACATGTAAAATGTCTGAAGAATTTTGATGACTATCTTCTAGCAAAATAGCTATGAGAATACTAAATTTCTATTATAAAAACTTATGTTTCCATTAAACATTCAGTGAAGGTATTGTGGTCTCCCTAATATGTGCAAAAGAGGACTTTGGGATCCATTCAAAACAACAACTACAATAAGATGTCCCTCAGTTTTAGCAGGTTAGTTACACCTCTTAATCAAGTGCGTGTAACACAGAGAACCAAATCCTGGTCCATAAGTGTTAGAAAATGTTTGATGAAAAATTCCATAGACAGAATCTGAATATTCTATATTTTAGAGGGAGTGGAGCAGGATTTCATGACAGTGGAGGGGGTTGACTCCCAGTGGTTGGCCTGACCTTAACTGCTGATGTTAAAAAACACACCAAATGTTTCTGCAGTGTTTTCTGCTGTAATTTATTTATTTCTAGCCATAGGTCTACTTGTAGGGTTCTCATAAGCCATGCAGCAAGTGGTTTATAAATAAAGTCAGTCTGTTATAGCGTCATTACATTAAGAGACAGAATTGCTGGATTTTTTTCATTCTGTGAAAAGCTCACATCTTGAGAATCCATGTTTGATATTATTATGGTACACCTGAGATGTATCTTGCTCCAATTAACATTATCATGCTAGTCACTATAAAAAAACCCAAGGGCAGACTAGAGAACGTAGTAGGTTCACTACTTTCAGGAGGCTGAGTTGTAACCCAACCCATTGACTTCATCACAGCTTTCTTCCATGTAGAATAACGAATTTCACTTTCTGTGGCTTTTATCTGTGGTTCAAACCGTTCCATCATGACCATTGACAAATCCTCGGGTTTAAGACTCCAAACGTCTACCCCTTCTGCAGCTCCTGCTGCCATGGCAGCTCCCAGGGCAGTTGTTTCAGGCATGGAGGCTTTTATTACTGGAATATGCAGAATGTCTGCTTGCAGTTGCATAAGAACTTTGTTGTTGGTCATTCCTCCATCCACCTGCAAACGAGTGAGTGGAATTCCACAGTCATGGTTCATGGCATCCAAAATCTCTCGGGTTTGGAAACAAATAGCTTCTAATGCAGCAAAAGCAATATGACTTTTATTGGTGAACTGAGTGAGACCGCAGATTATCCCTCTTGCAGTGGGCTCCCAATAAGGTGCGTATAACCCTGAAAAGGCTGGGATGAAGTAGCAGCCATAAGAAGTACCTACTTCTTTAGCAAGTTTTTCACTTTCTTCTGAGGTCTTTATAATTCCAAGATTGTCTCTCAGCCAGCGAATAACAGCACCGGCTATAGCAACAGAACCTTCCAATGCGTAACATACTGGCTTGTCTTTGCCTAGCTTGTAAGCCACTGTGGTCAGGAGGCCGTGTTCAGAAAATACACACTTATGACCTGTATTACATAGTAAGAAACAGCCTGTTCCATACGTGTTTTTGGCTTGTCCTTCCTGGAAGCACATTTGTCCTACTAATGCAGCAGACTGGTCCCCCAAACATCCAGATATTGGCACACCTTCCAAGGCCCCAGTTTTCATTCGGCCATAGATCTCGGAAGAACTCCAGACCTTTGGAAGAATGTCCATTGGAATTTCAAAAAAGTTACACAGCTTTTTATCCCATTCTAGAGAATGGATGTTGAAGAGCATTGTCCTACTTGCATTTGTTACATCTGTACAATGGATACCTCCATTAACTCCTCCTGTCAGACTCCAGATAAGCCATGAATCAATGGTACCAAAAAGAGCTCTACCTTCTTCAACAGCCTTTTGAACTTTTCTCACATTGTCAAGAATCCAGCGAAGTTTTACTGCACTGAAGTAAGTGCTAAGTGGAAGGCCTGTCTTGGACTTGACGAAGTTATTACTTCCTGGAATTTTTTTGCTAAGCGTCTCAACAGTAGACTGGGTTCTTAGATCAAGCCACACCACAGCATTGTAGAGCGGCTCTCCAGTTAATTTGTCCCAGATAACAGTGGTTTCCCTCTGATTGCTGACACCAATAGCTTTTATGTTGGATATATCAATACTGAGTTCTTGAAGTTTCTCACATGTTTTCTCTATACATTCATAAACTGACTGAAGAATTTCCTTAGGGTCCTGTTCTACCCATCCTTCTTTTGGGAACTCTTGGGTTAATTCCACTTGATGGTGACTAAGTAGTTCCGCTGTTTTTGAATTGAAAACCGTAAAATGAGTGGAGTCAGTACCCTGGACCACTGCCCCCACCAACGGCCCCACAACTGCCGTCTTCGGAGCTGCCATGAAACCAGTAGGTGGGCTCAGCTGCTCCGGTGCTCAGCAGCTGTGGTGCCGTTTCCCCGGTGATGGAGGTGTTGGTGGGGGTGGGGTACGCAGAACGTCAGGAGCGTCAGGATCATAACGCGCAGGCTCAGTAACTGCCTAGGCTGGACCTGAGCTCGCTGGGGCATGCTTTGTCCTCTAACCGGCGCTGCATCTTTTCACCCCACTCCTTTGGCTCGCGCTCCACCCTCAACCACTCAATTATCTTTTAAGGAGATTTAAGCTTAAAAAAAAATCGTATATTTACCGACATAATTATTGTTACTTGTGCTCTTCATTGTGTTGTGTGGACCCACATTTCAGTTATTGCGTTCTTTCTGCCTGTAAGATTTCCCCCAGTATTTCTTGTAGTGTGGTCTGTTGGAAATGAATTTTTACAACTTTTGAACATCTGGAAAGTATTTCATCTACTATTTAAAGATATTTTCTCTGGATACAGAATTCTTATTAACCTTTTTTTCCTTAAATTTCAGTGCCTTGAAACTGTTGCTCCGCCGTCTTCTCTCTTGTGTTGTTTCAGGTGTGAACTTCACTGTCAACCTTATTTTTTAAATGTCTGTTTTTCTCTCACTGTCTTTAAGATTTTTTTCTCTTTATCAATGGTTTTGGTCAGTTTTATGATGATATTACTTGGTGTAGTTTTCTTATTTTCTGTGCTTGGGGCTCATTGAGCTACTTGGGTCTGTGGGTTTATGGATTTCATCAAATTTGGAAAACTTTGGGCCATTATTTCTATAAATATGTTTTATTTTTCCTCTCTTCTCTGCTTTAGGGACTCCAATTACATATATTGGCATTCACTGCTGCTCTACTCATTATTATAATTATCTTCTCTTTCTGTGGTTCATTTTAGATAGTTTCTATTGCTATGTCTTCAAGTTTACTAATCTTTTCTTCTCCATTGTTTAATCTATTAATTCATCTATTGTAGTTTTCACCTCACATATTGTAGTTTTCATCCCTAGAAGTTCAATTGGATTTTTAAAAATATAAACTTAGGTTTTTGAACACATGGCATACAGTTAGAATAACTTCATTTCATCTTCTGCTAATTCTAGCATCTGTGTCAGTTCTGGTTCAATTTTGACTGATTAATTTTTTCTCCTCATTATGGCTTGTATTTCTCTGCTTCTTTGCATGCTTGATAATTTTTGATTAGTTGCCAAACATTGTAAACTTTACCTGGTTGGATTGCTGGTTATTTTTGTGTTCCTCAAGACCTTGAGCTTTGTCTTGGGATGCAGTTAAGTTACATGGAAACAATTTGATTCTTTTGGGTCTTGCCTTTAAGATTTGTTAGGTGGAACAGGACAGTGTTTAATGTGGGGCTAATTATTCCCCTTACCTGTGATGAGATCCTTCAGTGTACTTTACCCAAGGCCCATGAAAAATGAGCTTTTCATGGCTGGTGGAAATAGTCCCTGTTCCCAGTCATGGGTAAATACTGGGTACTGTCATCATTAGTCTTTTCATATGCATCTCTCCCCAGTCTCATGTAGTTTCCTCACACACATGCACTGATCAATACTGAACTGAATACTCAAAGGGGATACTCTGAAAGTCTCCAGAGTTCTCTTCCTGTACAACTCTTTTCTTTCCAGTACCATATTCTGCACGGTCTAGCTGCCTTTGTCTCTCTGGATGCTCAGCTTTATCTCCTCACTACGGGGTTTCCACTGAGCTCCGCCTGGGTTTCCCTTCCTAGTCCTGTGGCCTCAATACTCTCTCAAGGCAATAGGATAGGGAAGTCATAGTATTCATGCTACTTGTTTCTTGCCTCTGAGAGATCACTGTCCCTCATGGACTGATATTCAGCATCTTATAAACTGCTGTTATGGAATTTTTGACTTATGTGAAATGTCTCATATATTTTGTCCATTTTTCAATTGTTTCAAATGATAAATGAAGATAAATCTAATCTCTGTTACTCCATCATTGTAAGAGTGGAAGTCCACTGAATAGAAGCTTACATTTTCAGATTGATTGTAAAGTTGGTGAATAAATATTTATCTACTCATTAATTTTAATTCATGAAATGTCCAATCAGTGAATGGCAATTTTCTGCATTAGGCCATAGGCTATACTTTTAAGTTAACTCAAGTATGCAGCTCATTTATCCTTAGTGAAACCAACAGAACAAGATAGAAAATACCATAAAAATCAACAATATTGTTATTTTCCTATTTTAACTGGATCATATTTTCCTTTTAAGTAAACTTTTTAAAGGAAGTCAGAAAAACAAAATTAGCAACCAGATTTAATTTGAATAGTAGGGGACTGAAATCATCAGAAGATGGTACAGATTTTCCTGATCTTTGTTAAGTTTTAAAATTCAACCAGAGCTTTCCTAAGCAAACATTTAGAGGCAACACTTACCAGTATGCCTGTTTACCATACTATGTTTTAATTCTCATGAAACAGGTTAAAAAAATTAAAAACATTTTTTTCTTCCCAAGTATTTGGCAGTAGTAAACATTCTGTGTACAGATTATTCAATAAAAAGATTTGACCTAAAGTTTGTTTTCCACTTTCCCTCTACCCTGCCACCCCAGTATATACACACAAATGTCCCAATCATATTAGTTTTTGAGGCTAGGGATACTTTAAGCATTTTGTTTTTAATACAAGTAACATACATAAAGTCATCAGTTCTGTCTATAAACTCGTTTACATACTAGTTCCACTGTGAGTAAGTTGTAGCCACTAAATAATCAGATAATAAGTGTCTCAATTTAGTTTAGAAAGGAAAGTTGACCAGATTGATTTAACTTTCTTAGAGTAATTACAAACTATTGATGGATTTAACCAAAACTGACTAGCAATGCTTTTTTTGTTTTGTTTGTTTGTTTAAACTAGGAAGCTTAAACTAACTCTACTATTTTTACATTATAGAAATTAAAAACATTAACTCTTTTGATTGTTAGTCTCTAATAGCCTTCCTATATTTTAATTTAAGCACCTCTGAAATAATCATTGGTACTACCTTATTTTTGAAGACATTATACTTTACAAGGAAATTATTTCATTTGTGTCATATTCCATACAAATGCAAATCCTTTAACGATAGTCATACTAATCAGAATAGTTCCCCAAATCAGATATTTCTTCAAAAAGTCTTTTAATAGAAGATTGCTAAAATTAGAGTTGTTAAATGAATTGACTTTCTATTATTACTTATTTACCTTTAAGGTCACTCTTCTGTAGTGCAGTTACTTCGTAATATAAAATCTTTTAAATGATGTCCACACTGTAAAGTTCAAAATTTAATTGTTCATTCAGTAATTTGACAGATATGCTTTGAGAGGTTGCTATATATAGGCTCTATTTTAGACAATAATATAGCGATGCATGAAACATTCTTCCTGCACTTATTATAACATCTAAGTTAAGAACAATCCCAACTACTTGTCTATATTGGCATATCTTCCTTTGCGCATCTTGTTTTAGAGAGCCATTCATTTAATTATTATTTTTCCCCTGTCAAGCCCTCTAAATTATAAGTTCAATTAGGGCAGGTATTTTGGCTGTTTTATTCAATCTTGCATCTTCAGCATTTAGAACAGTGCCTGACCCTAAGCAAAAACTCAAGAAATATTTATTGAATGAGTTAATGAGCACCACTATATATGGTTCTCACTTTAACTAATTATCATAAAGTCAAGTTAATTTTAATTTTGATTGCTGGATGGGCTATTGGTTATTCATTTTACAATCGAATATAATAAGGTAGATTGATGAATAGATAAAAAGAAGGATAAATGAAAAGATATATGGTAAAATTAGTATAGTAAAATATTAATTGTAGAATCTGTGTGGTAGATAAAATGGTGTTGGTTCTTTCAATTTTTCTATGTTTGCAAATTTTTATAACAAAATATCGGGAAAATATAATGCAAAAAAAAAGCTGCAAAACAGTTAATAGAGATCTATTTCGTACAGGTTCTTTTGTTTGTTTGGAGGAATAGTTGAAAGGAATAAAAGAGTCAATGCCAAGTTTATGTAAATTTGAGAGATTCTTTGGTGGCATAATCTACTTATAGTTGTTCATCCCAAGAAAACCATTAATTGTGAATCATTTTTGTTAAGGTATTTGCACTTTTATTGTAGGAATTTTCTTCTGCTTTTTATAAACCTTGTAAATCTTAGAAAGCCAGCTGCAGGTTTAACCCTTTGTTTGGCTTTTAACAAGAAATATGAGGCGTTCAGGAAGGCTGCTACTCTTTTCAGTCTCTAATGAGTGGGAATCAATTTTGAAAGTCTTGATTTCACCAAATTTGCACATACCTTGTCTTGAATTTGAGAGTGTGCACCCTGATGGTAAGGGCACTGAATTATATAGTTTGTGGCTAGGAAATTTAACTGTTTTAAGATTGTGTCATAACCAGTGCATCATCACAGTTGGTAATCTTCAAAATGCTGACGCATTTCTCTACATGCTGTTCCCCAATGTGCTGGACCAGCTGTTGAGAGCCATGCCCTCCAATTGCCTGGAAGACCTCTTCTTGGACCACAAATCACCTAACATACTATCCCTCTTTGTTCTAATAAAGAAGGGAAAAATTAAAGCGAGCTACCGTGGTTTATTACTCACATTTTCTCTGTTAAGCGCGGGCTGTGGGAGTCACTGCATTCACATCAGGAGGCCTTGGCATTCTGGGTAAGCACTCATAACAGACAGGCCAATGAGTTTCATATTCACAGCTATGAAAGTGATTGTATGAATGCTTGAATCTTGAAATTTTTGACTCTGTGTGTGTGTGTGTGTGTCTTCTTTGTCATTTTCCCAGTGAAAATTGCCCTGACATTGATCTCAATGTTAATGTATTCCTGCTTACATTTGACTTTGGAATATGTTATGGCTAATTATCATTACACAGAATAAAAGAGCAGAACCCTGAGTGAGGTGCTTGGGTTTAGGGACAAAGGGAGGCCTATTCAGCATCCTGGCTCTAGGCCCAACAATTGTAATCGAACATCTTGAAACTGGTGGGACCTCTGCATCGATTTTTTTCCTTTTTCTCCCTCACTTTTTGAAGGGGGGTAGAGGAAGAGGGTTAAGGGATTGAAGGGCTGAAATTTCCCCTTGAACATGATGTCAATATGTTGGCATGTCTCCTTTTATTAAGATGCCATCCAACTGATAACAAGTCCTGCTGTGTTTTACCAACATAAAAAATTAGACTGGAGACCGAGGAGCGGCAGGTGGCTTTTGGCACCAAGAAATAATCACACTTGATGTGGAAAGTAAAGTAAAAGGAGCCATCTGTTCACTGCAGGAGGACGTGAAAAATCACATTAACATATTGTCACTAACATCATGAAATACACAGTTAATAATAAATTTAGTTATCATGGCAAGTCGTGTTGGATACTTACTCTGAAACTGTAGAATGTGAAAATGCTCTGTCTTGCCCACCCCATCTTTTTTTTTTTTCTTTTTGGAAAAGAATAGACATTACATCTTGGTGTGTGTGTGTGTGTGTGTGTGTGTGTGTGTGTGTGTGTGTGGTGGGGTTGGGGGGAGGAAAGTGTTTCATTTTAAAGCCTAGCTATTGTTCATTTTTGCTGACTAAGTGAGCAAAAGAATCTCTCATGCAGATGGAATGAATAACTTATCTGATTCTGCCGCTTATTATCTATCATGTTCCTCTATAGCCTGTTACCTGGATGGAAAAAAAGACATGTAGGCAATAAACAGGTTGTTTTGATGATGTCCCTTGCACAGGACCCAGAGCTTGCAAACCCTTCTGTGACAGGCTCAGAGGTGGCAGAGTGCTGCCTGAGAGGAGAATCAGAGGCTGTGACCTTTTCTTGAATGTCTAATGGGCATCTCACTCTGCCTTTAGTCAGTAAACTGTTCTGATGTGTACTGTCATAGTGGATTTTGTGTGTGATGCCTGCATATACTTTACAAGAGAACAAATGTGTTAAAGCATCAGGATGGGAAAGTTTTCTTGCACTTTTTTTTGGTGCATGTGTTGTTTACATATGTCAATAAAATAAAGAAGCTACAGAGGCTGGAGATCAAACTAAACTTGGGAAAATTGGGGTTATTGTTGCTGAGTCATTGTTAGAGCCATGTTTACACACCTTTTGCTGTAACAGTGCGCTATCTAGTTTATTGCAGTTATTGTTGACTATCACGACAAATCTGTGACTCAAATCCAGATCATTAGTAGTGTTATTAATATCAAAATCTCAGTCTCACTGTTTACAAAATTACAGTTGTCATACAATAGAATTCTAATAAATAACTTGACCAACCGTTACTCCCCAGTTATGGTTGTTGATCTATATCCAGTCATTATCACATTTGCTAGAAAGTGGCAATATACAGATAACTTCAAGAATATGTGTATGTAATTGTGTAAAGAACATTAGAATAAAAATCAGGATTTTAGTTCCAGCTCTAACTAGCTTTATGATATTTAGCAAGTCCAATTATCTCCCAGACCCTTTTTTCTTAGGGGTAAAATTTAGGTACTCTCTAAAGGAACTTGCTCCTTCTAACATTTAAAGATTTTGGAAAATGTTGTCCAGTGAAACTTGACTTTTATTTTAAGTTAATAGAGGGAAAATGGTGTGCAATGAGCAGTCATTTTTGGTCATACATATTTACTCATAAAACCTGAATGACCCTGGAAGGTAATATGTGAATTTGGGTTGCTACCTTTCATTCATCAGGTTGTGATGGCATTTGGAGAGAGATCTGTTTTGTTGGGAACAAGGTGGTGGTGGACTTTTCTTCTGTTACATGTGTGGCATTCTGTCACTAAGGGTAAATGTTATCATATATTCCTGACTTAGGTGCAGACTCTGCCACCTCACTCAAGTCATCACTGTGTCTCATGCATAGAGACTTTTTTATTCTTTAGAAACGTTTCTTAAAAATGATACAGTTTCTGTTATTTCAGTTAGATTATCTGGACGCAGAATCCACTTAATTTTCTCCACTGGTCTTGGATCATATGCTGGTTCACCTTCCTGGATGTCCTTCCTTCTCTCTTATACCATCTACCAAAATGTCAGCTCATTTTTCTTCTTCATGGAAACCTTTCCTGACCCCTTAACCTTAGTTTAATCCCACTGTACCTTATACCTCCCTTTTTCTAACCATCATTGCACTTGAATTAATTGTTTGGTGTATGCCATCTCTGATGGCCTATAACCCTCATGAAGGCAGCCCCCTGTCTCTTTGTCATGGTCACCAATAATGCCAGGCATATAAAACATTTAATAAGTATCATTTTATCGACTGATAGTTGGTTACTCAAACCAACTGTCAGGTTTTGTCAGGTTTCAGGGAAAATAGAATGGGTCTTTGGCATTGGCATTATTCTACATTTATCCTGAAAGTCTCTGATGAACTTGAGGGTACTATTCCAGGGGTTATCATTCCTATGGAGGCACAGATAGAACTAGACACCATTTTAGGGTTCTTCTGGAGCAATTAGAATGTCTAAGGGACATCCTAGCATGGACATCAAAATAGTTCATGGCTCTTCCAAGGCTCTTGGATTCATTTTTATAATAGCCTGAAAATATATTATCACAAAGTTGAACAATGTACTTAATAAATCCTCAGCTGGTCCTGGGGCTGATCCAAGAGTCTGAATCTATCAAAGCATTTAAGTCTTACGTGGACAAACTATTCTACTCTTCAGTAGACTGGAATCCATCATTGAACTAAATTTTACGCAGCTTGGGGGAAACATGTAGGTTTAATTTTATGGAGATGAAAACTGGCAAAGGAATATGTTTTATAATATCAGGTAGGAACTATATATCTCTTCATGTGTTACCTTGCTATAATGTTTAGAATGAAATGAATTTGCCATCAAATTAAGTATGACTTGAAATGATAAAATGAGTTACCTGTGTTCTCCCCAAAGTTATTGTCAGAACTGTTATATAAATAAAGTCACATATGTCACATGGAAAATACGTGCTTAACTCATTTTATATTTATTATTTTAATACATATTTACTGAAATATGTTTATTAGTACTAAATAATCCCAGTAGTAGGAGACATAATTATTGCTCTATTGTTTTATTAACTGAAAATCTAGTAAAAAGCAGCCACCAGGAATGAAAATGTCTGTGGTAATCATCTAAAAAGGTAGATAAAACTAGGAAATCATCAGAGTGAATGATACTTAATTATACTCTCTAGAAAGTTGCCAAATGTTTAGACTTAGGTTGGGAATATTTTGCCACAATGCATAAAAATTACCTCAGACCCTTAGAGGCAGTCGTACAAACTGACAAGCATTTTCAGAATTGACAGTCCCCCTTACCCAGTAGATATTTCATTTCCTGCATGCTGGGCTTCTTTGCAGTAGTTGAAAACCAAGGCAGATGGGCACTCCAGTCAGCCTGAGGGGACAGGAATAACACACTTCAGAGCACCGGGTGCCATGAGATTCCTTCTTTTCATCAGACGGGCTACTAGACCCACGGAGGCCAGGAATTCAGTCATATCCTAGAGGGTCTTGCAGGTGGTCATCATTGAAGTGCCTGGTAGACTTCCTGGCTGACCCCTGGTTTCACAGAGAGTGTTGAAAGTATAGCTCTTTCACTGTGACAGCCAGGCTTTGACATGAAATAGCATATTAGAAAAGCTCTGATGGTTTTGCAGGAATGGAGAACATTCAGAGGTTGATGCTGATGAAGAATTCTTGTGTTTTTCTTTTCTCCCTCTCTCTTTATTGTAGTAAGAACGCTTAACATGAGATCTCCCTTCTTAACAGATTTTTAAGTGTATAATGCAGTATTGTTATCTTAAGGCACAATGTTATATCTTAGATCTCTAGAACTTATTCATTTTGCATAACTGAAATTTTATACATGCTGATTAGCAACTCTGCATTTCCCTCTCTCCTCAGTCCCTGGCAACCACCATTCTGTTCTTTGCTTCTATAAGTTTGACTGTATTTGATAACTCATACTGGTGGAATCATGCAGGATTTGTCATTCTGGTATTTGTTTCTTTTCTGTTTTTGTTGGCTATTACCACATATCCTTAGTAATTCCATCTATCAATAAGTACCCTTTGCTCTTCTTCCTCTGAACTTCTGAGGCATGCAGTGACTCTTGATTCAGCACTATTAATTCCTTTTTAATATCTGGTAACCCTTTTTCTCTGATTACAGTGTAAGCTACCTAGGGGGACAAGATTGCTTGAGTCATTCTATAGTCTTAGTAACGCCTTGCACATAAGAATAATAGTCTATACTTTTGCGCTTCTCCTTTTTCCTTCCTTCATTAATTCAAGAAATATTTACCAAGTATCAACTATTAAATAATTGCTAGAATAGCCTTTGGGACAAAATCGTGAACTAGACAGACACGGTCCTTGTCCTTGTGAAGTTATAGTGGTGAAGCAGGCAAAAACTGAGTAGATGAAGGTAAACAAGTTGCAAATTGTAATAAGTGTTAAAAGGGAATAAATGACTAAAACTGAGTATAACTGGGGGTGGTAGAGGTGACTGGATTTTCTGTTTTTCTTGCTATTTGTTTTTCCCATTTTTATCTTAGCTGTCCCCTCTTCCAAGTCAAATACTCCGGATCTCTTCTTTCAGGTGGGTGTATGTCTACAGAATAAGAACCATGAAAGGCTAACCACTGTTATTATTTTCTTTTTCCACTACACCTCTCCTGGGTGTGTATAAGCAGATTGCCTACAAGTAAGGAGAGGTCATGGCTTTTCAGTGACCAGATGCAGTATGCCTTACCAAGTACCACACATACAACAGATACTATGTACAGAATAATTCTGATTAAATTAGAATACAGAAGAAATGCTTTGCTAACACTGAAAAGTTAGACATGTTTTCAGAACAGTACTCTTATTATTAATAGCCCCATTGGCATATAGTTTTTACAAGCCAAGAGCCATGCTTATAAAGCCCATAGAAGGTTTATGATGAGTATGTACAGAAGGGAAGAATGATGGACTCTGGGAGAAAATTATTATTATTCCTTAATTGATTATCCTAGTTCAAGACTAGTTATACATGCCATTAAGCACCCTCTTACATGTCTTAATATATAGCTTTACAGTGGAAATAAACAGCTACACAGGCTTACTATGTAAATTAAGCTGCAAACAATTAATATGTTACCTTATAGAAATGATAAGAAATCAAATATGGCATATGGGTTTATGGCTAACTGAGGGAACATGATTCTTGAATGTACGTAAATACCAGTAAATCCATCAAGTAATCTGCCTTAATATCCTGCAAAAGGTAGACCCTCGAGGGAGCTATGTTTACAAATTGAACTTCAAAAACTAAGAGAGATGAAGAACTTAGAAGCTTAGAAAGAGGTACTATGTTAGTTCACTAGAGCTGTCTCTAAAAAAGTACCACAGACTGGGTGGCTTAGACGACAGAAACTTATATTCTCACAATTATAAGCCTGAGATTAAGGTGTTTGCAGGGTTGTTTCCTCTGAGGTCTCTCTTCTTGGCTTATAGATGACTGTGTTCCCCTCTTTGTCTTCACATGGACTTCCCTCTGTGTGTCTGTGTCCTAATCTTCTCTTCTGAGGACACCAGTCAGATTGGATTAAGACCCACCCATATGACTTCATTTTACCTTAATTACATCTTTAAAGGCCCTATCTACAAATACAGTCACATTCTGATGTACTGCGGGTTAGGACTTCAACATATGAATTTGGGGGGACACAAACCCATATCAGATACTAAAATAACAATTACTGAGTAAGTCAGGGCCAGGGTCTAACCAGGAAAATGAAAACCACTTCAATTATTTGCAACAGAGGGAATTTGAAGCAAGAAATTGATTTCATAGGTGATAGAAGTGTTGCAAATCCAAACGAGATAGTGAGGCAACTCAAGGATTAAAAAGTAGGAAATTCCTTTGTATATTCTTGCTTCCTTTGTCATAGATTAATTGACCATGGGTGTGTGGGTTTATTTCTGGGCTCTCTGTTCTGTTCCATTGATCTATGTGTCTGTTTTGGGGCCCATACCATACTGTTTTGATTACTGTAGCTTTGTAGCTTAGTCTGAAGTGAGGGAATGTGATGCCTCCAGCTTTGTTCTTCTTTCTTAAGATTGTTTTGGCCATTTGGGGGGTCTTTTGGGGTTCCATACAAATTTTAGGATTATTTGTTCTAGTTCTGTGAAAAATGCCCTTGGTATTTTGATAGGGATTGCATTGAATCTGTAGATTGCCTTGGGTAGTATGGTCATTTTAACAATATTATTTCTTCCAATCCAAGAACATGGTATATCTTTCCATCTTTTTGTGTTGTCTTCAGTTTCTTTCATCAGTGCCTTATAGTTTTCCACATACAGGTCTTTTACCTCCTTAGGTAGGTTTATTCCTAGGTATTTTCTTTTTGGTGCAATGGTAAATGAGATTGTTTCCTTAATTTCTCTTTTAGATATTTCATTGTTAGTGTATAGAAATGCAACAGATTTCTGCATATTAGTTGTGTATCTTGCAACTTTATCGAATTCACTGATGAGCTCTAGTAGCTTTCTGGTGACATCTTTAGGACTTTCTGTATATAGTATCATGTCATCTGCAACCAGTGACAGTTTTACTTCTTCCTTTTCAATTTGGATTCCTTTTATTTCTTCTTTGATTGCTGTGGCTAGAACTTCCAAAACTATGTTGAATAAAAGTGGAGAGAGTGGGCACCCTTGTCTTGTTCCTGGTCTAGAGGGAATGCTTTCAGCTTTTTATCCCTGAGTATTTTGTTAGTTGTGAGTTTGTCATATATGGCCTTTATGTTTAGGTATGTTCCCTCTATGCCCACTTTTTGGAGAGTTTTTATCATAAATGGACATTGAATTTTGTCAAAAGCCTTTTCTGCAAGTACTGAAAAGATCGTATGGTTTTTGTTCTCAATTTGTTAATGTGGTGTATCACATTGATTGATTTGCAGATATTGAAAAATTCTTGCATCCCTGGGATAAATTCCAGTTGATCATGGTGTATGGTCCTTTTAATGTATTGTTGGATGTGGTTTGCTAATATTTTGTTGAGGATTTTTACATCTATGTTCATCAGTGATATTGTCCTGTAATTTTGTGTGTGTGTGTGATATCTTTGTCTGGTTTTGGTATCAGGATAATGCTGGCCTCATAGAATGAGTTCAGGAGTGTACCTCTCTCTGCAATTTTTTTGAATAGTTTGAGAAGGATAGGTGTTAACTATTCTCTAAAATAATGAAATTAGAACATTCTCTAACACCATATACAAAAATAAACTAAACATGGATTAAAGACCTAAATGTAAGACCAGATAGCATAACATTCCTAGAGGAAAACATTGGCAGAACATTCTTTAACATAAATTGTAGCAATATTTTTTTGGATCCATGTCCTAAAAACAAAGGAAATAAAACAAAAATAAAGAAATGGGACCTGATTAGACTTAAAAGCACAGCAAACGAAACCATCCATAAAACAAAAAGACAACCTACTGAATGGGAGAAACTATTTACAAATGATATGACCAATAAAAGGTTAATATTCAACATGTATAAACAGCTCATACAACTCAACATCAAAAAAACAAGCAACCTGATTAAAAAATGGGCAGAAGAACTGAATAGACATTTTTCCAAAGAGAAAATGCAGATGGCCAATAGGCACATGAAAAGATGTTCAATATTGCTGATAATTAGAGAAATGAAAATCAAAACCACAATGAGACATCACCTCACACCTGTCAGAATGGCTATCATCAAAAAGACCACAAATAACAAACACTGGCAAGGATGTGGAAAAATGGGAACCCTTGTACACTGCTGGTGGGAATGTAAATTGGTGTAGCCACTGTGGAAACAGTATGGAAATTTCTTAAAAAGCTAAAAATAGAACTACCATATGACCCGGCAGTTCCACTCCTGGGTATATATCCAAAAAAACCAAAAACACATATTCAGAAAGATACATGCATCCCAACGTTATAGCAACATTATTTACAGCAGCTGAGATATGGGAACAATTAAGCGTCCATCAACAGATGAATGTATAAAAAAAGATGTGGTATATATATACAATGGAATACTATTCAGCCATAAAAAAGGATGAAATTTTGCCATTTGCAGCAACATGAATGGACTTGGAGGGCATTATGTTAAGTAAAGTAAGTCAGACAGAGAAAGACAAATACTGTATGATATCACTTATATGTGGAATCTAAAAAATACAGCAAACTAGTGAATAAAACAAAAATGAAGCAGACTCACAGATATAGAAAACAAACTGGTGGTTACCAGTGGGGAGAGGGAAGGGGGGAGGGGCAATATAGGGGTAGGAGATTGAGGTATAAAGCATTAGGTATAAAATAAGCTACAAAGATATTATTGTACAACACAGAAATTAGCCAATATTTTATAATAACTGTAAATGGAGTATAACCTTTAAAAGTTGTGAATGACTATATTGTACACCTGTATCATATAATATTGTACATCAACTATATGTCGAAAAAATTAAAAAAAAAATAAATTTATACATTTTTTCAAAAATGAAAAAACAAGTCGGTAACTCTTTCCTTTTTTTTTTTTTTTTTTTTTTGGCCACACTGTGCATGCAGCCTGTCGTATCTTAGTTTCCTGATCAGGGATTGAACCTGTGCCCCCTGCACTGGGAGCGTGGAGTCCTAACCACTGGATTGCCAGGGAAGTCCCAGGAAACTTTTTGTAAGCCTAGAATAGAGGGACAAAGGGAAGAAGTAGTACTGGCAGAGACAAGGATGGGATTACCTGGTAGAAGCTGGAACCACACAGGGCCTGGAAACACTGAAGCTCCAAAAGAAACACAGGTGCTGCCAGAAATAATGCTCAAGGCAGAGAGAGAGGGAAGAATACTCTGTTTTCTCCCTTCTTCTTACTCTCCATTTTTCTGCCAGGGCCCTTTAATAGCCAACCCTGGACAGAAGCCTGGCAATTACAGGCTGCCGGGGTCTGTCCTGCGTTACAGACAAAGTAACAGGAAGGCAAGGAGTGAATCTGAGGCCAAACAAGCCAAAGACTGGCACAAGTGCTAAAAAATAGAACATTATACAGTGATACGAAATGGTCCTTCAAATTAATGAAGGCAGATTTACATATTTATATTTATGGTTAGTGACTGTTATATAAATCTACCCACAAGTGCCCAAACAAGACTTACTTTATTTTATTCTTGTAATTTCTTTAAAAATATTTCTTTCCTTCTTTGCCTGGAAGATCCATTCCCCCTCCCACCCCACAATCTGTGCATTTCTAAATTCTAAACATTGTGTAAAACCTTGCTTTAATTCTCCTTGAAGTTTCGCAAACTCTTCTTTTCTTCTCTTCTTAGTCCCATTCACTCTGTCTATATTGGTCTCAGGGCACTGAGAACTTTCCCATCTATATGAGCAACTTTTATTTATATACCCAATATGTAGTTTTTAAGATCAGGGCCTGGAGTCTTTATAGTTCGCATAGTTTTTTTAATCCTGCAGCTTGCATATTATTAAAGATCAATAAATATATCTAATGAATAATTGTACTTAAGAAAACTCTTATAATATTGGCTTTATTCCCACTTAGTATTTTTAATCTTACTATCTTTCCTACAATTTTTTCCATCATCTTTAACAAAGCTAATAGAACACAAGCATTTTTTTTCTTTTTGATTCCTTTTTGAGGGAAGATATATTTCATTTTATGGTTATGTAGATGAGAATCCTTAACATGGGATTCAGAGAAATTACCCTCTTGTCCCATCTAAATATCAAAAGGCACATGAAATTTTGAATGTGTATTCTAAGTTAATAGGTCTTTTCTATTATTTTCCCCCCTTTTTTGCATGATCACTTTTGTAGATCTTGAAATAAATCTCTTCCTTCCACTGACATTTATTGACTATGAGCCAGGCATGCTCTAGGCTTTTAAAATATGTCAGGAAACAAAACAGACTATTTGTCCCTTGTATTCTAGCAAGAATAACAATAAACATAAAAAGTAAATTGTAAGTTCACTGAAGGCGATGTGTAATATGAGGAAAAAACTAGAATTAGTTTGAGGTTAGTAAGATTGGAAGTGTCAGGATGGAGGTAGGGAGCTGACTGCCATTTAAATAGGATGGTGAGCATCAGTAAAGGTGACATTTGAGCAGAGACTTAAAGGAAGTGATAAAGTTGGCAATACCGGTATCTGGAAAAGGAGCTTTCCAGGCAAAGAGAATAGGCTATAAAGGCCCTACGGTGGTAAAATGCCTAGAACAGACATTCCCAAGCTTTTTAATTTCATGGAGCTCACAGTGTCTAATTTTTTTTTCCACAGTGTCTCTAGACCAAAAGAAATACCTAACAGTTCTATTCATTAAATTGTTTGTCACAGACAACTTAATAAGTGTTTTTGTCAAAATTTAATAGTCATTTGGAAAACTAATATACATACATTATAGATAAGTAATATATATATATTTTTCATTCTTAAATAACTGCAGTTACTTTCAAATGGACTTTGCGTTCCTGTTGGGGACTCACCTTGATCAAGGTGGTAGGATGTGGTCAACCTTTAGATATATGTTGAAGGTAGAGCTGGTAGGATATGTTGATGGATTAGGTGTGAAATATGAGGAAAAGAGAGGAGTCAAGAATGACTCAGATTTTTGGGCTGAGGAACTGGAAGGAAGGGGTTGTCATCATCAAGAGAGGGAGGGTAGACAGCAGGTAAGCAGTTGTGGGAGCTCCATTCTAGAAACGTTCCATTTCAGGTGTGATAATAGTTAGACATGAAAGTAGGCAGCTGGGTTTACGAGTGCAATGTTCAGAAGGGAGGCATGGGATGAAAATGTGCTTTGGCCTGGTGAGAGGTACAGAGACAGTGGGTAAAGTCCTGGAGCTAAATGAGACCTTCCAGAGAATAAATGTAGGTGGGGGAGAGAAAGGATCCAAAGACTGAACCTTGGGACCTTCAATAGGAATAGATTTGGGAAAAGAGAAGGAACAAGGAAGTAGATTTAGAAAGTTAGGGAAAAAACCATGAGAGCGTGCTATTCTGGAAGTGCAGTGAAAAGCAGGTCATCTACTTTGTCTAATACTGCGGAAAGGACAGTAAAGATAAATAAATAAAATGCAGTTTGGTAAACACTTCAGTAAACTCAGAAATGGAATTCTCTTAACAAAATAGCTAGTGTTACTGTGTGACAATAACACAGTATCAATCAATGCAAAATTGCTATTAGACTTTTCCATTAAAAAATGAGAAAAATCAGGAGATCTGCACTTATGATTTTAGAGTTTATTAGCAGTATCTAGTAATACACTATAATGAGTTTTAAAACAAAATGGAAAATTCTTAAACCTTAAGAAAGGTAATTAAAGATAGTCTTAGTAATCTTGATCGGCAAAATTTGTTTTCAGTTAAAAACTATTGGCAAGAGAAATATGTTTGAGATCCACTGCTGTTTTTGCATAGTGACTTAATACATAGCAAGCGATGCTGAATATTTGCAGAACATCTGGTAAGATCAGGTAGCAGCAGTTTCCTTTTCAATACGTTTTAAATGGCAGTATGATAAAGCTGGAAAATAACAATTTTAATGTTCCTTCAAAATTGACTTTGCAAAGAAGCAATTTTATTTCTGTTTGCTCTAAGTGCTTGAGTTGGTTTCCTCACTTCAGACTAAAATTTCCTTAAATAAGTTTGATAGAAAACATGTTAAGTTACATTTCATCATTCTAAAACAAATCCTAAACTATCTCACTTTCTTACTGAAACCTTGTATTGTCAACAGCTTACTTATTCTTTATTCCAAAGGCACCATTATTTGAAAGATTGTAATTTCTGTGATTTCTGTATGTTCTCAAAGTCAAACAGACCCCTCCTTGTCTCTCTCTTTCCTATCCAGCCTGAATCTCATGACTGATCGTCTGAACCATACTTTCACTGGCTGTGTCAGTCTGGATTCAGTTAAGAAAACAGAGCCACACTATATATTTAAAACACGTTGAATTTAATATAAATAATTAATGACATGTGATGGATGAACTGAAAACCTAACAGGGGTTGGTGAGAAAATTCAAAGATTCACAAAAATAGGAAGTTGCTACCAGCCCCAGGGCTGAAGAGAAAGCTTGAAAAGGTAGCACTCCCATAGTCCAGAGGTAGAGGCTTACTGAAGGGAGCTAGAACTATGGTGAGGGCCGCTTGGTGGGCACTGGTATCAGTAAGGGATAGTATGCGCAAAGACAGTTGGAGGAGATATAACTGTTTTCAGAAAGACCAGTCAAGCAGAGAACAGGGGTTAAATAGCCCTGGTGTATCTATCATTGAATCTAGTTAGAAAAAGGAAAACCACAGCGATTCTTATTATCATCATCATTCACAGGTACACAATATTTATTGAGTGAATGAACAGGGTATGGCAAGGCAAGCCTTTAGAATATAACTGATTAGTAAGAAAGGTCCACTGAGTCATAGGCAGAGCTGTGAATAAGGAATATGGAATTCTTAGATAAGTGTTCATAGATAAAGCTTTATTGGAGCACAGCCATGATTTTAAATTTAAAAGTTGTCTATGGCTGCTTCCACATTACAAAAGCAGAGTTAAGTAGTTGTAATACAGACCAGACAGACCACACAGTCTCTGATATTTACTATTTGGCTAATCATAGAAAAAGTTTGCCCACCTCCGCTTTACACCCAGAGAGAAATCACACTGGTAGAAATCATACAGCCATGCTGATTAATATTCACTTTTTAAAAAATTTTTTAATTTTATTTTATTTACTTTTTTATAGAGCAGGTTCTTATTAGTCATCCATTTTATACACATCAGTGTATACATGTCAATCCCAATTGCCCAGTTCATCCCCCCACCCCCCCACCCCCCACCGCTTTCCCCTCTTGGTGTCCATATGTTTGTTCTCTACAGCTGAGTTTCAGTTTCTGCCCTGCAAACCGGTTCATCTGTACCATTTTTCTAGGTTCCACATATATGCGTTAATATATGATATTTGTTTTCTTCTTTCTGACTTACTTTACTCTGTATGACAGTCTCTAGATCCATCCACGTCTCAACAAATGACCCAATTTCGTTCCCTTTTATGGCTGAGTAATATTCCATTGTATATATGTACCACATCTTCTTTATCCATTCGTCTGTTGATGGGCATTTAGGTTGCTTCCATGACCTGGCTATTGTAAATAGTGCTGCAATGAACATTGGGGTGCATGTGTCTTTTTGAATTATGGTTTTCTCTGGGTATATGCCCGGTAGTGGGATTGCTGGATCATATGGTAATTCTATTTTTAGTTTTTTAGGGAACCTCCATACTGTTCTCCATAGTGGCTGTATTAATTTACATTCCCACCAACAGTGCAAGAGGGTTCCCTTTTCTCCACACCCTCTCCAGCATTTGTTGTTTGTAGATTTTCTGATGATGCCCATTCTAACTGGTGTGAGGTGATACCTCATAGTAGTTTTGATTTGCATTTCTCAAATAATTAGTGATGTTGAGCAGCTTTTCATGTGCATCTTGGCCATCTGTATGTCTTCTTTGGAGAAATGTCTATTTAGGTCTTCTGCCCATTTTTGGATTGGGTTGTTTGTTTTTTAATATTGAGCTGCATGAGCTGTTCATATATTTTGGAGATTAATCCTTTGTCTGTTGATTTGTTTGCAAATATTTTCTCCCATTCTGAGGGTTGTCTTTTCGTCTTGTTTACGGTTTCCTTTGCTGTGCAAAAGCTTTGAAGTTTCATTAGGTCCCATTTGTTTATTTTTGTTTTTATTTCCATTACTCTAGGAGGTGGATCAAAAAAGATCTTGCTGTGATTTATGTCAAAGAGTGTTCTTCCTATGTTTTCCTATAAGAGTTTTATAGTGTCCAATCTTACATTTAGGTCTCTAATCCATTTTGAGTTTATTTTTCTGTATGGTGTTAGGGAGTGTTCTAATTTCATTCTTTTACATGTAGCTGTCCAATTTTCCCAGCACCACTTACTGAAGAGACTGTCTTTTCTCCATTGTATATCCTTGCCTCCTTTGTCATAGATTAGTTGACCAGAGGTGCGTGGGTTTATCGTTGGGCTTTCTATCTTGTTCCATTGATCTATGTTTCTGTTTTTGTTCCAGTACCATATTGTCTTGATTACTGTAGCTTTATAGTATAGTCTGAAGTCAGGGCGTCTGATTCCTCCAGCTCTGTTTTTTTCCCTCAAGACTGCTTTGGCTATTCGGGGTCTTTTGTGTCTCCATACAAATTTTAAGATTTTTTTGTTCTAGTTCTGTGAAAAAAGGCTATTGGTAATTTGATAGGGATTGCATTGAATCTGTAGATTGCTTTGTGTAGTATAGTCATTTTCACAATATTGATTCCTCCAATCCAAGAACATGGTATATCTCTCCATCTGTTGGTATCATCTTTAATTTCTTTCATCAGTGTCTTATAGTTTTCTGCATACAGGTCTTTTGTCTCCCTAGGTAGGATTATTCCTAGGTATTTTATTCTTTTTGTTGCAGTGGTAAATGGAAGTGCTTCCTTAATTTCTCTTTCAGATTTTTCATCATTAGTGTATAGGAATGCAAGAGAGTTCTGTGCATTAATTTTGTATCCTGCAACTTTACCAAATTCATTGATAGCTCTAGTAGTTTTCTGGTGGCATCTTTAGGATTCTCTATGCATAATATCATGTCATCTGCAAACAGTGACAGTTTTACTTCTTCCTTTCCAATTTGTGTTACTTTTATTTCCTTTTCTTCTCTGATTGCCATGGCTAGGACTTCCAAAACTATGTTGAATAATAATGGTGAGAGTGGACATCCTTGTCTTGTTCCTGATCTTAGAGGAAATGCTTTCAGTTTTTCACCATTGAGAATGATATTTGCTCTGGGTTTGTCATATATGGCCTTTATTATGTTGAGGTAGGTTCCCTCTATGCCCACTTTCTGGAGAGTTTTTATCAGAAATGGGTGTTGAATTTTGTCAAAAGCTTTTTCTGCATCTATTGAGATGATCATATGGTTTTTATTCTTCAATTTGTTAATATGGTGTATCACATTGATTGCTTTGCATATATTGAAGAATCCTTGCATCCCTGGGATAAATCCCACTTGATCGTGGTGTATGATCCTTTTAATGTGTTGTTGGATTCTGTTTGCTAGTATTTTGTTGAGGATTTTTGCATCTATATTCATCAGTGATATTGGTCTGTAATTTTCTTTTTTTGTAGTATCTTTGTCTGGTTTTGGTATCAGGGTGATGGTGGCCTCATAGAATGAGTTTGGGAGTATTCCTTCCTCTGCAATTTTTTGGAAGAGTTTAAGAAGGATGGGTGTTAGCTCTTCTGTAAATGTTTGATAGAATTCACCTGTGAAGCCATCTGTTCCTGGACTTTTGTTTGTTGGAAGATTTTTAATCATAGTTTCAATTTCATTATTTGTGATTGGTCTGTTCATATTTTCTTTTTCTTCCTGGGTCAGTCTTGAAAGGTTGTACCTTTCTAAGAATTTGTCCATTTCTTCCAGGTTGTCCATTTTTTTGGCATAGAGTTACTTGTAGTAGTCTCTTAGGATGCCTTGTATTTCTGTGGTGTCTGTTGTAACTTCTTTTTCATTTCTAATTTTATTGATTTGAGTCCTCTCCCTCTTTTTCTTGATGAGTCTGGCTAATGGTTTATCAATTTGGTTTATCTTCTCAAAGAACCAGCTTTTAGTTTTATTGATCTCTGCTATTGTTTTCTTTGTTTCTATTTCATTTATTTCTGCTCTGATCTTTATGATTTCTTTCCTTCCACTAACTTTGGGTTCTGTTTGTTCTTCTTTCTCTAGTTCCTTTAGGTGTAAGGTTAGATTATTTATTTGAGATTTTTCTTGTTTCTTGAGGTAAGCTTGTATAGCTATAAACTTCCCTCTTAGAACTGCTTTTGCTGCATCCCATAGGTTTTGGATCGTCATGTTTTCATTGTCATTTGTCTCTAGGTATTTTTTGATTTCCTCTTTGATTTCTTCAGTGATCTCTTGGTTATTTAGTCACGTATTGTTTAGCTTCCATGTGCTTGTGTTCTTTACGTTTTTTTCCCTGTAATTCATTTCTAATCTCATAGCGTTGTGGTCAGAAAGGATGCTTGATATGATTTCAATTTTCTTAAATTTACTGAGGCTTGATTTGTGACCCAAGATGTGATCTATCCTGGAGAATGTTCCATGCGCACTTGAGAAGAAAGTGTGATCTGCTGTTTTTGGATGGAATGTCCTATAAATATCAATTAAATCTATCTGGTCTATTGTGTCATTTAAAGCTTCTGTTCCCTTATTTATTTTCATTTTGGATGATCTGTGCATTGGTGTAAGTGAGGTGTTAAAGTCCCCCACCATTATTGTGTTACTGTTGATTTCCTCTTTTATAGCTGTTAGCAGTTGCTTTCTGTATTATGGTGCTCCTATGTTGGGTGCATATATATTTATAATTGTTATATCTTCTTCATGGATTGATCCCTTGATCATTATGTAGTGTCCCTCTTTGTTTCTTATAATAGTCTTTATCTTAAAGTCTATTTTATCTGATATGAGTATTGCTACTCCAGCTTTCTTTTGATTTCCATTTGCATGGAATATCTTTTTCCATCCCCTCACTTTCAGTCTGTATGTATCCCTAGTTCTGAAGAGGGTCTCTTGTAGAAAGCATATATATGGGTCTTGTTTTTGTATCCATTCAGCAAGCCTGTGCCTTTTGGTTGGAGCATTTAATCCATTCACTTTTAAGGTAATTACCGATATGTATGTTCCTATGACTGTTTTCTTAATTGTTTTGGGTTTGTTTTTGTAGGTCCTTTTCTTCTCTTGTGTTTCCCACTTAGAGAAGTTCCTTTAGCATTTGTTGTAGAGCTAGTTTGGTGGTGCTGAATTCTCTTAGCTTTTGCTTGTCTGTAAAGCTTTTGATTTCTCCATCGAATCTGAATGCGATCCTTGCTGGGTAGAGTAATCTTGGTTGTAGTTTCTTTCCTTTCATCACTTTAAGTATATCATGCCACTCCTTTCTGGCTTGTAGGGTTTCTGCTGAGAAATCAACTGTTAACCTTATGGGAGTTCCCTTGTATGTTATTTGTCGTTTTTCCCTTGCTGCTTTCAATAATTTTTCTTTGTCTTTAATTTTTGCCAATTTGATTACTGTGTGTTTCGGCGTGTTTCTCCTTGGGTTTATACTGTATGGGACTCTCTGTGCTTCCTGGACTTGGGTGGCTATTTCCTTTCCCATGTTAGGGAAGTTTTCGACTATAATCTGTTCAAATATTTTCTTGGGTCCTTTCTCTCTCTCTTCTCCTTCTGGGACCCCTATAATGCAAATGTTGTTGTGTTTAATGTTGTCCCGGAGGTCTCTTAGGCTGTCTTCATTTCTTTTCATTCTTTTTTCTTTATTCTGTTCCACAGCAGTGAATTCCACCATTCTGTCTTCCAGGTCACTTATCCGTTCTTCTGCCTCAGTTATTCTGCTATTGATTCCTTCTAGTGTAGTTTTCATTTCAGTTATTGTATTGTTCATCTCTGTTTGTTTGTTCTTTATGTCTTCTAGATCTTTGTTAAACATTTCTTGCATCTTCTCGATCTTTGCCTCCATTCTTTTTCCAAGGTTCTGGATCATCTTCACTATCATTATTCTGAATTCTTTTTCTGGAAGGTTGCCTATCTCCACTTGATTTAGTTGTTTTTCTGGGGTTTTATCTTGTTCCTTCATCTGGTACATAGCCCTCTGCCTCTTCATCTTATCTATCTTTCTGTGAATGTGGTTTCTGTTCCACCAGCTGCAGGATTCTAGTTCTTCTTGCTTCTGCTGTGTGCCCTCTGGTGGATGAGGCTATCTAAGAGGCTTATGCAAGTTTCCTGATGGGAGGGACTGGTGGTGGGTAGAGCTGACTTTTGCTCTGGTGGGCGGAGCTCAGTAAAACTTTAGTCTGCTTGACTGATGATGGGTGGGGCTGGGTTCCCTTCCTGTTGGTTGTTTGGCCTGAGGCAACCCAACACTGGAGCCTACCTGGGCTCTTTGTTGGGGCTAATGGTGGACTGTGGGAGGGCTCACGCCAAGGAGTACTTCCCAGAACTTCTGCTGCCAGTGTCCTTGTCCCCACAGTGAGCCACAGCCAGCCCCCACCTCTGCAGGAGACCCTCCAGCACTAACAGGTAAGTCTGGTTCAGTCTCCCCTGGGGTCACTGCTCCTTTCCCTGGGTCCTGATGTGCACACTACTTTGTGTGTGCCCTCCAAGAATGGAGTCTCTGTTTCCCCCAGTTCTGTCGAAGTCCTGCAATCTAATCCCAGTAGACTTCAATGTCTGATTCTCTAGGAATTCCTCCTCCTGTTGCCGGACCCCCAGGTTGGGAAGCCTGACGTGGGGCTCAGAACCTTCACTCCAGTGGGTGGACTTCTGTGGTATAAGTGTTCTCCAGTCTGTGAGTCACCCACCCAGCAGTTATGGGATTTGATTTTACTGAGCTTGCGCCCCTCCTACCGTCTCATTGTGGCTCCTCCTTTGTCTTTGGATCTGGGGTATCTTTTTTGGTGAGATCCAGTGTCTTCCTGTCAATGATTATCCAGCAGCTAGTTGTGATTCTGGTGTTCTCACAAGAGGTAGTGAGAGCACGTCCTTCTACTCCGCCATCTTGGTTCCAATTCAATATTGACTTTTAAGGCCATCAGTTTTTCTTATACTTGAACTTGGTCAATTCTCAGCATCTTTAACAGATCTTCAAGTCTCTACTCAACACTCCCCCCTTTACTCTAAGCCATGGACTATGTTCTATCACTTCAGTGATAAAATTGGGATAAAAAGAAAGTGCGTTTTCTTATTTCCTGCTTGAAAGCTACAAACATATATATTTGTAAAGTCTGCCTTTCTTTTTTCCTTCCCGTTCTGGAGAATGAGGTATCTCAGGTATCTCTTTCATCTCTTTCTTGACCTCAGCCCATCCCACCTTTTCCTTCACCATCAGTCCAACTCGTATCATCAATCTCTGTCTCCATTCTAAAGACATTACAGAGTAGTAGCCAGGAACTTTTAAATTTGGCCAGCTAGGCTCTGATTCTACCTTCACTACTTACTAATTACATAACCATTAGCAGTTTCTTTTCATCTTTATTACCCTTAGCATCCTTCTCTCTAAAAATAATTGTTCAGAGAATTCTTGTAAGCATCAAATAAAATCCTACATGTAAACACTTAGTGTGGTGCCTAGCATGTAGTGTGTTTAATATAGTTTAGGTATTTTCAAAGTATCACTAAATTTTTACCACCAGCACTTCAACCTCTAAAAATATTCAATCATCTCTCAACCTAAAGAGAAAAAAAGCAGTCCCTTCAATCCTGTGCCACCTTTGGTTACTACTGTTTTAAACCTCACCTTTTCATTCAAACCCTCCCCCCCCTCCACCAAGTAGTCTTATTATCTCACTATTTTACTCTCCTTTCATTTTATTCTTTAATGCATTACAATTGGATTTTCTCCTTTAACTGATCTTCTGAAAATGCTCTTGAAAAGGTCAACAGTGATGTCCTAATTCACAAATCCACTCATACTCCCCAGTCTTTATATCATTTTATCTCTCTGCAGCATTCAATCTTGTTAACTGCTCACTCCTTTTGAAAGATTCCTATCCCTGGCTTCCAACACATTACAGTTTTCTGATTTCTCAGCTGTTTTTTCTTTTCTCTTTCTTGGGTGTTTCTTCATCTATCCATGACTGAGGTTTTATCTGTCCTCACTGCTCATGTCATATCATGTACTTACTGGGTGATTTTCTCCAGTCCCAAGGTTTCAAATTGATATTCATATGCATACAAAACTACAACCCAGATCTTTCCCAAGTTTAAGCATAATATAACTGCCTGCCTTTTGTACATTCATATCAGTATGATCTACTTTTAACTTCAGTGTATCCAAAGACTCATGTTCTTTCTAAACCTGATTCTCTTTCTTCATTTTTTGACACAGTCATGGCTATAATCACTCAGTCAGAGAGCTCTGAGTCATTCTTGACTCTTCTTTTTCCCATACACTCCAAATTCAATGAATCTCGAAGTCTAGCCAATTTTTACTCATAAATATCTCACGCTATTTTCTAGTGTGAGGACTTACACTATGGCTCTTCTCTTTAAACTTCATCATCTCCAAACTATGCCACAGTAACAGCCTCTAACTGAAAGCCTCTCTACCTTCAATTTTGCCTCTGTCAAATCCAAATTCCACACAACAGCCAGCTCTGTCTCTATGTATATCTGCTCATGCTGACCTCCTACGTAAACCCCTCAAAGACTCCTCAGTGAGTGTATGTTAAACTCTAAGCTTTTTCACGTTCCATATAACATCCTCTAAATTGGGGAAACTGTCTTCCTTTCTAGCCTCATGTCCTGCTGTTCTAAAATCGTATTTTATATTTTTGCAACACTAAACTGAGGGTGCAGAAGTAAGGATCATCAAGCTCTTTTTTTCTCTCTGGGCTTTGCTCTTGCTGTCTTCTATAACATCCTTCCTCCATCTTTCCTCCACGTAACCAAGTGCTTCTGCATCAGTTAGAGTCAGCTAAGGCGCTCTCCCCCAGTAGGTCTCCCCAGTCTAGATTCGGCTCTTTTTTATATTTCCTTCTGTTTTAGACATTGCATTTTATGTTGTATTATAATTATATAACAGTGTTTGGAAATGAATTGGCATTTCATATCTCTTAAAAATTGTTTTTTTGTGTGTGTGGAAAGAATCATGCAAGGGTTTATTCAAGACCTAATTTTATTTAAGTGTTACTTACAACGTAAAGGGCTAAGTGCTGGGATGTGCAGGGGTAAATAAGAGATAAATCTTCCTTTTAAGGGCAGATGGTGAAGTGGAAGCAATGTGACAAACAGAGAGTTAACTAATTTACAAGATAGAACAAGGTAGAAAGTGGTAAGTACAGAACAGTAGTGAAGATTAAGCATTGAAAGAGTTCACGTGAGATAGAGATTAATTCCATATGGCATATTTTGCCAGATATTCAAAGCACTAACCCAAATATTTTGACATTATACCAGTTCAACTGAAGAGTTATGATCTGTGATCACGTTGCTACTAAAACTTCAGGGCAAATACAGCTCGTGTTGCACAGCCTCACACCTGTTGTTTGATCAGTTGTGTCTCTGTTGCCAATTTCTTTGCCATCATGAGTTTCCTTCTATTCCACAACCCCTTGCCCATTATTCATTTACAAATCTTTAAAAAAATTATTTCTTCATCTTTACATTTTTCTCCAAGAATTTGAGAAAAATGATAAGAAAACAAAAACATAAATGCCATTTTCCACAAGGAGGTAGGAAAGTGACAGAATGAGAAAAATGAGGACGACTGGCAGTAGAAAAGGTGCCCAAATAAATTTTAAAAAGAGCAGTAATAATACAGCTCCATGAAATATCTAAGGTAGGTATAATTATCTCCATTTTATGGATAAGGATATTGAGGCTCGGCATTGAGAAATAAATTACCTAAGTTTACACATCTAGTATCTTCAGAGCTGAACATAGAGCCACAAAGCAAGAAAAGAAAAGGATGAAAAGAAGACAAAATATGACAAAAAACTTGTCACTGTCAGTAGTCATGAGAAGTCCTTCTTCTGCAAAATGTCGAGAAAGTTTACAGTGGTGTTTAAAATAACTAACTTTATGTTTGATGTGTGTGGGCATATAAAATTAGAAACTGAAAATATAAAGGCTGTCCTAATTTGGGTGTATCTTGGTAATATTTCTGAGATTGATATCAGCCACTCTTCCCTCCACACAGTCCCCAGTCGCACCCCACCCCTATCTAGGCCCGCCCACCTTTCCCATTGTAATCACACTACAAAAGCTCTCCAAAGACAAAATAGACTTTAAAATAAAGACTATTACAAGAGACGAAGAAGGACACTACATAATGATCAAGGGGTCAATCCAAGATAAAGATATAACAATTGTAAATATTTATGCACCCAACATAGGAGCACCTCAATACGTAAGGCAAATGCTAACAGCCATAAAATGGGAAATTGACAGTAACACAATAATAGTAGGCGACTTTAATACCCCACTTTCACCAATGGACAGATCATCCAAAATGAAAATAAATAAGGAAACACAAGCTTTAAATGATACATTAAACAAGATGGACTTAACTGATATTTATAGGACATTCCATCCAAAAACAACAGAATACACTTTGTTCTCAAGTGCTCATGGAACATTCTCCAGGATAGATCGTATCTCAGGTCACAAATCAAGCCTTGGTAAGTTTAAGAAAATTGAAATTGTATCAAGTATCATTTCTGACCACAACGCTATGAGACTAGATATCAATTACAAGAAAAAATCTGTAAAAAATACAAACACATGGAGGCTAAACAATACACTACTTAATAACCAAGAGATCACTGAAGAAATCAAAGAGGAAATAAAAAAATACTGAGAAACAAATGACAATGAAAACACGACCACCCAAAACCTATGGGATGCAGCAAAAACAGTTCTAAGAGGGAAGTTTATAGCAATACAATCCTACCTCAAGAAACAAAAACATCTCAGGTAAACAACCTAGTCTTACACCTAAAACAATTAGAGAAAGAAGAACAAAAAAACCTCAAAGTTAGCAGAAGGAAAGAAATCATAAAGATCAGATCAGAAATTCATGAAAGAGAAATGAAGGAAATGATAGCAAAAATTAATAAAACTAAAACCTGGTTCTTTGAGAAGATAAACAAAATTGATAAACCATTAGCCAGACTCATCAAGAAACAAAGGGAGAAGACTCCAATCAATAGAATTAGAAATGAAGAAGGAGATGTAACAACTGACAGTTCAGAAATACAAAGGATCATGAGAGATTACTACAAGCAACTATATGCCAATAAAATGGACAACCTAGAAGAAATGGACAAATTCTTAGAAAAGCACAACCTTCCAAGACTGAACCAAACAGAAATAGAAAATATGAACAGACCAATCACAAGCACTGATATTGAGACTGTGATTAAAAATCTTCCAACAAACAAAAGTCCAGGACCAGGTAGCTTCAGAGATGAATTCTATCAAACATTTAGAGAACAGCTAACACCCATCCTTCTGAAACTCTTCCAAAAAGTTGTGGAAGAAGGAACACTCCCCAACTCATTCTACAAGACCACCATCACCCTGATACCAAAACCAAAGATGTCACAAAAAAAGGAAACTACAGGCCAATATCACTGATCAACATAAATGCAAAAATCCTCAACAAAATACTAGCAAACAGAATCCAACAGCACATTAAAAGGATCATACACCATGATCAAGAGGGGTGTATCTCAGGAATGCAAGGTTTCTTCAATATATGCAAAGCAATCAATGTGATACACCATATTAACAAATTGAAGCAGAAAAACCATATGATAATCTCAATAGATGAAGAAAAAGCTTGCGACAAAATTCAACACCCATTTATGATAAAAACTTTCCAGAAAGTAGGCATAGAGGGAACCTGCCTCAACATAATAAAGGCCACATATGACAAACGCACAGCCAACATTGTTCTCAGTGGTGAAAACCTGAAACCATTTTCACTAAGATCAGGAAAAAGACAAGGTTGCCCACTCTCACCACCATTATTCAACATAGTTTTGGAAGTTTTAGCCCGAGGAATCAGAGAAGAAAAAGAAATAAAAGGAATCCAAATCGGAAAAGAAGAAGTAAAGCTGTCACTCTTTGCAGATGACATGATACTATACATAGAGAATCCTAAAGATGCTACCAGAAAACTACTAGAGCTAATCAATGAATTTGGTAAAGTAGCAGGATACAAAATTAATGCACAGAAATCTCTGGCATTCCTATACACTAATGAGGAAAAATCTGAAAGAGAAATTAAGGAAACACTCCCATTTACCATTGCAACAAAAGAATAAAATATCTAGGAATAAATCTACCTGAGAAAACAAAAGACCTGTATGCAGAAAACATAAGACACTGATGAAGGAAATTAAAGATGATACAAACAGATGGAGTGATACCATGTTCTTGCATTGGAAGAATCAACATTGTTGAAATGACTATACTACCCAAAGCAATCTTCAGATTCAATGCAATCCCTATCAAGCAACCAATGGCATTTTTCACAGAAGTAGAACAAAAAAATTAACAATCTGTATGGAAACACAAAAGACCCCAAATAGCCAAAGCCATCTTGAGGAAGAAAATCGGAGTTGGAGGAATGAGGCTCCCAGACTTCAGACTATACTACAAAGCTACAGTAATCAAGACAGTATGGTACTGGCACAAAAACAGAAATATAGATCAATGGAACAGGATAGAACGCCCAGAGATAAACCCACACACATATAGTCAACTTATCTTTGATAAAAAGGCAAGAATATACAATGGAGAAAAGACAGCCTCTTCATTAGTGTTGCTGGTAAAACTGGACAGCTACATGTTAGTACACTCCCTAACACCATACACAAAAATAAACTCAAAATGGATTAAAGACCTAAATGTAAGGCTAGATAGTATAAAACTGTCAGAAAATATAGGCAGAACACTCTATGACATAAATCACAGCAAGATCCCCTTTGACCCACGTTCTAGAGAAATGGAAATAAAAACAAAAATAAAGAAACGGGACCTAATGAAACTTGAAAACTTTTGCACAGCAAAGGAAACCATAAATAAGATGAAAAGACAACCCTCAGAATGGGAGAAAATATTTGCAAACGAAGCAACTGACAAAGGATTAATCTCCAAAATTTACAAGCAGCTCATGCAGCTCAATATCAAAAAAACAAACAACCCAATCCAAAAATGGGCAGAAGGCCTAAATAGACATTTCTCTAAAGAAGATGTACAGATTGCCAACGAACACATGAAAAGATGCTCAACATCACTAGTCATCAGAGAAATGCAAATCAAAACTACAATGAGGTATCACCTCACACCAGTCAGAATGGCCATCATCAAAAGTCTACAAACAATAAATGCTGGAGAGGGTGTGGAGAAAAGGGAACCCTCTTGCACTGTTGGTGGGAATGTAAATTGATACAGCCACTATGGAGAACAGTATGGAGGCTCCTTAATAAACTACAAATAGAACTACCATACGACCCAGGAATCCCACTACTGGGCATATGCCCTGAGAAAACCATAATTCCAAAAGAGTCATGTACCACAATGTTCATTGCAGCTCTATTTACAATAGCCAGCACATGGAAGCAACCTAAGTGTCCATCGACAGATGAATGGATAAAGAAGATGTGGCACATATATACAATGGAATATTACTCGTCATAAAAAGAAACGAAATTGAGTTATTTGTAATGAGGTGTATGCACCGAGAGACTGTCATACAGAGTGAAGTACGTGAGAAAGAGAAAAACAAACAACATATGCTAACATATATATGGAATCTAAAAAAACAAAAAAAAATATTTCTGAAGAACCTAGGGGCAGGACAGGAATAAAGACGCAGACGTACAGAATGGACTTGAGGACACGGGGATGGGGAAGGGTAAGCTGGGATAACATGAGAGAGTGTCATGGACATATATGCGCTACCAAATGTAAAATAGATAGCTAGTGGGAAGCAGCCACATAACACAGGGAGATCAGCTTGGTGCTTTGTGTCCACCTAAGAGCTGTGGGATAGGGAGGGTCGGAGGGAGATGCAAGAGGGAGGAGGTATGGTGATATATGTATACATATAGCTGATTCACTTTGTTATACAGCAGAAACTAATACACCATTTTAAAGCAATTATACTCCAATAAAGATGTTTAAAAAAAAAAAAAACTCTCCAAGCCCGGCAATCTGGACCACTCCCTGTTTTCAGAACACACAGTAATCTCTCATCTCCATGCCTTGGTTCCTGCCATTCCTTTGCTGAAATTCTAACTATCCCAGGCACAGTTCACATTTTAGATGCAGTATCTTTTCCTTTTTTGAAATCTGAATTACATGCCAACTCCTATAGAGGGACTTTACTGATCTCTAACTGGAAATGTTTCCTCTTTCTTCTATATCTAGACTGTAGCAGCAGTAACTAACATTTGAATATTATAAATACTATAAATTTTGATGGTGCTGTTAAAAACACCACCCTATTTTAGACTGACAAGGTATCTTGTGAAGAGGCATTATAAGATCCACTTTATGGTGAAGAACTTGAAGGTCAAACTGATAGTCCTGTTGGCCACAACAGCACCTCCTTGGACGTGAGCAAAAGATTCACCTTCCATGGCCCCTACACTCTAAGACTCCAGTCTGGCCTTCATCTGGCTATGTTCCTCCCAAAGGGTGAGGACTCTAATAGGCCAAGAGGAGCCTGTGCCCCCTGCCTTTCTGTTCCAGGGACTCTTGAATTCTTTACCTGTATAGCCCTGAGCCCATTCTCAAGGCCTGCTTGGGTCTTCTTTCCTGGCTGTATCTTCCTCAGGGCAGACAGGACAGCTGTTATTTGCAACCCTAAGCCAGATGTGGCCAAAGCAGAGCTATTTTCAAGGAAGGTGAACTGATCTTGGACATGGACCAGGAATCCACACCTGTGACCTGAAGGCCTTCACATTTTGGACAGGAGCTAGGGATGGAAACAGAGGGGCTGTGGGCTGGGATCCAGAGGTCAATTTTCCCCATGCCTCCATGCTTTAGAAGAAAATCTGAGGAATCTGAGAATTCTAAATTTGAACCTTCTAGGTTGTTTTAATATTTATTGTCAAGGTGGAATAGGGTAGATCATATTTTATTTAGCATTTCATTAATTTGATTTATAATTTTAAATATTCAGATATATGGTATGAGGCCTCCATTTGTTCTTTTGCCTTTGCTCCCATAATCTTAGAGACTGGCCTATGCCCCAAGTCACCAAGTCACCAGGGATAGACCAAGACTCTATCCAGGTGTTTCATGTTTTAATGCGATGTTTCTATGGCACCAATGTTTCACAAACTTGACTGATCATAAGAATCATTAGGGTGCTAGAAGCTGGCTAAAATGTAGGTTCCTCTTTCTCCTTCAGTGATTCCCAATCAGTGGTTTGGGTTAGCGCCCAAGAATTTAATGAAGGCTCCAGGACAATTTTATGCTCAGGCAAGTCTGGTTTGGGAAACACCACCCTACTCAATCAGTAATCAGCCATTGTACCATTTAGATGGCACTTATAATCAACCTTGTATTGCAGATATTTGGATGTTTTATTTTTCTTAGAAGATCTTCATCTCCCTGTCTGAAGGAACAATTTCATGTACAGCTTTTTATCTTGCATAACCCCCCATAGTACTTTTTTTTACATCAGAGGGGTAATAAACATTTATCTTTTATCTGATAAAAGATAAAAGATTAATATTTGGAATTCTTTTGTATAGTATCTATGAATAGTATATATGAAAGTGATATAATTTTTATGTCTTATTATACAGAGGCAAAGAAAATTAAGAAGGTTGCCCTTATATGTATTATGTATTTTTATACATATTTCTATTAAAGTTTCATACTCTATGTTCCATTAGCTATGAGCCATTTGAGGTCAAATGTTCCATTTTGATTTCTTCATGACATAGTGTAGTGGGCATGGAGATGCACTACCAAGATGTCCCTTTAATTAAGGACTTGTTTCCTCATCTGTTAACTGGTCACAGTTGAGGCGTTAAGGTCTGACCATTTCAGCTCATGGTGAAATAATTTTCATGGGCTGTGTACATTTTAGAGCTTCCTGTTACGTTCGCCAAGGCTTTGTTGGACCTGCACTGAAGTTCAACTTCTCCTTCTTCCCATTTCTGTTTCCTCCTTCTTTCCAACTGTGTTGAGTCCTAGTAAATATCTGACACACCAAACACTGTCTCAGCATATGTCCTTAAGAATCCTGCCTGTGACATCTAGCTTATTGGAGACTCAATAAATATTTCTTGAGTATATGGTAGACACATAACAACAATGCTAATCAACATATAAAATGCTTACTATGTGCCAGGCACTATTCTAGGTATCTTATATGTATTATACATATAATAACAATATTGTATAATAACATATATTAATATAAATATATTATTATATTGTTATAATTTTGAGGTAAGTACTATTATTATCCCCATTTTACAGGTGAAGAAACTGAGACACAGAGAGGTTAAGGAACTTGTTCAAGGTCACATAGTTGGTAAGTGGAGCTTATATTAGAACCTGGGCAATCTCATTCCAGAGACCATGTACTTAGTCATCTAATTAAAGTGACTCTCCAAAGGTATTTACTTAATATTTACTGGATAAATGAATTCAAAATACATTTCTGTGATATAAGTAGTCAGTTAACATGTTATTGATTAATTATGCTTTGGGGTATTTGAACATATAGATGTCATTACTAGATTCTAGTAAATTTGTTTTTATTCTTCAGCATGAATTTTAGAATGAGTAATTTTTAAATTTACCTATTAGAAGATATTTATTCTTGATTTTTCCTCCTATATTTGAGAGAAAACTCATGATTATTTTCCTGTTCTGGCCTCATCATTCTATCATGATAGTAGCCAGGCTTTTGTACAAGTTCTCTTTTTTAGAAATCATTTGGAAAAGACTATGTAATGGCCTGTGGCCTACTATTCTTAGTACGTGGGCTGACTAACTCTCCTCCGTGGTCCTTGCTTCTCCTCGGTTCAAAGCCTTGCATTGAAAGGGTATAATAAGGTGGTCTTGGCAGTGATGCATTGGCTAGCCTTGAGTCAGTTCAATAGTGAATTTTGTTCCCATTTTCCTAGGGTGGGTTATTGTCTTGGGCCTCATTTCGAGGCTTACTTGCTACATACCCTCATTTCTTCATTCTTGGCTCCCATGTTGTCCCCAGATCTTACAGGAATTGAATTTCCTGGTCAGAACATCTGGTTACAACTTTCCATTTTTAGTTAACTGCTGCTGTTTGCTTGGGTGATCACAGCTAGGAGAACCTATAATTAAGTCACCATCAGCTTCCTACCCTGCTTGGGAAATATTCTACCTAGTTTTTACTGTGTTTTAGAATTTTTGCTAAAGGCATTCAACCAATTGCCTTTTGCCCCTCTGTCTCTGAACTAGCCTCCTAGTTCTCCTTCCTTCTTGTTATTTTCATCTGTTCGACACCAGTGTGACTGACCCCAGCCTTGCTTCTTTGTTGATACTCTTGTTAACTGATTCTATAATCTACTGGGAGAGATTATTGCTGGCCTTATTTTATTGGACCAAATTTCTTGTTGTCTGAGTTTCAGTTATATTGATCTTACAGTTATTGAAAAAGTAACTGGCTTGTCAAATTATTACAAATTAAATCTATGCAGAAAACTTGATCCAAAGACAGAAGACTCCTTTTTTGGTTGAGAGCTCACTTTCAAGCCTGCATTATTTAAGTAATTTTCCCTGGTTTGTTGACTCTTCCAAAATATCATCAAACAGCACAACATAGAAGTCATTTCACTTCATATTTTCTCAAATCTTAGTAGTAAATTATTTATTGGCAAATATTTATTGAGTGGCTACTTAGACTGTCTAAGTGTGGCTCATGCTTCCAGGTGCAAGGAATGGAATGCTTTCTGCATCTGCATTTCTTACTTTTCACATACTTGCACTTCTTAGCCAAAACTCATGATTACTCTGTGAAGATGCTAAGGGAAGCATTATTATTCTTATCGCAAAAATGAATTAACAGAAGCTCAGAGAAGTTCTGGTGACTTGTTCAAGTTCAGTGCAGACTAGCACTGAGGTTAAGACTTCAGACATCCTATGTGAGTCTTCTTTTCACTAAGCACATTAAAGATTAGGCATTAAGAGATTAAAACGCATAGGGAAATGTACATTAGACATATGTGGAATTGCCTACATTAAGCAAATCTGATAAAAGGAATTGTAACATGTCTACAAAACAAGTAAGTGTTCAGAGTTTTTTTTTTTAAAGCAATATTCTAACTTACTTCCTTTTTTTCTGAAAACGTGATGAACCTTTTGGAAAATTCTTCAGTTCCATCATGCATCTGTTAGTAGACGTGCTGTCATTCAACTCACTTGGATGGTCATTTTTCATAATGCTCTCCTTGAAGTACCCTGACAAGAAAAAAATATAAGCTATTTCGCATAGGGAGATGTACAGCTGGGAGAATCTAACCCACTGGTATTTCTGGGATACTTACTTGCATGATAGAGTAAATACAGGCAATGCATGGAGAGACACAATGTAAACTGTTACTTCAAAATGCTTGCTTTTGGCTCAACTTCCTCACAGGCGTTTTACAATTTACAAAGCAGTATGGAGTAATGTTGACAACTTCTGTGTTTACAAATTCACTGGTTTCTCTTTACTCGAGGCAGGATTTTTGGTTTTGGCAACTTTTCAGATGTTCGTCATTTCTTCCCAATGTTTTTGCATCTATTACTCTTTATTAGCATAGATGTTATTTTATCTCAAGCTGAATGGGCCTCGTTGAGGCCGTGTGGCTTAAAAGAGGAAATATTTCTTATTCAGCTGTATCTGATGCAAGGTCCTAGCCTGAATTCACTGAATTTAATACATCAAAAGAAGGATTTTATTTTAGCAATGACTGAAAAGCAGGAAAGTGTGAGTTGTGATATTAAATGATAATCTTCATCTTTTTCAATATGAGGTACTGAGAGAGCTTTTGAAAACAGTTACTTTGTCACTTTTAAGAAAATAAGACATAATGAGAACAGTTCTAAAGCTGTTATCACTTCAGTGTTAAGGAATACCTTTTTTGGCGGTTTTTAAGATTCTGAGATAAATATCTCTAGGATGGTTAAAATGTTGCCACACCTATAAAATGAAAGAAGGATTAATTATTTAGTAATTATTAATCTTAAAATAAAAATACTAGCAAGAATAACAGCTATCGTTCGCTGTGGGCTTGTTCTATGTCAGACAGTATTCTAAGAGCTTCATGTGGATTACTCATTTAATCCTCAAAACACATTTATGAGGCTTTCATTATACCCATTTTACAGATATGAAAACCAGAACACAGAATGTTTAAGTAATTTGCCCAAATAGATACAGCTAACCACTGGCAAAGTTTGGAGTTTATCCCAGGAGTTTGTGCTGTTTAAATGCTAACTGTGAACTATTCATTGTACTGTAGTTATGGGCTATTGCCCTCCAGGGTTTATATCTCCCAGAGAAAAGGCTGAAGGCAGTGTATATATAGCAATGTAAATTGTACAGCAGCCACTGTTGGTTTCCAAATAAATGGAGAGATGTATCCTATTCATAGATTAGATGGTTCAATATCATTATTTTCCCTAAATTTATATAGAGATTCCTGTAGATTATTTTGAAGAAATAGACAGCTATTTCTAAAATTTATATGGAGATGGAAAGTACGCAGAATGCCCAGTTTTAAAAATTATAGACTTCCACCACCTGATTTCAAGAATTCATATAAAGCTAGAAGAATACAGTGTGGTTTTGGAATACAGACAGATAAATAAGTAAATGGAACAAAATAGAAGGTTTCAAAATAGATGCACATATATAGGATTAATCGATTTTGAAAAAAAATGCAAAGGGAATTTCAATCAAGAAAGAAAGATCTTTTTAACAAATGCTGCTGGAACAATTAGACATCTATATGAAAAACTCCTATGTCAATACTTACACACCAAAAAAATCATTTGAAATGGATCACAGACTTAAGTGTAAAATCCAGGATCATAAAGCTTCTAGAAGAAAACATAATGTAATATATTTATAACCCCAGCATTGGCAAAAATTTCTTGGAGAAGACACAAAAAGCACAAACCATGAAAGAAAAAAAATGTTAAATTGAGCTTTATCACAATTAAAATTTTCTGTTTATTCAAATATACCAGTAAGAAAATGAATATAAAATGTCTCATATTCAGAATATATAAAGAACTCCTCTAAGTCAGAAATAAAAATTCAAATAATCCAATTAAAAAAGAGCAAAAGACTTGAACACACACTTGACAGAGAAGATATACAAATAGTCAATAAATGCATGAAAAAGTGCTTAACATCATTATTCATAAAATAAATGCAAACTCACAATGAGATACCACTTCACATCCTCTAGAATACCAATAAATGTTGTTACAGATATGGGCGGCCCGGGACTTTCATACATTGACAGTGAGAGTGTCAAATTGTAAAACACATTTGCCCTATAGCATCACAACTCCACTCTTAGGTACTTATTTAAGAAATATAAAAATATATGTCTACAAAAGATTTAGATAAGAATATTCTTATTCATAAAGTCCAAAATTGGGAAAAAACACAGATGTTCATCAATAGTCAAATGGATAAACAAATTGTGGTATACAGATCACTACTTAGCAGTAAAAATAAATAATGCTGATATATGCATCAAATAGACTAATCAGGCCCTGGCATTATTTACCTGTTTGTGAAGTTCTTCTGAAATTGGAACTAATGTATTAATGGCAACCACTCTTCACTTTTAGTACATATAAAAGAAAACTTAAAATTGAAAATGAGCTACATTAGTTTAGACACACAGCTGTTTAACCTAAATGAAAAATCATGCTGAATAAAGTTACATGAAATGCAACTTTTGCAGCTACATATATTAGTCTTCAGATACATTATTTTAAAAATAACTACTAACAATACTTTTCCCAAGATTTGTTTCTTATGGTTTTCAGAGGTCAGTGATATTGCCATGGCTCCCAAGGTGAATGACAAGTATCAACATTTTTTTGTGAAAATTACATGTTCCTTATCGACCTTACTTAGAAATGTAGTTCTTGATTTTTCATTGCAATGAATTCTGGTTTTATTGAGTCCATTACTGCTGAAGAGTTTAATACGGAATACAAATGCTTACCGAAAAAATAAAAAGAATATTTGTAGACTTAAACATACAATAGTTGTAAAACAACTGTAGCAAAAGAGTACACACTATATCCCTGTTGTTTAATAGAAATTTGGGCAGTGGTGGAAATGTTCTATATCCACACTGTCCAATACTGTAGATTGCTAGCCAAATGTGGCACTTGGGATGGGGCTAGTGTGGTTGAGAAACTGAATTCTTAATTTAATTTAATTTTAATTAATTTAAGTTTAATCATGTTTAATGAATACCTATTGGACAGCACAACTCTATACTCTCAACAACAGGCTTACTCAGCCTTTATTTCCTACAAACCTTATAATTACAGGCTAGTTGCATGCACAGCTAACCCGTACCTTTCCTCTCACTTCGCCTACTGTTGACCTGATAACTCATGCATCTTCCAGGCTGTGATGTGGGCCACAGAACAACTGGATAGAACTCTAAGTGAACATCTGGTACAGCCATGTCAAATACTTTCCCCACTACCATCCAAGACCAGAAGGCATTAGCTGTCCCTGGCTTTTAGAGTTTCAACTTAAACTCCTTTTCTGTGAGTGCTCAATATGTTGTCCTTGAAAGGGAACTGTTTGCTGTATTGCATGTAGAAAGTATTGGAGATTCTAGTTACTGTTGATCACCTTTTAGATTTAACCACAATGTTGCTGCACATGCCTCTCACGAACTGTCATAGCAAGAGCTAGAATTAGGTAGAGGTATAAGCCATCTTGCTTCATTTTATGCATCTATTGATAACAGTACTTATTTTTTTTTTTTTTTATTTATGGCTGTGTTGGGTCTTCGTTTCTGTGCGAGGGCTTTCTCTAGTTGCGGCAAGCGGGGGCCACTCTTCATCACGGTGCGCGGGCCTCTCGCTATCGCCGCCTCTCTTGTTGCGGAGCACAGGCTCCAGACGCGCAGGCTCAGTAGTTGTGGCTCACGGGCCCAACGGGCCCAGTCGCTCCGCGGCATGTGGGATCTTCCCAGACCAGGGCTCGAACCCGTGTCCCCTGCATCGGCAGGCAGACTCTCAACCACTGCGCCACCAGGGAAGCCCCTTATTTTTAAAAATATAAAATTCAGGAAAAACTACTAACCTAGATGGATGCCTGGACAATATATATAATCTGGGACTGTCCCAGGAAAATGGAAACATATGGCCATCTAAAGGATAAGACATTATCTTGCTTCAGACAAAAATTTAATTGTGGAGAAAAATAAATAAAAGCATAAGGAATTTATAATTGGAATAAAAATTCTGGAAAATTTTAAAAGCTTGAAAGAGGTGAAATATACTTAAAATGATTGCTTTCTGGGCAAAAATCTGCTACTAAATTATCATCTGTTCTCTCAAAATAAAGTGAAAAATTAAATTTATGTGAAATTCACAGTTGAAAATACTTTATTTCTTGTAAGACAACAATTTCTATTAAAAGCCAAGTCGTTCATCTGTGATTAAAAGCAAATTTCTGGAGTTTCTGGAAATCAGAGCAAAAAGAAAAGATAATAAATATTTCTACTTATGAATTCATAGTTTATTCCTGAAAAGTATTCAATTTCTAAATTAAATATTTGGAATAATAAAGAAGGAAATCTTTTAAGACATAAGTTTTTAATGAGATCAGTGTGTCCTCAGCTTATTTGGTAATATGTAATGAAACAAGCAACTAATCCTGCAATAAAATAATAGTTGTCACGTAAAACTGTCAATTAAATTGATATTTTTTAGTTTTATTGATTTGTTATCACATATCTCAGTCCACCATATACAGTTATAAGATGCATCTTCAGCAAATACATCTGCATAAATTCATCTGCCTAAAATGAGGGATTTAGCTTACAATGGCACCACCAAATCAGTGGAAAATTTAATGGAATTAAAGCAAAAATTAAGAAGGAAAATGAGTGAGAATTATATATACTTAGTCATTTACATCTTTTGAATTTAGTAGTGATAAAGATTTGTAATGAAAGAAGTCTGACTGTCACCACTGTTATATAAGTCACTAGTTAAGTATTTCTGGAAAAATGCTCAGGTTTACAAAATATGTAGGTAGAGCAAAAGCATTAACTGCAGGAGCCTTCACTTGTCTAAAAGACATTGTACCCATTATGCATTATTGGTGGAGATGGAGGAGATCCCAGAGTTGAGCAGTTGTATTGAAAGCTCCTCGAACACTCAGATGGCCAGGGAATCAAGGGGTGTGTGGGTACTGATTTCCAAATTTTAATTTATCTCAGTTTAAAATTTCTTTATAGTAAAGAAAGTGTTATAGGAAATCTTTGAAAAAATATATAAGTAAAGTAATATGCTTGTCCTTTGTGTTCAAAAGTGTCTTGCTTGGAAATCTGAAAGAAAACTTTCTTGCTTGGCATCTGGAAGAACAAATGACAACTTCAAAACTGTTTTTCCTTCTGAAAAGAAAATTTCTGAAAAATAGATAACAGATTAAAGAGTAATTTAAAATCCATTTTATTAGAATAACAAGACTGTTCTTATATTTAAAATTTATTCTACTAATATAATTTATATACAATGCATTTTGGAACCACCATTTAATTGGGAAAAATGATTTTTGGGTAAGTATGTATCTAAGAATTTTAATTTTAAAATGACTTACTACAGCCCTATAAACTTAATTTTATCTTACTTATGAGTATCTTAAGTTCATCAAAGCTACTTAATCATCTCAGTACTGTGTTCATACTACACTGCTTTCAAAGTCATACTCCTTTCACCCCTAAGTTATTATATATTGCTTAGATTTGGCTAATCACTCACCTCACCTTTGTTCCAGCCCTGCTTCATTGCATTTGTACTATAAACTATGGGACTAAAGTCAAGGTTTCTTCTGCTCTTAGACTCCTTAGAATGCTAACATCTGTTATTTTTGTTTGGACTTTGAAACGGATAGCATTTTTGTTTAATTTCAGAACCTATTATTTCAAAGAAAAGTTTTATGTTTTAAATCCTTTATTTCATTAATTAGATTATCCTCAATCATTTAAAAAAATAGCTACAGGTCCATCATACCTTTCCCGAAATGAAAACATATATAAATTATTTTGATATGTACTTAGTGCTTTTTAAATCTCTAAAGGTATCATCTCTCACCCTTTTTTAAAATGGATAGATTGATTGATTTGGATTTTGTTTCTCTGATTTATTTTATTTTATGTTAAAAAATTTTTATTGGAGAATAGTTGACTTACGATGATGTGTTAGTCTCAGGTATACAGCAAAGTGAATCAGATATATATATATATATATCCATTCCTCCCAGACTCTCCTCCCACACAGGTCATTACAGAATATTGAGTAGAGTTCCCTGTGCTATACAGTAGATCCTTATTAGTTATCTATTTTATACATAGTAGTGTGCATATGCCAATCCCAGTCTCCCAATTAATCACGTCCCAGGTTTCCCCTTTGGTAACCATAAGTTTGATTTCGAGATCTGTGAGTCTGTTTCTTTTTGTAAATAAGTTCATTTGTTTCATTTTTTTATTAGATTCCACATATGAGTGATATCATATGATATTTGTCTTTCTCTGTGTGACTTATTTCACTTAGTATGATAATCTCTAAGTCCATCCCTGTTGCTGCAAATGGCATTATTTCATTCTTTTTTATGGCTGAGTAATATTCCATTGTATGTATATACCACATCTTCTTTATCCATTCCTCTATCGATAGACATTAAGTTGCTTCCATGTCTCAGCTATTGTAAATAGTTGCAACAAACATTGGGGTGCATGTATCTTTTCAAATTATGGTTTTCTCTGAATATATGCCCAGGAGTGGGATTGCTGGATCATATGGTAGTTCTTTTCTGATTTCTTTACAAACCTGTCATTCTCCACCAAAATTATCAACCATTTCATGGTATGGAGAGTGGTCACTCTCTTCAAAAGTTTTGTAAAATGAGAAACTGGCTCTTTATAAAGAAGTTTGTTATGGAATCTCCTGGAATGACATCTCTACTACAATAACACCTGAAAAGTTTTATATCCCAGTACCTATAAGAGTACCTGTTGACAGAAGACATTCATTGTTTGTGGAACAAAATGTACCACTCAAATGCAAATTTCTGATTGGTCATTGCCCTTGTAATGCCACTCTCATTCTTAACCACATTCTTAATATAATTTCTATAAGTTTAGTCTCCTACATTTCTTTTTCAGTTTTCTGGATGAACTTATTTTGTCATCCAGTGGCAATTTTAGTAAAATCATCTGGCGTTTGGCCAACAGAGGGAACTTTTGTGTATATCTAGTCTTATCCAAGTGTTCAGATACCAGTTTCTGAAACTTTAATAATTCTATGAAGGTAGTAGTGACATAGATAGATATTTATACTATATTTTTATTTAAAAGAAAATTATTCTCCATATCCGGAGTTATAAAACTCTTTGATGAAAAAATGTCAAAAGATTTATTTGATTACCCTAGTACTTAAGTGGGTTGCCAGGTTGGTAACTAGGAGAATTTGCTCTTTATAATTTAGCTCAAGAAAGAGCATGCTTTCAATGCATGCTCTCATGCTCTCAAAATATCCTGTCAAAAGACCTTGCTGAAATTAATGGCTTAGAACTGATGCTAAGCTTTCAAGGATGCTGCAGTGATTTATTGAGTGGTGCCAGTCTCCGTCTTCATAGGGTGGAGAGCACTTGTCTTAATGTAACAGGGCTAATATTACTTCAAGCTGTTGTCAGTTGACTTGGTAAAATTGCTTAGATACACTCCCCATGCAGTTAGCTGGGGATGATTACCCTTAAGTATTCACAGAGCAGAAGCCCTGGGGAAACACTAATTAGCCACCTGCAAGGAAAAGGTTCCTGCCACACAAACAATCTCCTGAAGTCTCTGGGCTGTAATGAGGCCCAAGCCCCAGTGACAAGGCCTGCTCTGTGCTGTGCTACCGCATCAAGGTTCAGCAGTTTTCAAGGAGAAAGTGACTGGAGTCAGGCCTGGGACTGCACGGAGTCTACTAATCACCACACAGAGACTTCGGGTGCTTTGAAGCCCCAGGAGGGAATCCGCTTGTATGAGCTGGTGGATACACTGGCATAAGTTGTTGAGGAGTCAGGGAGGAGGAAATCTGCTTAAATATTTATAGATGTAGGGTATATTGAGATCCCTTTGGTCTTTGCATAGTTAATACCTTGGTCTCTTTCTTTTAATTAAAAACAAACAAACAAAGAAACAAAAAGTATAGCTTCACCCAACCTGGCTAGTTACTTTCCTAATGTCTATAGCTTCCCTCTTCTTTCTCTTCCGTTAACAGAGCAGTGATCAGTTTCACAATAAAGAAAGGATGGCTTGAGGGGTGTGTGTGTGTGTGTGTGTGTGTGTGTGTGTGTGATGTGTAGGTCCATTTGTTTGTGGCTTCACAGCAGGAATGTGACTGGATCTGTATCAGAGATAGGTACAGTTTATCAGGTCTCCACGATGGAGAACTTTGGGGATTCAAAAGTTAATGGAAGCAGAACAGATAACCCTCCCTTGCTCCCTAATAGTCATAAAACGTAGGAGAAAGAGGAAACATATGCATTCTGAAAATGTTTGCTAGAGGAGAATTGAGACTTGATCAATCTCTCAATTCTTGACAGTGGAAGAAAGCAGTAGGGGCTTCCTCTGGCTAAAAATTGAAACAATGAAGTTGAGAAGCATAAAGAAGGACCGTGAATATCCACTGATGTCTAAAATAAACTTGGATCCTTGTTTTATAGTAAGCAAAGGGAAACGTTCAGTTCTACATGGGAAAACAATGATTGCCAACTATTTGGAATGTAGTGGAATTCTTCTATTGATAGCAATTTCTAACTTGGGCTTTTGTTGACACTATAGGAAATACGACTCAATTGTTAATTTCATCTCAAAGTCCCAGAGAAGGCCAGGAAGTTTTGCATATGAGAACTAAATATGAGGATTTTTTTATTGTACCACAAATTTTGGAGATTATATATAATCTCCACTAAGAAAATTGGGAATAATTGTATTTGGGGTAAAATGCTAGAAGTGGCTGTGTTATCCATGTGGTATTGGTATATTTAAAGGATTTTGATTATAGTGCTACAATTTAAAGGGAAGATAAAAGCAAAATAGCATAGGTACAAAATGAAAGTACTGAGTTTTTTTGTTAATGAGAAGTAAAGGAGAGAAAATGATTTTTAGATAGGATATTTACCTATATTGAAGAATAAATATTAATATTTTGGTAAATAAAATCCTTATTAATAAATGAATAAAGTTTAGCAGGTATCCTTTGTTGTAGCTTTGCAGAAAATCAGATTCCTGAGTGAAAATTTATGCAAAGAGTGTGGGATAAATTCCCATAATGCCAAATTTTCTTAGGACACCTTGCTCTCAACTACATTTTTTGGTTGTGCTATCCTGATTTTTAAAATTTTATATAATGGAAATATCTTTCAGGGGTGAAATATTTTGTTCTAATTTTATGACATATATTTTACAATAATAAAGTCAAACCAATTTTACTCAGAGCCTTAAAATCTGATTTTATCACCCTTCTGCAAAATATAGTTTGAAAGATGTTCTTCAGGGCACTTTTACAGAAAAATGGCACTTCGTGGAGTTAAACAGGCAAGGAAGACTTTACTGAAGACAATTGCAATAGGGGTCAAAAATATCTCAAAAAGAGAGAGAGATTGAACTCAAGTCCTTTGAAACAAAAGGCGGAAATGTTTGTAAGCATGGGGTAAGCTAATGGAAAAGTCCAGGAGGATATTAGGGGGAGATTGGTCAAAGTGATTAGGCCATCCATGTTTGCTAATTAGTGCTTATGAGTCCCTGCTCTCCCAGAGACAGACAGATAGGAGCTCTATCTTTCTTTATGATTGCATTTCAAAGGGATGGCCACAAGTCCTTGAGACAGACATTCTTGGATTGGAAAACTGGCAAGAGGCTGGGAGAAGATCTGCACCTCAAAGGCCAAGAAAAAGCATTTACAATGACAAGTTGTAAGTAAATGCTCTAAGAAAAGAGGCCAGGGACCTCTAGTCAGGAAGAAACCAGTCTGGACTTTGGTCAAGCCAAGGGGAACATTAAGGCCATTTTTTGTATCAGTGCTGATATATCACAGTATCAACAACCATAAATGTCATTTATTTTCTCCAAAACAGCCTCAAGATCATGAAAGTTTTCATTTTTCAATTCTCATAATTCCTATGTAATATGGAACAAATAAAAGTTGACTTGAAATATACAGAGAAATAATTTCTGAGAAATCTATCAAATACAAATTTTAGAAGTTAGTCATAAGATAATCATAAATTATAAACAAAATAATTATTACCAATTTATTATTGAGATATGACCTCGTGCCAGGCCATGTGCTAAATTCTTTTCATATATTACCTCATTTTATCCTCATACTAATCCATTAGTTGGGTATATGACTATCACCATTTTGCAGATGAGGAGAATAATATTCCCAGAGGTTGTGACTTCCTTTGAGTCCCACAGGTAATGAGTGAAGAGTGAAAGTTGATTTTGGACTTTTCACCAGAGTGTGTGACCAGATGTATTTTGTATGAAACATGAATATACACTTTTTATCTACTTTTATTGCGACTGTTAACTCAGCGTGTGAAAAGCCTACTTTTTGCATCTAATGTAGATCTATGGACATTACAACAAAACTCTGTAAACTCTGTGGGTTTATGAAAATAGTTTGAAAGACCCTACAGCAGGTGCTGAGGAATACTGGCTAATATTTCTGGAAGAATTTAAAAAGATGTACATCCGTGGTGTGACTTAGGTGGATTCTTACATGAATCAAAGGGAGAAGGACTCTCTGAATACATTTCCTTCAAAACTCGGGATTCAATAAAGCCACTAAACCCTGGTTTTCATTTTAGCTGGTAAGTGGAAGTAGCTACATTACTAACTGAGCTCTAACAATAAGCTTTCATTTCCAATATTTTGTTCACTTTTTATATCAATATTGCTAAAAGTTAAAAGTACAGTTAAAAGTACTTTTTTTTTTAAAAAACATCTTTATTGGAGTATAATTGCTTTAAAATGGTGTGTTCGTTTTTGCTTTATAACAAAGTGAATCAGTTATACATATACATATGTCCCCATATCTCTTCCCTCTTGCATCTCCCTCCCTCCCACCCTCCCTATCCCACCCCTCTAGGTAGTCACAAAGCACTGAGTTGATCTCCCTGTGCTATGCGGCTGCTTCCCACTAGCTATCTATTTTACATTTGGTAGTGTATATATGTCCAGGCCACTCTCTCACTTCGTCCCAGCTTACACTTCCTCCTCCCCGTGTCCTCAAGTCCATTCTCTACATCTGTGTCTTTATTCCTGTCCTGCTCCTAGGTTCATCAGAACCATTTTTTTTTTTTTTTTTTAGATTCCATATATATATGATAGCATACTGTATTTGTTTTTCTCTTTCTGACTTACTTCACCCTGTATGACAGACTCTAGATCCATCCACCTCACTACAAATAATTCTATTTCATTTATTTTTATGGCTGAGTAATATTCCATTGTATATATGTGCCACATCTTCTTCCTCCATTCATCTGTCGATGGACACTTAGGTTGCTTCCATGTCCTGGCTGTTGTAAATAGTGCTGCAAAAAACATTGTGGTACATGTCTCTTTTTGAATTATGGTTTTCTCAGGGTATATGCCCAGTAGTGGGATTGCTGGGTCATATGGTAGTTCTATTTTTAGTTTTTTAATGAACCTCCATACTATTCTCCATAGTGGCTGTATCAATTTACATTCCCACCAACAGTGCAAGAGGGTTCCCTTTTCTCCACACCCTCTCCAGCAATTATTGTTTGCAGATTTTTTGATGATGGCCATTCTGAGCTGTGTGAGATGATATGTCATTGTAGTTTTGATTTGCATTTCTCAAATGATTAATGATGTTGAGCATTCTTTCATGTGTTTGTTGGCAATCTGTATATCTTCTTTGGAGAAATGTCTATTTAGGTCTTCTGCCCATTTTTGGATTGGGTTGTTTGTTTTTTTGATATTGAGCTGCATGAGCTGCTTGTAAATTTTGGAGATTAATCCTTTGTCAGTTGCTTCATTTACAAATATTTTCCCCCATTCAGAGAGTTGTCTTCTCATCTTGTTTATGGTTTCCTTTGCTGTGCAAAAGCTTTTAAGTTTCATTAGGTCCCATTTGTTTATTTGTGTTTTTATTTCCATTTCTCTAGGAGGTGGGTCAAAAGGGATCTTGCTGTGATTTATGTCATTGAGTGTTCTGCCTATGTTTTCTTCTAAGAGTTTGATAGTGTCTGGCCTTACATTTAGGTCTTTAATCCATTTTGAGTTTATTTTTGTGTATGGTGTTAGGGAGTGTTCTAATTTCATTCTTTTACATGTAGCTGTCCAGTTTTCCCAGCACCACTTATTGAAGAGGCTGTCTTTTCTCCACTGTATATTTTTGCCTCCTTTATCAAAGATAAGGTGACCATAGGTGTGTGGGTTCATCTCTGGGCTTTCTATCCTGTTCCATTGATGTATATTTCTGTTTTTGTGCCAGTACCATACTGTCTTGATTACTGTAGCTTTGTAGTATAGTCTGAAGTCTGGGAGCCTGATTCCTCCAGCTCCATTTTCTTTCTCAAGATTGCTTTGGCTATTCGGGGTCTTTTGTGTTTCCATACAAATTGTGAAACTTTTTGTTCTAGTTCTGTGAAAAATGTCAGTGGTAGTTTGATAGGGATTGCATTGAATCTGTAGATTGCTTTGGGTAGTATAGTCATTTTCACAATGTTGATTCTTCCAATCCAAGAACATGGTATATTTCTCCATCTATTTGTATCATGTTTCATTTCTTTCATCAGTGTCTTATAATTTTCTGCATACAGGTCTTTTGTCTCCTTTGGTAGGCTTATTCCTAGGTATTTTATTCTTCTTGTTGCAGTGGTAAATGGGAGTGTTTTCTTAATTTCACTTTCAGATTTTTCATCATTAGTGTGTAGGAATGCAAGAGCTTTCTGTGCATTAATTTTATATTCTGCTACTTTACCAAATTCATTGATTAGCTCTAGGAGTTTTCTGGTAGCATCTTTAATATTCTCTATGTATAGTATCATGTCATCTGCAAACAGTGACAGCTTTACTTCTTCTTTTCCGATTTGGATTCCTTTTATTTCTTTTTCTTCTCTGATTGCTGTGGCTAAAACTTCCAATACTATGTTCAATAATAGTGGTGAGAGTGGGCAACCTTGTCTTGTTCCGGATCTTAGTGGAAATGGTTTCAGTTTTTCACCATTGAGGACGATATTGGCTGTGGGTTTGTCATATATGGCTTTTATTATGTTGAGGAAAGTTCCCTCTCTGCCTACTTTCTGGAGTGTTCTTATCATAAATGTGTGTTGAATTTTGTCGAAAGCTTTCTCTGCATCTATTGAGATGATGATATGGTTTTTCTCCTTCAATTTGTTAATATGGTGTATCACATTGATTGATTTGCATATATTGAAGAATCCTTGCATTCCTGGGATAAACCCCACTTGATCATGGCGTATGATCCTTTTAATGTGCTGTTGGATTCTGTTTGCTAGTATTTTGTTGAGGATTTTTGCGTGTTTGTTCATCAGTGATATTGGCCTGTAGTTTTCTTTCTTTGTGACATCTTTGTCTGATCTTGGTATCAGGGTGATGGTGGCCTCGTAGAATGAGTTTGGGAGTGTTCCTCCCTCTGCAATATTTTGGAAGAGTTTGAGAAGGATAGGTGTTAGCTCTTCTCTAAATGTTTGATAGAATTCGCCTGTGAAGCCATCTTGTCCTGGGCTTTTGTTTGTTGGAAGATTTTTAATCACAGTTTCAATTTAGTGCTTGTGATTGGTCTGTTCGTATTTTCTATTTCTTCCTGGTTCAGTCTCGGAAGGTTGTGCTTTTCTAAGAATGTGTCCATTTCTTCCAGGTTGTCCATTTTATTGGCATATAGTTGCTTGTAGTAATCTCTCATGATCCTTTGTATTTCTGCAGTGTCAGTTGTTACTTCTCCTTTTTCATTTCTAATTCTATTGATTGGAGTCTTCTCCCTTTTTTTCTTGATGAGTCTGGCTAATGGTTTATCAATTTTGTTTATCTTCTCAAAGAACCAGCTTTTAGTTTCATTGATTTTTGCTATTGTTTCCTTAATTTCTTTGTCATTTATTTCTGATCTGCTATTTATGATTTCTTTCCTTCTGCTAACTTTGGGGTTTTTTTGTTCTTCTTTCTCTAATTGCTTAAGGTGTAAGGTTAGGTTGTTTATTTGAGTGTTTCTTGTTTCTTAAGGTAGGATTGTATTGCTATAAACTTCCCTCTTAGAACTGCTTTTGCTGCATCCAATAGGTTTTGGGTGGTCATGTTTTCATTATCATTTTTTTCTCGGTATTTTTTGATTTCCTCTTCGATTTCTTCAGTGATCTCTTGGTTATTAAGTAGTGTGTTGTTTAGCCTCCATGTGTGTGTATTTTTTACAGATTTTTTCCTGTAATTGATATCTAGTCTCATAGCATGTGGTTAAAAAAGATACTTGATACGATTTCAATTTTCTTAAATTTACCAAGCGTGATTTGTGACCCAAGATATGATCTATCCTGGAGAATGTTCCATGAACACTTGAGAAGAATGTGTATTCTGTTGTTTTTGGATGGAATGTCCTATAAATATCAATTATGTCCATCTTGTTTAATGTATCATTTAAACTTGTGTTTCCTTATTTATTTTCATTTTGGATGATCTGTCCATTGGTGAAAGTGGGGTGTTAAAGTTCCCTACTATGGTTGTGTTACTGTCGATTTCCCCTTTTATGGCTGTTAGTATTTGCCTTATGTATTGAGGTGCTCCTATGTTGGGTGCATAAATATTTACAATTGTTATATCTTCTTCTTGGATTGATCCCTTGATCATTATGTAGTGCCCTTCTTTGTCTCTTGTAATATTCTTTGTTTTAAAGTCTATTTTGTCTGATATGAGAATTGCTACTCCAGATTTCTTTGATTTCCATTTTCATGGCCTATCTTTTTCCATCCCCTCACTTTCAGTCTGTATGTGTCCCTAGGTCTCAGGTGGGTCTCTTATAGACAGCATATATACGGGTCTTGTTTTTGTATCCATTCAGCCAGTCTGTGTCTTTTGGTTGGAGCATTTCATCCATTTACACTTAAGGTAATTATCGATATGTAGGTTCCTAGTACCATTTTCTTAATTGTTTTGGGTTTGCTATTGTAGGTCTTTTCCTTCTCTTGTGTTTCCTCCCTAGAGAAGTTCCTTTAGCATTTGTTGTAAAGCTGGTTTGGTGGTGCTGAACTCTCTCAGCTTTTGCTTGTCTGTAAAGGTTTTAATTTCTCCATCAAATCTGAATGAGATCCTTGCTGGGTAGAGTAACCTTGGTTGTAGCTTTTTCTCCTTCATCACTTTAAGTATATCCTGCCACTCCCTTCTGGCTTGCAGAGTTTCTGCTGAAAGATCAGATGTTAACCTTATGGGGATTCCCTTGTGTGTTATTTGTTGTTTTTCCCTTGATGCTTTTAATATTTTTTGTTTGTATTTAATTTTGGATATTTTGATTAATATGTGTCTTGGTGTGTTTCTCCTTGGATTTATCCTGCATGGGACTCTCTGTGCTTCCTGGACTTGATTAACTATTTCCTTTCCCATATTAGGGAAGTTTTCAATTATAATCTCTTCAAATATTTTCTCAGTCCCTTTCTTTTTCTATTCTTCTGGGACCCCTATTATTCGAATGTTGGTGCATTTAATGTTGTCCCAGAGGTCTCTGAGACTGTCCTCATTTCTTTTCATTCTTTTTTCTTTATTCTGCTCTGCAGCAATTATTTCCACTATTTTGTCTTCCAAGTCACTTATCTGTTCTTCTGCCTCAGTTATTCTGCTATTGATCCCTTCTAGAGAATTTTTAATTTCATTTATTGTGTTGTTCATCATTGTTTGTTTGCTCTTTAGTTCTTCTAGGTCCTTGTTAAACGTTTCTTGTATTTTCTCCATTCTATTTCCAAGATTTTGGATCATCTTTACTGTCATTATTCTGAATTCTTTTTCAGGTAGACTGCCTATTTCCTCTTCCTTTGTTAGGCCTGGTGGGTTTTTGCCTTGCTCCTTCATCTGCTGTGTTTTTTTCTGTCTTCTTCTTTTGCTTAACTTACTGTGTTTGGGGTCTCCTTTTCGCAGGCTGCACGTTCGTAGTTCCCATGTTTTTGGTGTCTGTCCCCAGTGGCTAAGGTTGGTTCAGTGGGTTGTGTAGGCTTCCTGGTGGAGGGGACTAGTGCCTGTGTTCTGGTGGATGAGGCTGGATCTTGTGTTTCTGGTGGGCAGATCCACCTCTGGTGGTGTGTTTTGGGGTGTCTGTGGCCTTATTGTGCGTTTAGGCATCCTGTGTGCTAATGGATGGGGTTTTGTTCCTGTCTTGCTAGTTGTTTGGCATAGGTTGTCCAGCACTGTAGGTTGCTGTCGTTGTGTGGAGTTGGGTCTTGGCGTTGAGATGGAGATCTCTGGGAGATTTTCGCCATTTGATATTATGTAGAGCTGGGAGGTCTCTTGTGGACCTGTGTCCTGAACTTGTCTCTTCCACCTCAGAGGCACAGCCCTGATGCCTGGCTGGAGCACTAAGAGCCTGTCATCCAGACAGCTCAGAATGAAGGGGAGAAAAAAAAGAAAGAAGGAAAGAAGAAGATAAAATAAAATAAAATAAAGTATAATAAAATAAAATAAAGTTATTAAAATAAAAAATAATTATTAAAAAAAATTTTTTTAAGTAATAAAAAAGAAAGAAAGAACAACCAAAGCAAAAAACAAATCCACCAATGATAACAAGTGCTAAAAACTATACTTAAAAACAAACAAAAAGAAAAACGGACAGACAGAACCCCTAGGACAAATGGTAAAAGCAAAGCTATACAGACAAAATCACACACAGAAGCATACACATACACACTCACAAAAAGAGAGAAAGGGAAATATATATATATATCGTTGCTCCCGAAGTGCACCTCCTAAATTTGGGATGATTCGTTGTCTATTCTGGTATTCCACGGATGCAGAGTACATCCAGTTGATTGTGCAGGTTTAATCTGCTGCTCCTGAGGCTGCTGGGAGAGATTTCCCTTTCTCTTCTTTGTTCGCACAGCTCCTGGGCTTCAGCTTTGGATTTGGACCCGCCTCTGCGTGTAGGTCACCTGAGGGCGTCTGTTCTTTGCTCAGACAGGAAGGGTTAAAGGATCAGCTGATTCAGGGGCTCTGGCTCACTCAGGCCAGGGGAGGGAGGGGTACGGATGCGGGGCGAGCCTGCGGCACTGCGGCAGAAGCCGGCGTGACGTTGCACCAGCCTGAGGCCCGCCGTGCGTTCTCCCGGGGAAGTTGTCCCTGGATCACGGGACCCTGGCCATGGCGGGCTGCACAGGCTCCCGGGAGGGGCGGTGTGGATAGTGACCTGTGCTTGCACACAGGCTTCTTGGTGGTTGCAGCAGCAGCTTTAGTGTTTCATGCCCATCTCTGGGGTCCACGCGGCTCACGCCCGTCTCTGGAGCTCGTTTAGGCGGTGCTCTGAATCCCCTCTCCTTGCGCACCCCGAAACAATGGTCTCTTACCTCTTCAGCAGCTCCAGACCTTTTCCCGGACTCCCTCCGGGCCAGCTGTGGCACACTCGCCCCCTTCAGGCTGTGTTCACGCAGCCAACCCAATCCTCTCCCTGCAATCCGACCAAAGCCCGAGCCTCAGCTCCCAGCCCCTGCTCGGCCCGGCAGGTGAGCAGACAAGCCTCTCGGGCTGGTGAGTGCTGCTCGGCACCAATCCTCTGTGCGAGAATCTCTCCGCTTTGCCCTCCGCACCCCTGTGGCTGCGCTCTCCTCCATGGCTCCGAAGCTTCCCCTTCCACCACCCGCAGTCTCCACCCGCGAAGGGGCTTCCTAGTGTGTGGAAACTTTTCCTCCTTCACAGCTCCCTCCCAGAGGGGCAGGTCCCGTCCCTATTCTTTTGTGTCTGTTTTTCTTTTTTCTTTTGCCCTACCCAGGTACGTGGGGAGTTTCTTGCCTTTTGGGAGGTCTGAGGTCTTCTGCCAGCATTCAGTAGGTGTTCTGTAGGAGTTGTTCCACATGTAGATGTATTTCTGATGTATTTGTGGGGAGGAAGGTGATCTCCATGTCTTACTCTTCCGCCATCTTGCAGCTCCCCCCTAAAGGTACTGCTTTTGACTGACTTGTTGACTTGGATATATTTTAAGAAAAGTGCACATAATTTAGGCTTATTGTGTCAAAATATTCCCAGGAGTTTCATTTAATGGGAAACCATAGCTAATAAAAGAAAGATTTATAAATGCTGATCTCTGTGACTTATTTCAATTTTATCAATATAATAGGATACTATCAAAAAATTATTTGCTTAAATCTCATCTAGTATCAAAATCTTCCTTTAAGGGATATAGCGGGGAATAAGATAGACCTAGTTCCTGCCCTAACAAAGATTGCAGTCCAGTAGTGGAGCAAGGTAGGCTTCTTAAACTTCATCCATTTCCTACTTCTTGTTTTTTATTTCAAGTAGAAGTCATCTTCTTTTATTTTTTTTAATTGAAATATAGTTGATTTACGATACTGTGTTAGTTCTGGCGTACAGCAAAGTGATGCAGTTATATATATATGTGATATATATGTATATATATTCTTTTTCATATTCTTTCCATTATGGTTTATTACAAGATATTGAATATAGTTCCCTGTGCTAAACAATAGAGCCTTGCTGTTTATCCATTCTCTATATAATAGTTTGCTTCTGCTAGTATCAATCTCCCAATCCAACCCTCCCCTGCAACCCTTGGCAACCACAAGCCTGTTCTCTATGTCTGTGAGTCTGTTTTTTTGTTTTTAGATAAGTTCATTTGTGTCATATTTTAGATTCCACATTTAAGTGATATCATATGGTATTTGTCTTTCTCTTTCTGGAAGTCATCTTCTTTTAAACCAAAAATAAAATAAAATTGAGAATTAATTTTAAAAAATGATACCAAGACCAGTTATGCTATTAGACTTTTATACAAAGGTGATTATCAAGAAAAGCCTATTTGATATTAATTTTTATCCTTAATCCTGGTTTTCTAAACAGAGCATATTTACACCAGGTACTGAAGATGACTAAAGGAATACCAACTAAGAATTTTCTGAATAGGTGAGGGAAGGATCTGATTCTTTTACTCTCTTAATACTTGATTGTTCAGAGAACCAGGGAAGGGAAGCTATTCGTCGCCAATTGCATAGTCAGTCTTTATGTGGTCTGGTAGTAAGAGAAAGGGCTACCCCCTAGTTACAACATTAAATCATAAGACTATAGTCGGGTTTGTCTCTCAATCCTGTGTTTTCCAATAGCAACTAGTGCTCAAGTAGTAGATCTTAGATATTGGACTGTAATATGGTTGACACTGTTATTATTTATCATTCTAATATCTTCTTGGTTTTTCATCACGTATCATGCCATTTCACTTATAACTAAAAGTAAACGAAAAAGAAGTTAGAAGATTTTTCTCAGGGCTTCTTTTTTTCTAAGGAGCTTCAAGTCAGCTACAGTTACTATGCTTCTTACTCTTTCAGCAAAGCTCATAAAAAGAGTAGCAGTGCGTTAACATAGCACTAATAACTACCTCATTGTCTTCTCAGTGTCTTCTTTTCTGTCTTATATTTACATTTAATAACAACAGCAGCTTAGGGTATGCATCAAAGTTCTGTTTTCCTAGGCATTGTTATTGTTCCTGAAAATGCTGAAAAATCTTATACTTTATATGGATCCTGTTAAAGACTTACATATGTGTGTCAGTGAGGCTTTCTTCACATAATTCTAATGTTGATACTGCCTAATTATATTAGCCTACTGATATATACTGTGTGATTACCTACAGAAATGGGTGAAAGTATTTATTAAAATATTTAGAAAGCAAAGAGAAAAAAGGTTTTTGAGCAGGCACCATGCTGAACATCAAATACCTGGATCGTATAAACTTTTAAAATGAAAACAAAAATAGTAAGGATTTAGTTGGTGCATGCTTTTTTCATATATACTAGTACAATAGACAATGGTGTCAGGTTATTTTTTATCTATTACAACAGAGGGTTATAAGCAAAACTGTTTGAATTATTTTCAAAGCAAGAGATAGCCACCCACATGAAGTGCTTCTCTCCCACGAAGTACAGGATGTTGCATGGGTTGCTGTTAATTTCCTATGTCCTGACTGTGAGTGGGTGAGTTGAGTGAGTGAATCAGTGTTGATGCTCAAAGACTTTCCAGCCTGAGAAGTTCTTAGGCTGTTTAACACGTTCCATGTAATCCACTTAATTGCACACATAAGCTTGTTAGGAGAACTTCCAGCGAAAAGAATCAATAATGTATTCAGAGCACAGTTGGAAGACACTGATAATGGAGGTTTCAGCTGTCCAGAGTATGCTGGCTGATTCACTTGTGAGTCTTGGTGGCCTGGTCAATAATTAGGCCAATAGCTTCTGGAGCTTGCTGGTCAGGATTTGAGATTCTGATTAAGTGACAGTGGGAGTGAATTAGGAATCTGACTGCCATATATTACAGCCTAAATTATAATGAGGGGATCTTCTAGTCTAGTCAGTTAATTACAAAACCCATAGCCTTATTTCCAGAGATACTAATTAATGTCCAAATGCATGACATAGAAAGTGTAAGGTGACGTTTTACATTCTGTAAAACATATATGTAACTGTTGAGCAAACTCCCAAATGAAAATTAGGCTATGCATTGCTTTACTGCACTTACTGAGACTGCTTTTTTTACTTTTTCATTTTTGCCATTTAAAAATGAGAGTGTCAATGATGTTGGACTGCTATCTTTATCTCTCTCTGTTGCTCTCTTGCTCTTTCTCTCTCTGTTTCTCTGTTCTACCACATCTGATTATAGTCATTTTGGTATAAAGAAAAAAATTTTACGTCTATGTTGGCTTACATTGAAATTTCCTCACTATTTCTAGAAATATTTAGAAAAATATCAGAAAATAATTGGAATGACATTAGGAATATAGAAGGCCAATGTAATATAAATTCTATTTGTATATGGCCCTAATAATAATATATATCCAAATTCCCAGTGTGAGGCAATGAATTAGATGCTTATTGGATGTTCCAGATGGATTTGAGTAAAGAAACAAAACTCTCACAAAAATTGCCTTATTGTTATTGAAGGTTTTACTTCTATTTACATAAATGTAAATTTCAGTTAATTTGGGGTTTAAAGAAAAGGAACTCATCTAATCCACAAGTACTTGTGGAGTATCACATGTACAAAGCATACAAAGTTGCTATTCACAAGCGTCACATGCTAGCAGGGTGGGGTACAGGAAATAATACATACATACATACATGGATACATAAATATACACATGCATAAATAAGTAAATAGGAGAATTTCAGATCATAAAACACGGCAATAGGAGAATTTCAGATCATAAAACATGGTAATATCATAAAAAAGTGAGGGGTATGGGATTGACTTTTTTAAAAAAAGTCAGAGAAACCCTCTCTAAAAAGCTGACATTGTAACCTGAGCTTTCAGTGATGAGAAGGAGCCAACCATAAAAAGATCCAGAGGAAAAGGAAGCTCCAACACAAAGGCTCTGAGGAGAGACCAAGATGACCATCAAGATGATGGGAAAGAGTGATGGGATTACAAGGTCAGAAACGTAGACAAATTCCCACCTTAAACTCATAGACTTCTCTGAAGAATTTTCCTTGTTGAACAACAGTGTTGGCACATAGCAGGGTTTCAATAAATACTCATTAAATCA